>NC_060144.1:549502271-550127271 GCF_021461385.2 Schistocerca piceifrons
CTTATATTACTAACAGAGACGATTCCTAATAGTACTTCTCCTTCGTTCTTCTGGCTACATGGGAAATATAGCCATTTAGGATTAATCATTCACAACTGACCTAGTTTATTATGGGAGATACCAACTTCGATGATGTATTCATTGTTCGCATGAATTTTGGCACAAATGAAGGAGAATTAATCAGTGTACGGGAGAAATCCTCAATGGCTAGGGGATAGGAATATTTTAAATACTAGACTTGTTTATCTACTGCCTTTGACACTGTCGACCTCGACACTTTATTTGCCTGACTTAGCAGGTAAATTTCTGGCCAAACGCAGTGCAATGGTTTCACGCATAACTGACTTTTCGTTAGCAGTGCGTCGTGTCCGGCACCATAAAGTCACAGTGTAGGCAAGTAGTTTCAGGCGTCGTCCAAGACTCGATTTTAGTTCGTATACTCCCTTAACTGTATGTCAGTAACGTGTCATCAGTTTTGCTCTATTGCATTCACACTGATAACTTCCAGTTATATCTTAGTGCAAAACCGTTACACCTGAAGAAGGCAATCGGGAATTTCAGTATTGACCTCTGAGCACTACGAAAATGGGCACAGAATGTAGGATGAAAGTTCAACCCACAGGAAACTCAAGCTTAACTGGTTGATCATTACCCTGAAATATCGAGTATTCCTACCATCTTTAATCCAAAATGGGACAATTGTCAATTTCTGTCCCTCAGCAAAGAGTCTAGCAATAATAATGGATGAAAATCAAAATTGGACTGAGCAATAACTGCAGTCTGCAACAGCTACTCTCCATGCCCAACAATACTGAAATCTCTGTTAACTCTCAACCTAAAAAGGAAATTGCACAAACACATATACTACCAATTATTGATTACGGTGAAGTTATCGTGCATGGACTTCACCAGGTAACCTCACGAGGCCTGGACGGGCGTTTGATATATCTGTGACGTTCCATTCTTTGATCACATATCACCATCATATGGACAGTTACCATGGCTTCATGCAGACAAGTGCAGAAATTTCCGTATCCCTGTCCCTCATATTTGTCCACGAACTCAAAGCTCTTACCTCGATAACATGGCAGATACACCCATTCCCAACAGAGAAAAATTCTTTCTGTCGCATTTCATCGCCCAGCCACTTTCTCGAAGTCCTTTTCAGTAACAGGAACCTGACTCTCGATTAGCCTCCCTTATTGTATTCGAGAACTGGATAATACCTCAATCCTCAGAACACACTTAATGACATATATAATGAAGCAAGAATAAAGACTACTATTATCCCGGCACACACACGTTATCCCTTTACAGTCTTGTTTCAAATCAGATTCTCTTCGTTTGCCACTATTCTTATCTGGTGCAGACTCTTCAAATTTCCCTTCGCCAGAACTCGTTATATAAGAAAATCTCTATGCTGTGCACGTATACATTCTTTCTATCTGCCACTGTCATTATCATTATTGTTATATTATTATTATCATTATTATTTGCAGCAGGAATAATAGAACTACTTCCAGCATTAACTTTACTATTTCGTAGTCATTACTATTTATTCACATTGTCTCTACAGAAACTCATCATTTTATTGTTATTTGTTGTACTAATATTATTGTTATTTCTTACGCCGTATGATGTAAAAGACGTACTGTGTTTCTGAAACCCTAGTTTGATGTAACAGAGGGCCTGAAGGCTCTAACATGACCAGATTGCATAAACAAAAAATAAACATAATATATCAACATGGCTGCTTGGCAGTTCAGGCTTAAATGCCTGGCAGACAGTTCATATAATCATTTTCACGCTATATCTTTGCCGTTCCACTCTCTAATGGCTGGCTGGAAGAACAAAGATTTCAGTCTTCCCGAGCCAGCTCCGAATTCTCTAATTTTATTTCGATGGTCATGTCTCTCTATGCAGCTGAGCGGCAAGAAAATATTTTCGCATTCTTAGGAGAAAGTTGGTGATTCAGACTTCTCGACAATATATTGCTGCAACGAAGAACGCCTTTGTGTTTCTGTCGGCTATGATATTCATGACACTCTTCCCCCATTTTCACGATGAAGTAAAATGAGGTGTTTTTTCTTTGAGCTTTCTCGATACCCTCAGCCAGTGCAAGCGTTGAGCAGATAATCTCTTTATCTGACCAGTTGCATCTTCTAAGTGTTTTACCAGTAAAACGCAGACTGTCGTTTGCCTTCCTCACAACATTATCAGTTTGATCGTTCCAGATTGTTAGCAGTTGTTATCCCCAGGTATGTAGCTCATATGACATGATTAATATTTGTGCGATTAATCGTGAACAGGAATGTAACGGATTCATTTGAGGAGTCATATGGACGACCTCGCACTTTTCGGTGGTTACGGTGAACTGTCACTATTCACACCATATAGATACCTTTTATAAATCATTTTGCCATTGTAATTGCGTAGGCTTCCGTGACCAGAGTCAGTCGACATAAAAGTTTTCTGAGTGCGGTAGCCCATCACAATGTGTAAAACTACTGCTGCTGGAGAAAGACCAACGTTTCGGCCATGGTTGCTGCGGCCTTCTTCTGGGTGTAGACCCAGAAGAAGGCCGCTGCAACCGTGGTCGAAACGTTGGTCTTTCTCCAGCAGCAGTAGCTTGGTAGGTTAGATCACCGCACCACACCCAGGAAACGTTTATGTCGATTTTGCTCTTGGTTTTGATCTTCTCATGACTTTAGTAGACAGCGGTAAGCGCATAATCAACAAACAATCTGAGATGGTTGCTGAGACTGTCCCCTGATTCATATACGTAGATTAGGGGTAGCACTGGGTCAGATATCACTTATGTTTTTATCGATGAACATCCGTCAGTTATGACGAATTGTGACCCTCCTAATAGAAAATTACCAATTCAGACCCACAACTGAGCTGGTACTTTATAGCCAAGAAATTACATTACATTTATTAACAATGATAAAGAAAAACATATATGGATGCTGTGGATGGTAATAGAAACACAAATTAAACAGACAAACTTGTAGGTGGGGCAACAACTCCTATGAGTATTACTCTTGGGTATTAATAATCGCTTCATCTGTATTTTGGTACATTATTACTGTACCAGTACCGGTTTCATGGCGTTAAAAACACATCTTCAGGTGGCATCTGTACAGCAATAAATCCAGAAGGAATAACTACTCTGACACATACATGGGTATGGCAAATTGTTTATGGTTTTAAAAATATTAAAAACTTCTACATGAGAACATAAAAATCTTAAAACAATCTACCTTACCAGTGTTATTCCTTGTTGTTTTATTGTTATACAGATGTCACTTGAAGGTGTGGCTTTAACACCACGAAACCGGCAGTGGTACAGTAATAAATGACCAAAACACAGCAGAAGCGATTATTAATACCGAAGATTAATTTAAATAACTTAAGTCCCTAGTATAACACACATACATGTAAGAATCAAAGTAAAAGCCGTTGGCTTTGGTCTCAAGATCTTCCTCCGATATTTGTTTCGAAATACCAGTCACTCATGCTGGCGAAAGGCCAGAAAAATCAGTAAACATACATTGTCCGAAGATCGGGAGACCAAAGCCAATAGGGACTACATTAGTAAGCAGTCACGAAAGCTGCAACCAATTTACAAACGAACTTTTCGGTCTGATACACCACATATACCGGTAGGTATTCATTGAAAAGCCGTTGGTAGAATAAAAGATTTCATATAGGCTGTTTTGTTTTAATCCTGTCAGACATGCTCCATCACATTCTTCTTGCTGATCCGGTATCTCGTTAAGACTTTTTGAATCAGGATGGTGTAAGCGGAAGGCCATGAAGGCATCTTGTTTAACAGAAGTATGGTTCAAATACTCCATCAAATCCTCGATGTATATTTACCATCGTTTGTTGGTGCCATTAATACTAAATTTGTGCTATTTTTGTTAAGAGTAAAGGTAAATGGCCTCTGCCTTAATCAACGAGTAGTTTTTGCCCCTGTCCTTAGGTTATTTAGGTTTGCGTAGTTCTATGTTCTAGGGGACTCATAACCATAGATATTAAGTCCCACAGTGCTCAGAGCCATTGGAACCATTTGGTTTTTGCCCTGTTGGGCTGTGTCATCGTCAAAAATGATTTCGATGTCTGCTGGAGTTGCTCAGTTTCATATACCATTGTTAACTCCTAACATTTATATCGATATTAAGTGCGAGTAGTGAGGTTACAGACTTTAAATACATAATTTCTTCTGTGTGTGGCTTTATGATTGCCATCCTCAGATTAATAAAGATCTCTGTGGTTTAAAAACAACAAAATTTTTCACCCTGGTCTTCATTACCACTCACGTTAACGAATAAACATAGGTTCTACAACAAAGTACCCACATTTATGTACTATACAGTGCAAAGCATAATGTCTACTGGGACAGACAGAATTCTTCTAAGGAAAAGGAGGAGCTGTCCAAATGAAAGAGGTTTTAGTATAGACTTTTCTCCGTGATTATACTTTACATTACAGTTCCAACAAAAGAATTTTGTGGCTCATTTATGAGCCACTGACCACAAAAATCAATTAGGCCGCTGTAACTCCGTCTAAGGAGATTACAACATTTTATTCAAACTGCAGTGGATTCTAATTCAGTCTTTTATTCCGGCAATAATTTCCATCTAACTGGTGAGCTATCCCAGAAAGTTATACCACTAGATATTAGTGTATAGTGGCAACTTCTGACATCAAATGTAAAATCAACACCATATGTAGTGGGAAAACGTAGGAGGCACCGTATTAAGGCTCATCCGAGTTTTCCAAGCGATTTATTGTTTCCAACTACAGTGCCACATTCCCCTCGCTCTGCGTCGCCGGGTCCCACAATGCTGAGGACACTACTTTGCTGTCTGCGAAAGGGCTTGGCGTCGAATGGCTCCCTCAGCAAACCGTGCAAAGCCCTGCGGTGTGTCGGCCTCGTGGGGCCGCAGTTGTGTCGACGTCAGGATGTGCCGGCAGCCGAATAACCAGCTTCCGTTCCCACTTGTCTCAGTACCGCGCGCTGACAACTGCAAAGTCGACTGTGCCGTGCATCCTCGAGGGCGTGGCTTGGTCACGGCGACAACAAGCACCAGTGATCTGGCAGCTGAATCTGCAGCCCTCGCCCTGGATGTCTCCGGTGCGTGTTGGGAGCCAAGATGAATGCCCACAGTAGCGAGCCGTGACGTGGCCCGCCGCCTGCTGGCTGCGGACCCCGTGTTGGCCTCAGAGGGTCGAACCAGCGACCTGCTGTTGACTGGAACACTGGCGCCCTATCGGCTTCTGTGGTAGCCAGTGGTGTGACAATCCCCGATATCCAGGAGAGCTGTCACACTTGAATGCTTTTTTAGTTAACCGGCACCTATTTATAAGCTACTGTGCGACTCTGTTTTCCTAAATGTGCCGCTCCGCGTCACGTTCTCATAACACTTAGGCTGGCTAGTGGGCCGCTCCTGCCTGTGACTTGCGCCATGCAAACCGCTGCGTATACTTTTTCCGGTGGTTCTACGCCCCTGTTGCCTCTATTTTACTTTGCAATTGCTCGTGAGAGTATCTAACTGTAAACAGGCCCACACCTGGCTGTAACTTGTGCACTCAGAAACATTGCACGAAAACTGAATTTTCCTAACCCAAACGGTAGATGAAAAACGTAAAATATACTTTTTACTGAAATTAGCAATTACATGTAGATCAAACTCTGCTGTATTGCCCAGTCAAATACCCATTCATGTCTCCATGCAGGCTTACATTTAAAATCTGGAGGATTTTATGATACACATTGTCTGTTTTTCACGTGTTATTCGTGTTATTAATTTTCTTGACGTAAAAATAACAGAAACAGTGCTCTATAGCAGTTAAGCAAGAGCAACTTTCAGTGAAACCGTTTTGAATTGTTCAAGTCGACATATTTTATTTTTACAGTTGAAGTTAATTACACATTTTGATGAGAGTCACTTATAACAGTGATCGAGGCATTAGTATCTTATTTTATGGTCAGATAGGGTCTACATCTCAGAAGAAATTTATGGAAATGTGTCTAGCTGCAAGTGATTGCAAACTTTCACAAATGACAGAAGTTTTTCAGTAAGGTATGCATTGTTTCTTTCGAAGACGTAATTATGAGTTAATTCTTTATTAGTCTCTCTCCAAACGGATTAATTGTAACACTTACGCCACGTGTAAGAAATACCAACTAAGTATGAAGTTCTACTCCGTAGATTATTACGTATGTGTAAGACATAGGACTCGACGCAAAATTGAACGCTACAGGATTACACACGTAATTTCTCAAATGTCTCTGAAATCACCCAATCTCCAGAATTCTTCAGCTCATCGACCAGTCACAAGTGTACTACATGTTTAACCTCCTCAATCCAGAGCCTACACTTTATAAATGAGAAGCGTATATCTGTGATAAATACATTGGTCTGGGACTAAATAAGATTAAAGTACTATATTAAAAAATTTTTGTGGTTCACCAAAATTTTAGTACGTGTTCCATATAATTATGTCTACGTTAGAAAATAACGGAAATACGTTCAATAGATAAAAAACTGAGTGTCAAAAACATATGAGTTATGTAAACCATTTCACTGGAACATGGACCCAGTGGTACATAGCAAAGAGAACAAAAGACCACTGCATTGTTTGATGAAATAAAAAAATGACATATTCTACACTGCAGGATAGATTAGCTTATTACAGAACATTTTGAAAAATTCTATCTCAGAATTATTAATAAAAACAGACAGATATTATCTTGTAAGCGTATTGTCATATCGCTGGCTTAGTTGTGGAGTATCTTTGCGGGCAGCCGCGACTCTAGAGAGTCGAGCGCGGGACACGGTACTGTTATGTTGTGCAGTGTGTAGCTCTGCATCTGAGAGGCATTTTTTTTGTATTCAGGTTGAAGTGTTGCTACAAGTGCTGTCACAGTACAGTGATGAAATATGGAAGTTATTCAGAGGGAAGTGTGTCAAGAAGTAATAAAAAAATGGGCAGTGCCGTCGATACCGTATTTATGTATCCTCTCGTTGCGTGTCGCACAGCATCAATCATGTGCGCCGTGTTCAGTCTCCCGGAATTAACTAATGTGAATCAGTAAAAATTACTTACCATAAAAGAGTGCAGTCAAGTGCCAGTGTCTTGTAGCGAGCGTGAGGACGTGCGTTCGATCATCGCGTTTCCGCATTATCAAAAATCAGCCGCGCCGCGACGGTTACGCGCACGCTCATACAGGTGAGAACTGAAAAATTTACTTTACGAACAGTGTTATATCATTACTAGTGACAACGAGGACTATTACCAGATATCTGTATGTGTGACGAGCGTAAGAACTTTCGTTCGATCATTCGGCTTCCGCATCATCAACAATCAGCCGCGTCGTGTCGGTTACGCGTACGCTAGTCTGAATTGTATTTTGGACTATTAATCATCAAGATTGTTAATTGGGATAAACATTTACGATTTAGAGTGTAAACAGTGCAACCTGTGGTTTCTATATAGTCTCAGATTATAGATGTTCATACCAGACATAGGACAGTGTTGTGTTTTAACGTTGAGTGGCTCCCCTAAAACCGCTTGCATATTTCGATACATAATTTCAGGCAAGCCAACTGCAGTGGGGAGCATGACAATACGACCGCCGCGGGATTAACAGGTACGTGGTGTGGAGAGGGCGCACGGTTAAGAAAAGCAACAGTCCGAAACGACGAAGTCAGTTTCAGGTACCTCCACCCTCATTCGTACTCCCGGGCGTGTTACAGCCATAATTGCTCGAAGACTTGCTATCACTGTTATAAACAGCATTCTTCAAACTGATTCTGCTACTTGCAGAAACAAAAGTAGCATTGAAAACAAGTGATGGACAGAGTGCACATTTTTCAAAGTACTTGCTACAATCGCGCACAGGAAGAGACACTGTACTAAAAAAACTGAAAGTTGGATATATCGTATATGCTAAATAAGAAATGAGGAGGTTAATATTTGAAAATGGCCTGCATCTTCCACGCTAAGCCTAGGGACTCGCAAACAAATGACAGGTTCCACGTCCACCGTTCGGTGGAGCGCGTGAGACGACCGATGTAATGTAGGGGGTCGGTTTTAGTGAGGCTAATGGTGCTCCCCGTAAATGCCGGAGACCGCCTATAAATTTTATCTGCGCGCTGCTCCTCTGAAAGCGGCCGGATTGTTTACGTCTTTTGAAGTCGGGCTGGCAGAGTGGCTGCAGTCGGGCTTCTTCTTCATAAGACGCCATGCATATCAAATAAGGTTTACGAGGCGCGCACTGCGCAGTCTTTGCCGAGTGCACGAAAGCGGCTGCGGCGGCGGCCTGGGAAGTACTGCGAGGCGCATAAAGTTAAGTTGCTGCGGCCTGCTCCTGTTTTCCCCGTCTTTTTCCCTCCCTCCCCCCTGCCTCCGCAGACTTCCGCCTCGCGGCCCCTTCTTGTTCCTGGAGGAGCGGCCCGTCCGCCGCCGTATGGAGGTCCCGCCAGAAGTTGGCGCGACAAGTTCGCAAAACTCCGGCGCCGCGCCCGAGGCGCGCTGGCTGGCTGGCAGGGGCACGACGCAGCCCCGCAGCACAGCGTCGCCCACTGTCGGAAACGGAATTATTATGAGTGGCAACGTCCCAGCTCCAGCGATCCCACAGCCTCGACTGCTGGAACCCGTGGGCGACTTTCATTTCGTTTTGTTCCCGAGGAAAATTTACTTTTGTACATATATGTCTTTAACCACCCCCTTCCCTTTCTCCACCCCCACTATTTGTGTGTGGCACGACACACTTACAAAAAATGGTTCAGATGGCTCTGAGCACTATGGGACTGAACTTCTGAGGTCATCAGTCCCCTAGACCTTAACTACGCTAACCTAACTAACCTAAGGACAACCACACACATCCATGCTCGAGGCAGGATTCGAACCCGCGACCGTAGCGGTCGCGTGGTTCCAGACTGTAACGCCTAGAACTGCTCGGTCACACCGGCCGGCGATACACTTACAACCCAACGTATTAATCACGGACACTGAAATACACGGTAGGGGCACCGCAGGTGGGCTGTGAGCTGTGACGCACCGTGAACCCTCCCGCCGCATCTCACTGCAGTGTGCCAGCAGCTGTGACCGAGCGGTTCTAGGCACTTCAGTCCGGAACGGCCCGACAAATGTAATGTATTGCGAATACATAGAAAGAAGGATCCTTTATTGTATGATTATATGATAGCGGAACAAACACTGGTACCAGTTACTTCTGTAAAATATCTGGGAGTATGCGTGCGGAACGATTTGAAGTGGAATGATCATATAAAATTAATTGTTGGTAAGGCGGGTACCTGGTTGTGATTCATTGGGAGAGTGCTTAGAAAATGTAGTCCATCAACAAAAGAGGTGGCTTACAAAACACTCGTTCGACCTATACTTGAGTATTGCTCATCAGTGTGGGATCCGTACCAGATCGGGTTGACGGAGGAGATAGCGAAGATCCAAAGAAGAGCGGCGCGTTTCGTCACAGGGTTATTTGGTAACCGTTATAGCGATACGGAGATGTTTAACAAACTCAAGTGGCAGACTCTGCAAGAGAGGCGCTCTACATCGCGGTGTAGCTTGCTCGCCAGGTTTCGAAGGGTGCGTTTCTGGATGAGGTATCGAATATATTGCTTCCCCCTACTTATACCTCCCGAGGAGATCACGAATGTAAAATTAGAGAGATTAGAGCGCGCACGGAGGCTTTCAGACAGTCGTTCTTCCCGCGAACCATACGCGACTGGAACAGGAAAGGGAGGTAATGACAGTGGCACGTAAAGTGCCCTCCGCCACACACCGTTGGGTGGCTTGCGGAGTATAAATGTAGATGTAGATGTAGACCGCGAAGGTCGCAGGTCCGAATCCTGCCTTTGGGATGGCTGTGTGTGATGTCCTTAGGGGACTGATGACCACAGATGTTAATTCCCATAGTTCATAGAGTCATTTGAACCATTTTGAACCATTGCATTGTAGCTGACACGCAAGCGGTGCTCACGTGTTTAACTCATAAGCAGATAGGAACGTAATCGAGATTTTCAAGCTTTTAGAATGTTATTATTATTGTTATTTTATTAAGTTTTATATTACGCTAAATTTTCTACGGTTGGTGAAATGATAGTGTAAAGCCTCAAAACTACGACATTTTTAATTTTGTTTATAACTGAATTTTCAAAGCACTAATGCTTAAATCAATGAAACCTGGTGAAACGCTAAATTATCTACGTCTTATTTTTAATCGCGACTTTATTAGTAAGATGATATTTGAATGGGTCTCTGACAAAAGATCATGCTTTATAAGAAAGCCAAAAAAGCGCAGCTTTTACAATATCTTCAGATGACCAGTAGGTATACAGTCTATTCATAACAACTTATTGTTGGCAGTCAGTCAGAAAGCCATGAATCACTTTCTGAGTATGTTTTAATTTCAGTAACTCAGCGTTCCATCGAGATAGAAGCTACTATAAACCTGCATTCTTTTGTCAAAGGTCTTCTATTTCTGTTTCTAAAATTTGTAATTGTAGTCGTAAGCATGCACTGTCACATTCAGCAGTGTTAGCCTTTGTGATTAACTTTTGATTAAGTAGTAATTTCTTCACTAGGTGGTGACTTATTAGCTCTAAAACAGCTTGTATTTCTTTACGGTAGTTTCATTTTCTTTAGAAATATTTGTCTCCTTATTGGGCTCATTACTACGACCTAAATCCGCCCCACCCGGCGCAGTGTGTGCCTCACGGGCATGTTTTACTTGCGTGCTGCTTACGTAAGCTGACTCTAGCCTCATACGTCGCCTTCACGTGCAACTACCGCCATCACTTTTTCCTTAAAGTTCGTTAGAGTAACGTCATGTCAGTAGCTTTGGTATCTTGGTCCAGCCAGATCACTGACCTTGTACCTAAATATTTTGGACACTACCCCAGCGAAATTGTCAGTTGTGCTTTGACGATTTTAGAAAATTTATTTGCCTTTGAATTTTAAAATTTTGTTGTGGCGGTTACCCTTTGCGTTAAATATTTTACTCAATCGATCTACTTGGAATTTAAAATCTATAACGGCAACTGTCAACTGAGTTTAAAAATTTTTGTCAGTTTCCATGTCTTCAAATTTAAAATAATTTCATTTCCAAAGATTTCTGACTGGACTAAAATTTTCGTAGCTGCAGTTAACATTTCTGCCTTAAACATTTGTGTCTGATTAACTTGTTCTTTTCAAAAGTTCTGTTGTTCAAGAACCAATATACGCGACTACACTCCTGGAAATGGAAAAAAGAACACATTGACACCGGTGTGTCAGACCCACCATACTTGCTCCGGACACTGCGAGGGGGCTGTACAAGCAATGATCACACGCACGGCACAGCGGACACACCAGGAACCGCGGTGTTGGCCGTCGAATGGCGCTAGCTGCGCAGCATTTGTGCACCGCCGCCGTCAGTGTCAGCCAGTTTGCCGTGGCATACGGAGCTCCATCGCAGTCTTTAACACTGGTAGCATGCCGCGACAGCGTGGACGTGAACCGTATGTGCAGTTGACGGACTTTGAGCGAGGGCGTATAGTGGGCATGCGGGAGGCCGGGTGGACGTACCGCCGAATTGCTCAACACGTGGGGCGTGAGGTCTCCACAGTACATCGATGTTGTCGCCAGTTGTCGGCGGAAGGTGCACGTGCCCGTCGACCTGGGACCGGACCGCAGCGACGCACGGATGCACGCCAAGACCGTAGGATCCTACGCAGTGCCGTAGGGAACCGTACCGCCACTTCCCAGCAAATTAGGGACACTGTTGCTCCTGGGGTATCGGCGAGGACCATTCGCAACCGTCTCCATGAAGCTGGGCTACGGTCCCGCACACCGTTAGGCCGTCTTCCGCTCACGCCCCAACATCGTGCAGCCCGCCTCCAGTGGTGTCGCGACAGCCGTGAATGGAGGGACGAATAGAGACGTGTCGTCTTCAGCGATGTGAGTCGCTTCTGCCTTGGTGCCAATGATGGTCGTATGCGTGTTTGGCGCCGTGCAGGTGAGCGCCACAATCAGGACTGCATAAGACCGAGGCACACAGGGCCAACACCCGGCATCATGGTGTGGGGAGCGATCTCCTACACTGGCCGTACACCACTGGTGATCGTCGAGGGGACACTGAATAGTGCACGGTGCATCCAAACCGTCATCGAACCCATCGTTCTACCATTCCTAGACCGGCAAGGGAACTTGCTGTTCCAACAGGACAATGCACGTCCGCATGTATCCCGTGCCACCCAACGTGCTCTAGAAGGTGTAAGTCAACTACCCTGGCCAGCAAGATCTCCGGATCTGTCCCCCATTGAGCATGTTTGGGACTGGATGAAGCGTCGTCTCACGCGGTCTGTACGTCCAGCACGAACGCTGGTCCAACTGAGGCGCCAGGTGGAAATGGCATGGAAATCCGTTCCACAGGACTACATCCAGCATCTCTACGATCGTCTCCGTGGGAGAATAGCAGCCTGCATTGCTGCGAAAGGTGGATATACACTGTACTAGTGCCGACATTGTGCATGCTCTGTTGCCTGTGTCTATGTGCCTGTGGTTCTGTCAGTGTGATCATGTGATGTATCTGACCCCAGGAATGTGTCAATAAAGTTTCCCCTTCCTGGGACAATGAATTCACGGTGTTCTTATTTCAATTTCCAGGAGTGTATTTGGCATTCAATAAACGGTTGCAAGCGAAATCTTATAGCAAAGGCCTGTATCAAGGTTCTACTGCTCAATCGCACTTAATGCATATCACAAACACCGCAGATGGAATATCTGAACTCTGTAAAAAGATGTCTTACCCAAGATGCATATCAAAGTGAAGAGGAGAAGGTTGCAAATATGCGGCCTACCTGAAAATATGCAGCTAGATAAAAAACTGAAAGAATCATGTGGGACATAAGGGTGAAAGGTGACTACCAAAATCAGCAAACCAGTCGGAAGACAAAATGTGGAATGACCAAAGAAATGACCAGTTACGACGGGCAAGACACAGAATTTTTAAGATGATCTCAACTAATCGAGCCAGTTACGAGAAATTTGCAGCCTGGAGAACGTTCTAGTAAATAAACGACAGCAAATGAGCCATTTGCGAAGTAACCTTAGAACGTGTAAGTGTGAACGACGGCTGACGTCCATATCATAAATTGCCCAAGTTAGTAAGACTGTATTTAAAATGTGATTTCCTCACTTATATTGTAAGCTTCCCCTTCTGAAATGGTTAAACCAAACGGAAACCGTTGAAATAGAATTTCTCTAGCAGCCTGCAGGGAGAATTTTTCAAATGTTTGACCAAGGTGAATGGATGTCGTTGTTATTCAATGCCTGAAGGGCGTATTATACACTGTTACAGTGAGTCCTGCTGTTATTTGTTCAATAGCAGTTAATTGCTCAGAGACAGACTGCAAAATATAGCAACTGCTTTTAGTAAAAATATTAAAAGTTTCGTTAAACAAATCGTGATTCGGAACTGAATTAATTTGTGCTGTTTGTTCAGCAAGCAATATAAATTAAATGAATGGTGCCCATTACAATTTCATACGTAGGAAGAGACTCGTGCTTCGAAATTTTGGAACTGACTCAGCGAGCTGTAATTTTTAGTAGCCTTAAACATTTCCCGTATCTCTTTCTTAATTCAGACGACAGTTCAGTACTACAAAATACCAATGTGTCATAAGGTATAAAACTGATTGGAGTGAAATGCAGCTAAGTAAATGTATCGCAGACATACAATCAAATGAAATATAAGTTCAATTTCAAAAGTATCGCAAACCTTGCGAGTTCAAACCACAATAAAACTGCCCAGTAATTTTCCAAGATTAGAGTCTTAGACGCATGTGAGATTTTCTATTACTCAAAACAGTAGCAAATTCGGTAAGTCCGAATTACAAGGAGTTTTCAGTAAGTAATGCAACACATTGTCTCACGTGGCCAGTTTCGACTGAAAATATCCGGAATTTTTTGTGGGATATGGCGAAATATTTACGCTACAGTCAATAGAGTTTCACGAAGTTCCGACAACTGGCGGTGCAATATGGAGCCTCTAAATGGCGTCTGTAACGAATGTGGGTTTCGAGTAGAGAACTGTCATTGAGTTTCTTGTGATTGGACACGAGAGCATCGCAGAATGTCTACGGAGACCAGGCAGTGAACAAACGCACGGTGAGTCATTGCGCCACGTGTCGATCATCATCGCAACAAGGTCGCACAAACCTGTTCGATCCTCTGCCTATCGGCAGGTCGCACAAAGCTGTGACCCCTGCAGTGTTGTAACGTGCGGACAGTTGAATTTGAGGTGATCCACGTATCACAAACACCTCACTGCTCAACTGGACGTCTCTGGTGGTAGTACTGACACACCCGTCCACCAGACCTAGCGATGTGGCGGACTGGTTAACAACTGGACTTGCATTCGGGAGGACAGCGGTTCAAACCCGCGTCCGGCCATCCAGATTTAGATTATCCATGATTTCCCTAAATCGCTCCAACCAATGCCGGGATGGTTCCGTGGGAGGGACACGATCGGTTCCCTTCCCCATCCTTGACACATTCCGAGATTGTATTCTGTCTCTAATGACCTCGACGTCGACGGGACGTTAAAGCCAATCTTCCAACCTTCCTGCATCAACCAGTTGGGGTACTCAAAGGTATTTGCTTACTGGCTTCCTCGCCGCCTAACGAAAGATCATAAAGAGCCGTGAGGGACCATCTGTGCTGATTTGCATGGGCCTTACGAGGCTGATCGTGACAGTTTTTTGTCGAACAGCGTCACAGGTGATGAAACATGGGCTCATCACTTCAAACCGGAAACAAACCGGAGTAGCGCCACACCACCTCTCGTCCGAAGAAAAGAACCACTGCTATGCCCTCAGCCGGTAAAGTCATGGCGACCGTTTCCTGCGACTTTGAAGGGATTTTTCTGTTCGATGACATCTCTGGTGGCGTAACGATGAACTATGAAGTGTACTGTGCTACCCTCAGGAAACTGGAGAAAAGACTTCAGCGTGTTCGTGGCACCTTAGATGTAAATGAACTTTTCCGTGACAACGCAAAGCCTCACATAAAGCTGCACGCTCGAGAAGAGTTCACCAAACTTCATTGGACTGTTCTTCCTCATCCTCCCTACAATCGGGATTTCCCACCTTCTGAGTTTCACCTATGGTCTTTTAGCCCCAACACAGAATAGAACATTGAGGAAAATGAAACTGGCCACGAAAGTACTCCATGCGGCATAATAAAAGCAATACAACTAACATATTCTACCTCAGTGAATATGATGCTAGACTGCCTATCTTAAGTTGCATGAAATACGTACCGGACCATTTCTATTTTGCCCATCATACAGTGAATTAAGTAAACAAGCTCGTCCAGGAAGTACTTTATGGGACGTCTACCACCTTGTAGTCCACTCGTTGATAATGAGCAAGATTTGAATTATCCTTCTCAGTTTTTAATGCTCTTGAAGCGGTAGGAGTAACGGTTCATATGCTCGCATAGAAAGAAGGCCCAACAGCAGCTAACATCGTACCACCAACGCTATCTATCGGAACAGCACTCATAGTCATATCCTAACTAAGAATGTTGTGAGGTATTCATTATACTTGCAAACATCGCAGGTGAAGGAGTCACTTTTCTCTCACACCCTTCATACGCAGCTCCATTAAAATTCAGAAGACGGATGTTCTCATCCAGATTCCCATTGATACGAATATGAACAACGTTATGGGCAATTATTTTCTGAGACTAGTATGCATTATTCACATTGCCAGTTGTAAGTGGCCCGCTCATGTTAGTTTACGTTCTGTACGGAAAAACGTAAAATATTATGTATATTCGAATTTTGTAATAATTGGTTCTACAAGTGTTGCTTTGCTTGTGTGATCAGTGCGTGCATAAAATCTAGTTTTATTCGAACTTAAAATATTTGCACGTTTCACATAGAAAAAAAAGAAACAGAGACATATAGATAATTTACTATATGACTGAGATATATAAATAAATTGCCTACGTGATCATCGGTAAAGCATCTTCACCCTATATTAAGCCCCGTCATCATTGGATGCTTCAGCTAGTTTAATATATAATAATCACTAGAAAAAAATTCATATAAAACAATGTTTGGAATCACACTCAGAGGTAAAATGGCCCAAGTTATAATACATTTACATACTGTTTATTTCTATGTCCAATGCTATGTAAAACACGCTGAATGTTAATTTTGGTATAAAGGCCATAATAGTCGCGCCGAAGTGTATAACAGTAATACCACTTTTTGTTTTGCGTCTGCGAACAAGTTTGTATCATTGGTGAAAATTCATGTACCAACATTATCAGCGTTGAAAATTGTCGGCATATTTCGTCTTTTAAGTGATTTTGCTTGTAATAAATAAAATTAACAGTGGTTATTTCAAGAGGTATTTGAGCAGGGTAATTAATGCGTCATCAAAATTAACAGTGGTTATTTCAAGAGGTATTTGAGCAGGGTAATTAATGCGTCATCAAAATTATATATACATATAACTGTGTATGGAATTTAAATTCGTGCAGAATGCAAAGGATTTCGTGTTACAGAGAAAACCTTTACGATCGTCGTTCAAATAATTGGGTAACGATCTCGAAATATTGTTATCAGATAATAACGAATACTCACTGTCTGGCATGTTCATAATTGTACTGAAATGAATACCAATTGGTAGCAACTCTATAATATTAAACTTTCATAGTCTGCTATAGTTACTTTTAACACAAAAAGGTAAAAGTTATTTTGTTTGACACTACACTTTATGTGCAAAAGGACGGAATTGTTATAGGCTCCAGTGTATCTGGAACCATAGTAAACATTTTCATTAACCATCATCAATATAGAAACCTCATTATTCCGTAACACCCCATACATAGAATCCTATACAACAAGCACTATGTAGACGATGTAATGCTTCTGAAAGATGGAGTAGAAAAACAAGTGAACGAAACTGTAAATGGATGTGATGACTTACACGATGGAACTGAATTCACTGTACAACAGCAGAAAAATAGGGAACTGCAGTTTAGTAAATTAATCCAAAGCAGCTAATCACCTGCAATAAAAGATCATTCTATTCAGCCTATGACCACGGTTTCGACAGATGTAAGCTGGTCTTCTTCAGAAATAAATGTTACTGAAGCTTGATACTGACAAACGCCAAATAATGAAGCGATCTGACATTTGTCCAATGAAAATGTGCTGTCACCGTACTTATACTATACATTATTAAATATACTGTTTCCTATGATCAGGCCTTGTCTAGTAAACGCAGTTAAATCCAGAAATGAAACGCATCAAATAAAACGTCAGGTCATCTTATGTGTTGCACGCCGGTAGAATGTTGAATAGAAACCATCCTTTTCTGCAGCTAGTTGGCCTCTTTGGATTTTTTTACTAATCTGTAACCGTTGCTGAAGCGCAATTTCTAGATGAAGACATTATGAAGTAAGACAACAGGTATGCCTTCAAAGTATTCATAAAAACGACTCGTCATCTGAACAGCCACAAACTCTCTGCCTTTCGATGTGTAACAGAGCATTTAGAAAATGACTGTGCGTAAAATCACACAACAGCTAGCCATAGGTAACGGTTTTCACGAAAACACAGTGAAACAGTCAGCACTCAAGGAACAGTGCACAAATGTGGAGGAGCAGCCCGCTTGGAATGCTAATAGAAGAGAACTGTTATCTACAATATTTTAAGCGAACTGTATAGATCAAGTAGATAGGTCCTTTAAAGTTAAGATGCGAAGAACATCGATACGCATTCCGGTTTAACTTTTTGTAGAAGTCAGCTAAAGGAATGCCAATTCTTTGAACTGACCGCTCCTTGTTGGGAACTGATAGTGATTTCGAAGTTCTGTAGATACAGCAAGAAAATGGATTTACTAGAATAGTTTTAAGCTGCCATACATAACGTGCCCCCCCCCCCCCCATGGACCTTGCCGTTGCTGGGGAGGCTTGCGTGCCTCAGCGATACAGATAGCCGTACCCTGATGTGCAACTACAACGGAGGGGTATATGTTGAGAGGCCAGACAAACGTATGGTTCCTGAAGAGGGGCAGCAGACTTTTCAGCAGTTGCAGGTGCAACAGTCTGGATGATTGACTGATCTGGCCTTGTAACAGTAACCAAAACGGCCTTTCCGTACTGGTACTGCGAACGGCTGAAAGCAAGGGGAAACTACAACCGTAAATTTTCCAGAGGGCATGCAGCTTTACTGCATGGTTAAATGATGATGTCGTCCTGTTGGGTAAAATATTCCGGAGGTAAAATAGTCCCCCACTCGGATCTCCGGGTGGGGAGGTGTCCTAAGGATCGGAGCATGGAATGTCAGGTCCCTTAACCGGGCAGGTAGGTTAGAAAATTTAAAAAGGGAAATGGATAGGTTAAAGATAGATATAGTGGCAATTAGGCAGGAGGAGCAAGGCTTCAGGTCAGGCGACTACAGGGTTATAAACACATAATCAAATAGGTGTAATGCAGGAGTAGGTTTAATAATGAACAGGAAAATAGGAATGCAGGTAAGCTACTACAAACAGCATAGTGAACGCATTATTGTGGCCAAGATAGATACGAAGCCAACGCCAACCACAGTGGTACAAGATTATATGCCAACTATCTCTGCAGATGACGAAGAAATTGAAGAAATGTAAGATGAAATAAAAGAAATTATTCAGATAGTGAAGGGAGACGAAAATTTAATAGTCATGTGTGATTGGAATTCGGCAGCAGGAAAAATAAGAGAAGGAAACGTAGTGGGTGAATATGGACTGGGGGTAAGAAAAGAAAGAGGAAGCCGCCTGGTAGAATTTTGCACAGAACATTACGTAATCATAGCTAACACTTGGTTCAAGAATCATTAAAGAAGGTTGTATACATGGAAGAACCCTGGAGATACTGACAGGTTTCAGATAGATTAAATAATGGTAAGACAGAGATTTAGGAATCAGGTTTTAAATTGTAAGACATTTCCAGGAGCAGGTGTGCACTCTGACCACAATCTATTGGTTATGAACTGTAGATTAAATTGGTTCAAATGGCTCTGAGCACTATGGGACTTAACATCTGTGGTCATCAGTCCCCTAGAACTTAGAACTACTTAAACCTAACTAACCTAAGGACATCACACATATCCATGCCCGAGGCAGGATTCGAACCTGCGACCATATCAGTCGCACGGTTCCGGACTGAGCACCTAAAACTGTAGATTAAAACTGAAGAAACTGCAAAAAAAAGTGGGAATTTAAGAAGATGGGACCTGAATAAACTGACCAAAAGAAGAGGATGTACAGAGTTTCGGGAAGAGCATAAGGGAACAATTGACAGGAATGAGGGAAAGAAATGCAGTAGAAAAACAGTCTGTAGCTTTGAGGGACGAAGTACTGAAGGCAGCAGAAGATCAAGTGGGTAAAAAGACGTGGGCTAGTAGAAATCCATGGGTGACAGAACAAATATTGAATTTAATTGATGAAAGAATATATAAAAATGAAGTAAATGAAGCAGGTAAAAGGAATACAAACGTCTCAAAAATGAGGTCGACAAGAAGTGCAAAATGGCTAAGCAGGGGTGGCTACAGGACAAATGTAGGGATGTAGAGGCTTATCTCACTAGGGGTAAGATAGATACTGCCTACATGAAAAACCCAGTTCTAAGCAAAGAAGGGAAAGCAGAAAGAAGTATATAGAGATTCTATACAAGGACAATATTATGGAAATGGAAGAAGATGTAGATGAGGATGAAATGGGAGATACGATACTGCGTGAAGAGTTTGACAGAGCACTGATAGACCTAAGTCGAAACAAGGCCAATGGAGTATTCCATTAGAATTACTGACAGCCTTGGGAGAACCAGTCCTGACAAAACACTACCATCTGGTGAGCAAAATCTATTCGACAGGCGAAATACCCTCAGACATCAAGAAGAATATAATAATTCCAATCCCAAAAAATGCAGATGTTGACAGATGTGAAAATTACGGAACTATCAGTTTAATAAGTAAAATACTAACGCGAATTCCTTACAGCCGAATGGAAAAACTAGTAGAAGCTGACCTCGGGGAAGATCAGTTTGGATTCCGTAGAAATATCGGAACACGTGAGGCAATACTGACCCTACGACTTATCTTAGAAGAAAGATTAAGGAAAGGCAAACCTACGTTTCTAGCATTTGTAGACTTAGAGAAAACTTTTGACAATGTTGGTTGGAATAATCTCTTTCAAATTCTGGAGGTGGCAGAGGTAAAATACAGGGAGTGAAAGGCTACTTACAATTTGTAAAAAACCAGATGGCAGTTATAAGAGTCGAGGGACATGAAAGAGAAGCAGTGGTTGGGAACGGAGTGAGACAGGGTTGTAGCCTCCCCCCGATGATGTCCAATCTGTATGTTGAGCCAGCAATAAAGGAAACAAAAGAAAAATTCTGAGTAGGTATTAAATCCATGGAGAGGAAATAAAAACTTTGAGGTTCGCCGATGAGATTGTAATTCTGTCTGAGACAGAAAAGGACTTGGAAGACAAGTTGAACGGAATGGATAGTGTCTTGAAAGGAGGATATAAGATGAAAACCGATAAAAGCAAAACGAGGATAATGGTATGTAGTCGAACTAAATCGGGTGATGCTGAGGGAATTAGATAAGAAAATGAGACACTTAAGGTAGTAAAGGAGTTTTGCAATTTGGGGAGCAAAATAACTGACGATGGTCGAAGTAGAGAGGATATAAAATGTAGACTGGCAATGACAAGGAAAGTGTTTGTGAAGAAGAGAAAAATTTGTTAGCATCGAGTATAGATTTAAGTGTTAGGAAGTCGTTTCTGAAAGTTTTGTATGGAGTGTAGCCATGTATGGAAGTGAAATGTGGACGATAAATAGTTTAGACAAGAAGAGAATAGAAGCTTTAGAAAAGTGGTGCTACAGAAGAATGCTGAGGATTAGGTGGGTAGATCACATAACTAATGAGGAGGTATTGAATAGGATTGGGGAGAAGAGAAGTTTGTGGCACAACTTCACTAGAAGAAGGGATCGGTTGGTAGGACACGTTCTGAAGAATCAAGGGATCACCAATTTAGTATTGGAGGGCAGCGTGGAGGGTGAAAATTGTAGAGAGAGACCAAGAGATGAATACACTAAGCAGATTCAGAAGGATGTAGGGTGCAGTAGGTACTGGGACATGAGGAAGCTTGCACAGGATAGAGTAGCATGGAGAGCTGCATCAACCCAGTCACAGGACTGAAGACCACAACAACAACAACAACAAAAACAACATGAAGATAAACCACTGCAAAGCCACTACGATTTGACTCAATCTGAGTACGCAAAGATAAACCGCACCACAGCCAGTGCCATTTCGCACTTGCTATCGATACTCAGATAATGTTCTCCTGACTGTTTTCCAGGAATTTACGTACTCATTATAATTACAATCAATTATGTACAGTCGTGCTCAAAAGTATCCGAACGACCTGAATTGCATTTCTCCTGATTCGCATGCAACTCATATAACGCAGCTGTCTAGCAGGTCCTCTAATCGCTCCTTGGTACAGTCGTTTGACTATTGAAATTGGTTGCAACAGGTCACCACTATAAAACACTGCTCTGTATCGCAATAGTAGTATTGCAGTAGTAATACTACGATACTACAAATATCAGGGAACACCTTATCACAGGTAAGACTGTCCTTAAGGCTTGTAAGCTCACATTTATTACAATAAATGACATACCTGAAATGTTACCACTCTCATCATTACGTCAGATATTAATGCATGTAGTAAGTTCGTCGTATTAATGATTTCCTCTTCAAAGTAACATACCGTACTTATTATTTAATACAACATGACATTAAAAATTTAATTTATTCACGAACATCTAGATGAGAATATGTATGAACTTCAAATCACACGACGAACCGTCTCGTTCTGCATATGGATTCAAACCCAGGTCTTGCCGACTGAGCAAAGATTTCGTGACTGACGGAAACTAACAGTCATTCCTGATTAGGCATACAGAGAGTGATATACCACGATTTTAGACAGTATCAATTAGCAAATACCAACTTTCAATTACGTAACGCAAACATTTTTAACGGACGAGAATCCCTACCCAGCACCTATTGCCCTGTTAACGAACTACGAGAGATGTTAAATATTGCTTCTTACCAAGTAACTTATTTAAAATACCGTATGGTAAAGCTTTGTGTTGGACAGGGATTCGAACACAGAACCTAATAAGATAGATATCGAATCACAATCAACAGTGACATATCGGATTTTCTCGGCAGTAGCTAGATGTTTTAACTGAAATGACGAGACGAAACATTAATTTTTTCCTTTCCAGGACTCCAACCCGGCACCTATTACTGTTATATTCTAGAGAAAACGAACGTTAAATATGGGTTTCTTGCACCAAAAGCGACATGTGAGCATGTTTCAACTAGAAATAATATGACAAAGTCTTCAGTGCTGACTGGGAATAGAGCTCCACACATATCGTTGTTGACTACACACAAAGAGACGTCAGCCACCGAATTTTTCTGCACCAGTAGCTCGGAATAACATCCTTGAACTTACAGTGATCTCGCAAGTAGTTCTGTGTCTCACTGGGAGTCAGAAACGTCAGATATCGTTAGTGTTGACAACGAATGAAAATACATTAAGAATCGAAATTTTTATCCACCAGCAGATACGTGTTCTCATGCTAGAGCTTAATATTACATAATGAAATCATTAGTGCGGGGCCAGGATTCGAAACCACTGGCGCGCAATATGTGCAGATACTGAGGAATCTGCAGTTGTGAACAAACAACAAATTGTAGCCGAGATGTATTGTCACGAAGGGATCAAATTCCGCGTTAAGGGCGGCCTGAGTTGCATTCCCAGTTCTGAACCAATTTTGTCGATGTACAGAAGCTCAGATAAAAGATGGAATAAGTGTCCTGTAAGCCTACATAGCGGTTGTTTCGTAACTAAAAATAAATAACTGGTACAAGAACGGTTACTGGTGATAGAGTTTCTACATGTCGCCACTCCAGACTTTATTGTGGCTCAACCTAACGTCTACTTGGTAGAGAAGCAATATCATATTAATGTGAACTTCAGACCACAATGCCATTATATCTTCTTCACTTGGTGTAGCCAGAGGAGAATGGAATCTGTCTCTCCCTATCTAAAATCATTGACCGAAGTTGGAATCGATCCCAGACCATAGATTTATGAACCTATCATCAGCCCAACAGACCACCAAATCCTCCTCTCTTTTGCTCGTTTTTCTATCATAACGCCGTTGTACCACACTGGCTGAGACTTCTGACACAGAGGCTCAACGTATCAATTTGCAGCATGTTCAGTAAATTCATTTACTTGTTTGACCAAATCACCATGAACTAGCTGCCTCGGCTACCCAGTGCATGCATACAACTTTATTTTGTAATCACCAAAATAAAATCACGTAAATGCCACCAACACAGAACTGTTAACAGTGTAGGATGCAGAAATTTAAATAGAAAGTGTTCCTTTCCACTTGAGCTACTCTATTGCGCTATCTGTTTGTTGAAATCGTCGTGAAGTGCAAAAGAAAAGGTATAACTGTTTGTCTCTCATAAGTATTCACCGGGCGATATGTATTATCCCACAGCGCTGTGGAATGCAGAAGTTCTGGAGGAATTATTGTGACTTCTGGAGCTGTTACAGCTATGTGTCAGTTTGTGGCGTAATGGTAAGTATCGCGTACGGTAGATAAAATGTCATGAGTTCGAGTACATTCACTGCTACAGTTTTTAAAATGCAGTTCTGCTGTCTGCTAAAATTATCAATCTACTGGAACTTGTAACATAATATCCTTCACTTTTCAACCCAAAATCGTCGTATGTGGAAAAAGGGCTAACTTCTGCGACATTTTGTTCATTTCATGTTTAATAGACAGCCAGACAGCAGATGCATTTCGAAACATTTGTATTATGTATGGGTAGAGCGCATCGTGCCAAAATACATCGGAAAAGTATTTTCTACATTATCTGTCGTCTGGTAGTGGCATTTTATACTTCTTCAAACCTTGTTTGACAGCTTTAACACAGAGCATGTTTTCTACATGCATGTAATCAATAAACTGCATGTGTGTTTTCAGACTGTTATAGATAGCATCAGGGAATTCGCATATATCGTTGATGATTAATTTCTCTCTCATGTTTACTATTGTTTTAACAACATTAGAGGAAACCTTAAGCAAATTGTGAACTGTATTATATAAAATGAAATAAAACTAACCACGATAATCTTACGACGAATGTCTGTTTTAATGAAACGGAGTATCTGTACACAAGCGTGCCTCTATCGTCATGAATTGGTATAATACTACTCTCTTAGATTTTGATTGTTTCTGTGTTTAGTTGGTATGCTGTGTCATACTCAAGAGGTATGTAAATGTGGCATTTCACAAATAAAGTTATGTATTTCTAGAAACCAAAAATTTGCTTGTCAGCAGCGGGAAGAGGCGTTACCTTTTGTGCAGCAATTGTAAGTTTTTTACTATTTCACTATGAGCCGAAAGTATTTTCTCGCGATTTCCTTATAGATCTTTGATATGACTGCTTGTAGCTCTTTCACAGAAGGGACAAAATCGCTACACTCAGTAAGACTGGAACTGCGAATCATATCAGACGCTTTTTCAAAGGTCATCACGTTACCACAGAGTTGGCGAAGAAGAACCTGCCTTAGCTTCCTCTTATGAGACAAATAATGGCCAGAACTCGGTAACCGCTATGTGAAGGACGAGATTAGTTGCGATTTCCACGTGTAACGACTTTCCTGTACTGAAAACAGTAAATTTACAATATTTTGTTACACCTCAAGCGATTATAATTCAGATTATTTAATGGAAATGACATGTAAAATCAAGTAAACTTTGAGGCTTAATTCCGTGCGCAGCAGGAAGTAACTCGTCGATCACAGAGTTTACAAACATACACTGCCTTGTTGCCAATTCTCAGTTACAATAACAGCAAGAAGAAGAACCGATGTGATCTTACAGTGGGGTAGGAAGTGACCATAGCTGGTGTCTCTAAGTCGTGGGTGCTATGGCCTATTTTTGTACTGGATCAGGATTCGGGCCCATATACGTACCTTTTGAGGAAACCTAGAGAAGACTGCTATCTTGAGAAAAGGAACGAAATGATTCAACTATACTGTTCCGAGTGATTCAGAGCGTCGAAAGAGGAGATATGAATTCGAATCACAGTCCAGCACCAAATTATTCAACGTCTCTAGTTCAATCCAGTACAAGTGAAGTAAGAGCCCTGTTCCTTTAAATGGCTATCGTTACATAAAATAAAATAAAATTTTATAATGTAAGTAAGTTTACTGGCTACTGTATTTCTGTTTACCATGACTTCCGCTATGTCATTTCCCAAAGTAAACCGGCTCTGCCCAGTTGGTAATGAAGGAACGTGATGTTTAATGCGGATTTTGGATTATAACGTTTTTCTCTTGATGTTACCACGGGTAAAGTAAATCTGTTTGTGCCTCTTAAAAGTAGATGCCTGAACCCACGCATTGCACCTGTGATAGTTCGTTCTGCCAGACCATTGTGGCTACATTTCCCAGCCCCAGGAGTGTGCTGCAACAGGTGATGTGCTTAGCTTACAAAATTAGTCACGGTGGAAAAAACGCGAGACTATGATTAAGTAGAAGCAAGCTTCTGAAGCGGAGGTTATCCTATTCTCATGTCAGCAGGATGTAAAGACTCTTCTAGGCATCATAAGCTCCAAGTGAAGCCATTTTGAAATTTTCACAAATTCAGCAAATTTCTTAGTTCGAGAAAATCCACTGGGAAGTGTGAAGTTACCGGATAATTCGATTATTACCGTCATTATTACTATCATTTTCTTCATATCGCTGCTGGAACACTGTACTTGAAGATCATTTGATGCCTTTTGGTCACTATAGAAGTAGTTTCCCAAGAACAGGTTCTTTTCTTGTCTACGGAATCCTTTTCATGTTAATATCAAACATCAGTAATAACTCGTAGATTACGTTAAACTAAAGTAATTGATGAGGACGTTACTTGATAACAAAAACGGGCTGCCTTTCTTCATTTACTTGGGCCTAGAAATGGCTATCGAGTACTGCCAAACCAAAAAGCAAGAGATCTTACTGCCTTCCGATATATGTCGCTGTCAGTTCTTTCATATGATTTGGTCGACATTACCTGTTTCAAGTTGTGTATGACAGACAATGTTTTAGAAAATCATTTGTTTTCCTTTGCAGTAAACAGAAAGAATTTCATTCTAAGCTATCCATGTACAAAAATTTTCGCAATATTAGTTCAAATTTAATATTCGCTTCTATAATGTAGGAAAGTATTTCACAGTTGCCAAACTCGCATCCGACTCATTGACCTTACACTTAGTCGCTGATCATAAATTCTAGCTCAGAGTGACACCAGATTAAGTAACCTAATGTAGCGAAGACTGTTTGCCAGTGCTCTTTCTCACCGGAAAATACGCAATTCACTCATTGGGCTCCATAAGTACACTTAACAGTAATTTCATTACAGGCCCTGGGCAGTGCAAAATCATACTGACAACGGTAATGTGCTTATAATGACAACCTGACTGTTCGTTTTACCTGATTTTCGAATAATTTAAATAAAATAACATGACCTTCCTGTGGGAGACATTTCGTTCCCCTTTTCCTTCTGTGAAATTTGTCAGTAAGTTTTTTGTCTTCCAACCAGTGAAATGCGGTAGAGTACGGCCGGTAAACGATTCACAAACCACGATTTAGTGCCGTTAAGACGATTTATTTAAATGTCACAAGACTGCACATAGGTGCAATCGATTTCGAGGTGCAAAGTGTTTGTTATCTTACTTTTGTGACAGGTGGGCATAAGTGTTTTCCAAAGACTTTTTGTTGAACTGAAATAATCCTTTGTCACAAAGTAATAAGGTAAGTGTTTTATTCGTATATATTTTGTAGGAAACTGTAATCTTGATGGAAGATTATACACCTGAATGTTTGACACAACTGGCAGGAGAAAACGCTGCATATTAACCAAACCCCGCGCCTTCTCTCCATATCCTCCTATGACACGAGCACGGGATTCTCCTCGCATACCGCTACAGAGCTGTTCCCAGCACAGCTGAAAATTGGCAGCATCGTCACAAACATTAGGCAACACTGCGACAGGGCAATCACTTTCGCGTATGGTACTGAATTGACTCGCTAAATTCACTTGACAAAAAAAAAAAAATGGTGAAATGGCTCTGAGCACTATGGGTCTCAACATCTGTGGTCATCAGTCCCCTAGTAATTAGAACTATTTAGAACTATTTAAACCTAACTAACCTAAACACATCACACACATCCATTCCCGAGGCAGGATTCGAACCTGCGACCGTAGCGGTCACGCTGGTCCAGATTGACGCGCCTAGAACCGCCTGGCCACAACGGCCGGCCAATTCACTTGACATTCCCTTTCCATTTGAATGACTCGTGCTGTATAATCCTCATGTAATTTAAGACACTCAGACAGAAAATTCTGTTTTTGCCTAAAGAAATGTTATTCTTCAAATAAATGACAACTTATTTATGAGGCTGAGCGACAAATACCATGATGAGAGCGCCGTACAGGCAGCAGTGTGTCTGTAGCCCGGTAGTACCGCCCGTGTCTTGGGTCAGAACGGCTCAGTCAGTCGTCAGTTCTAACCGTGGTAGTGGCCAGCGTATGCAAGCTTTTTCCTGATATATTTTTTTCGGAGCTGCGAATTAACAGATAAAATTCTGTATCCAAATCGGAAGAAAACCTTTACACATCAAATCCTCTTGGCATCTCGACTCAGTAAGTTGTGTTAATGGTCATAGATCTTGGCTTTCTGACTGCCAAGCACCCTCGCAATACCAGCGTCTCTGAATGAATTCGAGTCGACCATCAGCGATACGAATTTCAATATCGTTCTTCACTTAAGACTCACATGCCAGGGTGATAAGTATGAAGGAAATGAACCTCTTGATTACTTTAGGCCCTCTATTCTAAATTTCCACACGAACTCCCTGCAGACATTTAGTAACAGCGGTTCTAGAAACTTACTTTTTCTCTGGGTAGCTTCAAACTGGGCAATTTTGTCGCCTTAAATCCAACTGAATATTTTAAATATCACTTGTGAACAGCGTTCACGTCTGCATTAATTAAGGTATAGACATCAAAGCAAGCAATTTGTCTGAATAGCTATAGAGCAGGTTCTGATAGGTAAACAATCTTTTGCATCCATTTACCATAGAGAATCAAAGAAAGAAACCAAACACATTACATTGCATTTACTCTCTGTGCCTTGACTAACACATATGAATCCATGACAATAATAAATTATTTGAAGAACCTCCCGTGAAAGGAAAAAGAACAGAATGTGACACTTTAATTTTAGTGCACTGGATCAGAAGCAATAAAATTAATTCTGTGCCAAATTGATGTATTGCATTCTACTGTTATAAAATAATCATGAAATAAAAACGGTTTTGTGCCTCCTTTGCTATCAAGAGTGAAACACAAATCGTAGACAGATTTTATGGGTCACCACTCAACAACATAAAAGCATTTCACATTGTCGAGAGTGTGGAGTGGAGCAGATGTTGTCGGCAGAAGGCGAGACAATGCAGTGCCTCAGCCCCCGCCAGTAGGCAGTAAACGAGTTCCAGAGAACTTAGACGCATGCGGTGTTCAGAGGCAGATGGTCGCCAAACAAATCTTTCACTAAGACATTGTTGGACCTAACTGTTATTACCAGTGTGACAGAAAACGAAATCTATTGTAGATTCTCTTGAATTACACTCATAGCTACAGCACCGGTAGGAAAAAACTTTGTCGACGTGTGCCTTTAGTTACCAGACGTCGTATTAGCTACTCTCGCGTTTTACCTCAAGACTGCGGTCGTAGTCAAGAATAAAGTACTAAGACCAAAGTCAAGACCTCCTCTGGGATGTGCCGCAGTCTACAATGTTACCAGATCGAACATATTGCCGGACATAGGATTCTGACAGGAGCACGACTGTATTGCCACCTTACGTGAACGACTCAGCGGTCAATTTTTTGCTCTAAGACTGTATCTACAACACATATTGCACGCTGAAGACACAGAAGAATTAAAAAACAGAAGAACTAAATCATGGTTTGCAAATCGTTTACCGGCCGTACTCTGCAGCATTTCGCTGGCTGGAAGGCAAAAAGCTTACTGACAAATTTCACGGGAGGAAAAGAGGGACGAAATGTCTCCCACTGGAAGGTCATGTTGTTTTATTTAAATGATTACAAAATCAGATAAAACGAACAGTCAGGTTGTCAGTATAAGCACATTACTGTTGTCAGTAAGATGTTACACTGCCCACGGCCTGTAATGATAAAGGGCCCGTTTAGGTCAGGCATATTGTATACAGAAGTGGTAGAGAGAGCACCACTAAATTCTAATCCGTATGCATTGCATACACACACAAATTACTGTTACAGTGTACTTATGGAGCCGAATGAGTGAATTGCGTATTTTCCGGTGAGAAAGAGCACTGGCAAACAGTCTTCGCTACATTAGGTTACTTAATCTGGTGTCACTCTGAGCTAGAATTTATGGTCAGCGACTAAGTGTAAGGTCAATGAGTCAGATGGGAGTTCTGCAACTGTGAAATACTTTCCTACATTATAGAAGCGAATATTAAATTTGAACTTATATTACGAAAATTTAGTACTTTGATAGCTTAGAATGAAATTCTTTCTGTTTATTGCAAAGGAAAACAACTGATTTTCTAAAACATTGCCTGTTATACACAACTTGCAACAGGTCATGTCAACCAAATCATATAGAAAAACTGACAGCGACGTATATCGGAAGGCAGTAAGATCTCGTGCCATTTGGCAGTAAACACACACACACACACACACACACACACGCACACATTCATTTTTTAGTTTTATTTGTTTGTTGTGCTCGACTATCGGCGAGACACGAAAACTTCTGTGAATGAGTTTCTTAGTTTTGAGTACACTTGCGAAAGAAAGATGAAAACAACTATCAGAGTTAGTGATTTATGATGCTTAGTTTGCAGTCAGTTCTGAGTATTACTAGTAACTAAACCTAGTTACAGAAATGCGAATCAGACGCATTACGTATTCCAGGCCACGGCAGCCGTGACTTGGAGACACCAGCTATGGTCATCTCCCAGCCCGCTGTAAGATCACCTCGGTTCGTCTTTTTCCTGCTGGTATTGTAACTGAGATTTGGCAACAAGGCAGTGTATGTTTGGCAACTCTGTGATAGATGAGTTACTTCCTGGTGTGCATGGAATTAAGCCTCAAAGTTCACTTGATCTTACATGTCATTTCCATTGAATAATCTGAGTTATTGTCGCTTGAGGTGTTACTAAAGATTGTAATTTTACGGTTTTCAGCCCAGGAATGTCGTTGCACGTGGAAATCGCAACCAATCTCGTCCTTCAAATAGCGGTTAAAAAGTTCTAGCTACTACTGGTATCGTAAGAGGAAGTTAAAGCACATGTTTCTTCGCCAGCTCTGTGGTAACGTGCTGACCTTTGAAAAAACGTCTGATATGGTTCGCAGTTCTAGTCTCACTGAGTGGCGCGTTTTTTCCCTTATCTGAAAGAGCTACAAGGAGTCATATCAAAGATCGATAAGGAAATCGCAAGAAAATACTTTCGGCTCATAGTGAAATGGTGAAAAACTTACAATGCTCCACAAAAGGTAACACCTCTTCCCGCTGCTGACAAGCAAATTTTGGGTTTCTAGAAATACATAACTTTATTTATGAAATGCCACATTTGCATACCTCTTGAGTATGACACAGCATACCAACTATACACACAAACAATCAAAATCTAAGTGAGTAGTATTTTACCAATTCGTGACGATAGAGGCACGCTTGTGTACAAATACTCCGTCGTAAGATTATCGTGGTTAGTTTTATTTCGTTTTTCATAATACAGTTCACAATTTTCGTAAGGTTTCCTCTGATGTTGTTAAAACAATAGTAAACATGAGAGAGAAATTAATCATCGACGATATATGCGAATTCTCTGATGTTATCTATAACAGTCTGAAAACGCACATGCAGTTTATTGATTACATGCATGTAGAAAACATGTTCTGTGTTAAAGCTGTCAAACAGGGTTTGAAGAAGTATAAAATGCCACTACCAGACGACAGATAATGTAGAAAATACCTTTCCGATGTATTTTGGCACGATGCGCTCTACCCATACATAATACAAATGTTTCGAAATGCATCTACTGTCTGGCTGTCTATTAAACCTGAGATGAACAAAATGTCGCAGAAGTTAGCCCTTTTTCCACATACGACTATTTTGGGTTGAAAAGTGAAGGAAATTATTTTACAAGTTCCAGTAGATTGATAATTTTAGCAGACAACAGAACTGCATTTTAAAAACTATAGCAGTGAATATAGTCGAACTCACGACATCTTATCTACCATACGCGATGCTTACCATTACGCCACAAACTGACACATAGCTGTAACAGCTCCAGAAGTCACAATAATTCCCCCAGAACTTCTGCATTCCACAGCGCTGCACGCCGTTTTCAACAAACAGATAGCGCAATGGAGCAGCTCAAGTGGAAAGGAACACTTCCTATTTAAATTTCTGCATCCTACACTGTTAGCAGTTCTGTGTTGGTGGCAGTTACGTGATTTTATTTTGGTGATTACAAAATAAAGTTGTATGCATGCACTGGGTAGCCGAGGCCGCTGCTCATGGTGATTTGGTCAAACAAGTAAATGAATTTACTGAACATGCTGCAAATTGATACAGGGAGCCCGTGTGTGTGAAGTCTCAGCCAGTGTGGTTCAACAGCGTTATGATAGAAAAACGAGCCAAAGAGAAGAGGATTTGGTGGTCAGTTGGGCTGATGATAGGTTCATAAATCTATGGTCTTGGATCGATTCCAACTTCGGTCAATGATTTTAGATAGGGAGAGACAGATTCCATTCTCTTCTGGCTACACCAAGTCAAGAAGATATAATGGCATTGCGGTCTGAAATTCACATTAAAAATGATATTGCTTCTCTACCAAGTAGATGTTAGGCTGAGCTACGATAATGTCTGGAGTGGCGACATGTAGAAACTTCATCACCAGTAACCTTTCTTATACTAGTTATTTATTTTTAGTGACGAAACAAACGCTGTGTAGGCTCATAGGACACGTATTCCATCTATTATCTGAGCTTCTGTATGTCGATAAAATTAGTTCTGAACTGGGAATGCAACTCAGGCCGCCCTTAACGCGGAATTTGATCCCTTCGTGACAATACATCTCGGCTACAATTTGTTGTTTGTTCAAAACTGCAGATTCCTCAATAACTGCACATATTGCGCGTGAACGGTTTCGAATCCTGGCCCCGCACTAATGATTTCATTATGTAATATCAAGCTCTAGCATGAGACACCTATCTGCTGGTGGATAACAATTTCGATTCTTAATATATTTTCATTCGTTGTCAACACTAACGATATTTGACGTTTTTGACTCCCAGTGAGACACAGAACTATTTGCGAGATCACTGTAAGTTCAAGGATGTTATTCCGAGCTGCTGGTGGAGAAATATTCGGTAGCTGACGTCTCTTTGTGTGTAGTCAACAACGATAAGTGTGGAGCTCTATTCCCAGTCAGCACTGAAGACTTCGTCGTATTATTTCTAGTTCAAACATGCTCACATGTCGCTGCTGGTACAGCTAACCCATATTTAACGTTCGTTTTCTCTAGAATATAACAGCGATAGGTGCCGGGTTGGAGTCCTGGGAAGGAAAAAATTAATGTTCGTCTCGTCATTTCAGTTAAAACCTCTAGCTGCTGCCGAGAAAATCCGATATGTCACTGTTGATTGTGCTTCGATATCTATCTTATTAGGTTCTGTGTTCGAATCCCTGTCCAACACGAAGCTTTGCCTTACGGTACTTCAAATAAGTTACTTGTCAAGAAGCAATACTTAACATCTCTCGTAGTTCGTTAACAGGGACAATAGGTGCCGGGTAGGGATTCTCGTCCGTTAAAAATGTTTGCGTTATGTAATTGAAAGTTGGTATTTGCTAATTGATACTGTCTAAAATCGAGGTATATCGCTCTCTGTGTGCCTAATGAGGAATGACTGTTAGTTTCCGTCAGTCACGAAATCTTTGCTCAGTCTGCATGACCTGTGTTTGAATACATATGCAGATCGAGACGGTTCGTCGTGTGATTTGAAGTTCATACATATTCTCATCTAGATGTTCGTGAATAAATTAAATTTTTAATGTCATGTTGTATTAAATAATAAGTACGGTATGATACTTTGAAGAGGAAATCATGAATACGACGAATTTACTACGTGTATTACCTATCTGACGTAATGATGAGAGTTGTAATATTTCAGGTATGTCATTTATTGTAATAAATGTGAGCTTACAAGCCTTAAGGACAGTCTTACCTGTGATAAGGCGTTCCCTGATATTTGTAGTATCGTAGTATTACTACTGCGATACTACTATTGCGATACAGAGCAGTGTTTTATAGAGGTGACTTGTTGCAACCATTTTCAATAATCAAACGACTGTACCAAGGGACGATAAGAGGACCTGCTAGACACCTGCGTTGTGTGGGTTGCATTCAAATCAGGCGAAATGCAATTCAGGTCGTTCGGATACTTTTGAGCATGACTTTACAGTCAGAAATTGTACACAATTACATCGCTTATTCTTTAAAGATAGTCTCCGTAATAAAGCTTACATATTCAATACCAGAAGCACAACACAAGTTATCAAGGGATATGATACTGAAGATATTTTATCTACATTTTCGGTGCTACAATGGAACTTGAATTTCCAGGCTGCCCGGCATGGCTTCTGTCTTCGGTATCTCTTTCTGTCTTTGATATCATGTTCACAGTCAGGAAGAGTTCACCAGCCTAACTTCTGCGTTTATCTGCAGCATGTCGCTTTCAGGAAGATACAAGGGATGTGAGCGCAAAGAGCTGTTAATGTGAAGCTGCTAATAACTATGGACAGCATATGCCATTCCATTTTAGTCCATTACATCATTTGACAGTTGTTGTGACTTAACTAAATGTTTAGAAATTATTTCTCTGGGAAAGAATTTGTGAAATTACTTTTCATTTTATGGCGTAGCTACGCCCCTCACCTCCCCCCTCGCCCCCCTCGACATTCCTCACTATTAACCTGTCGAAAATAGCAAAATCTATCTCTTGTATCGTGTTCAAATTCGCTTAGAAAACTTTTTATAGACAATGAACAAAAGAATTAATTTAGAGCTTTGACAGTTACTCGTAAGATCTTTGTTGTGAGTCCTTTGTTGTATTACTTACCCCTTTCATAGAACAGTGGTCCAGATTTTAAGATTTGAGAATGCTACGTATTCTTAGCTACATGAACTTTTTTAATCCCAGCCCACACAAGCATTTGGATTAACACATTTCTGTTCATGCATTCTGCGCAAATATTTTGTCGTGATTTGAAATATTAATCGATACTTTGCCTCAACGTGGTGCGAAGAAATATTGAGTAGGATATCGACGTTTACATAATCTTGGCAGGCTTTTTGTCAATCAGTTTTGCAGAAACGCATAATCAGTTAAGAAACAGCAAAACGATTAAACACATGTTTCTTGTACATTTCGGTGGTTCCCTAATAAAGACATTCTCCCTGTTGTCAAGTAATTTTATAGAAACTTATAAATAGTTAAGAAACGGGAAAAATCATATTTGTGTTACTTCCTTGAATCGAGCCACCGGAGACCAAGACTTTCTTATACATAAATGCTCAGAGAATATCACCGATAATCTTCAAAAGTCTAGTCCACAAAATTTTTATTGATGTATATTACTAAACCGCTATCCCAGAAGCGATTTGCAGTTGCAGGTTGCTTAAATAAGCAGTACAGATTTCATTGAGAATATTTCGCGCAATTATTGACCAAAACTAACAATTTAAAAGGGTGTCGTCATATACTCATTGACAGGTCTAATCTTATGTTGTAACTATAGCACAATAAGGCAAGTATTACAGTTACAAATTGTGTGTCTTATGACCCCCAATAGGAATTCAACCTTTTAACCCCACAAAAATTCCATTACTTAATACAGCTATTCTCTTAGCCTCAGGAGTAATTGTAACATGAGCACACCTCAAGAGGTATGGGAACTAACGCTGCGCAAATACCCGTAATACATCCATGCAGTGTTTCAGAATTAGAATACTTAGTGACTTCAAACAGGCTTTACAGATGTTTTCAAACATTTACGAAACTTTTGACCGCTGGCACCCGGCCTCCCCTCCCCACAAAATGATGAAAGGAGAAATGTTTATTGTTTACTACATTTTCGTTATTCATGCAGCAAAACTTCAACATCCGGAACGACTTTTTAATTTGTCACTTCCTTTCTACTCTGCTCGGAACAATTCTTTCAGACGGTACCTACATGTATCATTGAATGCTCATTGATAATCCAGAACATTATGACCACTTTCTTGACAGATTGTTTGTCCGTCTTTGCAACTAAATACATCACTGATTCATAGTGCGTCAGTAACTGGCCGTTGAAATGCGTGCGCGGTGATGGCACCAGAAATCGACCCAGATTAGTTCCGTAAGATTCACATCAGACGAATTTCGTCGCCGAGATATCACGTGAGTTCACTATAATGTTCCTCAAAGCACTGTAGTACAATTATGACTCCGACACACGGACAATTATACTGCTGAAAGCTGACATGGCCGCCGAGGAAGACACCAAGGATGCAGAATGGTTCGTAGCTGTCAGCATGCCTTCGATTACTACCACAGGTTCCCTGCAAGCGCAGGAGAGTGTCCCTTATGGCGTAACACTGCTCCCACCAGTCTGCACCCGTGCTACGCTGCACGTTTCGATCCACGGTTCACTTCGATGACCTAATGTCGATATCCCCGAAGAGCTGACACGTTTCCGTTGATTGACCGTCAAATCCCAATGGCCTCGCGCCCACTGCAATCGTAACTGACGATGTCGTTGGGTCAACATGTGACCACGTAGGGGTGTCTGGTACGGACCTCCAGGTTCAACAATGTGGGATAGACGATCTGCTGCGAAAAACTTGCGCTTGCACCAGCGTTGTGCTATTTCGGCAGAGATGCCACGGATCACCGTCAATCCTACTCTGCAGAACAGATAAGCCCATGAACGTTCTGTGAATAATCGTGGATACCCAACCATTTAGCGCCTAGGTGTAGTTTCATTGTCCTTCTACCTCTTTCCGTAGATGCGTGTGAACATTCGACCACCTTCGTCATTTTCCAGATACCCGTTAAAAAGCTCTGTGTAATAATAATGTTCCCTTTTCAAAGTCACTTACTTAATGAATATCCCCATTTTCAGTCCGTATCTTCACTCGGGTGATGCCCCGTCGGCGTCTTCTCCGCTTATATACTTCCATAACCGCGTCACGTGCCCGAAACGCCACCAGTCGCCATCCATCATCGCTGGTGGGCTGTGGTTCTAATTTTCTGGCTCATCAGCGTGCCTCCAAAATTATTCCATTGTGCGAACCAGTTCTTGAGATATAGCGTCATGAACACTGAGACGCGTAGGAAAGAAGTTTTTGCTTAGATGAACCGCAAATTATCCAGGCTACAGTTACCCAGTGTTTCATGATGAGAGCACTGAGCGATCTCCAGCTGCCTTTGAAGAAAGTTCAAACTCTTCTTATACTTTTTCCCCAAATATTCTTAGAGTCAAATGTTTAATACATTAACTCATTTCAAAAGCAGTCAGAAGCTGTTTTGTGCACGAGTGTTCGATTCCTTAAGGAACCGAAGGTTTACTGCATGACATTGACACTAATGGATCTGTGAAACTTTGGTTTACCGGACTGTTTAATCGTTGGATGAATCTGCTACTTGCCAGTATTTGCAACGCAGCTGCACCCTTGGGAAAATAACCTCATAGGAGAATGTTCCTTAGAAACATTTTGTGGCACTGGAAGTGGCCGGCTCGTAAATTCTATGGTAGCACGGAGTACGTTCAGTGGATGCTAGCAGTCTGGTGGCCACGGTAATGCCGAGGGCTGGACGCCAGCTGTGGGAAAACGTTAGCGCATGCCAGGCGCGACCGGGCAGCGATGTGAAAGCCCAGGAGCACGGAAAGACAACAGCTGCTTGCTGGAGGAGCGGGAGAATGGATACTCAGTTGCTTTTAAATGCGGAGTAAAGATTCAATCTTGTACGGAAAATATATAAAATGTTTCTCCATTAAGCCCCGAGGAAACTGACCACTTCATAGAAATCTCTGTGATGATACGAGCTCACTGTAAATTTAATCTCTACTGTACACAGGTTATTTAATTATTACAATTTGTAAAAATTATAACAAATGATCCAGATTCACTATAGACATTTATGACACGTCATACGAAAGCTGATGATGTCAGCAACTAACGATAGTATGACACTCTGACAGTAACACAAAAAGATAAACTTTTATAAACAGTTTGCTAAGTTATATGCTAACAGTGCCACTACTACGATTTCTCCACACAAAAATAAAGTAAGGGATCAGTATGACTATCCGAGTCCATTATCCAACATATATTAATTAGTCAAGATAATTCGATGTTTTAAATATGAATTTGAATTTTCCAGTTTAAATCGAACACGTTGCAGCACCGGATGTGGTGAGGTACTCACGTATTTATTTATGTTTATTGAAATTCTGTATACAGGTTTTAATGACACATCGCATTCTGGTCGTAAAAATTTCCTCTTTCCACTACTGTGTTGCATGTATGAGAAATTATTACTTCTAATTGAATGGTGATCATTCTGCAAAAACATGTGCTTTATTCAGTAGTAGTCATGCGACTAAACGCACAAAGGAATAGGAGGAGCAAGAGCATCAGCATTCTCAGTCTTTTCGTTACAGTATTTTGTCGAGGTTCATTCAAGCGGTATGGCTGGAGAGTTATTTATTTATTTATCTATTGTCTGAACCACTGCGCGGTCGATAGCTGGCACCACGTTTCCTGTAACACGATCTTGGGCGCTAAGGGGGTGTGCAAGTTTGCACGAGCAGCACAGAGGCCGTTTTCCAGAGATAGGTTGATTGAAGCAGCACGGACAGCCCAGTTCAGCGGGGATTGGGCCGGCGCATTGGTGTAGTCTCATCTAGCTCCTCGCTGTGAGCGTCATAACTGTGACCAGTGCGGTTGCAGCGCGTGTTTGTGTTTTGCTGCTTTTATATCGGACTAACTTCAGCCTCCTGCTCTTGTTGTTTCGTGTTGCTGTGTCTGGTCAGGCGATTTGAAGAGCGTGTCTTTAGTAGGAAAACATAATAGTTTCACAGAGTTGCGATTTTGATGTCTTTTAAATTATTGGTGTGATGGACTGCCTTGGGTTATGTAAGTTCTTTGCGTTCAGTGTGTCATTATCCGCGACGTTCAAAATATTTTTTTGCCAGGTATATTGTGAACTAAACAGCCAAGTGGCTTTATTTAGAGACCGCCAGCCAATGCCTGTTACAGGGAACATCCTATTGCCTGTCCTTTAGTGGATTATACTTTCAAGCCAGGCTTGTGTTTAATGTAAGTGAGATTCGACAGGCCGGCCGGTGTGGCCGTGCGGTTCTAGGCGCTTCAGTTTGGAACCTCGTGACCGCTATGGTCGCAGGTTCGAATCCTGCCTGGGGCATGGATGTGTGTGATGTCCTTAGGTTAGTTAGGTTTAAGTAGTTCTAACTTCTAGGGGACTGATGACGACAGATGTTACGTCCCATAGTGCTCAGAGCCATTTGAACCATTTGAGATTCGACAGCCAGCCGTTAGTGTCTCCCTTCCACCTATGATTTTCGCCCGGCGCGACTGTTACGTATTTGCCATTTCCTCTCCCTGGTAAGATTTCAAGCTGAATCTCGGTTGGCCACTGAACTTTAAGTTGGGTGGTTGCCTTGAACGGTTCCCTTATTATCTTTTAGCGAGTTATCACAACTGTTTTGCTCGAACTGCCAGCGTGTAATCTGATGACTTAAGTTTCTACCCGTATTACTTGACAGTTACTTCTTTGTTCATAAGGCTGGCATTGAATGTTGTGCCTTGGGGCGTGTACCCACTGGTTTCTTAGAAAAGGAGGAGAGCAGTGCGTCGGGCCTGTCCCAAGTAATTACAGGGCTGCTTGTCTTGATTACTTTGCCCAAAGCTTGGAGGTTTTCTATCAAGCAGCTTTAATTGTTTTCTTTTTTCTCCTTTTCATGAATTTACTAAGCTAAATTTGTATTATTTGTCCTATCTTAGTCAAACAGATTCTAAAAATGTTTTTTTGACAGCTGATTTAGAAGGCTGTTTTCCTGTCGTGTTATACTTGTCATTGAATACCGTTATATAGGGAAGTCTTGAATTTTGTACGTACTCATTTATTCTTTTAAAAAGGAAAGTACCCTTTGAAGAGATTGTTATATCGATTATCAGTAATTGTTATTAAATTATTTTACCTAGCTGGATGGTGAGCCACGGCGGCTTTAATTTTGGCGTCATGGCACTCTGCTGGCACCACTAACTACTTGGGTTGTAGTGTACTTCGCATATTTTCATACGCTTATTTCCAATTGTGTTATTTTTTGGGGTAATTCTTCTGATTCAAAAAGGGTATTTTTGGCTCAAAAACGGGTTGTTCGAGTTATATGTGGTGTAAGTTTGAGGACCTCTTGTCGACCCCTAAACAATAGTCTGGGAATTCTGACATTGCCCTCACAGTACATATTTTCTTTAATGTCGTTTGTTGTTAGCAATATTAGCTTATTCCCAAGAGTTAGTAGCTTTCACTCAGTTACTACTAGGCAAATAGCTCTGAGCACTATGCGATGTAACTTCTGAGGTAATCAGTCACCTAGAACTTAGAACTAATTAAACCTAACTTACCTATGGACATCACACACATCCATGCCCGAGGCAGGATTCGAACCTGCGGCCGTATGGGTCGCTCGGCTCCAGACTGTAGTGCCTAGAACCGCACGGCCACTCCGGCCGGCTACTACTAGACAGAAATAAAATCTGCATGTGGAATGCACTTCCTTGACTCTTGTGCAGAAAGGAGTGCAGTATTCTGCTGCATCCATTTTCAATAAGCCACCACAAGAACTCAAAAATCTTAGCAGTAGCCCAAAACTCTTTTAAGTCTAAACGGAAGAGTTTCCTCATGGCACACTCCTTCAATTCTGTCGAGGAGCTCCTGGAAGAGCTAAAAAATTTAGCAAATTCCAGTGTTACATTGTTGATTTTCTTTATTTAAACTTACTACTTGTCGCCTGAATGTGTTTCTTCTATTTCACATTATCTGTTTATACGATCGTGTTGTAATTTCATGTATTGACTCGTTCCATGATCATGGAGACTTCTCCTTAATTTGGTCCCACGGAACAATAAATAAAGAAAAAAAAATTACGGTTTGATCAAATGTCGCTAGCTAGGGTCTTTGCTCGGGGCGTGTTTTGTTGTTTTGTCGGGCCCTGGCACTGGTTGTTGGCTGGAGGGCACCTGTATGGCCAGTTGTTGGTTTTAGCGCACTCCGGCTCTCCGGTACGGGCCGCCGCGTGCAACCTAGTCGGCAAGTAGCCTGCCTACTCTGCTAGCTTAAATTTAACGGCACCTCGAAGACCCCGCGTACGTACTGTACGGATTGGAAGCAATAACACCCCGATTTGCAATCCTGGAAGTTGCAGCTCCTTCACATCTGAGTGTAGGTAAAAGTTTTATTTCTTATTTTTATTTTTATTTTTTTGATTGTGCGGTACTTGATATTGTAAGATCACGTTTGTGTTAAATCTGTAAGTCAATCCATTATAAGCGGAGGACATCGGCTGGTTAATTAATTGTCAACGTCAATAAATTTCACCAGCAGTCGTGTAAATTAAGATATTATTTCATTTTATTACGAAGGATACCAGTTTTGGCATCTAATTATGTCGTCTTCAGGTCCAATGCGCATCTATGCAAATAAACGAACTTGCCGTACAGTGCTATAAATCAGTCAGTCTTTATATAACTGCTTCATTCGAAGACGTGATGGAAACTCATCACGTAATCAAATGAGGCAATTGTATAACGATTGAATTCAGGATATCCAGTGATTTATGGTGCTATACGACAAGTTCGTTTATTTGCATAGATGCGCATGGGGCCTGAAGATGGCATAATGAAATGATTAAACTCGTAGCCTTCACAATAAAACAACATAATATATTAAATTGCACGGCTGTTGGTGAAATTTATTGACATTGGGAATTACGTCTGTGTTAATGTGGAATTCGACCTGTTATACTGAGGCGCATCCGAGTGATTGTATGTACGATTATCAGTCGTTGTAACTAATCGTAAGTGACAGTCCTAGGACATATTCCGTGCAAGTCTATCAGTATTTTCTGTAAGAAATGATGAAATTGAATTTGTAATATAATATGTGTCGGAGGCAACGCACCCTTCGTAGAGAAGTAGGAATTAATCATTGCTTTAGAAGCGCTGATATTCTGTTTTGTAATTTAGAAGTAATTTTAAGAATTGTTAAGACTGTAACTTGTGTATGTAGTCGATTGAGAGATAACTTAAAATTTCCTACATCTTACAAGGGGAGGTCGCCAATAGGGACCCGCCGATTTCGCCCAAATTACGTGTGTAGAAGGAGGTGGATCTCCACATCACGTACCTTCAATATTTCGCCTGAGTGGGCCTTAGGAAAGTAGAAAATGCTCTAGAAAGTTTTTCCGATAGCACTGTATACCTTACGCAGTGCAATAATCTTCGCTAACGGCGAAGCGTAATGGTAATGTGCATTGCAATGGTAAGGTGCTTCCTGATTTTTTCCCGTGTTTATTTTACTATGTTTCTTCCGATTGTTCAACTATTTACCGTAGAAATTAAAATCATTAAAGCAGTATATTTATATAATCAGGCGAAAGTGTTAATGAAAATAATATCCAAAGATTCTTGTGATTACGTGCGCTACTTTTTATTCATTATCACAGTAGAAGGTTTGCAATTTTTATGGTGACGTCTATCATAAAAACATGTGAAACATGTATATGTTTCACACCCGGCACTTTTTCTGGAGGCATTGTTTGAGCAGTTACATTTTGCCGAAACATGCGTCATTGGAAAGAACACTTCATTCAGGTTTTGAATATACGGTTTGTCAGCTATAAGTTTGGATGCAAACCAAGCGTACTGGATCATAGGGGTGAACACAGGAGCACTGAATTGATGCTGCACGATGGAATGTATTTTAATTGAATCTTCTCTTCATGATATTTCTCGCTGTCGTCGGAGCAATTCAGGGGCACTTTATAGTCTTTTAACTAGAATTTTGGCTTGGCGATTGAAATATACATCACACGGTTGAACCAGCGGTGTACATTTTGGTGGAATGACCTTCATGGTACACAATGCCTCGCCTAGCTCATTCGTAAATGTCTCATCATACAATGTAGAATCAGTTTGGCAACTCCAAGAATCCAGCAACAAAAGAAATTTATTGTCTGCGGCGTATGACTTCAATGTTGTTTCGAAGAATTTTCGTACTCATCTTCTAATTTTTTGATAGTGGCGGCAATCCGAGGACCGAATTTATTAGCAGGCTCTATCTAACACAAAAACACAAGGGGTAAATTTTTCTCTGGAGCTGTTAAACTGTACCGTGCTTTGTCAGAGTGGGTAGACTTCGATAGATTGAGTTTCTTCACCACAATAGTCTTTGCATCCTTGACATCCAGACACCTGCTGTACGTTGACTCATACTGGCATCCGGTCTGGTTGGTGTTAATTATACAGTCGATGTTAAAATGTGGCATTAAATGTCTCATCTGCATACGAAACTTCTCTGCTGCTGCCACTGTTTCGTCCAAAGTTGAGAAATCATTTTTCTGACGAATTTAGTGATTTTTCGCTGCCTTATCGAATATTTTTTCTTGAAGGATTATGCCCAAGTATTAGAAGGACGGAAGTGAAAACTCTCCGACAAATACGGGAATGCAGCGGTCATTGCCCATTGCTGTAGGGTTCTAGTCGTCACCTGCTCATAGCAGCGTCGTGCATCTTGAAATTTTTCCCATGTTTCCGAGTCAATTAAGGACAACTTTTTAAGTCTGATGCCACCTTGGTGTACTTCTTTCCTCCAGATTTTAAGATAATTCCTTTTCTTCAGAATTGGGAATCTAGATTGCAATGTTGCAAATTTTCATTTCGGATGAGCGTCAGCGAATTCCAGGACCTTCTTCTTGTCAGCTAATGTTGCTGATGAACGTGGGAACTCGTCGAGAAATCTTCAGGAATATAATCCTCATCTGTAATTGAAGAAGTCGCCTGTGACAGGTAATAAGTGACTGCATATGGTAAACGTGTGTGTGTGTGTGTGTGTGTGTGTGTGTGTGTGTGTGTGTGTGTGTGTGTGTGTGTGTGTGTGTATGAGAGAGAGAGAGAGAGAGAGAAAGAAAGAAAGAGAGAGAGAGAGAAAATGAGATGTTCCACGTACCTCTTCATAAATATTTTCTTCATCAGTCTCTGTGCATAGTATCAGATCTTCGTCGTCCTTTCCTATGAAATACAATTGCTTCACCTATGTATATCACTATAGGACTGAAGGACATAGGAGGATTGTCAGTGATCATCCCTTTTTCTTTATAAATTGAAAAAGCGTAAGAAAGCGCACTGGTGAAGTTTGCTTTGAAATCTTCATCAAACGTTTCGAGATTATCAGTCACTTTTTTGTTGGGTTGACATGTTTGATTTTGGCGCAACGATATTCACAGACCCACGAATCGTTGCGAACTGACAATAGAAGCAGAGTCTAATACATACAGTCGCGACGCTCTGTGGTGAGAAATCCATTACCGTCTGATAGCTGACACGACGCTTGCGATTCCAGAGGTCAGCATACATAAGAAGGATGGATGGATATGGTGTTACGGGCGCTCTACAGTGTAGTCTTTAGCGCCCGAACGGAAACAATAACGGACGGGTGTTTATACATAATAAGAATACTATTTTATTTTGTAAAGTTTTTGTACGTCATTTACGATGTTTTACATTTGATTCGAAAACTTGAATGTATTTAAATTCTACGGTAAACAGTTGAACACTCTGAGGAAACGAAATAAAATACCAATGAGAAAAAACATTACGTTACGCCTTTAGCGAGGATTAGTGCAGGGATATAATGCTGTCGGAAAACTTTCGAGAGCATTTTCTCCTTTACATTGCTTAGCCTCCCCCAGGCTGTGGCTAAGACATGTCTCCGCAATATCCTTTCTTTCAGGAGTGCTAGTTCTGCTAGGTTCGCACGAGAGCTTCTGTAAAGTTTGGAAGTTAGGAGACGAGGTACTGGCAGAAGTAAAGCTGTGAATAGCGGGCGTGAGTCGTGCTTTCGTAGCTCAGTTGGTAGAGCGCTCGCCCGTGAAAGGCAAAGGTCCCGAGTTCGAGTCTCGGTCGGGCACACAGTTTTGATCTGCCGGGAAGTTTCAGGCCAATATTGATTTTCTTCACTGTATTCCAAGCAATCACTTTAATTCTTGATAGGTGTCCTGGATAGATTTTAAACTGGTTTAGATTGCATGCTATCTGCACATTCTCTGACTTCGTTGCTTATAATCATAAATTATTATACCTTCGATTTCATATCCTCTGAATGAAATGATCACATCTTCACTTCATACCGTCCGAAAAATTCTCGTGAATATTACCAACGCATAATTGTACCACTTTCGTTGTTCTCATTACTGGTAGATAAAATCCGTCTCAAGCTTTGTGTGGTAGGAAGGACAGGCTCCAAGGGAGACTGAACGTAATTCGAGTTGTGAACTTTATCTTTATTTTCTTTATTTTAACAGAACGCACTAAATTACATTAACTAAACTTCTATTGGAAAAGCACCCCCTCCCGGGGGTACTCACTATTAAGAAAAAGAACAATTTAAGATCATGAAACTGAACCAGTCTGATTAATAGCAAACAAAGTAAATACAATAATAAAAGCTGTAGCAGTAAAATAAAGGAACTAAAAAATCCTTTCTCGAAAAATACTTTTCAACCTAAAATACAAGTATACTCCGCAAATAAGGACAGTACAAGAAAATTACTATACCGTCGTACAGCGGAGGTGCACAAAGCACGGAAGAGAAATAACCAGACGCAGTTGATGTTAAATCGTTCTGAATGCTACAAATAATCAATGTGAAACTAACAGATCCTGAATCTTCTAGAGTTTGGTCTCTTCGAAAACCAATAATATATACATAACCATTCAGCTGGTTGAGCCACTCTTGCATAAACACATTTAAGTAAATAAATCAAGTAATTACTCAATTGGCATTTTAAATGGTTAACTCTTCAACAGGTTACATGGACTAAAATTAAAAAAAAAAAATAAAGGTGCAGTAGGCACGCAATGAGTGACACAAATACTCGTACATTGACGTCCTATACAACCCCTGTCATCTCAAGGCGTAGTGGGCGCGGAAAGATTAAGTGGTGCAGGACCACTAGCATCCGGCTGGCCGTTCGGTAGAGCGAGGACTGGCCACCGCTTTCGGACGTGATTTTTAGGGATTGTGGGGCCCTCAACAGCGCGGTCATCATCCCCCTTACAAAGTCCCAGTTTTTACACAGTCTAATTTGTACACAATCCAAAGTAGCCACCGTCGCGAATGATGACGATGAAATGATAAGGACAACACAAACACCCATTCCCCTGCCAGAGAAAATCTGCAACCCAGCCGGGAATCGAACCCGGGACCCCGTGATCGAGAGGCAGCTATACTACCCTTTACACCACGAGCTGCGGACTCCGCTTTCGAACGTTGCACCTGCTCTATGAACCAGGGCAATTCCACCCAAGTCCCACCAAAAAGGGAAGACAAATGGTGGCAAAATTAACAGAGAAAAAGAGAATTTAGTACAGGAATTGGGCCAGACCTCTGCTATAGACCGAATGCCGCAGCACGACAGTCAAAAATACAGCAACAAGAAAAACAAGTAAATAATTTTTCAACGAGTTAGCGGAGGCAAAACGATGAAACATGTAAGGCGGCCAAAATCCAAACACAGTCACTAATCAATTACTGAGCCGGAAGTTCGACTGTCAACAACAAATTGTACAAAACTCGCGCCCGTAGGTGTGGGGTAAACAAGTATAACCCACGCACTAAACCCCAAGTTAACCCGGTTCGCCGCGCGGGATTAGCCGAGAGGTCTAGGCGCTGCAGTCATGGACTGTGCGGCTGGTCCCGGCGGAGGTTCGAATCCTCCCTCGGGTATGGGTGCGTGTGTGTTTGTCCTTAGGATGATTTAGGTTAAGTAGTGTGTAAGCTTAGGGACTCATGACCTTAGCAGTTAAATCCCATAACATATCACACACTTCTGAACAACCGGGATCGGTTGGCTAACGAGCCCCTGACTAACAGCAGATAGATTATAAACTTTTGAATAACACTGTACCCACGTATAAGATAGCAGTAAAAAACCCAAAATAGTCACTGAGATAAGAGTAAGAGGCCCCACCATTACGAACATAAAAAACAAGGAAACACATTCAAAGTAGGTAGCATGAGCATCCAATAAGACAACAGATTAGACTGCCCTCTCCAATACACAGGAAGTGGCACATGAGATGAACACAGCAAATATGTAAATGCAATCCGCCACAAATCCAACGCCCTACAGCAGCTAATTAAGAAGTTGACCAAGAACATGGCAAATACCGCTAAGATTGGAGCATGAAATAAAGAAACAAACCCAGAAGTGCTATAGGAGTGCACACACAGCTTTGCTACCTAGACGTAGAAGTTGTATCAGTAACCAGAAGTCTGATATGGAACCGGACGTGACCCTAGAACCAGCAACCAGAGACGTATCGAACCAGTCAGCGTACTGGTGCGGGAAATGGCAATTGCAGCTACGATTACTGCCGATGCTTGGCAATCAAATCGGAAGCGCACCCGGCGTACCCGTGCAACAATCCAGGACGAACAGCGCGGAGCCGACAGACAACTTCAGCACAGTAGCGGTCCGCCATCCGTCTGCTGGTCCGCTCAGTCGCTGAAGCACTCGAGACCCTCCTTCCCTCGGTACGGGCTCCAAACGTCCAGAGGTCTGCAGTCGGCCGCAATCGAGATGATACTGCTTCGCAATCCAGGAACCCACCCGAGTGTATTTTCCCGGCATCGCTGCTACGCTCAGAGCCGGTGGCCGTTAACTGCCGAACTTACGCGAGCCTTCAACTGCCGGCACAGTGCTCGGCTCGCCGCCGGACTCAACTCGGCCGCCTCAGCCCGCCGTTTCATCTTCGCGATCTGACTGTCACTGTCCTCACTCTTCCAGTCCCCATGCCAACCACGCTCACCTAGGGCAAACGTAAACTAGAGACGGTCTCGCGACCTATCGATCGTGCAACTGTTAAAATACAATTTACGAATCGGCTGGGGTGGCCGAGCAGATCTAGGCGCTACAGTCTGGAACCGCGTGACTTCTGCGGTCGCAGGTTCGAATCCTGCCTCGGGCATGGATGCGTGTAATGTCCTTAGATTAGTTAGGTTTAAGTAGTTCTAAGTTCTAGGGGACTGATGACCTCAGAAGTCAAGTCTATGGAGTGCTCATAGGCATTTGAACCATTTAATTTACGAAGTCCATCAGTTGTTGTGAACAAAGCTGGCATGGACCATTTATATGACAATACGATTTTTTAGGAACTCTCTATATGCGGCTGGTCGATATCCTTTGTGGAACTACTTTGTGTACTTTGTAGCAACCACCTCTCCTTTGCATTTTCGCAGGGGAACCCTGTTTTATTGCATATTCGCATTGTACACAAGAAATGCGTATGGTTTACTTAACCACTGTTATCCATTCGTGGAAGATGGCGCTGTAACAGACAAATATCAAATTTTCCTTTTTTTGCCATCTAAAAAAAATGGTTCAAACGGCTCTGAGCGCTATGGGACTTAACATCTGAGGTCATCAGTCCCCTTGAACTTAGAACTACTTAACCTAACTAACCTAAGGACATCACACACATCCATGCCCGAGGCAGGATTCGAACCTGCGACCGTAGCGGTCACGCGGTTCCAGACCGAAGCGCCTAGAACCGCAGGGCCACACTGGCCGGCTTTGCCATTTAAAACTGATTTTAATTCTGCATGTCATTTATGATGGAAATGCAGACATTTGTGTTCCAGTCTTCTATGCTGATGTCCAAACGTTACACGAGTGTTAAGAATATGATTGTATGGTACAAATAACATGGCTAGACATTAACATTTCTGACAACTAAGATACTTGTATGGTAACGTAATTTTCTATTCCCTACCGGTTTGATTGTGGTGAGTCCTCAAACCAACGGAATGCTTGATTTCGGTGGCCGTCCACGAACCCCACCGTCAGACTGATTGCAGTGTGTGTTTCCATGCAACAGTCGTAACTCGCGCGCTGACCGCTACGCGGTTACCAGAAGAATGCACATTAAATTGAGGTAAAATGCCCGTGACGTCGTAATGACAGGCTTGCATGCCACGGATAGTCACCAAAATCCAGCACTCCAATGGCGAGAGACAAGAGGACTCACCAATGTAAAGGATTCCGACGGGAACAGCAAACTATTACATCGACGACGCTGTTCCTGGATAACGCTAAACGTGGTTTCTAGCCACAAATTTAAACAGCTAACCATATTATACTGTACAATAGAATTTGCAAAACAAAGTATATTTCGAACATAAGTATCAGGTGTTAGAACACAAGGCTTTACATTTACATTGTAAGTGAAATGTAGAACTTTTTTCGTAGGATCCGAGTAAGCAATAATAATTGGACCGGGGGAAGGATTGGTTATGGGCTGTGGGGCAGGAGTTGTAGGACAGACTGATGTCCCCTTTAACAAATATTAAGAAGTAACACGACTTTATAACTTTCAAAAAACATTTTTATTAGTTTAAAGGATACTTTGAACCTTCTAATATGTGGGGTAAAATGTCTAATCCCTGAAAAAGAATTTTTTCTGTTGAATTACGGGCTATCTGCGACAACTCGATACAACCTGTAGTGTCTGGGCATAGTTAGCTGCACTTCACAACAATATTACATTAGCTTGGGATCAGTAAGCATCAGTAATTGTACGAAAAACACTATTGGTTCGCTTTGAATCTTGATTTTCGTTTGCACTATTGACTTTTGACAGTCTATTTGGGATGTTACAGCGTGCGGTTTTGTCCTTCGAGTAAGGAGGTGTAGTAAGTAAGTGCAATCGAACAGAAAAGGTACGAAGAGATCTTGTGCAGCGAGATGGGAAAGCAGTACGTCATCAAGGAGTCCAAAGAATAGATACGAGGCTGAGAAACAATTCGGAAGGAATCAATACCTCTGCAACGAAATTGAAAGACTGTCTCCAGGATTCTGATGTGAATTACAGACTGAGCAGTAGGATTACAAATTTTCTTTCCGTTTTCTCCGTTATTTCTCAACAAGTCAAATGTAAAACTTGAAACGTAGACAACACGTTGCTAGAATGAATACCTCAAGGCTTGGGTTTCATAATTATTTTTGCTTCGGACTACCCCGGAATTGTTATGCCAGGTAGCAAGTTTATGCGGAGGGCATATAAAAATCAGTCGTTGAATGAACCTAGCAGTGCGCCTGCTTGTATTAGGGCTAAACTGAATTTCAAAGTTTTGTGCGTTCATGGAATTGGAATGATATTTTCAAACCTGTCAGCAACTGCTTTCTTTGAAACTGCAATTCTTACATTCTTCTTGACGTCTGAGGGTATTTCGCCTCTGTTTCACATCTGACGGAATATCATCTACTCCAGGGCCTTGTTCCGACTTAGGCCTTTCAGAACTCTGTCATTCTTCTCGCAGTATCACATCTCCTATCTCATCTTCATCTACGTTCACTTCCCTTTAAGTATAATATTGGCTTCAAATTGATCTCCCTTGTATAGACCTTCTATACACAGGTTCCACCTTTCGGCTTTTCCTTCTTTGCTTGGGACCGGTTTCCCATTTGAGGTCTTGATGTTCATACAGCTGCTCCTCTTTCTCCAAGGCCTCTTTAATTTTCCTGTAGGGGGCGTCTATCTTCTCCCTAATGAAATATGCTTCTAAAACCTTATATATGTCCTCTAGCCGTTCTCACTTACCAGTCTCTCAAGTCTTAGTTTTTAGACGTTTGTATTCCCTTTAGCCTGCTTGATTTGCTGCCTTTTTATATTTTCTCCTTTTATGAATTAAATTCATTATCTCTTGCGTTATCCAAAGATTCCTACTAGGCCATGTTTTTTACCTATTTCATCCTCTGCTGCCTTCACTACTTCAACTCTTGAGGCAACACCTTAGATTTATACTGTATTTCATTCCCCTGTTCTAGGCAAAACTTGCCTAATGCTCCCTCTGAAACTCTTATCAACCCCTGGTTCTTTTAACTTATCCAGATTTCATCTCCTTAATTTTACACCGTTTTGCTATTTCTTCAGTCTTAATCTATAGTTCATGACCATTAAATTGTGCGCATGCACCCATGTAAATGTTTTATAATTTAAAACTTGGTTTCTAAATCTCTGTCTTAGCAGCATGTAATCAATCTGCAATCTCAAACTAAAACCTTCCGATGTCTCCAGGTGTCTTCCACTATACAGCTTTCTTTTATGATTCTTAAGCGATACTTATACATGTAGTGATCGCAGTCTGCATACTGAACCAAGTTTAATCTCAGTTTCCATTCCGGCCCCCCACCAATAATTTATCGCATTCAGATTTCTCTCTAGACAACACCATCATCCGCAAGCAGCCTCATCGACCATCCTGCAAGGTCTATTGCATGTATCGTGTACAGCATCCAACCTATAAAACTCGATCAGGATATGCCCGAAGTAACTTTACGTCTGTCTGTTCCACCCCATTAAGCTGTTGGACCTGAGGTCTTAACTTCCCCAAGGCAACACTACAAAGCTGTGTCGTACGTCCTCTAATAGTACAGGAGCATTACATCAACATGGGCGTCACGATTTACTTTCTTCTGCCTCCCATGAACAATCAAAGCGTCTCGTGAACCATCACAACGAGCTGTCGTATACTTCTAAATTAATACGTGTACTCCACGAGCCATTGTATTGTGTGTCGGAGCGTAGTTCTTAGCAATAAAAGCGTTTTTTTTATATTTCATTACTGCTTTAAGTGAAATTACTGTTTATATGGCTGGTGTTAAACAGCTGGTATTCGGGTAATCATCGAAGAGATTTTAGTTGATGTACGGAGAGAAAGATGACATATATGAAAATGTTTCTGAAGGTTATGCAGTCTAGACACAAGCAATTCAGTTTCAACTCATTTACTTCCTTTACTAATGTATTGTCACCCAATTTTCGATTTCAAAGTGAGCAAAGGATCGATCATTTGCGTTAAAGCTTAGCCCTGGGTTGTGGTTTTATGGCCGATATCTAAATTTCGTGCTTATTTAAGACCAAGCCATGCAAAAAATTAACAAAGTAATTCCAAACATAGCCCCTCACCCACCCTGCTACTTCCAGATCACAAGGAAAGTTGCTTCCATCTCTCAGACTGACAGTTAAATACACACACAATCGTAATAAAAATATATACGGCGGGTGGCAAATCGTTTGGTGGCAGCTACAGTAAATGTTAAACGTACATACGTTTTAAATTCTTTGCGTAGAAAGTATACAACAAACATCATTTCTCATGTTGTAAAACAAATATTCAGTACACACTGCCAGCCGGTGTGGCCGAGCGGTTCTAGGAGCTTCAGTCTGGAACCGCGCGACCGCTACGGTCGCAGGTTCGAATCCTGCGTCGGACATGGATGTGTGTGATGTCCTTAGGTTGGGTTTAAGTAGTTCTAAGTTCTAGGGGACTGATGACCTCAGATGTTAAGTCCCATAGTGCTCAGAGCCATTTGAACCATTTTGTCAGTACACACTACCTAACAGCTAACCCTCTGTGCGCATTACCTTTTACTATGAGTTAGCTGCAACAGAAGTATTTTTTTCCCAATAGAAGCCTAAGGTGCACATTTATGAATGTTCGGGCGTTCCATAGTGTACAATTGTGATCAACTGCTGGACATAACCGTGAAAACATCAGCAAGTCAATTACGCAGTGCACAGCAGCTCGTGATCAGCAGAATATACAGATGTGGTTGATTCGCTATATTCCACAGTTGTTTTTGTGGTCTTCAGTCCTGAGACTGGTTTGATGCAGCTCTCCATGCTACTCTAACCTGTGCAAGCTGCTTCATCTCCCAGTACTTACTGCAACCAACATCCTTCTGAATCTGCTTAGTGTATTCATCTCTTGGTCTCCCTCTACGATTTGTACCCTCCACACTGCCCTCCAATACTAAGTTGGTGGTCCCTTGATGCCTCAGAACATGTCCTACCAACCGGTCCCCTCTTCTTGTCAAGTTGTGCCACAAACTCCCCTTCTCCAAATTCTTTTCAATTACCTCCTCATTAGTTATGTGATCTACCCATCTAATCTTCAGCATTCTTCTGTAGCACCACATTTCGAAAGCCTCTATCCACTTCTTGTCCAAACTATTTATCGTCCATGTTTCACTTCCATACATGGCTACACTCCATACAAATACTTTCAGAAACGACTTCCTCACACTTAAATCTATACTCGATGTTAACAAGTTTCTCATCTTCAGAAACGCTTTCCTTGCCATTGCCATTCTACATTTTATATCCTCTTTACTTCGACCATCATCAGTTATATTGCTTCCCAAATAGCAAAACTCCTTTACTACTTTAAGTGTCTCATTTCCTAATATAATTCCTTCAGCATCACCAGACTTAATTTGACTACATTCCATTATCCTTGTTCTCCTTTGGTTGATGTTCATGTTATATCCTCCTTTCAAGACACTGTCCATTCCGTTCAACTGCTGTTCCAAGTCCTTTGCTGTCTGTGACAGAATTACAATGTCATCGGCGAACCTCAAAGTTTTTATTTCTTCTCCATGGATTTTAACACCTACACCAACTTTTTCTTTTGTTTCCTTTACTGCTTGCTCAATATACAGATTGATCAACATCGGGGAGAGGCTACAACCATGTCTCACTCCCTTCCCAACCACTGCTTCCCTTTCATGCCTCTCGACTCATATAACTGCCATCTGGTTTCTGTACAAATTGTAAAAAGCCTTTCACTCCCTGTATTTTACCCCTGCCACCTTTAGAATTCCACAGTATAACTGAATATTGTAATTGTTATTTTGCACGTTAATCATTGATTGATCATTTTAATATTTATTGGAGTAGAGAATATTTCGTAATTACTTATTTTACTCCATAAAATGAATCCAAGTGTACAAAGTGTGTTTTGAAATGAGTAGGTACATATTTTTGTATAAATCTTGCACCAAAATCGTTAAAAAGTCGCCTAAAAGCATTACTACGTAAAGAAGAATTTTCTGTCCTCTAGAAAAAAATCAGGTGTGAAAGGGTTAAGGAACGCGGCGAAGTTTCATTTATAATAATAATAAAAATAATAATGATAATAAGGGAACAAGCCACTGTCCGCCAGCTGTCCGGTTTTACAAGTCCGACATGTTAAAGAGGGATGGCCGCCCACGCCTGGACGTATTTTCACCTCGTTTCGCCACGTGTTGGAGACACCCATTACAGCTGTTCTAGAACGCGCTACAAGTCGTGCAGTTTCCGAAATGCTCGTGCCGAGCTTCCATACCATCACAATCTGCCCTCGTTGAAGCTCACATACATTGATCGTCTCCCTGATTTTACACATGGACAGAACGCTCATGATGCTAGATACACCGTGCGTGTGTCTGAGTAGCAGGCATTTCTTGCCAGGTGTCGCTGACTGTCACGTGGGCGGGTTTATATCGATAGTAGTTCGGTGGTCATAAAGTTCTGGCCGATCAATGTGTGTATTTGAGAAATCATTCTGGAGCTGTGTTATTATAACTGAGGCATGTTTGCAGTATGTCGACGAGACTGGTGGGTAATTATATTTCGGGAAGGTATGTACTTTTCATTCCTTGTGTATAACTGCTGTGCAATCTTGCAGATTATTGCGTCAGCGTTGTGCTATCCGTAAACGGGGAGAAGCTGAGTGTAACTTTCCTCTCACTTATTGACCTTAATGACAGTGGAAAATTAAACCGCGTGTACCTAATGGAAATTCGGGAAAAGCAATCGTCACCGAAGTTAATCTCTTGGTAAAGAGGAAGGAAAGGGTTACATCTAAATGAAAGGAAAAATGCAAATGAAATTATTGTAAATTAATTTGGAAAAAGGGTAAAGTTAATAAAGAAAGTAAATGTGCGGTCGTTACGCTAACAATTAACTGGCGTTAATTAGATATTTGAGATTTGGGGAAAATTGCGGTCGCCAGTCCTATGGACAACTACTATAATAACTGAAAAAGAAAGGTTAATGCTCATATAATTAGCACTAAAAGCGTGGCAACTGAAGGTTGACACGTGTTGTGTGAAAACTGAATGTTTGTCAGAAGTAATAAATTTCGCTACACTCTGACTTAATTTAGAAAAAGAATTAATAAAACAGGAAAATTGAAAGTTAGTTTAGTGACTGAAATTAATAGTGAACTTTGTTTCTGAAGCACTACGAAATTAAAAAAAAAGAAAAATAAGGTTAGTCTTTGGCTACCTCAACAATCATCTCAAAAGCAACGTGAATCTATGCAATTTAGAAATAAGAGATTGAACTTTGAACTTGAATTAAATGATTTTGAACAATTAACCACAGTAAAATTTAGCACGTACCAAGCTGGGCTGCAGTCACAGGTAAGCTAAAATATAGTAACAAAACTCGCACTCTTAATTTGTGCTTGTGTAATCTAAATATTGTAGCCAGCTATGAATACTTTAACTGAAATTTGAAATTAAAGCAGTGAAATGGAATGATATTACTTTAATACTGGCGTTTGAATTTCAACGACACTCGAGTTCATTTCTGAAACGGAAGGGACCCTACTTGGTAATGCAATTGGGAAAATGAGCAACAAATGTTCATGCTAAGTTGCTGTATTTTACTGATTAAAATGGCACAGTTTGAAAAGCTGAGGTCTGCCATACAGTTCAGTCTTCCTTGTTGGTTGATTGAAGGTTTGAAGTCGTCGATCGAGGAGGTGGCAACAGTCACTTATTGTCGGCTGTAGCTGCTACAGAAGCTGGATGTTGGCGCGCCTTCTTCTCGACACGGTCACCAGGCGAAACGGGCTCTTGATGTGTGCCGGCTAATGTTCCCCATCCACGACACCGTGCCGGAAACTATTACAGCAAGTCGAACGCAATTACATGCTGCCAAACCCCGAAACCGTGGCAACTCGCGGGAGCGTCGCTCAACACACCTGCTCCACCGCCCTACACCAGCCAGACTCTGCTCTGCCCGCGCTCCACGCGGCAGAGCCAACACTACCCAAGAGCGTAAACACTTTGGTTCTCCACACGACCTATCGATGTAATCGTTCGATAGCATAGTTTTCCTTAGGCAAGACCCAGTGTAAAAATACAAATGATATTTACAAAACAAACCCAATATACATCTACATAAATGCATAAATATATATATACAAATTGTAAAACAATTACAATATATAAAGTCCCAGAAACGTCATATCTTCAGGTAACAAAATAAGGAAAAAAATTTATAGTACAATAGATGTAAATAGGAGGATATGCATTTCCGGCGTTACATGAGGATGACAGTTAGTTACTGCCGAAATTGGTAATAAAATAAACTACTTCACATCAAGCAATCTTGTTTTCTATTATTACAACGTTATCGCCCCAACAACATGAGTAGATTATAACGGGAATTTGTAGACAACGGACTCAAAGGAACCCTTTGCCCCCGTCCTGCCAGCGTGCTGTGGTATGTGTAACGTGCCGGAGGCCTCGGCTGCTGTCGGCTGCTCACCTCCATCCTCCCTCCCCCCACCCACCGGCCGCCACAGAAGGGTTGAGGGTTGTGGCCGCCGTGTACGTGGCTGCGATAGCGGCTGGCGCTGCCTGTCCATACAAGTCCGGACGTAACTCCGCTCTTGTAAACGAGCCGCCCGCATTGTTCCGCCGCCGTATACACTTTCCGATTCTTGTCTGTTGCGGGCTTCGCTGAGCAGATAACATTTTCGCAGGGATCAGCTTACTTCACAGAGCTAGTTCCGAAGCAAGTAATTGCAACGCAGGTAGAAACAAAATATCGTACGTGGCAGCTCTTACGAACGAACTTTAGATACACCAAACAAAACTGCAACACCAATGAGGATATGGATGACGTCTAACGGTTTATGCTCGCAAACGAAGCAACTGCAACATAGTAAGGAGTGTGCTAGAAATCGCGGGTGGCCTTTATGAGAATCAGCTCCTGGGATGAGGAATCTCTGATGTTTCCAAACGTAAAAAAAAAAAAAAAAAAAACGCATGTTTAGTGAAGATAAATTTGCCAAATTCGTTGACATCGTTTTACTACGTGTAAGGAAATCAAGCACTGAAATTGGCCCCAATATTTAAGACCACACTGAATGCAGGTGCGCTACTTCTATTCGGTGGATGAAACCTGAGATCGTGTGCTTCATTCACGGACAATGTCGCCCATAAGATTTTCGTTCGAACAATTGTTGCTTACTGTTCGTCAGTGTGAGTGAGTTTGGTTAGTGGAAGAGATAGAAAAGAGCCAACGGAAAGATCAACGATCAGTCACATCTTTGCTTAGTCGGCGTGAAAATGACAACGAAATGCTAAAAAAAATACAGAAGGAGAAATTACCAGGCGGATGACATTCGTCCAAAAATTCCGAGAGTCCTGGTTCCAAGATGAATTAAGAATATATTTTTTAATTCTTTCAACTTTCGTCTCGCATGATCATGACCACTATGATAAGATTAGTTAAATCTGTGACAACGTGCACCATTTCCGACAATCTTACTCCCTATGTATCATCCACGATTATAACGTTAAGATTAGTTACATCTGTGACAACGCGCAGAATTACCGATAGTCTTACTCCCTATGTATCATCCATTACAATAATACCTGTAGCTTCGGAGTACACTGTCGTGACAAAATTCATGGTTTACCTCCTAATATCGTGTTAGAACTCTTTAGCCGACATAGTGCAGGAACTGAATGAGTCGGACGTATTCAGCCATGATGCCTATATAGCCGCCCAGAATTGCGAAAGTGTTGCCGGTGCGCGATTTTGTGAACGAACTGACCTCTAGATTATGTCCCACATAATCCGATGGGGCTTTCGTCGGGCGATCTGCGTGGTCACACCAATCGCCAGAACTGTTCAGGATGTTTTTAAAACCAATTGCGAACAATTGTGGCTCGACGACAAGGCGCATTATCATCTGTAAAAATTTCGTTGTTTGGGAACATAAAGTCGATGGATGACTGCAAATGGACTCCATGTAACCCGAGTAGCAAATTCATCAGGGACTCTTAAACAATTGTAATGATGCCAAAGTCGACTACTGGTGGCCCTGGAAATGCGGAGGAACAACCGCAGCTGAATCGAGACCAGGCAGACCTCATGTATTGACGAGGAGCGAACGACGAACACTGCGGAGATGGTTGAACAAAATCGCTTAAAATCGGCGGAAGGAACCAGTGGTGAGTTCCAAAATGCTACCTACAGTCAATTAGCACAGTTACTGTGCGTCAAATGTTAAAAAGTGTGGGGTACAATGGTCTAACAGCTCATGATCAGCCACACATTTGTGTCTTCAATTCTACGTGACGCGGAAAGAATGAGAGCTGTAAACAGTGAATGACCGGAAACGAGTGTTGAATCATGCGGTATCCTGTGGAAATACAAGAAGTGGTTTGAATTTGTCGAATGACAAGAGGAATTTACATTCCATCAGGTTCAGCATCGTGAGTGAGGTACGATGGAGTCGAAGTTGCGGTATGGGAGTTATTTTCGTGGTTAGTCTGTGGTCCCCTTATTTGCTCTTAAGATAAGGTTAAATGCGGGAGGAAATGGACACATTTTACTGCATACTGTACTGCGTGCAGTAGAGGAACAGCTTGGTTATGGTCTGATTTGGGCGAAGAGACGAAACTGCGAGGTCATCGGTCTCATCGGATTAGGGAGGGATGGGGAAGGAAGTCGGCCGTGCCCTTTCAAAGCAACCATCCCGGAATTTGCATGAAGCGATTTAGGGAAATAACGGAAAACCTAAATCAGAATGGCCAGACGCGGGGAACAGCTTGGAGAAGAAGATTGTTTGCATCAGCACGAGAATACATCCCCTCGGCAAGCAAGTTCCCTGAGGCAATATTTTGCGAACGCCACCCCTTTCACAACACGACAATCCTACAAATACCTCAAAATGCGCATTTTTGATAGTACCTTAATTTTATGTTCACCCAATTTTCAGAAGTTTACGATTATTTATGTGTTTTGAATGTTGTTTCTTTACATACAACACTTTACAACAGCTCTCTGAACACCTACCATTGCAAAATACTGCACAGTCGCTGGTACAGCAAAGACAAAATCAATGAATGTATAATACTTAAGATGTCAAGTATCTGGAAATATCATGAGAAAATAAACACCCATAAAAGCAACTGATTGAAGCTAATTCATTACAAAACACCCCTTAAGTTTCAACAGTTGTAGTGTTCTGATCCATCCACAACGGACAATCATTATTTACTAATGTTTGGAAAGACGTTGTAGAGCTTTGTGTTTTGTAGAGTGATCTATTCCTACACAACATATAATGCACCACTACACAAGGAATTTTGTATACATGGAAGAATCCTGGAGATACTAGAAGGTATCAGATAGATTATATAATAGTAAGACAGAGATTTAGGAACCATGTTTTAAATTGTAAGGCATTTCCAGGGGCAGATGTGGACTCTGACCACAATCTATTGGTTATGAACTGTAGATTAAAACTGAAGAAACTGCAAAAAGGTGGGAATTTAAGGAGATGGGACCTGGATAAACTGACTAAACCAGAGGTTGTACAGAGTTTCAGGGAGAGCATAGGGGAACAATTGACAGGAATGGGGGAAAGAAATACAGTAGATGAAGAATAGGTAGCTCTGAGGGATGAAGTAGTGAAGGCAGAGAGGATCAAGTAGGTAAAAAGACGAGGGCTAGTAGAAATCCTTGGGTAACAGAAGAAATATTGAGTTTAATTGATGATAAGAGAAAATATAAAAACGCAGTAAATAAAGCAGGCCAAAAGGAATACAAACGTCTCAAAACGAGATCGACAGGAAGTGTAAAATGGCTAAGCAGGGATGGCTAGAGGATATATGTAAGGATATAGAGGCTTATCTCACTAGGGGTAAGATAGGTACTGGCTACAGGAAAATTAAAGAGATCTTTGGAGAAAAGAGAGCTACTTGTATGAATATCAAGAGCTCAGATGGAAACCCAGTTCTAAGCAGAGAAGGGAAAGCAGAAAGGTGGAAGGAGTTTATAGAGGGTCTATACAAGGGCAATGTACTTGAGGACAATATTATGGAAATGGAAGCGGATGTAGATGAAGATGTAATGGGAGATACGATACTGCGTGAAGAGTTTGACAGAGCACTGAAAGACCTGAGTCGAAACAAGGCCCCGGGAGTACACAACATTCGATTAGAACTACTGACGGCCTTGGAAGAGCCAGTCCTGACAAAACTCTACCATCTGGTGAGCAAGATGTATGAGACAGGCGAAATACCCTCAGACTTCAAGAAGAATATAATACTTCCAATCACAAAGAAAGCAGGTGTTGACAGAAGTGAAAATTACCAAACTATCAGTTTAATAAGTCACAGCTGCTAAACACTAACCCGAATTCCTTACAGACGAATGGAAAAACTGGTAGAAGCCGACCTCGGTGAAGATCAGTTTGGATTCCGCAGAAATGTTGGAACACGTGAGGCAATACTGACCCTACGACTTATCTTAGAAACTAGATTAAGGAAAGGGAAACCTACATTTCTGGCATTTGTAGACTTAGAGAAAGGTTTTGACAATGTTGAATGGAATATTCTCTTTCAAATTCTAAAGGTGGCAGGGGTAAAATACAGGGAGCGAAAAGCTATTTACAATTTGTACAGAAACCAGATGTCAGTTACGAGAGTCGAGGGGCGTGAAAGGGACGCAGTGGTTGGGAAGGGAGTGAGACAGGTTTGTAGCCTGTCCCCGATGTTATTCAATCTGTATATTGAGCAAGCAGTAAAGGAAACCAAAGAAAAATTCGGAGTTGGTGTTAAAGTCCACGGAGAAGAAATAAAAACTTTGAGGTTCGCCGATGACATTGTAATTCTGTCAGAGACAGCAAAGAACTTGGAAGAGCAGTTGAACGGAATGGACATTGTCTTGAAAGGAGGATATAAGATGAACATCAACAAAAGCAAAACGAGGATAATTGAATGTATTCGAATTACGTCGGTTGATGAATCTGATTAGGAAATGAGACACTTAAAGTAGTAAAGGAGTTTTGCAATTTGGGGAGCAAAATAACTGATGATGGTCGAAGTAGAGAGGATATAAAATGTAGACTGGCAATGGCAAGGAAAGCGTTTCTGAAGAAGAGAAATTTGTTAGGATTGGGGTATAAATTTAGGTGTGAGGAAGTCGTTTCTGAAAGTATTTGTATGGAGTGTAGCCACGTATGGAAGTGAAACATGGACGATAAATAGTTTGGACAAGAAGAGAATAGAAGCTTTCGAAATGTGGTGCTACAGAAGAATGCTGAAAATTAGATGGGTAGATCACGTAACTAATGACGAGGTATTGAATAGAATTGGGGAGAAGAATAGTTTGTGGCACAACTTGACAAGAAGAAGGGACCGGTTGGTAGGACATGTTCTGAGGCATCAAGGGATCACAAATTTAGCATTGGAGGGCAGCGTGGAGGGTAAAAATCGTAGAGGGAGACCAAGAGATGAATACACTAAGCAGATTCAGAAGGATGTAGGTTGCAGTAAGTACTGGGAGATGAAGAAGCTGGCGCAGGATAGAGTAGCATGGAGAGCTGCATCAAACCAGTCTCTGGACTGAAGACAACAACAACACAAGGTAGAACACATTAATCTTTGCTCATGATAAAGCAATAATCCTCAGTGACTGGCGTAACCACAAACGCCTGGACGAAGAGGCGGAACACAAGAGCAGACAAGGCTGTGAGGTACTAATGGCCAGGCACGCCCCCTGCAACAAGTGCACTTAAACGCTGCTCCTCCTAGCCTCGGCCACTCAGCTCGTCCCGAGTCTGCAACGTGATTGGTACTACGCTATCAGATTGTCATGATCCGTATCAAGTGTTTCCTTGGACTCTTGTGTGTTCAAGTGTGTGTGAAATCTTATCGGACTTAACTGCTAGGGTCATCAGTCCCTAAGCTTACACATTACTTAACCTAAATTATCGTAAGGACAAACACACACGCCCATGCCCGAGGGAGGACTCGAACCTCCGCCGGGACCAGCCACACAGTCCATGACTGCAACGACTTAGACCGCTCGGCTAATCCCGCCCGGCGATTCTGTGTGTAGCAAGAACTCTACTGTTTTCATGTCGTCTCTCGCTAGCGACATTTGCTGTAGGAAAATATCCTCAATTTGTTTTTTTAGAAATTAGACTACTAATGTTATTTGTGTAAAATTGTTGTGTAGTGTCCCGTAAGCACCCTATTAGCGACGAGTCGGCAAGGCACCATAACTGACGACGAGCCACACCACCGAGCTTCTTGCCTGCCGGTCGCGGACATCTGTTTCTTGCGTATATTCTGCCTTCGCCTAAATATTCTCTTGTCTTTACTTTGCAGGGGCACTCGCTTTGGTTTACCAGCTCCTTGTCCGTTTTGCTAATCAATGTTTTCAGGTGTGCGTTGCAGAACATTTCTTTGCTTTTGTCATGGTTTTGCCTTGAAAGTATTTTGCATTTGTGTCTTACAATATGGCCACCCCACCTGTCCCGCCCATTGCTCAGGCGCCGCAGCTACAAGCGTTAGATGCCTCACAGCTTATGCAGTTGTTTCAGTTTCGGATGTCCCAGGTATCTACTCTTCTCAACATGGTGCAGCAGCTACTCGCCAACACGGCGCGCCCTCTGGAACAATTTCCGGCTATTTCAGCTGCTATACCACATTTTCCAAAGTTTAGTGAACAAGAGGAAGAATTGTTCGAGTGGTTGTTCCAGTTCGAGGCGCATTTACTCGCCCACAACATACCAGGTACGGTGAAACTTCCCTATATGTTATCAAAGATAGGAACTGCAGTTTTATGCCTCTTTCAAAAACTCTTTCCTAACGCCACTCCGAGTGAACTGTCGTACGACGCAGTGATAGACTCAGTAACCAACTATTATGACCAATAACTGAATGGTGGTAGCAGCTTTTTTCTCTTTAATTGAAAAAAAAACCGCCAGAACAAACGTTCGCGAGTGGGTAACAGATTTGCAAGGTACGTCCAGAAAATGCAAATTCATGTGTTCATGCTGTTCTTTATATTCAGACATTACGTTGCGTGATGCGATCGTGTACAATGTGTCTGATGTAAAAATCAGAGAACAAATTCTGAAACGATCAGATTCATCGTTTCAGCAGGTAGTGAAAATATTAGACCAGTAAGATTCCAGTGCCTTGTCGGCTCATACATTTGAGGAGCCAGATATTTGTGGGGTTGAGTCCCTTAGTTATGATCGCCCCATTCCGCACCGGCAGAGTGCGCTAGCCACGCCAAGTCCATGCCGCGGAAGCAGTTCGCTGAACAGGCGGCTACACACGCGAAAAGAATCACGTCTTGACCACGGTGTTATACACGGCACAAACGCCAACACTTCTCCTCCCGAGAAGCTGAGTGTTACACTTGTGGTAAGAAAGGACATTTGCAATGCGTATGTTTACAACAGAACAAGCATAAGAATTCAGCCTGTAAGTAGGCTGTTTATGTTTTCTCTATGTAAGTAGGCTGTTTATGTTTTCTCTATGTAAGTAGGCTGTTTATGTTTTCTCTATGTAAGTAGGCTGTTTAGGTTTCTTTATGGTAACGCCACCTCTGTATGAAAATCACTGGCTGTGCTGTGTGCAGTCTGTGGCTGCTTTGCATTGTTGTAATACTCGCCATTGTAGTGTTAGGCAGCTGGCTGTGAACAGCGCGTAGCGTTGCGCAGTTGGAGGTGAGCCGCCAGCAGTGGTGGATGTGGGGAGAGAGATGGCGGAGTTTTGTAATACTGGATGTCAATTATGAATATTAAGGTAAATACATTGTTTGTTCTCTATTAATATCTTTCATTTGCTAACTATCCCTATCAGTAGTTAGTGCCTTCCATAGTTTGAATCTTCTATTTAGCTGGCAGTAGTGGCGCTCGCTGTATTGCAGTAGCTTGAGCAGCGGAGATTTTTGTGAGGTAAGTGATTTGTGAAAGGTATAGTTTAATGTTAATCAGGGCCATTCTTTTGTAGGGAATTTTGAAAGTCAGATTGCGTTGCGCTAACAAAATATTGTGTGTCAGTTTAAGCACAGTCGTGTATAATTGTTCTAAGGGGAAGTCTCGTGTATAAATAGTTCTAAGGGGACGTTTCATATGTCGACCCTTAGCCTAGGATACCTCACTGGAATCTTCTGATTTTTTCTTGTAGTTTGTGTATTTAGTGTAGCTTTTGTTTATTGCTAGCGCGTAATTGTAGAGAGAATCTCCTTTGTAGTTACAGTCTTTCATTGTTGTACTGTAAAACAGTTGTGGCATGCATGTAGATTTGCACCAAGTATTTCGCAGCTGCAATTAACTAGATATTATTTTCAGTGCTATATTAATGTGTTCTCTTATTTTTGCTATTCAAATTGTGATTTTCTGTGTTATCGTGTGAAATATTGTGACAATAATGGCGTGTGAAAAACGTAATACTAGGCTCCAAAGTAAACTGAGAAATGGCAGTGAAATTGAAAGCAGTGTGTTAGCGCCACCGAGTAATGAATTAACTGATGTTCAAAGTAGTAATTTGGTAATTGTGCATAGGGAAATGGAGCGGGCGGCAAACAATGGCGCGGACAGTGAAACAATTAGTGAAGAGGGAAGCATTATCGATCGATCGGTCGGCAACAGCTCGCCTCAGGAATCCGAAATGACAGGACACAATTTCGCAAATACTGTAGATTCAGGTTTTGGGCTCTCACCGTTTTCTCAAATGAGTCAAGACACATTTTCTGCTTGTCAAAATGTGAATGTTGCCGGTGCAACTTCACTGCCGAAAAGCACTGAGGAACATGTCTCAGACACCAGTGCATTGTTATTACAATTAATGCAACAAATGGGACAAAAGCTTGAAAAGTTAGACACAATGGAACAACACCAGAGACAAACACAGCAACAGTTAGACACAGTGAAACAAAATCTCAAAAAGTTAGACACAGTGGAACAAAATCTTAAAAAGTTAGACACAGTGGAACAAAATCTTAAAAAGTTAGACACAATGGAACAAAATCAGAGACAAACACAGCAAAAGCTGCAACAGTTAGACACAATGGAACAAAATCTTCGGAAGTTAGACACCACACTTGAACAAACACGTGAAGATTTAACTACTGAGTTACATAACATTGAATCGAAATGTCAAAAAGTGTGTAATGACGTAAAAACACAAATTTGTGAGCATTTTCAGCCTATTTTTTCGCGGCATGAAAATGCATTACAGAATCACGAAGCAGCCATAAAAGAACTGCAAACTATTGTTCATGAAAATCATGAGACCTTGCAAACTAAAATGGACTCAGTTGCATCTACCGATTCTGTTACGCAACTTGCAAAAACTCAGGAAAACTTAAGGGACACAGTAGATACTCTGAAAATTGGTTCAGAAAGACACATGGAGGAAATTAGTTCATTATCAGAGAAAGTAGCCGAACTTTCGGATCAGGTCACTAACTTATCTACGAAGGTAGATGATAATCTGAATGACAGAAAACCGGTAGTCTTTAATGACACAGAAGAGTGCAAACAAATTAGGAAACTGAAACAAAATCTGAATCAAATTAATACGCAACACCAAAGAGAAATCCGGGAAGTACAAGAACAGCTGACACAGGTAATACAAGAATTACGTATTTCGGAGGACACTTGCGCTCCAACACGGGAAGAGGAACTTAGAAATACGCAAAAGCCACAAAATAATAACACAGGGCATTTCGGTAATTATGAAAGAAATTGGCAAGGTACACCGAATTTTGAGATGGAACCGCCGACACGACGTAACAATGGCCGATATGCTACTCGCCGACACGATGATTTTGACCATAAGCTGTTCATTACTACACGTAAATTCTGCCAACGACATTCATCCACAAGCGTGGCTCCATCAATTCTCTCATTGTTTCCCTCCCAACTGGTCATTGGAGCACAGGTTAGAATTTATGTGTGGCTACTTAGAGAATGAACCAGCTGTAAGAATGCGATCGGTCATTCACGATTGCCACAGTGAAAGAGAATTTTACCATGCCTTCCTCTCAGCATATTGGTCTCAAGCCACACAAGACCGCGTAAAACATAACATCATAATGATGAAACATTTCGAACAATCTGAATTTTCCAGTCTTGTCAAATATTTTGAAGACATGTTGCACAAGAATCAGTACCTGACAAACCCATACAGCCCCTCAGAACTCATCCGCATTTGCTTAATCAAATTACCTGAACATTTACGACATATTATTTTGGCAGGACGTTGCAAAGACGACATTGAAGCTTTTCAGGGACTGTTACAAGAACTGGAAAGTGACACTGACAATCGCGGAACGCGAAAACAAGGACACAACAATTACAGGTCACATCCGTCACAATTCCGTGACGACAGAAACAATAACCGGACACGACTGGTCTATTCGTACAACGCAAATCGTGACCAAAATAGACACCACCCGTACGACAACCGTTGGCAGAGTAATAATAGTTACAGAGAAAGATCGCATTTCCGTAGTAATGACTATCACAGAGACAATCAGAGAAACAGACAATATGGGAACCAAAACAAGTATTATCAAGGGAGGCAGAATAACTTCAGACGCAACAGTTCGGCGCAGAGTTACGATTCAGGGAGAAATTCTCCACCACATGACCGACAAACAAGAAACTATGTAAACTACTGACAAAACGACAGACGTGAATTTCATCAGAACTGGCGGGATTCTAACAGAGCTGGGCCCTCTCGGCAAGGCGAATTTGTAGAAGTTAGGTCTCCTAATCCCAATAACAGCGCGCGCCAACAAAGAGACAGACAATGGCTCGCACGGCAGGCAGCTGCGTGCGGCCGCTGGCTCAGGGAAAAATAACAAAGACGCTAGCCCTGAGAAAAGATTTAGCATTCTTTACCGATGTAAACAACATGATAATTTCTTTGAAGTTGAAAGTCTGCGTACTAGGAAGAGTAAAGGATTGCTCCACACTTCACATGTTAAACCGCTTACTGAGAGATAATCTGCTTTTTAACTTCGTCTTTGCCATAAAACTTTTCACTTCACATTTCTAGTATGCTTTGTCAGATTTAGAATCTGTTAACATGTAACAATGTTTGAAGTTAAATATCCAATCAAGAACCAAGAGAACTTATTTAAACAGAAATGACGAATGCATTGTTATAGTGAACAGACGACACAGTGTTGTATTTGTACATTCTTGCTTGTTAGTTGCACGATTACGTAACGACTATAAGGCTTACATACTTAGGACACATACTGGTAGTGCTAATGATATTTTAATGCAACATTTTGGTTTACTTGAAAATACATTCTGGGTTTAATGTACTTTCTGTGAGATACCAGACGACACAGTGGTTAGTTTAAGTGACAACTACACGGTTTTATCACGACGCTTCTAATGAGTGACAATTTACAATGTTGCTTTTGTAGTGTTTCTGTTTTATTTCTGCACAGTTTTTCTGTTTTATTCTGCAAAGTAAAACATGTTTTAGTAGTAACTTTTGTGGTATAGCAACAATGAGACAGCCTTTTTCGTGGCACAACAATACGTTACTGTACAGTACTTTCTTCATCACGCCAATAAGCATAATAACTACGATATCTATACGCAAAGCATTTCACTTTTGTTTATCATGAGGTAAGTACATTGACTTCAGCAGAACTTAGCTTTCGGAGGACGATAACTACGTCACTTCCACAGAATTATCTTACAGCAAGACGCACATTTAGCGCTACAGTATACGTATTTGAGTGATCAATTTTATACTTAAAACATTTATTTTTAAAGATTTTTGAATTACAAAGAAAGTTTTCCGTGATATATTTCATTCCATTGTTGTAATCTGTAACACCTGAGGGTATAATTACATTAATCCTCAGGGGGGTACACGCTTACTTTGTGTACCATGTGTGTAGCAACCACAAGGAACCCTAGCTAATATGGTATTTGCTTATACAACTTTACACATCGGTACCATATTTCTCTAACACACAAATTACACAGCTATCTGATCATTTAACTGAGAGAGACAAACTTTTTTTACTACATCAGTGACAGATGTTTACGCAATTACACAGTTGGATAACTTCACACTTATGAAATTGTATTTTGTCTGTACTTTGTAAACTGCTCATATTTTTTCGGAACCATTGTGATACTATGAGAGCTTTGAATGATATATTTGGTAAGGGAGCATGATTTTAAAGTACGTTTGAGGCAGATGACACTTTTGACATGAGCAGAGAATTTTTTTAATTATTGGAGGAAGCTACGACGATTTTGAGATTTGACTGAGGTGTTATGATGTTATTTTTACGACGACGATGTGTATTATGCTGCTGAGGTATGTTTACGATTAATAGGCTGAGGCTATATGAGTTATTTGATTATGCTTCATATTTATAATGACGAAATATTGACGAGTGTCGATGGATACGTATATGTGTAATAAGGTAAGGAGTAATGAATAGTGGGTAGGGACTCTTGACTTGTGAAAAAGGATGTTGGAAACGAAGAATCGTACTTTAAGAGTTATGAAATGTGTGTGTATATGCGTGACTGTATCACAATACTGACGAATATTTTATTTGGACACTTATATTTTTAGGATTTTCTTTCTACAGATTTGCAACGCTAATTCTTGACCTGTGAAATATTTTTATGTGAGACTGTCACTGTAGCAGAAACTGGTGTCGTAAATATATCCGTAAGAAAGTTAAGTGACCACCTGCACGTAATGCATCGTGGGCACGCAGCTGTGTCAAACACCTGGAGAACAAGCCATTAGGGTGTGCCTTTCCGGAAGCACAGGTAGAAAAAAAAAAGAAAAAAAGGCAGGCCTTCATCCTCGCCATTGGCATTCCTTTAGAGAAAATATTGCAAATGCGACACCCTCATTACTTCCATTAACCTCGCTTCTGACATTCCTTTGTAGAAAGCATCGCAAAAACGACACGGTCGAACTTGAAAACATACGATTACACTGTGCTCTTAATTTATGATATTTACTCAAATGCCTAATGAAATGACGAGAAATATTTTTACATCTGCACACCTGATTATGACAAGTGTCTTTCTATGAGAGTTGAGAGCTACTGACTTACGAAATGCCACATGACTATTGAATGATGTTTTTATGCTTTGGTTTGCGTAATTGCTTATTTCATTTGACATCTGTTTTCCAGCTGTGTTGCAGCATTGGTTTCATAAAATAAAATTAAATGCATTTGCTAATGTGAACACTTTCTGTCAACAGATCTATTAAATAATAATTTTGTGATCCACATTCTTCAAAAAAGGAGCACTTGGAAAGGAAAGAACAACAAGAAGGGACTAGTAACAGTAACACGTAATTTTCTTTTCAAGTACATGGTAATATTTCTTTTACAATAAGTTGTTGTGGTGCACCACTATAATTACATAGACATTAAGATATGATTATACATTTCCCTTATCTGCATTGTTGTTTTTACTGTAACATTTTTTCTGCTTGAGCTATGTCATGTTTAGATTTCAGCTGCTGTTTGCCAGGCATAGTGCTACTGAACTTTAATTTGTGTTACTCTGCTAAGCCAGATTTATTTTTTTGTTGCTGCACATTGGCTCATATTAGTTGTAATGTTGCATTGCTTGGTAATTTAGATTTACTGTGGCTTGCTTTGCGATTTTCCAATTTTTTGGTCATTGCTGTTTGTGTTACTTATTATGTGCTGCTGCATTGCCTCGTCCCTTAGTTTAGCATCTGAGCTCAGTAGATTTAAGTTAGCTTAAGAGGGGGTAGCCTATAAGAGAATGAGTTGCGATGAATTTGAAGAAATGCACTGAGAGCCTATACGAGAAAAGTACAGAAAGCAGGTATAGATAGGACTTTTGGAAATAATGAAAAACGAAGGGAGATCTCCGAGAAGTAAAGAAAGTTTTGTTTGCAAAATAATGCAGTAAAACAAACCCTGTCCTTTCCTTGTATTATTCCGCTATATGTTTGTGTACCCTTGGGTATTTATGTTTTTCCTGTATTTATATGTTTATCTGATAAGACTTATTTTGTAGAATTTTTCTAATACTAAGCTACATTCACTATGATGAGGAATACTGTTATCCTCAAATATAATTTGCATTAATAATATGTTATTTACCTTGTAAATTTGCTTAGACATTATTTATTCTGTTTTGTTTTAATGCTCATGTATAAAGTTGATGTTCCAAAAGTTATTCTGATATTTTATGTATCTACTTATGTCATAATTCCTGTAACACAGATGTATATGTCTATTTCTATTCTTTTGTAAAGCCTGTTTTGCTACAAATGTTATCTGTATTGTTATGTTCTTTAATGATGTATTCTGTACCTTTGTTATTGTATTCTCATGTTATAAAATTGTAATTGACACCAGTTTATCAAACTAAGTAACTTGTAAGCATTCATTTCACTGCACACATTTCCGTTGGTCATAGTATAACACTCCCTCTCTGCTACTACTGTACCATAACCTCTATGCTAGAAGCAGGTTGTAACATAAAGCAATTTTGTAAAAGCAACTATGGCACAAAGCAACAGAGCAGTGTTACCCTCTGAGAGGAATTTTGTTAATTTGACCGTGTTGTTCCTAACGGAGGTGGCTTATCGGAAATGAAAGTAAGAATTACGTAAATGTTGGAATAGTGACAAACAAAATTTTGCCTAGCTATACTATTCCTAGAATAAGGAAAGCGGTCGCCAGCCTAATTAGGCAAGAGAAAGATTAACATTCTCATTTATGAAAGTAGGTATAAGTAACTATAATGGACAACACAACAAACACAACCTAGACTTAGCAACTCTCGAGTGCAATGAACTCTGACACACATATGTTTTAAGATTGAAGCTAACAACTGGAGCAGCACAGAAAAAAAAACTATTTGCAAAATTATAACACGTACAGAAAAACACTACCACTTTCAGGATTTACACAAACTGAGTGGTCTTTATACTGTTAATATGCACACAAGAGAGACAAACACTTGGCATACATGAGAATGTAACGTTTCACAACTGCAGCTTTCTCACTTTTACTACAACGAAACACAATGTTGACAAAATTGCAAGAAACTGACTCACCTTTTGGAATTTACCACAGACAACAACGTGATCATTTACTTTATAAGACTCAGCCTAAAGTTTGAAGTTGGTAACAGCACTTTAAATAGCAGTTTCAATAGGAAAATTATTATTGGATAAATAACATTTGCTTTAACTCACTCTGTTACCACATTAGCTTTAACTATCTTTCTAATAAGTTCAAGAGGCATTATTTAACAAAGCTCTAGGCTTCAATGTACTTTCAGTAAGGACACTCGGTAATCACTTTACTTCAAACGGAGAGGACCCTGAGAGGTGTTATGATGAGGAGTAAAATCAAGGTAGGTAAATAAATTCCGATATGAATTACCTTATATTTCAGCACACTAACACATCCATTAGGCTGATCCTTCACTGTACATCAATATAGTATTACGTCACAGTGATTGCGCAATGTGGTGGCAACTGCATGTTGGTAGGTGGAATTACAGGTAGAATTGCCGGACTTTATCGTATCTTCATGGCGATGATTCATACAAATTCCAGAATAGATCCAGCTATTTATCCACCCATCCGAGGCATTGGAAAGAAGCAGTAAAAGCCTCTCTCTGAATCAGCATGATATGCACCTTTACATTGACAGTGCACAGACTGGTAGCTCCTTTCCGACTGGTGGCTCATCTCCGACTGACTATCAGTTCCACCTTTTCCACCTAGGCCAACCACAATTTGCGCGCGCTACACAGTTCCGTTCCCGAGGGGAACCACACTACCTCTTACATACAGAATAACTAAGAACCCTAAGTGAGGATCAGCAATTTACATAACAGCAAACAAATACATTAAATAAAACAGAACATTTTCACATATTGACACTTCTACAAAAAATTATTCACACAAAATTACAATTACATACAATAAGTTCTGTTCCCTCCAAATGGGACAAAGAATACAAATTGCAGATACACTACTTTGCATAGAATCAAATCACGACATCAAAGGTTTGACAAAGAAAAGAATACACAATTTTATGCTATCGATTTGAACACATTCACAGGCGATCAACAATGTAACATTAAATAAAGCAAAATGAATCCGTACAGCATAAGAGCTGTGGTGTTACACATGCCCCATGTTTCGTTGAAGTTTCCCATCAGGGATACTTCAAGGAAACATCCATAACACCTAAGTGGTGCTGGCTGCAAAAAAAAATTTATTCCATCCAACTTCAGTTGGGAGAAAAAAAGACACACACACACACATTACAAATATACAGTATGTACACTAAGAAATTGCATGTATTTCTTCCAAAATATTTTCAAAGTAAAATATCTAAAGCAATTTTCAATTTCACACTGGTTTAAGGAAACTAATTTTGCACCATAACACAAGATATCTTTAAGCATGTTCTTTTCATACACACACACAGTTCAATTAATAGGCAATCAGTACACAAACTCATCTACATATAAGTAGAATAGGAAAAGCCTTTAAATAATATGAAAAAAAATTTAAACACATATACAATAACACAGGACATTCTAAGTTAGCAAAACAGAATTTTGTCTCTCAATAATTATAGAGGAATGTAAAATTTCACAGACACACAAGCATATTAATGATCACAGTATATTTTACAAGGTTCAGCAATTAATGAAATATTGAAAATTTCAGTTTGCATCCGGATATGCACAATTATTTATACAAACAACTATGAGAAACCTTTTCCAACTGACTCCTTAAATACCAAAGTAACTTTGCAAGGTTGTTTCAAAATAATTAACTATAAAGCTGCTCTTCATTAATAGCAGTCCAAAATATTTGTTACACATAAACACACTAACATATTCAGAGCCTATCTTTAATCATCACTGCTGTGTTTCAAAACAAGGCAGTCCAAAACTTTACGTTATTTCAAAAAACCTAGTATCAAAAACATCTACATCCATTTAAATAAGATTCCTTATACATTTTATAATAACTTTTCACTGACTTCAATAAGAATAGTCAGTTTATAACATATTGCTCAAAAAAAGAAAAACCTAACTTAATTCACTGCTTGCCTCAGCACTAGCAGTCCATGTTACACATTCTACCCATTATTGGTTTAGCAGTCTTTTTACATACACATTTAGACACAAAAACACAATTTAGATTAAGAATACACAAAAAAACACATTTTTAAATTGACACACTGCCCCATCCTCTAGGTTTGGCAGTTCATGACCACTTATCAGCTCCTTGCCTCACAATGGCAAGTCCTTTGGTTACTGCTCACATCGTATATTTTGTAGTCCTTAGCATCAGGACCACAGCATTTTTATTATTTTGTCTTGTTTTACTGCCCATCAACATATTTTTGAGCAGTTTATTGTCATCATTTCCAGGTTTTTTATCATTCTGACACACTTTTGGTAAAATTTGCATTAGTGGTATAAAACATGAAACCTGTAACTTTGAAACAGCAATTAGACACTGGTAACAAAACCATTTCTTTTCAAATGACACAATCAGGTAACATATACATTAATCGAGAAAGAATTAAATGTCATATTCAGGATCAAGTTAGGATAAAGTATTTCTTACTACTCCTTTATCATTGCTTTTCCACACACAGTTAGGTCATTACATACATCAAGATCAGGACAATAATTTCATATCCTATTGCAAGTGATTTCTGCCAACTCTTTTGCTGGCACTAGACACATACCTCACATCCACTTTACACATACCTTAGCCAGGTTCATCTCCTCAGTTTTAAACACATATACAGTTTTTTCAACACCATATTTGCCCCTTTCTTTTTCAAAAACATTTACATTTAATTATATTATGGCATTCATTTACCTTTTCCTTTCAATATTCTTACCTTTTCTCATCCATATTTCTCTTTCCAATTACTTTTTAATTTCATTTTTCCTTTACAGTACCCACTATATTTTCATTATTCTTTGCCATTTTCTAGTGTACCCATATTATTTTTCCATTTACTTGTCCACAAACAATACACAATATCTTACATCATTGCCACACTATTCAATACACTCTGATAGAGAAGAAGGAAAGAAGATAGTAAAAGTTCTGAATGATGAAGAGGAAGGTTGGCAGCACGAAAAGAAATGGAAGTAGTGCTAGCAACGACTCGGGTCCCTGGTGCTCGTCAGGCACCTGACAATGCAAAGAGTGCATCGCCCCCTGAGGGTTGTACATTTCATTCATTATTGGTTTCTGTGCACATACATTTTCAGGTCAACTATATTTCTAACTCCTAAAGGCTTCCTTGACCTAGGGTACACAAGAAAATAAGCATTTGCATGTGGAGTTCCTTGCACTTTAAAAGGTCCATTGTAAATATATTTGAATTTAGAAATTTCATTATTAATTTCGCTAGATTTTTCATGGGTCTTTACTAAAACATAATCTCCAAGCTTAAATTTAGTTGTTTTGAGGTTATTATCATGCCTCTTAGATCTAGCGGCTGCTTTCTCTTTCATTCTTTTCTTAACTAACTCTTTTTTCTCATGCAGGTTAATTCCTAAAATAGGGGGGAATTGCAAGATCTCTTCAATAATACTTTTACTTTTATGGTCCAACAGAATTTCTTCAGGGGTAAAACCTGTGGTTTCATGGTATAAGGTGTTCATGGTCTTTTCAAAGTCATTTACAAATCTGCCCCAAGCCTTATGGTTATGGTGACAGTAGGTTCTACCTAACCTTCCTAATTCACGCATATATCTTTCGACAGGGTTACTAGCCGGGTGGTAAGCTGAAATATATTTAACTTGAACATCATGTTGCTTCATGCCTTCCTTCCAGATTTTTGAGATAAACTGTGGTTCATTATCAGACAAAACTGCTTTAGGTTTACCAATGGTGTTAAAATACTCAGTCATCTTGCTGAAGACTGCTTTAGCAGTGGCTTTCCTGATTGGATATAATTTAATAAATTTGGGGAACACTTCCAATACTACAACAATGTAAGACCAATTACCTGAGGTTTTAGGTAAAGGACCATACAAATCCACTGACAGTAATTCTAATGTGTCCTCTGGTACGGTATTCTGCATGAAACCTTGATTTTGTTTGTTTGTTACTTTTGCCCTCTGACATACATCACAAGATCTTATTCTCTCAGTAATTTTCTTAGTAACACCTACATTAATTGCAACAACATCATTTAACTTTTCAATGCATTTCTTGGGACCACAATGCCCTAAGGCAAGATGAAAATAATCAATTACTTCAGTCTCAAATTGCCTAGGCCAACACACCTTCCATTCTTCAGTGCTGGTATTCTTTCTCCTATATAAAATTCCATTAAATATCTTGTAAAATCTACAGATTTGTGGGTAATTCGGGTTACTAAAATTAACTTTCACTGATTTCCAAATTTCATCCTCATTCTGGTGGAACCTCATACTTTTACAAATTTGCTCAATTCTTTTCCTACCTGGAACCTCCTTAATATATCTTACATGGAATTTGCCATCTTCATTATCTTCCCTTGGTAAGTTGTTCATACCCTCAGGCAACCGTGATAAAGCATCAGCTACATAATTGTCACTACCTTTAATGTATAATATCTCATGATCAAACTGTTGTAAGTACAACGCCCATCGACTCAACCTGCCAGTAAACAGTCGACAGTTTTTTAAAAAGATTAATGCCTTGTGGTCTGTATGAATTATAGTTTTATGTCCCCATAAATAATTCCTAAATTTCTTTAATCCCCAAATGATTGCTAAAGCCTCCTTCTCTGAAATAGTATAGTTTTTCTCATATTTAGTTAAAGTTCTACTAGCAAAAGCAATGGTATTATGTTCAGTTTCCCCAGATTCTGTGTTTTCCTGAAATATTTCAACACCAATACCATAAGCACTACTGTCTCTAATCATGTGGAATGGCTCACTTAAATCTGGATGATGTAAAATGTTTTCCCTTACTAACTCGGTTTTCAAATTTTCGAAATCTTTCTGACATTCAGATGTCCAAATATATACACTATTTTTCTTTAACAAGCCATTCAAATGTGGGCTGTTAAAAGCTTGCCCTTTCACAAATTTGTGGTAAAACCCACAAAGACCTAAAAACGCTTTCAACTGTTTCCTGTTCTTTGGAGGAGGGCAATTTTCAATAGCATTAAGCTTTTCTGGGTCCTTGCTAATCCCAGATGTGGTTATTATGTGTCCTAAAAACTTAATTTCTTGTCTCACAAATTCACACTTTTTTAACTTTAAAGTCATGCCCCCTGCTTGAAGAGCAATAAGGGTTTTCTTTAACAGGTCACAATGTTCTTCCCAGTTATCAGTAGCAATCAATAAGTCATCCACATATACAGTCAATCTAGCACAAAGTTCTTTTCCCAACACAGAATCCAAAGCCCTAATGAAAACAGAAACAGAAGTATTCAAACCAAATGGTACAACTTTGTATTGGTAACATTTTCCTGCAAACAAAAAAGCTGTGTATTTTCTAGAATCTTTGTGTAATGGGATCTGCCAATATCCAGCAGTAAGGTCTAAACTGGTTAGATATTTCACATTATGGAACTTTTGTAATAAATCATCTACATTTTCAGGCCTGTCTACTTCTCTCCTGACAATTTTATTCAATGTTCGTGCATCAATGACTACTCTTACACCTCCATACTTTTTGTTGACTATAATAAGTGGACTATTGTATTCACTATTGCTTCTTTCTATTACCCCCCATTCCAACATTTTATCAATTTCAGCTTGTACTGCCTCTTTCTTAGCTATAGGTATTGGATATGGTCTGACAAAGAATGGTTCATGTTCCAGGATATCCATACGGTATTCAAAGTTATTTACGACACCTGGTTTATCAGAGAACACTTTCTTATTACTATTCAAGATATCAAATAAATCATCTTTCTGTTCACATGATATTCCTTGGATAACACCAACAATTTCCCTTAGACTGTCAGTTTTTTGATCATCCTGCAATAAACCTCTCACATGGTATATTTCATATAGTTGGGATAAACCATCATTTTCAGATTCTATTTTTAATAAAATGGATTCCACATTCACAGCTTGGACCTGGTTGTTACCTTCAAATTTAATTTCTATTGTCTCGGTTTCCCTACTAATCTTAACAGTTCCACTACCACAATCTAAAATTACTTTTTCCTTGTCTAGCCAATCAATACCTAGGATCATTTCAGCACTTAGTTCAGGGACCACTAAAAAATCATGTTCAAATTTTTGGCTTCCTATTTCAAAGTCCATCAATACTTGTTTTTGAATGGGCTTGCTGGATCTACCAGTAGCTCCTATAATTTTCACTCCACTAACAGACATTATTACTAACCCTGGATTACATGAAATATGATTAAAGAAAGATTCTGATATGGCACTGATTTGGGATCCTGTGTCTAAAAGTACTTGCAGTTCAGTGTTACAAACATTTACAGGTATTATAGTTTGTTTAATAATTCTCTGTTCCTTTACCTCCTGTTCTTCCCATAATAAATCCTGCTCAACCATTATATCTTTCCAGGAAATATTACCTACTGATTTCAATCGTATATCAGGTGGCTTTTTGGGTTTGTGGACCTCTACATCTTTACAGATCTTTAACAGTTCACGGTCTACTATATTTATCTCTGAACATTCTTTAGGTTTCTGTAAATCTATTTCTGTCATTTCATTTAGTAAAGCCCGCCCTAATATAGTATCATCCGGCGGCTCTTTCGGTTTTGTTTCAGTTACACACTCCGGATTTTGTTTCGAAAAGATGTCATTAATTTTTTCGTAACCTCTTTCTGTAAAGGTATAATTATGTTTGTCGACCTCCGAAAATTCATCTGTATCTGAATCTGTCGTCTCTCCTTCGTCTGAACTATCACTAGGTTCTATTTCGTTATCAGATTCGAGCAGGAAAGCAACTTTTAGACAGTGAGGCAGATTATCACTAGATGTCTCAGCCACTTCGTTTTCCGACTCCTTTTCTACACAATGCACATCGTTTGGACACGCAGGCACTTCAGTTATATCACTTTGAACGATTTCAGCCTTAACTTCATATTTAGTATAATCGTCATGTACTTCGATAACTTTCATTCCATTTTCCCCTTTGTTATCATTCTCAGGTAATCGTGCGAAATACTTACTAGACCCTTCTGCATTAGAATCATAAAACACTTTTCCATCAACAACAATTTCATCTGCACTGTTCATAATGTCATGATTACTAACGTCCTCCTCTACCTCATTTTTGCCTATTATTAATTGTGCACACGTCTTTTGCGTGGCATATTCTACCTCCCTTTCCTCTTTATTCATCACAACCTCCCCCACATTTACGTCTTTTACTTCATACACATCATTAACAGTACAAATGTTCTCCTTTCCACTCGCCTTTTCTGGCTCCCTTTCATTCTTTAAAAAAGTCTTTTCACACGATTCCGATACCGAGTTATCATTATCATATGACATATTAACTTTATTTTCATCTCTACATTCATCTACTACTGAAACCGGCCATCGGAAGTGTCCGATCCCGCCTCTTCTGTCTCTCTCTACGGCAGCCATCTTGTTCCGACGTCTGCCATTTGTGTCTGCTGCCAAGTGCAATGTACGCTGCTTCGGCAACGGCTGGCCCGAGCACGAACGGTCACGTGACTTCGCACTGGGAACGCCACTATGTATCATTCCGCGCCCGTCTGCTATAGGCGCGCCCTTAACCATCCTGCCCCGTAGTTCACGTCTTTCCTTCTCGAATCTAATATTTGGCATCTTTTCTTTGGGCCCAAAATCGGTTTCCGCGTGAATCCGGCCCGTAACACACGCGGTTTTCAGTTTTCCATTTCTTCTCTATTTTGGAAATTCCGCGTCATGTATCCTCTACCGCGCGTAGTGTAATTTCCTCTACCTCTCGCACGACCTCTTTGAATCGTGTTTACACGAAATCTACCGTTTTCCTGTCGTTCAGCTTGGTCATTACTTTCTCGCGAATAATTATTGCTATTATGGGGACGGTCCTCGCGATTTCTTCGCCAATGATCTTCATCTTCTACCCTTTCCAAGAACGCAGAAAAACTACTGTGTGTACTCCCAACATATCGTTTCGAATCCTCAGGCAGTTTCTGCCAAAGAACCCAAACGATCTCAGCTTCAGTTCTTCTAGCCTTCAAATGTATCAGTTTTCTGTACCATGATTCGCAGAATTCTTTCATGGTTTGCCTACCTCTGATGTCATACAACCTGGCCATTAGAAATTCACGCCACAATTGGTCTTGTTTTTGTTCTGACCAGTATTCGTCAATAAATTTTTGTTTGAAAGTTTCAAAAGACATCTGGTTAGTATCAAGATTCAACCCCCACCTTTTTGCTTCTCCTGTTAATGCACTGATTATGACATTAATTTTTTCCTGATCAGACAAATATTCAGGAAAATTTCTTTCGCAATTCTTTACAAAGTCTAGGGGGTGCCATCCGTTATGCCTCTATGCAGGGTCGAATTTCTCTTCGCCCTCTAATATTTTACTGAGAGGCATTCCTTCAGTAAAATGTGTAGGTCCGGTTTGTATTTTCCTTTCCAAGTCATACACTTTGCCTTGGATTTGTGAAGTGTTATGCTCATACTTCTTTTCGCAAGTAATAATCTGTTTGGTTAGAGCTCTGCTTGTTTCTGTTACAGACTGTTTGATCTGTGCAAATTCCGCGTTACACTCTGTTTGTATTTCGGATTTAATACCGAATACCTTTTCGTCAACCTTAGTACAGACTAAGGGTTCAATTTGATCTTGAATTTTAATTACTTCAGAGTCAAATCTTTCGTTAATGTCATCAATTTGTCCTTGTATGTTGGCAATATTGCCATTGATGACAGTAATTTCGCTTTTGAGGTTTTTAATTTCATTACTCACAATGTCTACTTTTACATCAACTTTCTCAATCTGTTTACTAATATCACTACCCTGTGCTGCAATTTGTACCTTAATACTGTCATTTTCTGCTGCATTTTGCTGTCCCTGTGCTGCAATTTGTGCCTTAATATTGTCATTTTGCGCAGACAGTATTCTAAGCAAATCAGTCAGATCTAGTGTCTTTTCACTTTTAGATTCTACTGCCTTTTCGTGTTCAGATCCTACACCCCTTTCTGGTTTTGGTGATTCAAACATATCCCTCGATTCATCAGCATAGCCACTGTCTTCGACAACATCGCCTACATTGTCTTGCTTAGTACGCGCTACACACATAGCTTCGATCTGTTTATTAATTTCTGCGTGATAACGTACGTAATTTAACTCGCGCGTCATGCCATCTGTTGGTGTGCTGCCTGAACTGCTCTCGGTTGCATTTTGCTCTCGCGCGTCTAAATTTATTTCTAATTTCCTGTCCATTTTAGCTATTATTAAGTACTGATACCTTTTATTTTTAATTTAAACTGAACTTTCACTACTAGTTCTGTCAAGTAATGTACAGGTTCGTGCCGCTGGACGTTTTATGTTCACTCAATGTTTGTAAAATGCTAACTACTTATAATTTTTTCCGTCTGTAGGTGCAAACTGAACAACGTCCTGTCACGCGGCGCCACGTATAACACTCCCTCTCTGCTACTACTGTACCATAACCTCTATGCTAAAAGCAGGTTGTAACATAAAGCAATTTTGCAAAAGCAACTATGGCACAAAGCAACAGAGCAGTGTTACCCTCTGAGAGGAATTTTGTTAATTTGATCGTGTTGTTCCTAACGGAGGTGGCTTATCGGAAATGAAAGTAAGAATTACGTAAATGTGGGAATAGTGACAAACAAAATTTTGCCTAGCTATACTATTCCTAGAATAAGGAAAACGGTCGCCAGCCTAATTAGGCAAGAGAAAGATTAACATTCTCTTTTATGAAAGTAGGTATAAGTAACTATAATGGACAACACAACAAACACAACCTAGACTTAGCAACTCTCGAGTGCAATGAACTCTGACACACATATGTTTTAAGATTGAAGCTAACAACTGGAGCAGCACAGAAAAAAAAACTATTTGCAAAATTATAACACGTACAGAAAAACACTACCACTTTCAGGATTTACACAAACTGAGTGGACTTTATACTGTTAATATGCACACAAGAGAGACAAACACTTGGCATACATGAGAATGTAACGTTTCACAACTGCAGCTTTCTCACGTTTACTACAACGAAACACAATGTTGACAAAATTGCAAGAAACTGACTCACCTTTTGGAATTTACCACAGACAACAACGTGATCATTTACTTTATAAGACTCAGCCTAAAGTTTGAAGTTGGTAACAGCACTTTAAATAGCAGTTTCAATAGGAAAATTATTATTGGATAAATAACATTTGCTTTAACTCACTCTGTTACCACATTAGCTTTAACTATCTTTCTAATAAGTTCAAGAGGCATTATTTAACAAAGCTCTAGGCTTCAATGTACTTTCAGTAAGGACACTCGGTAATCACTTTACTTCAAACGGAGAGGACCCTGAGAGGTGTTATGATGAGGAGTAAAATCAAGGTAGGTAAATAAATTCCGATATGAATTACCTTATATTTCAGCACACTAACACATCCATTAGGCTGATCCTTCACTGTACATCAATATAGTATTACGTCACAGTGATTGCGCAATGTGGTGGCAACTGCATGTTGGTAGGTGGAATTACAGGTAGAATTGCCGGACTTTATCGTATCTTCATGGCGATGATTCATACAAATTCCAGAATAGATCCAGCTATTTATCCACCCATCCGAGGCATTGGAAAGAAGCAGTAAAATCCTCTCTCTGAATCAGCATGATATGCACCTTTACATTGACAGTGCACAGACTGGTAGCTCCTTTCCGACTGGTGGCTCGTCTCCGACTGACTATCAGTTCCACCTTTTCCACCTAGGCCAACCACAATTTGCGCGCGCTACACAGTTCCGTTCCCGAGGGGAACCACACTACCTCTTACATACAGAATAACTAAGAACCCTAAGTGAGGATCAGCAATTTACATAACAGCAAACAAATACATTAAATAAAACAGAACATTTTCACATATTGACACTTCTACAAAAAATTATTCACACAAAATTACAATTACATACAATAAGTTCTGTTCCCTCCAAATGGGACAAAGAATACAAATTGCAGATACACTACTTTGCATAGAATCAAATCACGACATCAAAGGTTCGACAAAGAAAAGAATACACAATTTTATGCTATCGATTTGAACACATTCACAGGCGATCAACAATGTAACATTAAATAAAGCAAAATGAATCCATACAGCATAAGAGCTGTGGTGTTACAATAGTATATGGACAATATGTGAGAAGTAGGGACTGATACTGTTTGCACGTGTGTTAATGATTCAGCAAGGGACTGGATAACAGCATTGCTGTTTCTAAGGACAATTCCAAAAACTTTGTGAGTGCACAAGTGGTGGTTTATGGACTTGCTATATTATCTGCAAGACTCTTCAATGGTGATTGTGCACCTGCACAGTCACAACAGATGGCTGCTGGCCATCTCTACAAGGACTACAGTGGGTCTGCATCTTTGATGACCCACCAACGCCATTATTTCTACAAGGTCTGCAGTGGGTCTGCACCTCTGGTGGCCCACCAATACCGTAATCTCTACCAGGACTACAGTGGGTCTGCTCTGTGATGACCTACCTACCAATACTCTTCAAAATTTCGACTGACTCTGCTGTGGGTTTGCTCTGTTGTGGCCCATTACCTGTCTGCATGTCGAGAGTCAGCACTGTCTTTCCATTGGAAGGACAACACTACTTCTTCAAGACTGCATGGAAATCCACTACTTCCGTGTGCATTTTCTTTTACTGCTCAGACTTTGAGAAAAACACTGCTATTCTCCTGTTATGTACGATTAGGACTGTCTTTATGGACTGTGAGACAATTTTAGCTTTTGACCAACATTGTATCAATAAGTGTGTGCATTTGATATCTTTGTTATTGTAATTATGAAAAAAAATTTTTCAAATCTGTATTGGCCACTGCCCAATCCAATTTGTAAAATTTTTTGTGGGAAGCATGGGGGCTATGTAAGTAGGCTGTTTATGTTTTCTCTATGTAAGTAGGCTGTTTATGTTTTCTCTATGTAAGTAGGCTGTTTATGTTTTCTCTATGTAAGTAGGCTGTTTAGGTTTTTTTATGGTAACGCCACCTCTGTATGAAAATCACTGGCTGTGCTGTGTGCAGTCTGTGTTAGGCAGCTGGCTGTGAACAGCGCGTAGCGTTGCGCAGTTGGTGGTGAGCCGCCAGCAGTGGTGGATGTGGGGAGAGAGATGGCGGAGTTTTGTAATACTGGATGTCAATTATGAATATTAAGGTAAATACATTGTTTGTTCTCTATTAATATCTTTCATTTGCTAACTATCCCTATCAGTAGTTAGTGCCTTCCATAGTTTGAATCTTCTATTTAGCTGGCAGTAGTGGCGCTCGCTGTATTGCAGTAACTTGAGCAGCGAAGATTTTTGTGAGGTAAGTGATTTGTGAAAGGTATAGTTTAATGTTAGTCAGGGCCATTCTTTTGTAGGGAATTTTGAAAGTCAGATTGCGTTGCGCTAACAAAATATTGTGTGTCAGTTTAAGCACAGTCGTGTATAATTGTTCTAAGGGGAAGTCTCGTGTATAAATAGTTCTAAGGGGACATTTCAAGCCCACTGCCAAAACTGTTGTCCCAATGCCCCTGTCATTAATGCAGTATATTCGACGTCTGCAACTAGGAAACGTGCGGTTTCGTCAGTTATACGTCAGTCAAACAAACTTTTTGTTAATTTACTTACTTGTGGGAAACGTGGGAAATTTCAGTTGGACACGGGTGCCTCCGTCACATTGCTAAATCGTCACACATATGAAGTATTAGGCTCCCCACGCCTGTCTAAAACTAGAACGCAACTGACGGCTTATAATGGACAAAACATACACATTCTCAGAAAGTGTACTTTGCCTGCCATGTATAGCATGTTTATGCGAACAGTGACCTTTACAGTGCTACAATCACGCGAGTGTGACAACATATTTGGACTGGACTGTTTTGACTCTTTTGGCTTTAACATTCAGGACAATGTGTTGTCAGTGTCTGCTTTCAGTACAATTGACACTGTAGCTGGCTTGCAAAAAGAATTCCCAGAGCTCCTTCCTCAAGGTTTAGGCAAAGCTAACCCTTTGGCTGCACATATTGCTCTGAAAGGCAATGTTTAGCTGAAATGTTGCCGGGTCAGATCTCTTCCCATTGTATTACGGGAGACAGTTTCTTATAGAATTGGAAGAGAACGGAGTTATTGCGCCCATATGAGCTCTGTGTTGACTTTAAGTGTACGGCCAACATACAAACAGTCATTGATACTTATCCATTGGCACGACCAGATTATCTTATGGACAAATTAGGCGCTGGACGCTCCTTTTCTCAAATTGATTTGCGTGACGCATATCTTCAAATACCACTCGATGAAGAATCTCAAAAAGTATGTTTAGTGAATACTCACTTGGGCTTGTTCATATATTTGAGTTTGCCTTTTGGCTGTGCTTCCGCTCTCGCCATTTTCCAACGGTATTTGGAACAGCTGATTGCACAGGTACCAAACTGTTCAAACTATTTGGATGATACTGTAGTGTTAGATCGTACACCTCAAGAACATATCTAAAATTTACGTCCTTTGTTTCGTGCGTTGTCTGATGCAGGACTAAAGTGTAGACAGGAAAAGTGTGATTTCCTTAAAACCTGAATTGCAGTGTCTTGGTCATGTCATAAACAGTCAGGGTGTACATCCTCTGCAGTCACATTTGTTAGCCGTACGTCACTTTCCAGTTCCTCTTAATATCAGAGAATTGCATACAGTTTTAGGAAAAATTAACTATTATATTCGGTTCATACCGAATGTTTCGCAAATCGCGGCTCCATTGCATCGCTTGCGTCGCAAGAATGTCCCATTTGTTTGGACAGATCAGTGCCAATTACCCTTTCAAAAACTTGATGATTCATTGCTCAGCGATCGATGCTTAGTCCACTTCGATCCTGTAAAACCGGTAGTATTGCGTTGCGATTCCCCTTAAGGAATCGGTGCAGTTCGTTAGCCAGGATTGGCTATAAAGACAGACCTGTTGCTTTCGCATCAAAAGTGTTGTCAAAAGCTCAGTGTAACTATTCACAAATTGAAAAAAAGAGGCATTGGCTATTGTGTATGGTGTCACCAAATTCCACCACTATTTGTATGGCAGAAAATTCTCAGAAACGGTTCAAATGGCTCTGTGCACTATGGGACTTGCATCTGAGGTCATCAGTCCCCTAGAACTTAGAACTACTTAAATCTAACTAACCTAAGGAAATCACACATATCTATGCCCGAGGCCGGGTTTGAACCTGCGACCGTAGCGGTCGCGGAATTCCAGACTGAAGCGCCTAGAACCACTCGGCCACAACGTCCGGCGCAGAAAATTCTACTTGGTAGCGGATCATAAGGCTCTGAAGTCCTTGTTTCATCCGACGGAACTCGTTCTTGTACGAACAGTCCAAAAATTGCAAAGATGAGCTTTGTTGTTGCTTCAAAACCAGTACGAGATTGTCTATCACCTAACGGCTCAACATGGTAATGCGGACGCATTTTCACGCCTTCCGATTCGCCCTGACACAGACTTTGACGGTTCTGCTGCATTTTGCTGTCGCATCGATACTCAGGATTCTGAATTGCTTCGATATTTCCCGCTGAACTTTAAGAAAATTGCACAGTCCACAGAAGCTGATCCAGATTTGAACATTTTGCTCAGTTATATTCGCACAGCTTGGCCTCGCTCCTTGAATAGCTTTACGAATTTTAGTGCACCGATACTTTGCACGTCGGCATAGCCTTGCTGTACAAAAAGGTGTGACTCTTGTTCAAAATAACAATGGACAGTCGCGTGTGTTGATCGCTAACTTATGCAAAAAGAAGTGTTGCAGTTACTTCACCAAGGACACTGGGGGATTGTTCGTACGAAACAGTTAGTTGTCGACACTGTACTTGATAGGGCATGGATGCCCAAATAGAACAGATGGCGTCACAGTGTCACGCATGCGCGGAAAATCAGTCCGCTCCGCCTCAAACGTTCTCTGCTTCGCCTAAGTCGCAATCGCGGTGGCAACGTGTGCACATAGACTTTGCAGGACACTTTTGGAACAATCGCTGCTTAGTTCTTGTTGACTCGTACAGCAAGTTTCCTTTTGCTGTTTCCAATGCACTTGTCAACGTTACGTAGCGGAATTCAGGTGTTGCCTTCAATTTAAAAAAAAAAAAAAAAAATGTTCAAATGTGTGTGAAATCTTATGGGACTTAACTGCTAAGGTCATCAGTCCCTAAGCTTACTCACTACATAACCTAAATTATCCTAAGGACATACACACACACCCATGCCCGAGGGAGGACTCGAACCTCCGCCGGGACCAGCCGCACAGTCCGTGACTACAGCGGCCTAGACCGCTCGGCTAATCCCGCGCGGCTTCAATTTTTTTTTTTTCCTAGAAGGTTTACCTGAAGTTTTAGTGTCACACAACGGTTCTCAGTTGATGTCCCATGAATTTGTGACAGCAATAGCAAGCAGCATCTAACTAGTGCAACGTTCCATCTGCAGTCAAACGGCAAAGCGGAATGTTTTGTCAGAACAATCAAGCAACAAATGGCCAAACGTCGCTCCACGCACACTAGGGACCAAGCCTTGCAACTGTTTCTCGCCTCGTATCGTTCGCACCCACGAGATGGGCCATCGACAGAGGAACTGCTTCACGGCCGCCGCCATCGCACACTGCTCCACCTGCTCCACCCTCCTCAGCATCCGGCGCCGCAAGAAGGCAGCAAGTATCGCTTCGAGCCGCGTGATATTGTCCTTTACAGGGTTTTAAGGGCAGCAGACGGTGGACGCGAGGCGAGACCGTCCATCGACTGAGTGCTTGCATGTATCTTGTATCAGGTCCGGATTGTTGCAGCGCCGCCATCAAAATCAACTTCGCCTCTGTCACTTACACGATGATCTTGCAGTCTCTCTTCCCCCGGATTCACGGGTCCAGAGGACGGCGCGGCCGCAGCAACTGCCAGAGGATGTCATCACAACACCGCGGCACGACCCGGTGGAGACGGATCCTTCATCTCCTCCGCTTCCTCTCGTCTTACCCATGGTGCGGGACCTGCCCGCACCGCTGCTGTCGCCACCTTCTTCATCTGGTTTAAGGCAGCAGGAGGTGGTAGTCTACTCTTCTGGTCGGTTTCCGGGGGACGTATCCGCCAGTGCGGAGGCCGTATGGTGGGGTACGGCCGGAAGCTGGTCGTCCCCTGCAGCCACTGTTTCTGGCCCATCAGAGCGTCCACTCTCCTTCTGCATCCCCCGCCGTGGTCCCACTCTATACACGACGACAGTCCGTCGCTTTGGGGGTGGGGGGTTGGAGGGGGAGAAATTTTCTGGTCTAAAAGCGGAGAAGGCTGTGAGGAAACGGCGGCCTGTGGTGCGCGGAATTGGACCACGTCACGCCAGGCACGCCCCCTGCAACAAGAGCATATAAACGCTGCTCCTGCTAGCTTCGGCCGCTCACATCGGCCCGTGTCTGCAACGTGATTGGTGCTACGCTGTCAGATTGTCGTGATCCGTATCAAGTGTTTCCTTGGACTCTGTGTATAGCAACAACTGTTGTAGTTACGTATGCATCACAACATTTCAGCTTGATGCGGATAATGGAAGTGCTTGCCACACGAAAACGTAAGTAAATACGAAAATAGGCGCGAAAACATCGCGAAAAACTAAATTACACTCTAGAAGATAGGTTAATTCTCAGCAAAAAAAAAGAAAAAGAAACTTTCTGATCACCATCGTTTGGTTGCAGATGACAAGTTACCTCCAATAATCAACACAAAAGTGGTCCAGAAAATTCATGCTCACCACATGTAAAGGTATTTACAAAAAGAAACGATCTGTTGTTTGAATTAAAAATACACATAATTTTATAATCATGTAACAAAAATGTTCACATTGCAGAAAAATAAAAACGAAAACCCACTGATGATGGCACAGTGGTGCCCAAACATGTTTCGGTAGTTAGAAAAATGGTGTTTTTGCATAACTGGCGGACCTAAAAAAAAAAGTAACTGCAAACACGGCCAATACAAGGAGCTACAAATCAGAAAAATGGAAGGAACTGCACTGTTTTCATGTCGCCTCTCGCTAGCGACGTTTTCTGTAGTAAAGTTAAGTATTGTCAACTTGCTATTCTCGAAATAAAGCTACTAATTTTATTTGTTGGAAGTTGTTATATAGCACAGCGAGAACGCTGCATCCCGCAGGCACCCTATTAGCGACGAGTTCCAACACCCCACACTCAGTCCGTATCTCCTGAAACAGGAGACATTCACCATCTCCTTTTCTCTTTTTAATTTGAATAAACTCGGTAAAGATACACTGAAAACCTGCGCGAAATTAACAAACATCTAATACAGAATTTTTCGCGTGAACCGACAACAGACACTAAGTTTGTTCACGAAGTTATGATCCATGCCGAACTTGTTCAAACTGGCACATTTCACGAGTAGTGCGTAATTTTCATGATATTGTCACCTATTACAAACGTTTGCGATATATTAATGTGTACCACCGACGAAGTACGCCGCAATCAGTAATAGGCTTGTTTGTATTGCCAGCACCGATGTGGAGGGGAAAATAATTCTCTCTCACACCCATAGAAGGAAGTGAACTGATTCCCCCAATTGTAGCACGTACATGAGCCATGACTTCGTAATCAGACTGTAGACGTGTTACTCTTTGTTGTTGAAATCTAACGACCGCGAATTGGCATTACTCTTGCCAGAGTAAGCAAAACTTTCTCTGGTCTGCGGTATGAGCTAAAACATGGAGGCGAGTCGAGAGTTAGCGGAAACGTTCGAAAATGCGCCCCGAGCGGAGTACAATGCGACCGCTTCTCTCTTTTGTCATGAATTCCTTCAGCCGGCGTAACCGAAACCAATCGTGGGGCGGTTCCGGCTCGCAAGCCGTTCGTTGCCCACAAATGAGGGAGACCATAGTAGCAGCCGTTCCCGTCGTTCTCAGAAGAAAGCGTGGACACTTGTCTTAAACAATGTTTGTTGATATGGATAGAAGCCGAAGCACTGAATTAAAATTCGTGCCAAGGCCAGGACTGGAACCTAGGTCTCCTTCTTACTTTGCTGATGTGCTATCATCTACACCGCCCCGACATTAATTCGTTATTTCAGGTTCTCTCCTCGTCGAAGATAAAGTTGAGACTCAGTATTTTTTTATAGTCAATGCATAAAGATTAATGTAACTCTTAGAGTCGGATTGCCTTGCTACACACAGGAGTCGAATTCATATTGTGTAACACCTGGTCCGCAGTGAACACCAGTGCCTCCTGCTAGATGGTAAGTACAGTACTGTCTACTATCAATGAGAACATCACAGTAGAACAAATTAAAGCGGGACTACTCTAAAAATTACTATTTGTATCTCATCACCTGAACGATTTTGGTTCTTGGACAACGAAAGCGAACACAATGGAATCCGTTTCATCACTTCAGGCAGCCGCAAGCGGCAACGCTCTATCGACGCAAACAGGTGTACAAAATTTGTGTTACGCCTACGTGGGACCGACTGGATGTACGAAGCTCTTTGATTGCTTACTGAAATCCGTGATTTGGACGCATTTCTAGATACTGTGTTTGCCATAAATATCCTCTGCTTAGGAAGAGAATATGCACCAGTGCTGTTTTGCGAGATTACGTTTCACGAACCGAGCAATGCTTTCTCCAGTACTTGATCGCAAAGTGCTGTTTGAAGTAACTGGCGTGTCTCGTAGCCACATAGAACTACAACATCACTGTCTGTATGTGGCTTAACTTTCAGCTTGCTAGTCAGACAAGAAATGCTGCAGAGCCAACCACCTCACTGTGATTTTAATCTTATTCTGGAACTCATTTGGATCCTGCTTTCATGTCACAGGCCTCAGTGTGATGGAAAGGTGTCATGAAAACTGCAGTAAGTGTTTGAGATATGCTTCATTCACATTGGCCGCACGTTACTTAGGTTTAAACAGACTTTTAACCTATACTATTACTTCTTTCTCAGCTGTCTACATTGCTCAATACAGTCAGAGAGCTTTTCGTGCTTTCTGATTTATTTTCTTTCTTCTCCATACCACATTTGTTTTCCATTCAGTGCAGTTATGCCATGGAGGTAGCTACTTTGTCGAATAGCACGGACATGGAGAATTCATATCCATACAAAGAATGCGTTTAGTACTAAACGTCTGTGTCGAGATTTGGTACCAACACAAAAACGAAATTCTTAAATAGAAAACCGATGGGTCCGTGAGCTTTTATCTTATGGCAGTTAAGGAGACATAAACCTGTGCCATTGTTTGGTGGATTTCAATAACTAAAACTCCAAAAAAATTGTACATATTCTACAATTATCTGTGGTTCTTTCACTGACAATCATTTCTGATATCGAAGGAAGGCAAGGGCTTACCATGTTCGGCTGGATAATGATTAGTGACACGTTACACATTAGAAACAAAATTTGACTGGTTCTATTATTCCACTACAAATATCTTTCCCTCATAGTACTTATTACTTTTCAAATATTTCATAACATTTTCCCATTTCAAATGGAAGTATATGGTTCGAGAGATCCTTTGAAGCCTCGTACATCTATGATGGGTACATACAGAGTGAAGTGACGAATGGAAATTTGTACCTCGTCCAAGGCCAAGGCTATTTATAGTCAACCAGTACCATTCCCAAAATGTCGATTTGGTTCAAACACAGTCTCCAACATTACAAATGTCAGAACTCTGCTACTGAATAATCGGTTGCTTTCCTCAATGTCGTTCGACAGAGAGCATTTATGTACATGTAAACTCAATGTAATTTACTATATTTACAATCCCTTTATTTACGAAAGGAATTCTAAATGCTTAATTGTAGTGCTATTTTAATCAACGTAATCAATGCTAAAGGGACTTAACAGTGGTAAGACTGACTAACATTCATCAATGCAATCTTTTAAATAAAACTTACAATGAAATTCCGAAGCCAGCGAGGCAGCATAGTGTCTAAGACACTGTTCTCTCATCTAAGAGGTGTTGGCTCAAACCTCCTTCCGGCAATCCTAGTTTAAGAATCCCATTGTTCCCCTATACTGATTGAGGTGGAAGGCGGAATGGTGCTATTGAAAATGGTTCGGCCGATTACCAATCCCACCCGGTCCGGTCTGAACTTGTGTTCTGTCTGTAATGATGCGCGCTATCGGGGATATGTAAATGCACACTGGTGTGGAACTCTACATACTAGGCCATCTAAACGCTGACCACTATAGTTCACCCTGGTGAACTATTGGATTATGACCACCTTTTTAATGGTCCACCATTGAACGCACTATAGCAGTGATCTGTTGTTGCATGGATTCGACAGGCGTTTGTACGTATTCTGAGGTATTTCCCATTAGACATCTACGCAAAGGTCACATAATTCTCAGTAATTACTGTATGGTATTCCCTGGGAGTGGGGCCCGAGACCAATAGCGTTAGAGTTGAATTCCACTGGGTGCATACCAGGAGGACTTCGTCCCCAAAACATCAATGTGAGTTCAGTAGCCGCGCGGAATTAGCCGAGCGGTCTCAGGCGCAGCTATCATGGACTGTCCGGCTGGTACGGCGGAGGTTCGAGTCCTCCCTCAGGCATGGATGTGTGTGTGTTTGTTCTTAGGGTAATTTAGGTTAAGAAGTGTGTAAACGTAGGGACTGGTGACCTTTGTAGTTAAATCCGATGAGATTTCACACACATATCAACATTTCTTTGAGTTCAGTATTATGCTTCTCAACGCAACGTGGCAAGGTTCTGGCGTTGTGACACGGATGGTTATGTTGTTGATGTTGTTGTTGTTGTTGTTGTTGTGGTCTTCAGTCCAGAGACTGGTTTGATGCAGCTCTCCATGCTACTCTATCCTGTGCAATCATCTTTATCTCCCAGTACCTACTGCAACCTACGTCGTTCTGAATCTGCTTAGTGTATTCATCTCTTGGTCTCCCTCAACGATTTTTACCATCCACGCTGCCCTCCAATGCTAAATTTGTGATCCCTTGATGCCTCAGACCATGTCTTACCAACCGGTCCCTCCTTCTTGTCAAGTTGTGCCACAAACTCCTCTCCTCCCCAATTCTATTCAATACCCCCTCATTAGTTATGTGATCTACCCATCTAATCTTCAGCGTTCTTCTGTAGCACCACATTTCGAAAGCTTCTATTCTCTTCTTGTCCAAACTATTTATCATCCATCTTTCACTTCCATACATGGATACACTCCATACAAATACTTTCAGAAACGACTTCCTGACAAATCTATACTCGATGTTAACAAACTTCTCTTCTTCAGAAACGCTTTCCTTGCCATTACCAGTCTAAATTTTATATCCTCTCTACTTCGATCATCATCAGTTATTTTGCTCCCCAAATAGCAAAACTCCTTTACTACTTTAAGTGTCTCATTTCCTAATCTGATTCATCAGCCAACGTAATTCGAATACATTCTATCATACTCGTTTCGATTTTGTTGATGTTCATCTTATATCCTCCTTTCAATACACTGTCCATTCCGTTCAACTGCTCTTCAAGGTCCTTTTCTGCATCTAAAAGAATTACAATGTCATCGGCGAACCTCAAAGTTTATATTTTTTCTCCATGGATTTTACTTCCTACTCAGAATTTTTCTTTAGTTTCCTTTACTGCTTGCTCAATATACAGATTGAATAACATCGGGGAGAGGCTACAAACCTCTCTCACTCCCTTCCCAACCACTGCTGCCCTTTCATGCCCCTCGACTCTTACAACTGCCATCTGGTTTCTGTACAAATTGTAAATAGCCTTTCGCTCCCTGAATTTTACCCCTGCCACCTTTAGAATTTGAAAGACAGTATTGCAATCAACATCGTCAAAAGCTTTGCCTAAGTCTACAAATGCTAAAAACGTAGGTTTGCCTTTCCTTAATCTTTCTTCTAAGATAAATCGTAAGGTCAGTATTGCCTCACGTGTTCCAACATTTCTACGGAATCCAAACTGATCTTGCCATTCGTCTGTAAAGAACTCGTGTTAGTATTTTGCAGCTGTGACTTATTAAACTGATAGTTCTGTAATTTTCACATCTGTCAACACCTGCTTTCTTTGGGATTGGAATTATTTTCTTCTTCTTGAAATCTGAAGGTATTTCACCTGTATCATACATCTTGCTCACCAGATGGTAGAGTTTTGTCAGGAATGGCTCTCCCAAGGCCGTCAGTAGTTCTAATCGAATGTTTCGACTCAGGTCTTTCAGTGCTCTGTCAAACTCTTCATCTACATCCTCCTCCATTTTCATAATATTGTCCTCAAGTACATCCCCCTTGTATAGACCCTCAATATACCCCTTCCACCTTTCTGCTTTCCCTTCTTTGCTTAGAACTGGGTTTCCATCTGAACCCTTGATATTCATACGAGTGGTTTTCTTTTCTCCAAATGTCACTAATTTTCCTGTAGGTAGTATCTGTCTTACTCCAAGTGAGATAAGCCTCTACATCCTTACATTTGTCCTCTAGCCATCCCTACTTAGCCATTTTGCACTTCCTGTCGATCTAAAATTTTTGAGACGTCTGTATTCGTTTCTGCCTGCTTCATTTACTGCATTTTTATATTTTCTCCTTTCATCAAGTAAATTAAATATTTCTTCTGTTACTCAAGGATTTCTACTAGCCCTCGTCTTTTTACCTTCTTGATCCTCTGCTGCCTTCACTACTTCAACCCTCAGATCTACCCATTCTGCTTCTACTGTATTTCTTTCCCCCAAAACTGGCTCTGAGCACTATGGGACTCAACTGCTGAGGTCATAAGTCCCCTAGAACTACTTAAACCTAACTAACCTAAGGACATCACACACATCCATGCCCGAAGCAGGATTCGAACCTGCGACCGTAGCGGTCGTGCGGTTCTTTCCCCCATTCCTGTCAATTGTTCTCTTATGCTCTCCCTGAAACTCTCTACAACCTCTGGTTTAGTCAGTTTATCGAAGTCCCATCTCCTTAAATTCCCATTTCTTTTTGCAGTTTCTTCAGTTTTAACCTACAGATCATAACCAATAGATTGTGATCAGAGTCCACATCTGGTCCTGGAAATGTCTTACAATTTAAAACCTGGTTCCTAAATCTCTGCCGGCCGAAGTGTCCGTGCGGTTAAAGGCGCTGCAGTCTGGAACCGCAAGACCGCTACGGTCGCAAGTTCGAATCCTGCCTCGGGCATGGATGTTTGTGATGTCCTTAGGTTGGTTACGTTTAACTAGTTCTAAGTTCTAGGGGACTAATGACCTCAGCAGTTGAATCCCATAGTGCTCAGAGCCAGCCTAAATCTGTCTTACCATTATATAATCTATCTGATACCATCTAGTATCTCCAGCATTCTTCCGGGTATACAACCTTCTTTTATGATTCTTGAACCAAGTGTTAGCTGTGACTAAGTTATGCACTGTGCAAAATTCTACCAGACGGCTTCCTCTTTCATTTCTTACCCCCACTCCATATTCACCTACTATGTTTCCTTCTCTCCCTTTTCCTACTCTCGAATTTCAGTCACCCATGACTATTAAACTTTCGTCTCCCTTCACTACCTGAATAATTTCTTTTATCTCATCATACATTTCATTAATTTCTCCATCATCTGCAGAGCTAGTTGGCATACAAACTTGTACTACTGTAATAGCCGTGGGCTTCGTGTCTATCTTGGCCACAATAATGCGTTCACTATGTTGTTTGTAGTAGCTTACCCGCACTCCAATTTTTTTATTCATTATTAAACCTACTCGTGCATTACCCCTATTTGATTTTATGTTTATATCCCAGTATTCACTTGACCAAAAGTCTTGTTCCTCCTGCCACCGAACTTCACTAATTCCCATTATATCTAACTTTAACCTATCCATTTCCCTTTTTAAATTTTCTAACCTACCTGCCCGAATAAGGGATCTGACATTCCACGCTCCGATCCGTAGAACGCCAGTTTTCCTTCTCATGATAAGGTCGTCCTCTTGAGTAGTCCCCGCCCGGAGATCCGAATGGGGGACTATTTTACCTCCGGAATATTTCACCCAAGAGAACGCCATCATCATTTAATCATACAGTAAAGATGCATGCCCTCGGGAAAAATTACGGCTGTAGTTTCCCCTTGCTTTCAGACGTTCGCAGTACCAGTACAGGAAAGCCGTTTTGGTTAGTGTTACAAGGCTAGATCAATTAATCATCCAGACTGTTGCCCCTGCAACTACTGAAAAGGCTGCTGCCCCTCTTCAGGAACCACACGTTTGTTTGGCCTCTCAACAGATACCCCTCCGTTGTGGTTGCACCTACGGTACGGCCATCTCTATCGCTGAAGCACGCAAGCCTCCCACCAATGGCAAGGTTCATGGTCCATGGTTCATGGTGGGGGGGGGAGGGGGAGACGGTTGGTTATCCTGCTGGAAAGTGCCACAGCCGTCAGGGAAAACATCAGGCATCGTGGAGTGCAGGAGAGTTGCTGAAATGTTCACCACAGCTGTACTGATGCTTTCGAATATTACCACAGGTCTCATGGAACCTCAGATAATGCCCCGTCGGTGTGCATCCGTGGCTTGGTGCGTGTGTCGAGGGGCCATTCTCATGGACTGGACCTTCAACCCACGGAACATAACGGCGTTGATGCATGGTTGAGTCTCGATGAACCGGTGACAACTACAACCGATGTCGTTGGGCCACTATGGGACCATGTATTGGTCTCGCAAGCTGCGGAGCTGCATATTCTAAACTGTGCACGAACGAAATGTTCCGAGCCACTTGTGCCTCCGTGAGCATCAAATTCTGTCGTCACATCAGTCACAGAGAGCCGCCTATTCTGCCTTATAGCCACTTTCTCTGATGATCTTTGGGCGTTTAACACCTTGTCGCAACCGTGGGATTCACCTTTCTTGAACTGCTTTCGATAGATGCTGGCTGCAGTTTCACGCGATGAACAGATCTGCTTCAGCGGGAACGTTACACTCGTTCACAGAAACCAGGCCATAACAGTCTGCCCTTTGGCAAATTTGCTTGTGTCAGTGGATTTCCCTTTTTGCGACTCATAATCGTTGTTAAAATGACTCTCTTTTAGTCTCAGATAAGCTTATTTGTTTTCCACAAAACATATCTTGAACGCTATCTAGCTGCATTCAGTCTTACTGTGTGTAGTGGTTGTAATGTTCTGGCTCAGCACTTCAAATTTATTTTGTTTCTATAGCTCAGGTGACGAATTATTACGTAAGTAGAACGTGGAACAGATCTTCAACAACAGTTTCAAACTGTCTGGTCAAGTTCTCTACAGCTTTTGTGTCGCCTCTTGTGAGATTACTTTTATTTCTAAAAGTCACACGTCGGCCTTAAAGCTGTCGACATATGGCGGGAGATCCGTCCTCCTTGGTACTCCTTGAGTTTACGAAACTGGTCACACTACCAGCACTCTATTTAGGCGAGGACGAATTCACTTTGAGGCGTAGTGTGCACTTTCGTAACAGACTGGTTATCAAATCAACTCTCAGACAGTCGCTGAGCTCTTTCCTGTATATTGTGATTTCTTCTGGGACTACTGGATGATGGGAGAGGTAATGTAAGCAACGAAACTGTCTGAGCTCTTTGCGCATGCTCTTTGTGTGTCTGTATAATGAACCAGGAGGAGCTCTGCCAGCAAAAGGCAAGTACCATTTCCGAGTTCCGATCTGTGACAGAATTTTAATCCGTCGTAATTTACGTCTTAAATAATTAATTTTTGTTAATATTACCTGACTTTTGTATAGCTTCAAATGGCGAAACCCTTAATATCACTCCTCCTCCGTGATTGTTCAAGACATGTAAACGAGATTTTCCACGGAAGACAGTATGCAGAATACAAAACAATTTTGTTGCGTTTTTCGCCATCTTAAATTTTGTACCATCGAGATATTCAGCCAATCGGAGTGGTCAAAATAAATATTTCATATTGCTTTGTTGTCAATACTGGACATTATAGAAAACTAGTCTGATTTCCTTCTGTCAGGTATAAGAAAACAAACATTAAGAAGATAAACATATTTCCACGTCACAAACACAAATAAAATAACAAAATATACATCAAACAAGATAGTCGACTGCAAACGTTACAACTTCTTCTCGTTATCATATTGCACAACACGTCGTTTATGAAGCAATTGGTCCTCCTAGTAAATGGACACACATCTAAATTCGGTTAGGAACAGTCCTTACCAAATTTTTCAGATCAGCCTTTGGGAAATTGCCCCCTACTTCCATAGCTGACTTTATGATGAGCTGTACGGTCCCTGATCAAGAAGTACAATAGCAAGTCGCTCGTGTTATCACTGTCCACGCATTCTCAGTGGAGTTGAGACCTGGAGAATATGAAGACCATTCCATCTGAATGATTCGATACTGCACTAGGAAAGTGTTCAAGAGATAGTGAGGATGCGGGACGTGCATTGTCATCCATCAGCATGAATCTGGCTCCAGTATGTGTACCAAACGGAGCAGCAATACTTCACACCAATCATCCGCTCAAATATTGCCACAAGGGGTATCCTGTGGCCATACATGACTCCTTCCCAAAACATGAATGAACGAACTCTATAAGAGTTGCAGCCTACGACACAGTTAGGTTGTAAAATTGTTCTTGTTGCCTTCACCCACGAATATCTGTATTGTCAGGGTGCGGACTGATACGGTTCTCGTGAGAGAAGTGCGTTTTATCTCATTGCTGTCCAGTCCACAAAGGGCGATTTCGTGCACATGCGACAAGAGCTCCCCTACTTGCCGTACTAAGAGGAGAAGGAGCTCTGCGAGGTCTCCTGGCGCGTAATTACCGCTCATGAACCTTATTTCGTATCGTTTGTGTTGAATCCTGCACTCCTGTAGCTGTTGGGAACTACCGCCGTACACACATGGCATTGTGTTGAGTGTTTCTGTTTGTTGTTATACGCAGATATTGGTCCGGCACAGATGTTTTTTTTTTTCGTCTGCGACGATCCTAAACTAATCAATCCTCTAGGAACTATTTCGATGTTCTAGAGCCGCCGCTTTCACTTACAGCGAATTTCACTGCGACGTGTCTCTGTCGCACTTCCATTACATTGGCTATGCGGAGCCTGTGTTCGTACATTGCTGTTACCTGAACCGTCGTGAAATAACGCAGCTCTCGTAACAACACACAGCACAGCTACTGAAATATTTGTGACACAGTTGCCATAATCTACACGTATCAGCCCGCTCACGGTAGAAACACTGACTACTTCTGCTACGCTGGCCGCGGTGGCCGTGCGGTTCTAGGCGCTTCAGTCCGGAACCGCGGGACTGCTACGGTCGCAGGTTCTAATCCTGCCTTGGGCATGGATGTGTGTGATGTCCTTAGGTTAGTTAGGTTTAAGTAGTTCCAAGTTCTAGGGGACTGATGACCTAAGATGTTAAGTCCCATAGTGCTCAGAGCCATTTGACCCATTTTTTTGCTTCTGCTCGAATTGCGTTACAAACAAACGAAAGTATTGATCTCATGACGTATTTCTCTTGACGTTCAGTATTAAAGTTTCGGATATATGCAACACTTATAATGACGGATGTACTTTCTTAATGGAACGGTACCCTATTTTAATTGTATTCGATGTATTCGAAAGCTCTTGAAAAGACGCGTACAGTGATAGGATGGCATTGAAGCGTTTCGTAAAAAATATCCTAGAAATGTGTTAAAACTGAAAGACAAGATTGCAGGAGTCGACTACTGCGGTGTCAGCAGCGACAGCTGATGATGTCACGTAAGCTCCTTCATTATATGCAGCTATAGTACTGGCCATTAAAATTGCTACATCACGAAGATGACGTGTTACAGACGCGAAATTTAAGCGACAGGAAGAAGATGCACATGATTAGCTTTTCAGAGCATTCACACAAGGTTGGCGCTAGTGGTGACACTTAAAACGAGCTGACATGAGGAAAGTTTCCAAACGATTTCTCATGCACAAACAGCAGTTGACCGGCGTTGCCTGGTGAAACGTTGTTGTGATGCCTCGTGTAAGGAGGAGGAATTCGTATCATCACCTATCCGACTTTCATAAAGGTCGGATTGTAGCCTATCGCGATTGCGATTTATCGTATCGCGACATTGCTGCTCGCGTTGGTCGACGTCCAATGACTGTTAGCAGAATATAGAATCGGTGGGTTCTGGAGGGTAATACGGAACGCCGTGCTAGATCCCTCGTATCACTGGCAATCGAGATGACAGGTATCTTATCCGCATGGCTGTAACGGATCGTGCAGCCACGTCTCGATCCCTGAATCAACAGATGGGGACGTTTGCAAAACAACAACAATCCGCACGAACAGTTTACGACGTTTGCAGCAGCATGGACTATCAGCTAAGAGACCATGGCTGCGGTTACACTTGACGCTGCATCACAGACAGGAACGCCTGCGATGGTGTACTCAACGAGGACCTGGGTGCACGAATGGAAAAACGTCATTTTTTCGGATGAATCCAGGTTCTGTTTCCAGCATCATGATGGTCGCATCCGTGTTTGGCGACATCGCGGTGAACGCATATTGGAAGCGTGTATACGTCATCGCCATACTGGCTTACCACCCGGCGTGATGGTATGGGGTGCCATTGGTTACACGTCTCGGTCACGTCTTGTTCGTACTGACGGCACTTTGAACAGTGGACGTTACATTTCGGATGTGTTACGACCCGTGGCTCTACACTTCATTCGATCCCTGCGAAACCCTACATTTCAGCAGGATAATGCACTACCACATGTTGCAGGTCCCGTACGGGCCTTTCTGGATACAGAAAATGTTCGACTGCTGCCCTGGCCAGCACATTCTCCAGATCTCTCACCAGTTGAAAACTTCTGGTTAATGGTGGTCGAGCAACTGGCTCGTCACAATAAGCGAGTCACAACTCTTGATGAACTGTGGTATCGTGTTGAAGCTTCATGGGCAGCTGTACCTGTACACGCCATCCAAGCTCTGTTTGACTCAATGCCCAGGCGTATCAAGGCCGTTATTACGGCCAGAGGTGGTTGTACTGCGTACTGATTGTTTAGGATCCATGAACCCAAATGGCGTGAGAATGTGATTACATGCCAGTTCTAGTGTAATTTATCATCTGCATTTCTTCTTGGTGTAGCAATTTTAATGGCCAGCAGTGTACGAGATAGGTCTACACTACTAAGATAAGACGTATTTTTCCTTGACTGTCCTATAAGGTAAATACACAGCTGCTGTAAACGGAACTATGCGCTAACCTGAAATCGGTCAGTGATTTCCAGTGGACTGAATTGTCAGCATCCTCGCAACGCCTCTGCTACGACACGCCTCGCTTGTCGACGCCGCGCCGGCTTGCAAGGACTACTACAGCCTGAATCCGACAAGTGGGTCGTGGCCTGCTTCCAGACGATCAGCAACACCGCTGTTAACGTGAAATCAGCGGGAGCAGCAGTATTTAAGCGTGACAGGTCCAGCTCGTCGTCTTGTTTTGTATTAGGGCACAGAAACAACAAGCGTCATACTTGTCCACGTCAGAACTGTAGAACACGAAGAGAAAGAGAGGAGTTAAAAACGACTAAACCTTAATCCCCATCGACGGAAGAGAAGAGAGCTAAAAACAGTGATGTGGAGAAAGGTCTATAAAATGCGCCATAGAGAAACAGAGGTCATGAACTAAAAATTAAATGGCTTTCGCTCTATTAGTACGACGGATGAAAAGTAAAACGCTGTCGACATCCCGCGAGTCGTTCGCTAAAATGGCCTGTAGCTCAGATGGCAAACACAAACCAGAAGTGTTTAAAAAGGCAGCATTCCGTCAGGAAATGACGGACGGTCAAAGGTTGAGCGCAATGTGTACAAAGTGGTGGGGGAGCACCACGTAACAAATGGCGATGGCTAAAAAAGACAGTACACGATACGCAACCTAGCTAAAACGATCTCACATCGAGAGCGTCGAGAGGAGGTCAACCAAACTGCTGGGAGAGGCTTACTAACCCAGTTCCCACGACGGGAACACCAGTGGTGCTGCCGAAGTGACGCCACCTGCTGACAGACGGCAACACGGAAATCATCACAGGGTATGTAGAAGTAGCGGGCTGAGGTACGACTGCAGCCTTGGCAGCATCGTCAGCGGCGTCCTTTCTTGTCAGACCGACGTGACCCACCTAAGCACCCAGGCGCCAGGGTGGCCCCCACTTTGCCGCCTTCCAGAGAGTACGGCATGACGGTCCAGCCATCACTGCTGTCGTCGGGTTATCTACAGAAGGCCTCTAGGCGCTGGCCAGCGCCACGACCTTCCACGAAGCCATTGGTGGGCGTGCGTGGTACCCCCTGCCGCGGTTTGGCCGCGTCCCCCTATGCCATTTCAGTTCTCGGGTTTCGGACAACGAAAGCCCAGCGCACAGCATCCCGAGATGCGTGTGCACGCCGCTCACCGTACGCCATCGACTGCGGTCGCAGCGCTGGGGTATTACGAGGGAAAACCGGACCACGCCATAGAGTAGAGCGCACAGAGAAGAACGCCTAAACTGCATAAATTAATAATGAACTGTTGTATGACCACTAATGATACGTCTGCAATTTTCTCACAGGTCACACCTCTCTCCCAAACCATGTACAGACCCTGCAACGCTCACAACCGACTCGAGAGCATCCTGACAAGCATGAATTATCCGTAATCGAACTGGCTAAGGATATTTTTCTATAATGTGTTGCCCCGTATTGTGTAAATAAACAATTTTTATGGAAACAAAAAGAACGTCGAAGGGTTTACAACAACAGTGGATCTCGGCATGTGAGCAGTACTTGGCCGTGTTTACATAGCACTGGCAGATTCCGTCCAGCTTGCACCTCAGTAGTAGAGGAAGGGAATACCGTTGTGATTTTCTTTCACAAATTTATCAATTTTTTACAATAAACAAACAAAATATCTGTAGCACATACCGTGGGACGCATTTAATAGCTTCCTTTACTATGGAATAGATACTGTGTTAGGAACATTTGTAAATGGGGCCTAATACATAGTTAGTTATCTTTGGCTCTTCAGATTATGGAGTACAAATATGGAATAATCCACTCGTTTTCAGTTTCTTAGGGTTAAAACAAGTGACGAGACATCTAATAGTTCATCGTCAGAGAAAACATTATAAAACATAATTACACACTAGAAAAATACACTAAATGTACCATTTTCAGTTACTGAATTCCATACTTTGATTTCACTTGCAGAAACTACCTGCGTATTCAAGGTGCGCCCTCAACTCGAACATCACTTTACCCATTGTTCCTCTGTCCTACAGTGAGAAAATTTTCAGTAGGCATCGACATTAGTGGGTACGCTGTCGCCCGGAACACTACTGAGGGTGGACCAATCATCTATCACACTAAAAACGTACTCACAATCAGTTGATTCCATAGTTCTACGATTTGGTGGCCTGTGCTTCTTTTTCTCCGATTTATTTGCTATTTTAGTTGATGTGGTGAATTATAGAAGGTATTAATCAATCTAACTTGACTATCTCGGTAAGAGTAAGAATGTTATTTTTTTTTTAAAAACATAACCGTAAATATATTAGAATCGTAACGATTGGATGCCAGTGACCCAGTTACGTGAGTGCGTAGGTGCCACTGTCTTCATTAACCAGCAGGCCAACGGCCACATCAGGTTTGTAAGACATATCCCGATATTTCAATATTACGTCGAAAAGGCACTCAATCATAACCCCGCTTATCAGCCCTTGTAGATGTACACTGTAATTATGTTTATCTGAGTAAACCGAAGCCGAATTAGGGTTGGTTAGGCACGAAAAAATATAACAGAACTACAGGATAAGAACGTAGGCTTCCGCTGCCGGTGTCATACTGATTAAAGTTCTTCTGGGCATTATGCCGCGTCATTGCTAAAAACTAACAACAATAATAAACTAAAACCGACGTTTCGGCGGAATTGGAAAGGCCTTCCTCGGGGCACGAGGAAGGCAGTTGCAATTCCGCCGAAACGTCGGTTTTAGTTTATTATTGTTGTTAGTTTTTAGCAATGACGCGGCATAATACCGAGAAGAATTTTAATCACTGGAACTACAGTAAACTTCAAATGTAAATGAGAGGTGCATTGTCCTCTAAAAAACAGAATTACCCTAGCAAGGGACTGACAGTAACAGTTGTGTCTGGCACCTATTGTTTAAGACGAGAGCACACAGGAGACGTCGGTAGCAGGCGAACATCTTTCCTTAAGGCGCCTTTTTTTAATACTTCCATAATTCATGTTAAATATAGATCTTCTCACGAATCAAGTACACAATACGAAGAAGTTCCAGAGCTCCAGAAATGTACCTCTAGCACTTCGCAATTTAAAATATATACAGCACGGAAAAATTATATGAATGTAGCTTTCAGTTGCATTAATTAATTTTGCACTGCAACGTGGGTATTTCACTTATGATTCGAAAATATACCCTTGCCCATCTGTGCACAATACACTTAATAAAGAATTGGGATTCAACACTTCCATCACCAGTTTACCATCTGCATTGTTAAACGTTGAAGACCCAACGTCAGAAGTCTTAGAAATACAGAACCATGCGCTGTAATTATTCACCCATCTTTGCGAGACACCATGATTACGCGAGAACGCAGTCTAACGTTATTCGTGTAGTCAGTATAGCTGTACACACATTCAAGTTCACTCCGTAGTAGTACGTTATATTGGCTGTAATATACGCAGAACAAACTGTCGTTGTTCAGATGCTGTTTCGAACACTCGGAGCAGGCTCCGAAAAACGCGAGCATTCTGAAATTGGTGTATTAAATCATTACGTACTGTCCTCTGTTACTTCCCTTAGATTACTTTTAAACCCATTATTTCTTAACGTGAAGGATTAAGAACTCCTGGAACTATTTTATGTATTTTGTGGTACCTCAATTCACTAAAAAACAGACCGGCAAGGAGGTTTAACTTCAGCGTAGCCGTTCCTCGTCCTTTTAAGCTAACGGAGACGTCTACCTACGCAGATTGTTCTAGAAAATTAGAGACGTTTTCTGCGTTCCCGTGTAACTTCCAGCTTCTCGCTCTTGGCAACTCCATGCCTTCTATACGTTAACGTCCAGGTGCCCGCCTGCCTAGTATCATTTCAAGTGTTACCACTTACGTTAATTCTAATACAAAGAAAATAAAACTTCCTGGCAGTTTAAAACTGTGTGCCCGACCGAGACTCGAACTCGGGCCTTTTCCACAAAGAAAATAGTTTATTAACGTCGCCTTATGGGTGCTGTGAAATTCCTTTCTTTAAATTTGGGTGAAGCCTTGAAGTTGTTACTTTTACTATCAAATGCAAGTAAAAAGACAAATAGCAAGGGAGACATTTATACATTACTATGTAATGTAGTAGCTACGATACAGATGCTTCAGGAGATCACTTGCTTGGAGACGAGGCTACTACTGCTGAATAACCTGCTTCTCTTATCTTGGTGCCTGGCCTCTTTCCTGGCCTCCTCTTTATTTGTGGAACAGGCGAGATTTGCCAACGTGTAGTTTCAGTTGCTGCGACTTCAACCTTAGGCTTCCCATTATTAGAAGCCACATGTCCTGCAGATGGTTCATTTCTGGATCATTCAGTAAATCTTCAATCAATCCTTCATTGCTGCCAATGATACCTACGTCCATGAAAATATATGCGTGTAACGGGTATATTCCTATCATCCTAAACCCAATTACCGCTATTAGTCTGTCTGGATTTTGAGATAAGCCTTCCCAACCGAGCGAGGTGGCACAGTAGTTGGCACACTGGACTCACATTCGGGAGAACGTAGGTTCAATGCCGCGTCCGGCCATCCTGATCTAGGTTTTCCGTGATTTCCCTAAATCGCTCTAGGTATGTCCTGGAGTGGTTCCTTTGAAAGGGCACGCCGACGTCCTTCCACATCCTTCCCTAATCCTATGAGACCGATGACCTCGCTGTTTGGTCTTCTCCCCAAACAACCCCAACCCTTACCAAACATTCCAGCGATGTCCATGTTTATTACTGGACGTTCATTTTCCTTCATCCATATGTGTACCTGCTCAGAGTAATAGGCCTTCAGAGGCCTCATGAAAGTTCTTTCCAGCGGTTATATTTTGTAAGAGACATGAGGAGGCAGACACAAGAAGATGACCGGTCTCGCGAGAGAGATTTACAGCGTCCAGATTTCTGGTGTGGCTATAATTCCCATTCTGAATTAAAAGCACCGGCTGTTCTGTTATTGGCTTCAATTTTCCAAGAAAATGTAGAAACCTCAGTGAAGAGCTAGCTTTGAATCCATCCAGAGGGGTGGCGTGCGGGAATGCACCCAACTAGTACATCTTATTAGCTGCTGAGGTTCTGGTGAGGAAGTATAATCATGGACGGGACAAAATTGCCTGTAGCACTGTAGCACTTGCGCAGGTCATCCACGCTTTGCAGAAGAGATGACTACTGTTTGTCACTTTCACTTTCTTGCGATGACATGAGGAACTTTGCTCTGCACAGTGCCTATACCAGTTTCGTCCATGTCCATCCGGTGGAGATCACATGTTACCCATCTTTTGTGAGAGGAGAGAAATAAACATGGCCATATTTTCTCTTGTGAAACTTAGAGAAATGTTGAACGAGCTTGCTGTGGGTTTTCGAATCGAAATATTCTGTTTGTGCCGTTTCAAGAAAAGGTGCACCCACCCTCTTATCACCCATTAACTCAAAAATGGACTCTGGATGTTATTGGCTTTGGAAAACTGAAACGATATTTGTTTGTGATTCTTTGCGGTAAGTCCAAAAAATTTACTGTCTGTTGTCATGCTGTATTTGTGAGTCTTTTGTTCTTATTCTGGAGATAGAACAATTCTTTGACCAAGTTTGATCTTTGTGGATACATCAGCCGGTAAATCTGCTTTTACTAACCTAAATACAGTGGCTTAGCGAACTTGGAAAGTTTTTGGGGCCCATCTTCTTTTCGCTAGCATTTTTAATTGCTGTTTGCATAGCACACTCATTGCACTTCTTTCTCGTTCAAGAAGTCATTTTCTGAAGCAACTCCTGTAAATAAAATGGGCTGTTAAAGTATGATAGAAATATGGAATACTAGGATACAAATGTGGAATACAAGTACATTGAAATTCAGAAACGTAAAGAAATTCGAAAATTGAATTTAAATCGACGACAGACTCGCTATTTGACAGCCTTATGTAATTGTTAATCATCTGTATACAGGCAACTTGTTAATAATTTAAGTATTGTATCAAGAATTAAACTGAAAACAACTGACCTAAACCATCATTCTTTGTCATGATTCGTTAAAACAGCTTCATTCAGTGTATCTATTCCTGTACATTAGTCTACTGATTTTGCAGAATGTTTGAGAACTGTGATTAACAAGCGTTACAGCTCTGTACGCATCTTTGCAAAAGCTTCCGAATGCCATTAAACATGTATACCACTGATTACAAAGAAAGAAGGTCATAGTTACTTCAGTTTTTCCACTGGCAGAAGACCTGAGCGCATTAAATATAAACGGAACTGCATGTTCCTCTGCGAAGAACCTCGTTTCCACATCTTTAATCGTTTATGAGATAAATGGGCGTTTCTACAGAGAAGTCTGTTACAATGTGCAGTAGCGGTATGTGCGCTCGGTATTTACGCCCGTGTTCTCACAGATACACTCACACTTGCAATCCTTGCACCTAATTGCCTCGACCGTATTCCGTACAGTTTTCCCATCAATTGCCTCCACTTACCAAACGTTTTCCCAAGGTAATGAGAACCCTGTTTCGCTCGTTCCTATCAGGAAATTCTCAGGGTACATCCGCAAGATTATCCGTGCCTCGACGAGAACACTGGCGCAAGAGTCGGTTAATTGTAACTGGAATTCTCTCTGCAATCTCCAGATGAGTATCAGTCTGCTTGCTTAACTAACATACCACGTCCACACAACCTAATCAAGGAAAATTACAGTGGTCAAGATTTTCACGTGAAACAATAGCACTAAGTTTACCTCGTGGATTATTTTGAGAATAGCAGTTCAGGAGGTTTTATGCATCTGTTTCGTATCTGCGAATTACAGTGACTCATCAATGTGTTAGATCAAAAATTTAGATAGCAATGTTCTTTTAACGTAACGAATATTAATTAATTAATTTATAGCACATCTGAAGAAAGAATTCAATGTCAGACGGCGAGAGAGTACTGAGACGTGCGTGGCTCATGTTCATGCCATTTTATTTAACATCTTGTTTTTACGGTACCGCCGGCTCGTCATTTTAATTTCGATCGCTGGTGACACTGAATTGCTGTCTTGCCTGCCCGTGAGCGGCAGCAGCAGCGCGTATCGATAAGTGCACTGTCGTACTATCTCTGGGCGCCCGGTAGTACTTCCGAGTCGTCGTGTGTCTGGTAGTCAGTTGGAGAAGGACCAGCTCGGCGGTCGGGATGCAGTTCCAGTGAGGTCAACACAGCCATTACCAGTGGCGTCGATCGTTGGTAGGTCGTTCGGTCGGTCGTCTCATCGACGACGTGTATTTGGGTCGGTTCCTTCCTGTGCAGAGATGTCGGTTGTGTTCCCTCTGAATGGTTGGGTCTGAGCCAGTGTCTCCGGGACGTCGTCCGTCCAAAGGAAGGAGTGAGTTGGAGACGCACCAGCGAGTGCTACGAAGCTCGTTGCCCACCGATCTTGGACTTGAAAGTTGAGTCTTCTCTTAACTTACTATCGGGCCTCAACTGTTTACATTTCTTCGTTTGATGCTGGTTGTCGCTTTTGGGATAATCCGGCGAGCATCAACGTGTGTGTATTTAAGTCGGCTAAGGTTCCAGCAGTCTTACTGTGGAATTTAACTTAATTTATTCACTGTATTTGGAGTTCACCAGAGGTATCTTCTGCCTTGTGGCCGTTGACGTTCCGGATACCTGCCCTGGGCGTTTAAGCAATTTTAGGCAGGTGTTTTCCTCGTCGTGTTGTTGCTGTCCAGCTCGGCGTGTGGTTCGACAGCTGAGGTGTTGTTGGTAGTTGTGGGCGCCAGTAGTCTGTGTGGACGTTTTGCTAATTGCGTGGAGCAGAACTAATTTGGTTGATTGGTCGGTCGGCTGTATGTCGTTTGGGTTGCCTCCAGACGAAGAAGTCGTTGGGCAGGCTGCCTGTCTCATCAAAATGTGCGTCAGTGTTACAATCCCAGGCCGAGCCTTGGAAACTACTGAGCACCGTTCCTTCTGTGTTATGCATTAATTTCCCTGTTTGGGTCTTAGTTATTTGGTACATGTGTAACTTTCGGCCGAGTATTAATCTCTCTTAAATCAATGTCCGTATCTTGTCCTTAAGACATGAAGTTGTTATTCAGTATTTTATATGAAATTTTTTAAGATATGGCCTTCTGACTATTGGTTGAAACTCCTCTTATTGCTTAGTATGCGACCTCCAGCCTAGTTCCATTAAAATTATACTGCTAACGTCTTCAGCCGATTAGATTGAAGTTTTAGAAAATATTCTTGGGTGAAACCTCCAGAAGAACCTTATATTTCAATTTTGCTTACTCCTTGTGTCATGGATTTTGAATGTGGCCTTCAGCCGATCTAAGGTTAATCAAAGGAGATCGATTACAATTTTCAGTGCTTCACATTCTCGTTGTAATATTGTGTGTTGATAAATAAAGCTTGTATGTTGAGAGCAACTGACAGGAACTCATTTTGGCCTCTTTCCACAACCTAATCCGCTCTGTCTTGCTGACCCAGGCATTTCAAGCACACAGTCCCATCACGGCAAGTAGGGGTGCGATATCTCACTTGTATCGGCACAGCGAAAACAAGATTTTGTTAAAAGCAACGCCACCTATGTGACAGGCCGTGAACTGTTCTCCTTGCCATTGTGATGAAAAGCTTCCAACGTTTCTCTTCTTATTCTACATTAGTAATTCATCCAGTCTGAGTCTGCTACCAATGGTCTATATAGCGACGTAAAGATGAAAACCGCCTGATACGTTGAAACATTGTGCAGGTTTTTATTATATCGTCGGGCGCCAGTTTTGTGAATATCATCTGTGTTAACTAGCTTGTCTTAAGTCTCAATTAGTAGAAAAAGATAACTGCCATTCACTCTTACCTTCACGTACAATCGATCGTAAAACTAGGAATAAATGGATTTGAAGCTTTAACTATAGGCCAGTGCCGCATCTGTATAGTTTATTTGTGGACGGAATGACAGATTTTCTAACTGCCGTCTGCAGAATCAGCTGAATATGATTTGTCACATCCACTTGAGATGCCAACATATTATTACATCTATGCAGGTCAGGAAGTTGCGAGGGAGCTCGTGTTTCCTGAAGTACTTTCACAAACTATTTGTTTCGCAGATGATTGACCGCCGTTCATCACCGTTGACATATGTTTAAAACACAGTAACAGTGTAGATAACACATGTTTCCCTTTCTAAATGGTACTGTTAAAAAAAAAACTATTTTTCTGTTCACCAGTAGGGCAGGTGTAGATGAGGAAACGGTCATTCCTCGATTCTTTCGGTTGCAGGGGAGGAGAAGAAGAACATCATCACCGGATTAAACTGTGATCAAAATTTAAAAGTGAAAATTTAATGTCAGACTGTGAACACGTAAAGCCCCTGAAAAAAGCGACGGAAGTAGATGGATTTAAAAATATTTTGATGTAATCAAATTTAAAAGAACCGACATATTAAAGAAAAGCTAAGATTGTACACTCCTGGAAATGGAAAAAAGAACACATTGACACCGGTGTGTCAGACCCACCATACTTGCTCCGGACACTACGAGAGGGCTGTACAAGCAATGATCACACGCACGGCACAGCGGACACACCAGGAACCGCGGTGTTGGCCGTCGAATGGCGCTAGCTGCGCAGCATTTGTGCACCGCCGCTGTCAGTGTCAGCCAGTTTGCCGTGGCATACGGAGCTCCATCGCAGTCTTTAACACTGGTAGCATGCCGCGACAGCGTGGACGTGAACCGTATGTGCAGTTGACGGACTTTGAGCGAGGGCGTATAGTGGGCATGCGGGAGGAAGGGTGGACGTACCGCCGAATTGCTCAACACGTGGGGCGTGAGGTCTCCACAGTACATCGATGTTGACGCCAGTGATCGGCGGAAGGTGCACGTGCCCGTCGACCTGGGACCGCACCGCAGCGACGCACGGATGCACGCCAAGACCGTAGGATCCTACGCAGTGCCGTAGGGGACCGCACCGCCATTTCCCAGCAAATTAGGGACACTGTTGCTCCTGGGGTATCGGCGAGGACCATTCGCAACCGTCTCCATGAAGCTGGGCTACGGTCCCGCACACCGCTAGGCGGTCCACCGCTCACGCCCCAACATCGTGCAGCCCGCCTCCAGTGGTGTCGCGACAGGCGTGAATGGATGGACGAATGGAGAAGTGTCGTCTTCAGCGATGAGAGTCGCTTCTGCCTTGGTGCCAATGATGGTCGTATGCGTGTTTGGCGCCGTGCAGGTGAGCGCCACAATCAGGACTGCATACGACCGAGGCACACAGGGCCAACACCCGGCATCATGGTGTGGGGAGCGATCTCCTACACTGGCCGTACACCACTGGTGATCGTCGAGGGGACACTGAATAGTGCACGGTACATCCAAACCGTCATCGAACCCATGGTTCTACCATTCCTAGACCGGCAAGGGTACTTGCTGTTCCAACAGGACAATGCACGTCCGCATGTATCCCGTGCCACCCAACGTGCTCTAGAAGGTGTAAGTCAACTACCCTGGCCAGCAAGATCTCCGGATCTGTCCGCCATTGAGCATGTTTGGGACTGGATGAAGCGTCGTCTCACGCGGTCTGCACGTCCAGCACGAACGCTGGTCCAACTGAGGCGCCAGGTGGAAATGGCATGGCAAGCCGTTCCACAGGCCTACATCCAGCATCTGTACGATCGTCTCCATGGGAGAATAGCAGCCTGCATTGCTGCGAAAGGTGGATATACACTGAACTAGTGCCGACATTGTGCATGCTCTGTTGCCCGTGTCTATGTGCCTGTGGTTCTGTCAGTGTGATGATGTGATGTTTCTGAACCCAGGAATGTGTCAATAAAGTTTCCCCTTCCTGGGACAATGAATTCACGGTGTTCTTATTTCAATTTCCAGGAGTGTAGATATGAATGGATTGTACAAAAGGTCAGCTAGTTTACCAGTGCAGACATTGCAAGTAACGGATCGTCTGTCTGAAGACGGTTGGAATAGAACAATCACCATGGACGTTATTCTCTGATGTCTTAACAAGTCCTATCACCTTGTACTTTTTCTTGTCAGAGTTTTCCATATGTTGTCGATTATCTTCTGTTCCAGTATCTCCTCTGTCCATGATCCACTACCATACAATCTGTGCTACAAACGTACCTTATCAGAAACTTATTCCTCAAATTAATTTCTGTGTCTGACACCAACTAGACTCCACTTGGCCACGAATGCCATCGTCGATTATGCTAGACTGCTTTTTATGTGATCGTTGATTCGTCCGTCATGGGTGATCGTTTTTCTTCCAAGGTAGCAGAATTCCTTAACTTCGAGAACTTTGTGATCACCAATTTTGATGCTTAGTTTCTCACTACTCTCATTACTGCTGCTTCTAATTACTTTATTCGTTTTCCTGTTTACTCTCAATCCGTACTCTGCGCTCACTATACTGTTCGTTTCATTGAGGAGATGATGTAATTCTTCGTCACTTCCATTGAGCAGCTAATCTTATCATTGATATTCTTTCACACTGAATCCTACTCCCATCATCAACCACTCTTTTCTTTCCGTCAATGCTTCATCGATATATAGGGTAAACGGTAGGGACAGACGGTGCATCCCTGTCTTACACCCTTTTTTAATCCGAGCACTTCGTTCTTTGTCATCTAGTTTTATCGTTCCTTGTTGCTTCTTGTACCTACTATATATTCGTATTACCCATCTGTCCCTCAGGCTTACTCCTATTTTTCTTAGAATGTCTAATATTTTCCACCATTTTAATAGGTCAGCTAGTCCTATGCATTTGTCTTGATATTTCTTCAGTCTTGTTTCTATTATCGAATACTACGTCGGACCGTGATCTAATTCATCTGGAATCTTCCCCCTGCCTACCGGTTGTTTCCATGTATACCTCGTCCGCTTGCGATTCTTGCACAGGATATTCGCTATTGTTATCTGAAATTTATTGCAGAACTCAGTTAGTCTTTTTTATCTCTCACTCCCACTGCGCAGCCGATATTCTTCCACAACACTTTTGACTAGTCCTCGCCGAAGAACTTCACTCAAATCCTCCATGATTCTTAGATTTTCACCTCCCTTTACATATTGAATTAGCAACTCAGTATTCTCATATACTTTCTCCATTCCTTCATCACCTACTATCGACATCGGCATGTATATTTGGACTGTCGTTGTCCGTGTTTGCTTGTTGTTGACTCTGATGAGAACAAACCTAGCACTGAACTGTTCACAGTAGCTCGCCCTCTGCCTTACTTCCTATTCATTACGGATCTTACTTCGGTTACACTATTTTCTCCTACTGTTGACATTACCCTACACTTGAGGATCCCCACTAAATTAACCTTTGCTTTTACATTTCCATATTCTCTAGCTTTCCTACTACGATCAAAATTCTGTCATTCCATGCTCCGACTCGTAGAATCTTATCCCATCGTTGATTATTTTATCGTTTGCTCATGGTCACATCACCCGTGGCAATCATCTCCCGGAGATTCAAATAGTGGACTAATCAAGAACCTTTTGCTAATGGAAAGCTCGACATGATACTTTTCCATTTGGAGGCGAAATATTCCGTGAGCACAGAGCGTGCATCTTCAGTAAAATGGTTTGCGTAGTCTTCGGCATCCTCATGCCGTTGATCATTCTCGATTTTTCCGCCTTTTAGGGGCAGTTTCCCACTCCAAGGACGAGACTATGCCATGAAGTTCTGGCTGCTCCTCCGCGCACTTTGGAAGGCCTTTGGGAAAACGAGGCTGACGTCTTATGCTGGAAGTCTTTGTGCGCGACTGCTGAAGATGTTTATTAAAAATTTAAGCGGTATACAGGTTTCAACCCGGTACCAAGAAGGTTCCGAATACTAGTCAAAGGCGCTATCTCTGGACCATTCTTTTTATCCATCCAGTCTTTATGCTCGCCAGATATTGCCTTCATCAGCTAGCTTCCTTCAGCTATATGAGTAAATTTTTCTTTGTTAACGAAATACATAAAATTAACTAAACTCTTATATTTTTTAGACCATGAGCGCCATTTCTTACAATAGTAAACTTATCATGCTTTTATACTGAAACTACTATTCTAAATAATATCATCAGTATCAGCAAAGCCAGAAAAACAGAATGGTCTAATTAATTTGGTACCAGTAATGACTTAGGTTGTGAGCTTAGACAAGGGCAAATAATGATCTGAAGAAGAATGAAGAAAAAGTAAGTCTGCTTTCAGAAGAATACGTGAAGCTAGATTCCTCGACCATCCAATTAGAATGGCAACAGCAGAATAGTCAAGCAAATTCCCAATTATGTTCAGTAGAGTGACCGACTAACACAGACTGTAACAGAAATGCTTGGAACTAAAAGTTCGATACCAAAGGAGAAAATTAGGGGCAACTGCAAAGAAAGAAAGGAAGTAGAGAAATAACGAAAATGAAACCAAAGGATTGTTATAAGACGCTCGCATTATATAGCCCAAATCAAATGAATAAGGATACATGATATTGTGCCACATACATCCGGTTCGGTTTTGTTCTTAATTTTCTCTATGCATCTACACTCTCACGGTAGACGTCGTTAGGTCTCTGTAACAGGCAGCTTTATTTGCTTTTACGCTGAATGTTAACATTTCAAATTAACATTAAGGATCTTAACAGCACGCTGTAAGTCTCTGTAACCTTGTCGCAACGAAATACAAGTATTTTACACGGCAAGAACGTCACAGCAGTAATTTAATAACTTTGGGCTGATGTTTCAAGAAATGATATGTTTCCGGATGTAGGCAATACAATTTTTCATTTCTGTAACCCACCCACTACATAACGTGGTGTTTCCGATACCCAGAAATAGCGTGCGCAATTTCTGCGGAAGGCTTTATTTCCCCAACGTATTGAAAGTGAAGTTTAATCAGCCTCAGCAATATGAAAGAACATCCATAACTTCAGTTCTTCGATTCTGTCTCTCATACCTTTTTTCTGAAGTCTTCCGAGTTGTTCGATGCTGTCTCCCACCTTTATTTATGTTGATCTCTGCTTTTCTTCACTGCATAGCCGATACACCAAATAACCTCAGTAACCCTTTTGCTTACTCTTGACGCTGTCATCCCCTGCTACACTTCTGCTGTTTTGCTCCTTCGAGCGTCCAACCAGATGGAGTAGCAAATGTCCCACTAATCTGTACATTCTTGTGGGAACGGTCTTTTGTAGCGTTATATCCTAAACTACCCGTTTGCTAATTCATTCTGTAAACTTAGTGAAAATATAGTCTATTTTATAATATACTCTACAGCAAGGGTAGTCCAGCAGAATTAATGAACTAGTAACCTTAAAATAATTACAGTAATTGTGAAGCAATATTTTTCAAATGTTCCTTATCCTCCAGAATTATAATTTAGTAGACTCAATGTTAATCAATCAGTATCTAGCTTGACATGTTATCTAATCCAATAACTAGTTAAGAAATAGGTAACTAGCATTTCTGCAGTACTCCCTACCATTTAACAGTCGACGAAAACTAGTTAATCTTCTATGCAACGAAGACATGGCATTTTCCTCTGAGGAATAAAGATTTATAAAACATTAAAAAGACATGCACGGTAGTGAATATTTTTCTCAGGAATTTTGCCACAGAGGCGGAATGGCAGTGGCCGGCATGCAGTATCACAGTCGTAATTGACTGGGAAACATTTTCTGTGCACAGTAAACAATCAAATAGGTGAAGGAGTAGAACTGTCTTTGGCTATAGAGGAGAAACCGCTGATTATGTTGTTATAAGATATTTAGTGTATGGTAATATCTACGGCAGCAGAAACATTAATAAATCGAGTAGGATTATTTATGAATAGCAAGAGAGAGAGAGGGGGGGGGGGTAAGTTATTGTGGACGGTTCAGCAATAGGATTTTTCACACAAGAAAGGAAATCAGACCAAAAATAAACAGTTATAGTTCAGGTGTGCATTTCTGACGTCACAAGCACAAGATGACGAGTTAGAGAGTACGAGGGAATTGAAGGGTAATTCAGAATGCTAAAGGAGATGAAAACTGATTAATCGTGGAAGACTGGAACTATGATTGTAGTGGAAGGAACAGGAAATATATTTACAGGAAAGTACACGGTAAGGCATAGTGTGGGTAGGCAGGTTAAATTTTTAGTGGTTAAATATATAGTTTATAAGTTGAAATGTTTGGTCGAATTGTACAGTTTATAGATACCACAGCCTTTTACAAGGCCCTGAAAACAATTGGTGTGGACAAACAGAAAGCGATGGTGAGTGAACTGTCCACGGTTTTGGTTCCACAGATCCACTTTCCAGCAGGCCTAAGCTCAAATAAAATGTAACTCTCAAAGGATGATGGAAAGGAGTCACGAATCACGACTGTAAATAAGTTTATTATTGTTTAGCAGCGTATTACGATCAGTGTTCACACGAAGAAGAAATTTATTCTTCAAATAATTAATGTTCCAATCGGCTTCACCATACAAGAAGTTCAGAGACGAGTTCTAGTCTTTGTTCCCATCCAAGAAAGTTTAATTGGTAGCCTTAGAAGTGCAGAATATTCTCAGACACATTAAACCCGGCTTTCTATAATATACCGGTCAGCAGTGGAAACAGCGCACACTGCACTGTACAGTGGAAAATTCATTCTAGAAACATCCCCCAGGCTGTGGCTAAGCCATCTCTCCGTAATATCCTTTCTTTCAGGAGTGCTAGTTCTGCAAGTTTCGCAGGAGAGCGTCTGTAAAGTTTGGATGGTAGGAGACGAGGTACTGGCAGAAGTAAAGCTGTGAGGACGGGGAGTAAGTTGTGATTAGGTAGCTCAGTTGGTAGAGCACTTGTCTGCGAAAGGCAAAGGTCCCGAGTTCGAGTCTCGGTCCGGCACACAGTTTTAATCTGCAAGGAAGTTTCAAATTCGTTATACGTCGGTTAAACCACAAATCAGTCAGATCTAAAGGCCGTAAATTCAACCTAATACCTACGAATTAGAATTACGAACAACTTTAAGGAACACACAAAATGTTGTGGGGAAGGCTAACTGAAGACTGCGTTTTATTGTCAGGACACTTAGAAACTGTAACAGATCTACTAAGGAGACTGCCTACACTACGCTTGTCCGTCCACTTTTAGGATACTGCTGCGCTGTGTGGGATCCTTACCAGAAAGGATTGACTGAGTACATCGAAAAAGATCAAAGAAGGGGAACACGTTTTCTATTATCGCGAAATATGGAAGGGAGTGTCAATGAAATGATTCACGGATTTGGGCAGGACACCATTAAAACAAATGCGTTTTCGTGGCGACGAAATCTTCTTTGAAATTCCGACCAACAACTTTCTCTTCCGAATGCGAAAATATTTTTCTGACACTGACCTGCATAGGGAGAAACGATCACCACGATAAAATAAGGGAAATCAGAGCTCGTGCGGAAAGATATAGGTGTTCGTTCGTTCTGCGCTCTATACGAGATTGGAATAATAGAGAATTGTGAAGGTGATTGAATGAACCATCTGCCAGACACTTAAATGTGATTTGTGGAGTATCCATATAGATGTCCTTGTGGGAGTCCGTACGATGGTCAAATGGCAGGATGTTTGTACAATTCTCCTACGTGAACGATTTCTTGAATGTGAAATTTACACTTTCGGCTTTCGTTTCGCTGTCTTCAACTGCTACACCAGACTGATCAACAAGGAACTGGATGGAAGCGTTGGACCTGCATAGTGACTTTACGTGGGACCAGTAATTTGTGGGGTTCTCAGTCACATCTTGTCTACGGTACAACCGTCGTAGTTGTTGTTTGATTCGTGCGTAGATCTTTTCACAGCCGCACGAATCTCTACTGTACTGTACTTGTCATAATTTTCTCGTTCTCTTTTGAAACGAGAGTGCAGCGGTCTCTGCTTCCTGAGCATTTTCGGAATTTGATTATTAAACCATGGTGCCGGGAAGTTCTCCAAGTATTCGACAAACCGAAGCACTTTCATCGGATTGCCGTTGTGCACAATATGATTCTTCACTAGAAATGTCTGGTTTCCAGTCATCCATTGACCAGTGGCGTCGATTTTAACACCACTTCAAGTGTAACTTAGCACTAACTACAGTAGTTTGAAACTTAGAAGGATCTGTTCGACCATTATATCCCACTCTTTTTATTTCCCTACTCGCTGTCATTGTGCTTGATGGACTACTGACAGCACTTTGGAACTCACCAGAGCTTTCGCTGATTTCATGCGATTTTATAGAACCACTCTCCGCAATTTTGGACGGTCTGTGTTTATCAGTACACGAATTTTGCCTGGTCATGGTGTAACTGTGGTAGTTTCTTCGCTTTTCCACTCAACAGTCACAGCACCAGTAGCCGACTTCGGCAGCTTCAGAAGGGTGGATATGTCTATGATGGATATGTCTTTCAGGTGACATGCAAATACTGGCGCTCATTCACGACTGCTGAGCTCTCCTGAATCGCCCACTCTGTTGTTAGTGCTCCTCTGCTGACAATACTCGCTGCTTCTTTTCATGACGACAGCTTGGCGGCTTATGACACATAGCGTGCTATTTCGTTTCGTATAGGGATGCCCAGGTGCAATTAATGAGATGCTGTAATTCCTTTATGAAGGAACAAAGCGTATAACGTTATTTAGCCGCTACAAAAGTTAGAAATTACCAGCTTGTGCTAGAAATTTCCTCGTATGTAGCGCAATAACTTAGTGTAACCCACACCTCGATGTATCTAGCGCTGTCTGTCTTAGCTGCATCTCTTTGTAAATAAATTATCATGTCAGCTGCATAACTATAAAATCGCAATAACTTACTGGTCGCAGACGATGGACATTGTACGTTCAGAAACTGAAGTTGAGATTAAGAGAACTTTTTAAATTCCGAAAGAAACTACAACTCAGTATCTAATCAGGATCGGGGGAAGTGGGACAAGGAACGAGACTTAACGAACGATGCTTAGGCGGGAGCCAGACGGAAGTGATCTTCCTATGGTCGCTTATCAGATGTCCTCCCTTCAGCGTAGTGATTGTGAACGATCCATCTCCTGTGGTATCATGTATCGGTACCACACCAAGGGCTCCGTGTTGTTGTTGTTGTTGTGGACCTCAGTCCAGAGACTGGTTTGATGCAGCTCTCCATGCTACTCTATCCTGTGCAAGCATCTTCATCTCCCAGTACCTACTGCACCCTACATCCTTCTGAATGTGCATAATGTATTCATCTCTTGGTCTCCCTCTACGATTTTACCCTCCACGCTCCCTGCAATACTAAATTGGTGATTTCTTGATGCCACAGAACATGTCCTACCAAACGATCCGTTCTTCTAGTCACGTTCTACCACAAATTCCTTTTCTCCCCGGATCTGTTCCGTACCTCCTCATTAGTTACGTGATCTACGCATCTAATCAGCGTTCATCTGTACCACCAGTTTTCGAGAGCTTCTATTCTCTTCCTGTTTAATTTATTTATCGTCCATGTTTCACTTCCATACATGCCTACACTCCATACAAATACTTTCAGAAAGACTTCCTGCACTTACATCTATACTCGATGTTAAAAAAATTCTCTTCTTCAGGAACGATTTCCTTGTCAGTGCCAGTCTACGTTTTATGTCCTCTCTACTTCGACCACCATCATTAATTTTGGGCTGTGAGGGGTAGACGTGCTGTCTGGGGCGCCTTGTCACGGTTCGCGCTGCTCTCCCCGTCGGAGGTTCGAGTCCTCCCTCGGTCATGGGTGTGTGTTTTGTCCCTATCGTAACTAAGTTTAAGTTACATTAAGTAGTGTGTAAGGCTAGGGACCGATGACTTCAGGAATTTGGTCCCATAGTCCTGACCACAAATTTCCAATTTTTCCATTTATTTTACTCCCCAAAGAGCAAAACTTATTTACTACTTTAAGTGTCTCATTTCCTAATATAATTCCCTCAGCATCACCTCATTTAATTTGACTACATTCCATTATCCTCGTTTTGCTTTTGTTGATGTTCATCTTATACCCTCCTTTTAGGGCGCTGTCCATTCCGTTCAACTGCTCTTCCAGCTCCTTTGCTGTCTCCGACAGAATTACAATGTCATTGGCAAACCTCAAAGTTTTCGATTCTTCTCCATAGATTTTAATTCTTACTCCACATTTTTCTTTTGTTTCCTTTACTGCTTGCTCAATATACAGATTGAATGGTCTTCATAGCAGCAGAATTTCAAATCTCCGTGTGACGCCGATACAGGTCGTGTAGGATGTGTTTCCCAATGGTGCATGCCCGCTGAGTTACGTCTCCAGTGGCTCTGGACCACGAGCACCCTCTGCTGTCGCAGTGTAAGACGGTCGGCGGCAGCCGCACCACATACTTGCACTTGGAGCCTCATCGTTATGACACCATCTTTCGCGCATAGTGCAACAAGTCTCATCCTAGTTGCTACTGTACAAGCTGGAATCTGTTTCTGGCTGTATTGTTTGGAACGTATGTTAATACGTTTGCAGCAATATAATTTAAGTAAATCTTCTCTTTACTGTATTAACTTGATCGCTAATCATTTCTGCTTCTTTCCAGCTTTCTCATGATGACAATTGCCACACCAACCTGTAGGTCATAGGGCACCTCTTCTTACCACTGTGTGCAAAGTCGTACACAACACCTCCAGTATGTGTACCAAGTTAGGTCATCTCACAGGTGCGTGATTTTAACGGCCATGAGTCAGACAGTCGTGACTCATATTAGTCAGCATGTTTAACATAAAGATTTTAAACATCTACATTTTTTCTTACTGCCGAAATCATGATAATGTGGACTGGATTTAATAGCAGAATGTTGAAATGGAGTCAAGTTTTTGTATCGTAACATCCGAGGTTGCTAGCTCTAATTTCGTGCAAGTAAGAATCCACAAAGGCAATATACTGCACACATTTGAGATCTGTAAGATTGTTTGGAACTATACTAATTCGATTCGCTTGAATGATGAGTTAATCAGACAAAAAAGGAAACCATTTGGTCGTCATCATTCACGGTGACTGGTAATTCTAAAGATACTGATATTGTATTAATAATGAATTCTAAAGATAATGATACTGTATTTTTAAAGAATTAATAAATGGGATGTTTAAGTCCACATGTTCCAGTTGGTGTTGGTAACTGAAGTGATCCTTGATACTGAAATATTTAAATGGGTTTCCAAAGTAGTGGATTTCAGTGACCAGAGGAAGAGCACATTGCGAAAATTATATATTATAACCGGTAATGCAGTGCAATTTCTGTCTGGTTATATTCATTACTGAATCGGTATACGATCGTTGCGTTTCGGAGTAATTTTTCAAAGAGTAAATCGAGTTTCGCTTACAGTAAATTCAAACTAATTTTTGTTACATATCCACAGATCGGACAATCGCATATATAAGAATTTTTAACATCGTGCAGCCCCGTCAGCAACTGTGATAATTTAACATATAACACGTCAGCCTCAGTTGCAAATAGAATACATTGGTTTCTGTTTGCAACTGAGGCTGACGTGCTATATGTTTAACAATTAGATATACAGCAATATGTCCCGCTTTCTGAATGCAATACGCATGATAATGGCTGCTATCCACTGAGCTTAAGTTTTCTATAGCTCTATGGCTGAAAGAGAAGACATAGCGTGGCCATATGGCCGTTGGCAACAATCACCTGACCTGCAGTGGGGATCACTACTAATTAACAGCTTGCCGAACCACTGGCAATAATAATGCATTTTTCAGGAATACCAGAATATTCTATATTAATTAGCACTGTGCAAGGTAGAGACCCTACTCCACTTTATCGCATGCACTATGAAATATAATGAAACACAACTTAAATGTAATGAAACACATTCTCGCGGTATCTATGTCTTCCTGCACACTCATATTAGCTACATCCCTTCGTGACACGTCGTTCTGTAGTCTCTGTCTTCAAATGCTAGCCAGCCAGTGGTCATGAAAGGCAACGCTTCTTTATAAGGCCATGCACTGGACAAAAAATTGGAGGCGAGAAATCGTATTGTCCAGTCGTTTCACGTGATCAACCACATACCAAGATCTTGATGTACTGTTTCCTCTGGGTGGACTGGGGTTTAAAAAAATTGTAAACTAAATATTACGATAAATTTTATAAATAATCGACAACTACGCCAAAGAAGAGATAGAATTACACTGGACATGTTATTCCATGGAATCTTGCGCTTCTATGCATGAACTATCTTTCCTTTGTCATTCGCTTACCTTATCTGCTTGGATTCGGACCTAAAAGGACGTTCTTGCGTAAAACTCATCTTACTGTACCAGCTGATAATGTAAGTTGTACATAAAACCCGACAAATATAATCGTTATTTTGTCAAAAGAATTTTGTGTATGTGGTCAATCTATTATTAGTCTGATAACTAGACTGCCTTAAGTAGATATGGGCCTTAAGAAAGAATTTTCATTGTAAGACCTTTAACATTTTTCTTTTAGCTCAACTACGAGACGTGCCGTCGCTTAGGGCAATTAACTTTATTTCAGATCCCACGAGACCGGAGGCAGCTACTAATAATTTAACAATTTTATTTACAGATTTTCTTTATACAAGAGGTCACAGGATTCCAGTTCCATTATAGGATTTCATTTATAGATGCTACTCTTGTTATCTTATATTGGGGAATCGAGACGAAACTACGATAAGTTACGTATTATCCATTATACATCCAACAGACTTGGCAAATATTCTCTGGAGTTGGGAAATAAGAAATGGACAATTAATTATCGACGATTACGTAACTACCTGAGAACTGAGCTAGTTTACTGAGTGCTTATACACGTCGGCCTAAATTAAACAACATATTACACTGTTAATAATATTCCTACATTAGTTATTTCTCTTTTATGTGGGCCATTCCATTAATGTGTGTTTCTTTTTCGTATAAGTCACGGCTCATATTTTATTTAATAACGTTACACTAATAGTCACAAAACAAATAAAAATTTTTATTTTATTACATTACAGTGATCACGACACAGTAAGAATTGGCCAGTTGAGTTTAGTGTTACAATTGCGCCTCATCATGTTTTAGTTTATTGAGAATTATTTATAAATACAGGGTGATTCAAAAAGAATACCACAACTTTAGGAATTTAAAACTCTGCAACGACAAAAGGCAGAGCTAAGCACTATCTGTCGGCGAATTAAGGGAGCTATAAAGTTTCATATAGTTGTACATTTGTTCGCCATTTCCGCCAATAAAGTTTTTGGTCCCTTTTTCTTCGAAGGTGCTACTGTAACTGGACTACAGTATCTGGAGATGTTAGAGAATTGGCTGTTCCCTCAGCTCGAACAAGAAGCACAACAATTGATATTTCAGCAAGATGGAGCGCCACCACATTGGCACTTATCTGTCCGTAACTACCTGAACGTTAACTACCCGAGGCGATGTATCGGCCGCCAGGCAGCCCGTGACAGATCACTTCATCACTGGCCTCCAAGAAGCCCTGATCTTACCACCCGCGATTTTTTCTTATGGGGGTATGTTAGGGATATGGTGTTTCGGCCACCTCTCCCAGCCACCATTGATGATTTGAAACGAGAAATGACAGCAGCTATCCAAACTGTTACGCCTGATATGCTACAGAGCGTGTGGAACGAGTTGGAGTATCGGGTTGATATTGCTCGTGTGTCTAAGGGGGCCATATTGAATATCTCTGAACTTGTTTTTAAGTGAAAAAAAACCTTTTTAAATACTCTTTGTAATGATGTATAACAGAAGGTTATATTATGTTTCTTTCATTAAATACACAATTTTAAAGTCGTGGTATTCTTTTTGAATCACCCTGTATTACAGGCTAGACCTCTCAAATCTTTTATGACTTCGTTCTCGTAGTTTTATCTGTCTATTTTAACGCACCGTAATGTTTAACAAGCTTTAACAATAAATTTTCTTTCAGAATGCCCAATACTGTCTTTTTCTGTATGCCCCTTCCCTCCATAAATACCCTGTAGAACGCCGCTTCGGATGATACTAAATGGTTCAGTGCTATAACAATGGAGAGGGCTGATTATGCAGCTGACCCCGCCGCCAGCTGGGTAACCGACAACGCGCCGTGTTCCTTCTCCCGCGTTCGCACTCCACATTCCGGAACGTGGTGGGCGGTGTCCGACGCTGCCGACTGACTCTATGACGGGCGCTTTGTGCAGAGGACAAGTGGCGCCGCGGTGGCAGCTGCAGGAGCCGGAGTGAGCCAGCCAGCCGTGTGATAGCAATTAGCGGGCGCCGCGGGCGATCGCGCGGCTGCTGCTGCGGCACGTGGCTACTGCGACTCCCTCTGTCCCTGTCTGCGAGCTTTGAGGCCGCTGCGACTGACGCGCCGTTTAACGAGCTGACCGGCTACCAGTCGGCTGCCTGATCGGTGCCACTAAAGCACCTGCTACTGCTCAACTGGCTGCACTCGAAACACTTGCTCCAAACTCTCTGCCAGTCGTGGATGCCTTCGCCACATTAGGTCATTCTTCCTGCTCCATCTTTACTGAGAATTAATAAACGCGTTCATTATATACACCTTTTTAAGGGGTATCAGTGAAGGTATTTTTAAGATTTTAAATATGGCTGGAATAGCAACTGTTGAAATTCTTCACGATAAAGGGAGACAGCCAAAACAGTTGCTGGATAAAAATTTACTAAAATTCTTGACCGAGGTTTCGGTGTATATAAATATACCTTCATCAGAAGTAAAAAATCCTGAACAGAAAGCCACTTTTACTAGCAAAACCTTAGCATCGGAATTGAGAAACACTAGACCTTAAGTAACAATGAAATTACCAAAGTAATACAGGCACGAAATCTTTTAGTTACTTACTAAAATTACATCATGCGATGGAGATAAATAAAACAATATTGCCAAATTATTGACGACGCATTTGGCAAAACTTTAGTAAGTAACTAAATGATTTCGTGCCTGTATTACTTTGGTAATTTTATTGTTACTTAAGCTCTAGTGTTCCTCATTTCCGATGCTAAGGTTTTGCTAATGAAAGTTCCTTTCTGTTCAGGATTTTTTACTTCTGATGAAGGTATATTTAAATATACCGAAACCTCGGTCAAGAATTTTAATAAATATTTATCCTGCAACTGTTTTGGGTGTCACCCTTCATCGTGAAGGTATTTTTACACTACTGGCCATTAAAATTGCTACACAACGAAGATGAAGTGTTACAGACGCGAAATTTAAACGACAGGAAGAAGATACTGTGATATACAGATGATTAGCTTTTCAGAGCATTCACACAAGGTTGGCGTCGGTGGCGACACCTACAACGTGCTGACATGAGCAAAGTTACCAACCGATATCTCATACACAAACAGCAGTTGACCGGCGTTGCCTGGAGAATCGTTGTTGTGATGCCTCCTGTAAGGAGGAGAAATTCGTACGATCACGTTTCCGACTTTGATAAAGGTCGGATTGTAGCCTATCGCGATTACGGTTTATCGCATCGTGACATTGCTGTTCGCTTTGGTCGAGATCCAATGAGTGGTCGCAGAATATGGAATCGGTGGGTTCAGGAGGGTAATACGGACTGCCGTGCTGAATCCCAACGGCCTCGTATCACTAGTAGTCGAGATAACAGGCATCTTATGCGCATGGCTGTAATGGGTCGTGCAGCCCTGAGTCAACAGATGGGGGCGTTTGCAAGACAACAACCATCTGCGTGAACAGTTCGAAGACGTTTGCAGCATCATGGATTACCAGCTCGGAGACCATGGCTGCGTTTACCCCTGACTCTGCATTACAGGCAGGAGCGCCTGCGATGGTGTACTCAACGACTAATCTGGGTGCACGAATGGCAAAACGTTATTTTTTCAGATGAATCCAGATTCTGTTTACAGCGTCATGATGGTCGCATCCGTGTTTGCCGACATCGTGGTGAGCGCACATTGGAATCACGTATTCGTCATCGCCATACTGGCGTATCACCTGGCGTGATGGTATGGGCTGCCATTGGTTACACGTCTCGGTCACCTCTTCTTCGCATTAACGGCACTTTGAACAGTGGACGTTACATCTCAGATGTGTTACGACCCGTGACTCTACCCTTCATTCGATCCCTGCGAAACCATTTCAGCAGGATAATGCACTACCGCATGTTGCAGGTCTTTTACGAACCTTTTGGACACATAAAATGTTCGACTGCTGCCCTGGCCAGCACATTCTCCAGATCTCTCATCAATTAAAAACTTCTGGTCAATGGTGGCCGAGCAACTGGCTCGTCACAATACGCCAGTCACTACTCTTAATGAACTGTGGTATGATGTTGAAGCTGCATGGACAGCTGTACCTGTACAGTCTGTTTGACTCAAAGCCCAGGCGTATCAAGGCCGTTATTACGGCCAGAGGAGGTTGTTCTGGGCATTTAAATCTCAGGATCTATACGCCCAAATTGCGTGAAAATGTAACCAAATGTCAATTTTAGTATAATATATTTGTTCAATGAATACCCGTTTATCGACTGCATTTCTTCTTGGTGCAGCAATTTTAATGGCCAGTAGTGTATATGTAGTGTCGTACTACGTACACACATCAATGTGTCGTTTGTTTTTTCTCGGCATCGAGCAGTCTTCTTACAGACACGTTACAAACTTTACTGATATTTACTGTACCGTCGTAGTGCATCACAAGGTGGAAGACGCCTGTCAATATAGACTATCCGTTTTGAGTCCATATTTGCTCATTTCAATACTTGGCTGCTACCCAGAGGAAAAGTAAAATCAACGGCTTCCTCTGGTCACATGACTTGGAGGTACTAACCAACCTGAAAACATACGATTTGTAATCGTTGTAACTATTAGTCTGCAAATGAAATTTGTGCGTTACATCGTACTCAGTCAGCAATAGAAATATCGGCAATTATACCCGTTTCCAAGTTTATACATATACAGTAGCGCACTGGACTAACTTCTGCAGCTCAGAGCCCGACTGGGGATCTTTCCCTTAGTTATAAAAAGGCGGGTATTAGTCCGGCTTGCCTCTCTTACTGCTATGTCGAAGAGAGATTCCAATCCACCTATTACCAGGCTGGTAATCAGGCCGCGTGTATGCACCACAGACTTATACACTGAAGTGCCAAAGAATCTGCTATGGGAATGAGTATCCAAATGTAGGGGTATGTAAACAGGCAGAATATGGTACTGCTGTCGGCAGAGCCTATATAAGACAAATTTCTTAGATCGGTTACTGCCGCTACAATCGCGGGTTATCAAGATATAAGTTTAATGTGATGTTATAGTCGGCGCATGAGTGCTAGGGCATGTCATATCCGAGGTTGTGATGAATTGGGGATTTTCCCGTGGATCATTTCACAAGTGCGCCGTGAATATCAGGCATCCTGTAAAACATCAAATCACCGACATCGCTAAGGCCGGAAAAACATGCTGCAAGAAAGTGACTAACGACGATTGAAGAGAATCGTACAGTATGACAGAAACCCTCCGCAAATTGCTGCAGATTTCAATGCTGGGCCATCAGCAAGTGTCAGCTTGTGAACCATTCAACGAAACATCATCGATGCGGGCTTCCGGGACCGAAGGCCCACTCATCTATGCTTGATGACTGCAAGACACAAAGCTTTACGCCTCTCCTGGGCCCGTCAACATCGACACTGGGCTGTTGATGACTGTAAAGATGTTGCCTGGTAGGACGAGTCTCGTTCCAAACTGCATCGAGCGGATGGACGTGTACGGGTGTGGAGATAGCCTTACGAATCCATGGACACTGCATGTCAGCAGGGGACTGTTCAAGATGGTGGAGGGTCTGTAATTGTGTGTGCCGTGTGCAGTTGGATCGAAATGGGACTCCTGATAGTCTACATACGACTCTGAGAGGTGACACGTACGTAATCGTCCTGTCAGATCACCTGCATCCACTCGTGTCCATTTCACATTCCGACGGAATTGGGCAATTCCAGCAGGTTTTGTGCGACACTCCACACGTCCAGAATTGATACAGAGTGGCTCCATTAACACTCTTCTGAGTTTAAACACTTCCACTGGCCACCAGACTCCCCAGACATGAACGTTATTCAGCATATCTGAGATGTCTTGCAATTCCCTATTCAGAAGAGATCTATACCCCCTCGTACTCTTACAGATATATGGACAGCCCCGCAGGATTCATGGTGTCAGTTCCTCCATCACTACTTCACACATTAGTCGAGTCCATACCACTTTGTGTTGCGGAACCTCTGTGTGCTGGTGGAGGCACTAGAAGTTATTAGGCAGGTGTAGAAATTTCTTTGGCTCTTCAGTGTACATGCACTGCTCTGCAAAATTTAAGGACAAGATTAATAAATGAACATAACATGTTCACAGCTAGGTGGGAATGAATAAATGAGCGGAAGCTCATTGCCAGGGGCACTGCTACCCGAATGAGGGGAGAAAGTCGAACGTGGTCGCTGCATTGTGCAACAAGCATAAGAGGGCCCACCCCTAACAGTTGGTGGAATTGCATCCACATTTAACAGGACTGCAAGACCCGCAACCTCAAGCTCCACGCTGGCACGGCGACTGCATGGGGTAGTCTCTTTGCCTGATGACCAGAACGTTGTGCTCTCTTGACACCCGCAGGCAACATTTGCTGTGTATCTGGAAACACGTGAAATACAAGTAGAGTTTCGTAATAAATACTTCGTAACAGAAAGTGTATGCCGAGCACCTGCAGATAACCACAATTTGTTTAAAATCCTATTTAAAGCTCTACTGGCCTATTTAATAACAATAAACAAAGAAATAGTGATTGCTGGTGACATTTTCGCAATAACTCTCACGTTTCTTACAGTGTGCAGAACCATCTTTCAGCTTAATTCCTACCGTAAACATCCCAACCAGCTAGTTTCTCACAAACATGCATTAATAACATTTTTTTAGAAAGGTCAAAGAACACTATTATATTAGAAAACGAATAGGCACTGAGGTCGCAGACCATGACAAGCAGTTTCCTTTTGTAAAATGTTAAGAATGAACAGACTATAAAGTCCATTTCATCTGAATTGAAGAGGTTCTTCAGTAAGCCGAAAGTTGATTGTTTTCAAACATTCCTCAAAGAAATGGAGTGCTCTATAAAGCTCACATGGAATGAATGATATATACAACACTTTATACACAAAAGTACTTTCTCTATCTGAATACTGTCTTCTGCAAAACCCAGATTAGACCACAACCTGCGAAGGAACCATGGATATCTCAAGGAATAAAGGTATATTATACACCAAAAAGGATATTGTACCTTTCAATCAGAAACAACACTGATGTTGATGCGGCAGCACACAAGACATAACGCAAATGACTAAATGGAGTAGAATAGATATCAAAGTAAATGAATTAAGATACATCTATCAGACAACAAAAGAAAGACCATTTGTGTTATAGTGAACGAGTACACAGGTAGAACCAGGCATGAAGAGAGACAAATAGCATGATACATTGGCAACGGCTGTTTGCAGTGTTGCAAAACCTTTTAAAAACATTTTATAAACACAACTGAAACTAAGAGATTTTCAGGTTCTGTAGATGTTGCCAGTTTTTTTTAGAACGAAAAATTCTGTTGGTTATAACAAAATATCAAGAAAGTTAATAAAAGACAGTGCTTATGAGTTTAGTAGCAGTCTAAGATCTCTGTATAACCAGTCATCTGCCAGTGGAACATTTCCTGAATGGGCGAAATATGCTGGCGTTAAACCTTTGTTTTTAGAAAAAGAAGTAAGCAAATAAAATCGAATTTCCATTAAATTTCACTTTTGCTATCATTCTCAAAATTTTTATAGAAGTGTTATACAATCAGCCTCTTAACCATATGACAACAAATAATTGTCAAAGTCGCAGTTCGTATTTCTAAAGGGTTGTGGTACTGATAGTGGTTATCCACACATAGAGTGAAAAACGTAAATTCATTAGTCAATAACTTACGGGCTGCTAGTATATTTTGCGATCGTTCAAAGGCACTAGTATGCATAACTAAGAATATCCGTTTAAGTAAATTAGAATATCAAGGTGTAGCAAGCAATGCTTTAAATGCCATATCTCTGACGTGAAACAAAGACTGTAAGTGGGAAAGAGATATGCATTAAGCTATCAGGCATCATATAACAGCGATCTAAGTTCGTACGGCATCCCAAAAGGTTCCACTTTAGTACCTTACTTTTCTTGCGTATGTCAATGACTTTTCATCAGTGACATTACCAGATGTTAAATTTGATTGTTTGGAATGATACAGACATAGATATAAATTGGAAATTAAGTTAGGCATCAGAAATATCTGTTAATTTAATTTGCATGAACATTAATAAATGTTTACTAGCAAATTCCTTGTCACTAAACTTGAAAAAAGAAAACACCACATGGAATCGAGAACTTGTAAGAGCGTTGCGATTGCAGTCTTTCTCGGCGTATTCCAATGATTAATTCTTCTTGGGTTACCAGCCGAGTGGTGGCGTCGTCTTGTCGCAACCTTTCGATGAGTTTCGTACCCATCAACTTCTGGTGAAGTGTCGGGATGCTCTCTGTCTCTCTCTCTCCTTTTAACTTCCCCCTCCTTGGGGAAGTGTTTTGAGTAGTGTGTAGCCTGTTGGGTTTTACTCCACTGTATGCGTTTTGAGTGTGTGATTGTCTTTGATTGTTTTACCTGTCTGCGTGTTGTGTTGGTGTTCTGGTGGTGTCTAGTACTTGCCTGAAGGTGGCGAGATGTTTGGTGTTTTAAGGATTAAGGATTGGGGTTAGGATTTGGGATTTCTGGGATATTCTCTTCGACTGAGTCGTCGAGGATCGTCAGGATGCTGTGTTCTGCATATCTATATAGCTGCTTGGCCGTCGTCCGCTTCTGTAGGCCACCCAATCACGGTCCTCCAGAAGGGGGTACCGCGTCGGTAGTGTGGGTGGGGGGCGGTGGGTGGGGGGAGGGGCGAAGCGCGGCCCGGCGTCGAAACCCGGTGGCTATCGTAACTGTCTGCGGAATCCACTGCCTTCAGATCGGAGCGTTCCTGACGTATTTTGTCAATTGCGGGATTCCACGCTGCACTGAAATGAAAACCGCTATCCCTGTTTAGTAAACAGCGCCCTCTCCTGCCATAGTAATTGGTAATGCAGTGTCCGATTCACTTCTCCTGCTGACTCGCTTTGAATTGGCTGTGATACTGCATTGAACACAATGGTTCCTCGTTCGAATCGAATCGAGAGCTTGGTAACATGGTGTTTACTTACGGTTAGGCAAAAATGACAAGGGGTAGCAGGCAGCAAGGTTGTATCAGGAGACCTATCCCCGCCGACAACAACCACAGAATTGAATACTTGCAACAGTGTTTCGCCCTTTGTCTAAGACAGGGTCGTTTAAGGAAGCACGAAATCATGAAGGCTAAATCTTAGGATACCAGACTTGGAGGAAAATGTGATTAACACTGTGGACAACCACCGTGTCAGTATTACCCACCTGTCCCGCCACTACAGGATGAGCCAGAAGACCGTGTGGAACATAATCCATGACAATTGTTACTACCCTTATCAAGTACAGCGAATGCAGGGCTTACAAGCGACAGACTTTACATCGGAGCAGGTTTGTAACTGGTTTCTTCACCAAGCAATCACGATTCCGGAATCAGTGTCACCCATCCTATTCACAGATGAGACCACCCTTACGGGGAGTGGTATCTCCAATTTTCACAAAAGTCACCTGTGGGATAGTATGCAGAACCGCCATGGTATCGTGGCAGCAAATCGTAAGCATTGGTGCAGCAGGAATGTGTGGGCCGGGATAATTGGCGATCATATTTTGGCAGAAATCTTCGTTTCACGTCCCCTAACAGGCCGGAACTATCGGCGTTTCTTGCGGCTTTGTGTCCCCTGCTGCAAGAAGTGCCAATGATGATACGAAGGTTTATATGGCTGCTACTTCATGGTACTACAGCCCTCTTCGCGGCTAACTTCTGCATCTACATACATACTCCGCAATCCACCATACGGTGGGTGGCGGACGCTTCTCAATCGTGCCTTCCCTGGTCGAGAGATCGGACGATAGGGTCCAGTTGTATGGCCTGCTCGTTTACCGGACCTCAAGCCGTGCGATTTATGGTTAAGGCCCTTTAACAAGTATAGTGTATCCAAGGCCCATTCCAGATGTGGAGACACTGGAGCAGCGTATTCATGCGGCCTTTGACACCGTTCGGATGCAGCGTGGACGGTGTGAACGTGTGAGACAGAACATGCCATGGCGCGTACCCGTTTACTTTGAGACAATTGGAAACCATTTTCAGCAGATACTGTAACTGTGGCTGCGTGGTAAGGAGTGTATTAGACAGAAGTCTTTGTAAGAATGTATGACTGAATAAATAGTCTCCAGTATGGGAACCATGCATTTCCGGACTTCGTGAGACCTCTTTTGTTCCGTATCTCTAGGGTTTGTACACAGTGGAAAAAAATCATTTACATACATTTTGGTCTCAGAGACATCAACGTGAATTCAGTATAATGCTCCTCAAACCAAATGTAGCACGGCTATGGCTCTCAGACGTAGACATCTGTGTTGCTGAAAGATGGCATGGCCGTCGGGGAACACATCAAACATGAAGGTGGGTCGTAGCTGTCGGCGTTTGTCGGTTTTGATAAAGTTCGCAATGTATACACTGATAACCAAAAAAATTCTGACCACCACCATACGTGACTTTGGATGCTGACTGATGACAGTGCGGGCACATGACGCGGTAACAAAAGTATGTAAGCAAAGCAGACACCGACAGGAGATCACCCTAACTATGGGCTGCAAATGGTGAAATCCATTGACATAAACTACTTTGACATAGGGCAGATCATTATTACGCTGAGCCTGTGAACGAGTATCTCGTAAACGGCGAGGCTGGTGGTATGTTCAAATCTGTTACTGTCTTCAGCACCTACGGAAACAGGGAGGACTGTGAATCTACTACTAGATACAAAATGGTTCGACTTCCACGACTCTTTAAAGGTTTGGAGGCTTGTCTGATGTGTAAAGTAGGATAGATGGTGATCTGTGGCGTCTGTGCCGAAAGAACACGATGTTGATGCACGCACGCACACGTGTTTGGGAGCACACTGGTCACCATGCATAGTCGACCATGGAGCTCCGCAGCAGACCACCCCTACGTATACACATTTTGACCCAATAACATCACCAATTATGATTTCAATGGGCACGGGACCATCGGGATTCGAGCGTCAGTCAAAGGACACGTCTCGGCTCTTCGAATGAATCACATTTTTGCTACTCTAGGTCTATATGTCTATATTCGTTTCCGCAAAAATTCTAGTGTGCCAAGGATCAGGCTGGAGGGGGAAGTATTACGCTATAGAAGAAGTTCTCCTGCACTTCCCTAAGGCCTGTGATAGTAATCTAAGGTACTCTGACAGCTGCGAACCACCTGCATCCCTTCCTGCTTGATGTGTTCCCCGACAGCGCCGTCATCTTTCAGAAGTATAATTCTTCTTGTCTCGGAGACACAACCTTGCTAAAGTGGCTTGAGGAGGTGTGATTCTTGAGTTTCTCCCGGCGTATCTGATAATCAAAATATCCACGGGTGTACTACGAACTGTATTTCGAAAAAATGGGTACTCAGAGTGGCAGATTCAACGTGCTCTCCGCGCAACCACTACAGCACAACCTGTGGAGATGGATGAAATCACGAGGGAGGAGGTAGGCACTGCGTTTATTCCATATACAGGCGCACTCTCGGGGAAAATCGCCCGCATTTTGAAGAAACACCGGGTTGGAACTGTGTTTTGCCCTCCGAATACAACTCGTGCACTGGTGGGGAGCGCCAAAGATGACCTCGGTTTGAGGAAGGCCGGAGTGTACCAGATTCCGTGTCAATGTGGCAAGTCGTATATTGGTCAAACGATGCTTACCGTCGAGGTTCGATGCCGTGAACACCAGAGATACACTCAACTGATGTATCCGAGCAAGTCGGCGGTCGCTGAACATTGTTTGTCGGAAAATCACGCTATGGAGTATGAACGCACGAGGATTCTGGTACAGACTTCGAGATACTGGGACAGCGTTGTTAGAGAGGCCATCGAAATTCGCACCAATGACGACCTCATAAACCGTGACTGTGGCTATAATCTTAGCAAAGCTTGGGAACCAGCGATTGGGTTAATCAAGAGTAAATCGAGCAAACGTATAGTTGTGACGACCACGGCGGACAAAGCCATCACACCGACGTCATCTCAGACTCCGTCGCAATCTGTTCCACCGCGTGACCGTGGCGTGTGGCGCGGACGGCGGTGGGAGTGCGCCGCTGGCGGAGGGTATTTAAATCGGCCGCCACCGCGACCGAATCCAGTTCCCCCTGAGCAGCCATAGCCTACGGATCTCCGTTCCGGCACGTTCACAGGAGCTCAGTCCGTCAGTTTACCTTATTATGGCGACATGTATGATCGCCGAAATATTGTGCCCATTGGACACTGCAGATCGGCAGTACACCCTTTGATATTTTGAGTGGCTTGAGGAGCATTATAGTCAACTCAGGTAGAGGTCTCAGTGACCAAATTCGCTTGACGTAAATCCTAGGATGCTATCGGGCACCATCACCGGGTATGTAAATGAGTGGCCCTGTATATACGGAAATTACGTGATCTGTGCTTAGACATCTAATGCCACCTGCACAAACTTACTAACAAACTGTTGGATCCATTATACGTAGAGTCAGTGATGTACCTAGTTGCAAAGACGGGCAAACAAGCTATGAAGCATTTGGCCACAATGTTTTCGTTCATCAGTGTATAATGTGTTTCTCATATAATATCTATCTACAACTCCAAGTCGTTACTAAAGCGTGTCATTCACAAAAAAAAAAAAAAAACAGTCCGAAACTCAGCTGTAAAGCTGGAGATTTTCCCTGCCAACTACTCAATAAAAAACTACCATTTACCAAACAGTTAGCCGTCCGAATGTTGGGATTGCATCCCCCCACCATACTGCAATCTGTAATGTTTCAGGTTCACCACTACAATTATATCCTGAAACACGCTGCTCTGTGTATTTCCTTGCACATCCGCATCCTAATCCCCCTGTCTCCTTTCTTACACTGAAAACCTTCGAGTTTCCTTCCTTCGTCTTATTTTTCGTTGCCTTGTCTCGTGTCTTTACAGGATCAGCATTGAAATTTATATTTCGCAACTTTAGTGGTAGCGAGCAGCCGGAAGCCCGTCCTGTCACCGCCCTATACCAGAAAATAGTATTGGAATTCATTCCCGGTTGCATTCGCACACAACAGATTTCTTACTGTCAAGTTAACAGTTTTTAATTGTGTAGAATCACGTCAACTCGCGGAGTACTAGAATGAAGTTCGTCCGTTTCTGACACGTATGTCACATCAGCAACCTCACAGACTATCGGATAACATCCACACACAGAGAAGTGTTTAACGGCTTGTCACAACTATTTTTACTGTCTTAATGTTCGCGAAGTCGCATTATCATGCAAAAGAAACAACACAAAACACTTCAGTTTTTGCAACTCACTTCTAAGCAGAAAATTCAATCCAGACACGGTTTCGAAATTTGTGGTAAGTTCATATCGGACCAAACTGCTGAGGTCACCGGTCTCTAGGCTTACACAATACTTAATCTAACTTAAACTCACGCTACGGACAACACACAAACCCATGCTCGAGGGAGGACTCGAACCTCCGAAAGGGGAAGCCACGTGAACCGTGGCAAAGCGCCCAAGGCCGCGCGGCTACCGCGCGCGGTACCCAAAGTTCACCATGTATGATTTCAGGATACGCACTCTATTTGAATCCGTCTAATACTTTCGTCACGCTGATATTAAATGCACAATGTATTCGAAGCGAAAATTTTGGGCAGTACGTAGCACACATTTTATTCCGAAACGATATCGACAAGCCTCCATCTCTGCATTCCAGCAAATTATCACTCGCAGACACTTTCTCCATAAATTTCCCCTATCTATCATTAGCTTTAACCTTCTCGTCTAACAGTTCCATTTAATGTAGTTATTACTGAAAAATAAATGGGACTGAAGTAATACACTCTCTAAAAATGAAACTGTCAATAAGAAATATGTAACATAAAGTAATAAACGTTAGGCCCCGCATTACTCCCGACAACGAAACTAACACATAAGCTGACATACATATGTATAATGCCCTCCTGAGGCAGTGTACAAGAGAGAAAAGAGAAAATATAATTAGCATTAGCAACGTCTTCACAGTAGGTCATGTTAGGCATGTTGTCTGGGAACGCAAATTCTGTGTGATGATAATGTTTGTAGAACTTTTGGAAGAAGTCTTGCTTTTTGTTTCGTTCAAATGAGCACACTGGCGTAGCTCAAAGGCGTAAGCAAATTTACATAACGATTTATTGCCAAAGTTAGCGTCCCTTTATAAAGACAATGCTCCTCTATTTCAGTAATTAACTAACAGAGACTTGAATTCTCACAACTTCTTCTCTTGCGTGAAATTAACTTTACTTCTGACAACGCAGATGCGAAAAAGAGAAATGGTTCACATGGCTCTGAGCACTATGGGAATTGAGGTCATCAGTCCCCTAGAACTTAAAATTACTGAAACTTAACTAACCTAAGGCCATCACACACATCCATGCCCGAGGCAGGATTCTAACCTGCAACCGTAGCGGTCGCGTGGTTCCAGACTGAAGCGCCTAGAACCGCTCGGCCACACCGGCCGGCGCGAAACAGAGAGTCAGAATACTTGTGACTGCATATAAGAAAGGAAATGTGTTCTTACGTGTGTTGTCCATCAATAGTTTGTTGTCCACAATGCGAAATGATGTGTAAAGTGTATTAACGGAGTATAAACATTATTTTCATCTGAGAATCAGTCGAGATTGCCGTAGATGCGTAATGAGACAGTAACTACAGTAATTATAAAATGGCACAACACTGGTTTTATTTCAGTTAATATCTGTGGAGTTCGTGATGATTTGTCAGCAGTAACATATACGGGTACATTCCCTGAAAAATACAAAATACTATTAATCCCCTGAAGACAAAGACATTTCTCGTCGATACGCTCTCGAGAAAATAAATACTCCTCAAAAGGTAGAAATCACAACTCGTTAGTAGGTCACTAATAATTTTTCAGCCATGAATATTGTTAACAGATGTTTCGTGAAACAAAGTGAGAGACAATTTATTAAAATGTAACTAAACATGACTTACTTCGCAGCTTATAAAACTGTTAAAATTACCTGTTACTTTTTGAAGCAAGTACTAAACATAGTACGATATACCACATCCGATAATTCTTCTGGCGGGTAACAGTGATCATCGTAAATTAGACAGTCGAGGCCGTCTTCGAACTAGTATTGTTCACTGAGAATTTTAAATGACGCATGTCAAACTGGAACCATTAGGAAAGAGGGATTTATAAAATTTCTGTTGTTTCTTTAATCGGTTTCCGTCGTTTTCTAGTGTTTTCAGTACTTATGCTTTAGAAATAAAACGAAAAAGGAATACATACGTAGTGAGCCATTTCTTCCACTTCATATGACGTTTTCATTCTCTCTCGACAGGTATAGGTACGAGCTATGGTATTCAATTGAGCTTTACGGGGAAAACAATAAAATTACAAATGTGAAAGCATTTCCTTGCTACTCTTTGGTACAGTTACGAAGGTATTTCTCTAAGAAACTATTTATAGACGCAATACGTACATCTCCAAAAAGATGGAGCGGTGCGCTTTAATCCCTTTTATTTATGGTACTGACTGTCTTCTGGGAACCTTCTGCGCTCTCCTCGCCTCCCTTCACATAAAATTAACTCAGAACTTCGGAAGCCTCTCGTGAAATACTTCTCTTCTTCGGGCTTTCTTAGCTGTACGTATCAAACGGAAAGGACAAAAGGAATTCTTTATTCCGCTTTCTCTGAAAGTATTTCGCCAAAGTCTGCATTTGATCTCAACCCTTTCCTTAGGCTTGAATGATAAGCAGTTGTAGAATATTTCGCACGGGTGCTTGACATTTTCGAACAGAAGAAGAGAACTGTAGTATGAAGACACTGGACAACTTTGCAGTACCATATTTTCCGCGCTACCAACACTATCGATTTATTAGTCGGCTGTTATCCGGCTTTCGTAGACACAGATATTGATATTTATTCCTTGTCATTTCTATATATCTTGCAGTTTGTTACTGTAACAAGTGGAAGACCAGACATAATGCGAGAATACATTCTCCGAGCTACATTTGTGTGTAATTTTTGTACAGTCTGAAATCTACATTTATATTATGTCAGTGTTTATGTAAAGACTCCACAAGCACCGGATGGTGAATGGCAGAGGGTTCGGTGTACCTCTACTAGTCATTTCATTTCCTATTCCAGTCACAAACACAGCGAGGGAGAAACGAGTGTACATATGCCTCAGTGCGAACCCTGATTACGCTTGTCTTCGTGGTCCTAATGCGAAATGTTCGTTGGCGGCAGTAGAATCGTTCTGCTGTCAGCTTCAAATGCTAGCTCTGTAAATTTTCTCAAATCGTTTCTCTAAAAGAAAGTCATCTTCCCTCCAAGGATTCCCATTTAAGTTCACGAAACATGTTCGTAATACTCGCATGTTGATAGAACCTACCGGTAACAAATCTAGCAGCATGCCTCTGAATTTCTTCGATATCTTACTTTAATTCGACCTGATGGGGAACACAAACACTAGAGCAGTTCTGTTGTATGTGTGGTTTTCTTTAGAAATGAGCTACACTTTCCTAATATTCATAGATATTTGATTACAAATTCTCTCCAAAATTCAACTTCCAACACTACGCAAGCCATCCTACTCAAAAACTACTTGATTGTTAATCACATATTTTTGTACTTTTACGGAGACTGTCTGTGTTTACATTAATTATGTGATAGTACTCATCGATTCTCTTGAATGTTGCCGTACTCTACCACCTAACTCCTTCAATAATATCGCCTCCGATAGACTTGGCTATCCTGCTCATGAATTCAAATAGATACGCACTCTGAAGATAGTATGACAGCATCGCTGAACATTGAGAACGTAAGTTAATTCCATATTTAAGCATCGGAGGCATTGGTAAGGGCGATAATATCAAGTTGCTGCACTTTTTCGTCGACAGAAAAGAAAGCCAAATTGCTGAAAACGTAAATTCGAAAAAATGAGATACATTCTTCATTTTTTCAATGTTAAAGCCAAGCAGCAACAGCGAGCCCCTCACTTTTTGATATAAACTCTATATTAGCCTATTTTCTCATTAATTATTTTATGTTTATGTTTCCTACACGATGACTACGTGAAAGCATACTAGGAGCCACTAAGCCTTGAATCCACGAATAGGAGCTCATTAGCTGCTGATAACTTATGGGCTGTTGATAATGGCTATTCAGTGGAAACAGATGTAATCACTAAACAATTCATGTGAGAACTGACTTAAACAAACTTTACAGTTCCAAACTAGCAACTTGTACTCTGCCTAGCAAAAAATAGAAACACCCAGAAGAAATGGGCGGAAATCAATGCAACTTCGTAAGTCATCGGCGGGTATGTAAAATGATCAGCGTTGCAGTACTCTCAGACGAGCAGCATGGCCTTCCAAGTTCATTGAAACTTCCCCTTCTCAAAACTAATAAATTACTGTGCTGATAAACCTCTTACATTATTTGATTTTCAAACAGCTGAGCGGAACTGAACGTACTCAGACATTTCGCTCTTTACCTATTCTGATCAACACTAAACTGACACACAATATTTTTAGCGCAACGCAATCTGACTTTTAATAATACCTACAAAAGAATGGCCCTGACTAACAATAACCTGTACCTTTCATGAATCACTTACCTCACAAAAATCTTCGTTACTCGAACTACTGAAATACAGTGAGCGCCACTACTGCCAGCTAAATAAAAGATTCTAACTACTGAAGGGACTAACTACTGATAGGCATAGTTAGCAAATGAAAGATTTTGATAAAGAACAAACAATATATTTACCTTAATAGTGTTCAAAAGTCGTAATATATATATATATATATATATATATATATATATATATATATATATATATATATATATACTCCTGGAAATTGAAATAAGAACACCGTGAATTCATTGTCCCAGGAAGGGGAAACTTTATTGACACATTCCTGGGGTCAGATACATCACATGATCACACTGACAGAACCACAGGCACATAGACACAGGCAACGGAGCATGCACAATGTCGGCACTAGTACAGTGTATATCCACCTTTCGCAGCAATGCAGGCTGCTATTCTCTCATGGAGACGATCGTAGAGATGCTGGATGTAGTCCTGTGGAACGGCTTGCCATGCCATTTCCACCTGGCGCCTCAGTTGGACCAGCGTTCGTGCTGGACGTGCAGACCGCGTGAGACGACGCTTCATCCAGCCCCAAACAAGCTCAATGGGGGACAGATCCGGAGATCTTGCTGGCCAGGGTAGTTGACTTACACCTTCTAGAGCACGTTGGGTGGCACGGGATACATGCGGACGTGCATTGTCCTGTTGGAACAGCAAGTTCCCTTGCCGGTCTAGGAATGGTAGAACGATGGGTTCGATGACGGTTTGGATGTACCGTGCACTATTCAGTGTCCCCTCGACGATCACCAGTGGTGTACGGCCAGTGTAGGAGGTCGCTCCCCACACCATGATGCCGGGTGTTGGCCCTGTGTGCCTCGGTCGTATGCAGTCCTGATTGTGGCGCTCACCTGCACGGCGCCAAACACGCATACGACCATCATTGGCACCACGGCAGAAGCGACTCTCATCGCTGAAGACGACACGTCTCCATTCGTCCCTCCATTCACGCCTGTCGCGACACCACTGGAGGCGGGCTGCACGATGTTGGGGCGTGAGCGGAAGACGGCCTAACGGTGTGCGGGACCGTAGCCCAGCTTCATGGTGACGGTTGCGAATGGTCCTCGCCGATACCCCAGGAGCAACAGTGTCCCTAATTTGCTGGGAAGTGGCGGTGCGGTCCCCTACGGCACTGCGTAGGATCCTACGGTCTTGGCGTGCATCCGTGCGTCGCTGCGGTCCGGTCCCAGGTCGACGGGCACGTGCACCTTCCGCCGACCACTGGCGACAACATCTATGTACTGTGGAGACCTCACGCCCCACGTGTTGAGCAATTCGGCGGTACGTCCACCCGGCTTCCCGCTTGCCCACTATACGCCCTCGCTCAAAGTCCGTCAACTGCACATACGGTTCACGTCCACGCTGTCGCGGCATGCTACCAGTGTTAAAGACTGCGATGGAGCTCCGTATGCCACGGCAAACTGGCTGACACTGACGGCGGCGGTGCACAAATGCTGCGCAGCTAGCGCCATTCGACGGCCAACACCGCGGTTCCTGGTGTGTCCGCTGTGCCGTGCGTGTGATCATTGCTTGTACAGCCCTCTCGCAGTGTCCGGAGCAAGTATGGTGGGTCTGACACACCGGTGTCAATGTGTTCTTTTTTCCATTTCCAGGAGTATATATATATATATATATATATATATATATATATATATATATATATATATATATATATCAGTTCATGACATGCAGTCTTACAAATTTACTGTCTCTGATGGACACACGTACAGATCATCCGCTCTCAAAACTCCGCCATTTCTCTCCCCACATCCTCCACTGCTGGCGGTTCACCTCCAACTGCGCAACGCTACACTCTTTTAACTTCCAGCTGCCCAACACTACACTAGCAAACAACAATGCAAACCAGCCACAGACTTCACACAGCACAGCCAGTGATTTTCATACAGAGCGCTACGTGGCTGTGGCGTTACCAATATAAGAACCTAAACAGCCTACGTACATCTTAAGGGTGGTTCGTGTTTAGTACTGATACCAGGCCATGGAGAGTACATGAAGAGAGTGAACAGCGTCAGATGTCAAGTGATGATCGTAAAGAACTCGCCTCAGTCAGCTTCATCAGCACCTGACAAAGTTGGAAAGCGGCGTCACTGTGGGGATCCATTTGGTCAACTGGTGAAGTCGTATAATACACATATTTCCATAGCGATCCGACGTTGGACTGCGTGTGAACGGAAGGCATATTCGACCGTCAACCGCATCTGACCACCGTAAGGGAGGATTGTCTTATTGTGTAACAAGCACATCATAACCCTCTCAGATATGCACCTGCGACGCGACAGCAAATAATGAACTACCTCCAAACAGCCGGCCGAAGTGGCCGAGCGTTTCTAGGCGCTACAGTCTCGAACCGCGCGACCACTGCGGTCGCAGGCTCGAATCCTGCCTCGGGCATGGATGTGTGTGATGTCCTTAGGTTAGTTAGGTTTAAGTAATTCTAACTTCTAGGGGACTGATGACCATGTCCCATAGTGCTCAGAACCATTTGAACCATTTTTGAACCTCCAAACAACCTGTGAGGTGTCGCACCATTAGTCGGAGACTACCAGCGCCTGGGCTAGGGAATTACTGCCCCAAGCGTAGGCTGCCGCTAACACCACATGACGAACTACGAGGTGTGGCTAGAAAAAAACCGGACTAGTACTGGTGAAACAATAAAACGAATGCAATAAGGCTGAAAGTCGCGTGGCCTGTCACGTGACTCTCGCTCCGCCTACTGCTCGAGTTTCATCTGCCTCCTGCACTCAGTCTGCCCGTGGCGTCTGTTTTAAGTAGTTGACGTTTTGTCTGTGCGTCGGAAAATGTTGAGTGTACAGAAAGAACAGCGTGTTAACATCAAATTTTGTTTCAAACTAGGAAAATCTGCAAGTGAAACGTTTGTAATGTTACAACAAGTGTACGGCAATGATTGTTTATCGCGAACACAAGTGTTTGAGTGGTTTAAACGATTTAAAGATGGCCGCGAAGACACCAGTGATGACACTCGCACTGGCAGACCATTGTCAGCAAAAACTGATGCAAACATTGAAAAAATCGGTAAACTTGTTCCTTGTCAACTCCTGTTAACTCAGACACTGCTCTGATTGTTAAACGGCGATCTTGTCGAACAAGACAAAACGTCAACTACTTAAAACAGACGCCACGGGCAGACTGAGTGCAGGAGGCAGATGAAACTCGAGCAGTAGGCGGAGCGAGAGTCACGTGACAGGCCACGCGACTTTCAGCCTTATTGCATTCGTTTTATTGTTTCACCAGTACTAGTCCGGTTTTTTTCTAGCCACACCTCGTAGTGCTTTTGTGAAGCTGCTGTGCGTGGTCAACAAGTAGTGATGCTGAATGGCGTCGCATGGTGTTCAGCGAGTAATCACATCGTGCACTGCCACAGATGACCATCGTCGACCTGTATGGCGGCGAACTATGGAGTTCCAATTTTCTGGTGTTCTGGAGAACCACAGCGGTGTTTCTTCTGTCGCCATAATTTGGGGAGCCATTGGCTATGTCTTCAGCTCGTGATTGGTAGTGATTCAGGGAACTATGACGGTGCAACGGTACGTCAAATACATACTGCGCCCTCGTGTGTTACCCTCATGCGACAGTATCGTGGTTCTGTGTTCAACAGGACAAACAGTCGTCATCAAATGGCACGTGTCTCTTTGAACTCTTTGGGTCTTACCGAGGTACTACTAAGGTGGCCAACAAGATACCAATATCGTTCCTCGACAGAGCAAATGTGGGGCCGCATCAGATAACAACTCCGAACCACTTCAGGAATCCGGGACGTCGAAGAGCAGTTACAACTGCTACTTTCTTCAGTAGAGGTTACAACAGCTTTATAACATCTGCCCCCCACTAATCGAATCAGCGCATGATTCAATGATAGCGAGGGGGTGGGCCTTGGGGGAGGGGGTGGGAGAGGTAGTTCAACGTCGTAGCGATAAGAGACGACATACTGCCAATTTCTCTCGAAAACTGACTCGGCACTGTAATCGCCGAAACAGCATTAAATACCTTATGAGCCCGTGATATTTTATTTCGTTTCCTACTCCATCTTTGTGCTTCACATTTTTGCTAGACAACCTTCACAAATTTTAGCGACACTAATCATGCTACTATATGTAGATGATGATATGACCGGACCCAATCTAACATACAAGTCTCACAAGTTTTTATCCGCAGAAAATAACAAATTTTGTACTGAGGAGAAGTGCCGGAATGGAGATATCAAATTGCTTGTGCTACATGCGACCATCCATGATGACATAATTTTCGTAATATACCTTTTGTCTCACGGTTCAATGTATACCTTCTGTTGTTTCTTTCACAGACAAGTTAACTGATCCCCACCCACGATTTGTTGCGCAACTCCTTCCTCTTTAGCCAGTGTTGGTTGTTACACAAAGTTACGGGGCTGACCATCCGGTTGCTAGAAACGTATCATTTAATGACTTTCTTGCTGACTTTGTGAAGTTTTTGTCACTGGTACTATTTGTGCTTTTCTACCACAAAAACAATACATTTCGATGCCTAATACGGTGTAGGGAATTCATTGACATTCAAACAGCTTCCTCTCATCTCAGAACGGATAAATACTAGTCCGAGCATGGTTTTCAATGGAATCTTATATCGTTATTTCTGCAGAATAGTGGCCAAGGTGTGATTCACTAACGTCGTTTTTACCAAAATTAGTGCTAAGACTATCAAAGAGATTTGTTTTTCTCTGAAAACTCTGTTATTTGAACCTACAGTTTTCTGTGTTATACTGAAAAGGCGGACTTCTGAGCTATTCCACTGTGATTCTTTGCACTAACCTACTAAACTTTCTGTAAACAGCTGTAAACTAGCACTTTTCCAGTTAAATGTGCCGATTCGCTCCACCAAAAGATTCTATAACTTCAAACTACGAAAGGATCTCATTGCACGGAGTATTAAAATTGAAATCTAACTGGAATACTGTTAGGGGGTATTACATTTTCCCCTTTCATTAACTTTAAATGTGACGGTCAAACAAAGATACAATAACGTCCTACTATATGTACAAATTTTTAAATGCGATTTTAAATTTCCGTTTCCTTCTGTTATATACAACATTGGACGTATCCACCCCGAGAGTGATGGAAAGCTAGGACCTGTTATCTGGGTGCTTGTCTTCTGATGGATTTATAAGCGTCTAGAAGCAAGAGGAGTGATTTTTAGCCTCTTCTTATGAGTTTCCAAATGCCAATATGTATCACTTATATCGATTAGGAGTATCTGCAATTTATGCATTCTGTGTTGCTTGAACCCCTTGGTGTATGGAACGAAAATTGGTGATTTGTAATGTATATATGAAAAAGCAAAAGAATATGTTGACATTTTAAATTATAGTAATATCAATGTGTTTATGAAAAGAAGTGTTTCTTAAAAGCTGGTTCATGCTTAGGGCACTTATATTTGTAACGTTTAAACGCTGTAGGGAAGTCCTTTCGCAACGACAGTGGCATGGCACGATGTAAAAGGTGGATTTGGCGGTCGACCTGAGCGACTTCTTTGTATGAACGGCGCGAAGTGTGTGGCTAGCCTTAGCACGATACTCCTCGACGGTGCTAAGAGAGGCAACTGGAAGCTGCATTAGAAGTGATTCGCCTCGGATGTGGATCTGGCTATTATTTGGTATCCACGAAGTAATGGAATGGCCCTATTACGTTGAAATTCTGACGGCAAGAAGAGATTTTATACAGCATTCTCATATCAAGAGCCGCGAGTACAATTAGCCACTATTTCGCTTGCCACTAATCTTCGTCACTGCTTCGCAGACTTCATACATTCAGTTACGTAATGTACACGGGAATGGTCCAGTTAATTTGTGTGTTGTTTCTATAATAATCACATAAAATGTGAATTCGTCTTCGAAACCATGACTTCAATTCTGATCACTTAACTGTGGAGGATTCTCACCAAAGTACTACTAAAAGCGAGTATCCTGATTTAAATAAACAATTCTGGTATTCATGTGTTTAAAAGTGATTTTTTGTCTAAAGTAAAAGGAGTAGCAAAAGTTAAAGTAAGGGTACACTTTTGCTGTTTATGAACTACTCCAAGTGAAATTATCAAGGTAGGAAGTTTAAGTACAAAATTTTAAAAATCAATCAATAGGAAAGTGAAAACCTTAATTATTTAAAAGATAAAACCATAAAAGTTAAGTTAGATAGGCCTTTGCTAATGTATTCTTAGTTTATTACAAAATATAGTTTCGTAGAAACACCATGGAAGACTGTGTAAATACTATTGCAAGAATACCTGCTTCACAGGTGATTAAAGGACAAGTACATATAAACCTTTAATGAAGCGATAACCGATTTGCGGTAGTACTATTGGAAGTGAAGTTATCCACGATTTCAATCATGAATGGTTCCCTTTGAAGTTAATTAAGCCCAGTGTTGTGTTTTATTACCTTGCAAAGTAATTGTGAATGGTTAGCTTTTAGAGATAGTTTTTACTTTTGCAATAATCAAAGAAACTTGGATAGTGAAACTATACCAGTTTTTGTGTCCTCATCAAATTTTCCTCCTATTATGAAAAAAATGAACTATTTCTGTTACTAAGAATAACTGCTTAAACAGTGTATTTAAGATGTTATTAATCTTTATTTGTGTTATTCATGTCAGTTAAGATAGAATTCTCTCATGTCCAAAAAGTTCTGCACTTCGTGCAGTGATGTTTCAGTATTTTGATTAAGTAATGCTATTGATTGCGTCCGTCATTAGTATGAGTTCGTTCGCTTTGGCTCCCCATAATTTACTGCTGTGTGTGTTATTCGTAACTGCTGCTGCACAGAGTGCACTGTGTCAGTTTGTATACTGTTCGCTACTCTCCGGGATATCTCAACAGAAGTAACTTCAATAACAAGTATCCAATTTTTTCTCAAACATACATTTCCAAATTAATGTGCCTAATTAGGCTGGCGACAGTTCATTTTTTAAATTCACTTATAATTTTTCCACTTCTGCAACTCTCAAGGTTAAAGCCCGTATGGTCTTACTCTTACTTTCATAAAATTCGAAATTATAGTCCGATACGCCTTTCCATTAGACATACGCACGGTCGAACTTTAAAATACTCTCAGAGGGTAACATTATCGTGTTTCACATCAAGTCAGTGCTACACGTAGCTTTTCCCAAGACGGAACTAAAGGTTCAGTTATTTTGTCATAGTGTTGTAAATAGACGAACTGAAACATTGTTATTTTTGCAACGTTGTTAATATCTACGGAATGAAACAGTTCTGTACACAGTTTTGATGATATCTGCAAACCGTCCTCGTGCCGTCTTATCAGTTCTTTCGCTCGCAGAACTTCTTTTGCTTTCGTCACCTAGCTACCGCTTCTCTGGCATATCACTAGGTGACAGCCATGCAACGCAACGGGCGGGATGTAAGCCCATGTGAAGTTCACTATAAGCGTCTGCCGGGGGTTCTGTGAGAATGAGGGAGTCTATCAAAATCAAGGGCTAGGCTCGCTAGCAGTTCACGTCTGTTCGCGAATGTTTTGTTTCGACTCCTACTCGAGAGTCGCTACTTCCTTAATCCTTTACGGTAGCGGATCATACTTCGTGGTTCAATTAGCCTTTTCCTTGCTGCCTCGGATGGTGTACGTGGTCACATGTAGCGTCCTTAATTATCCCAGGCCCGACGCAAGAATTAACGTATCTTTACAGAATCAAGTGTTTGGGTTGTGGGCCAGGATAAATCCATTGATTGTGCGTTGTATAATCCACATTTCAGCTACTTTACTTGTCTAGAATTTGTACGGGCATACTTTCGTCAGTAATTGTTTATGGTTCAAATGGCTCTGAGCACTATGGGACTTAACTTCTGAGGTCATCAGTCCCCTATAACTTAGAACTACTTAAACCTAACTAACCTAAGGACATCACACACATCCATGCCCGAGGCAGGATTCGAACCTGCGACCGTAGCAGACACACGGAATAATTGTTTAGGCTTGTTGATTTGCCAGTGATCCCTTTCTTATGTTAAAGGCGATATAGGGCTCATATATTCTGCTGCGCTGATATTTGGTAACTGTTCAAAGTGTTACTGAAATTGTATTTATTGTAATATTGATTTTCAAATAGTCAAAATAGTCGTTAAAAAAATGAGTGCTTTTAGGGGCAATTTTCTAATTTTTGGTTTGTTATAAATTAAGGAAGGAATTCGGTAAAATATTCAAAGTGTAACACACAATTCAAAAGAGAGGAATGAATGAGGAAAGTTATGATCATATTTGATTGCCCCAAAACAGAAATATCATTTGCGACTACCGGTAAAAATTATTATGAAGACCGGCAATGGGCAAAGTATGTCTCAGATTAGATATTTGGCTCACTATTGTCGTAGAGGTTGAGCCACACACACACACACACACACACACACACACACACACACACACACACACACACACACACCAGCTTTATTGCCCTGCAGAAGCTTAACTGCGCAATATGCATCAGTTTCCGGTGATTCTACACCCTAGTTTATCAGATAATCAGATATTGAGTAGTCAGTGCGAATAATAATTAACATAAAGTGCAAGTGTTTGCACTATATAAAATAAATGCTGTCGGGTGCGACATTAAGTGCTGTAGTCGAACAAGAAGATTTTAACTGAAATGACTGGCTTATTCATCCAGTAGCTCTTTGATATAATTAATTTAAATAATTAATACTCAAATAAATTACACACTTCCTGCAGTGCATTAATATGAGAATTTATCAGGTTCATCGGTAATGACTGTTCATAAAGTTCTACTTGACAACTTGTACCTCCGGCTGAATTCTGAATAAGTCCCACATCACACCAATATTTTCAGAGTCTCGACAATTGTTAAAGTATGTACTCAGACTACATGCTGTCCAAGGCAAACCATCTTTTGAAAACCATTCTTATTAGTCCCCAAATGTACCTGCCTCTTCGCTTGCGTAACACGGACAAACTTTTCACACCGTCTACTAGCTACCAGCTGGTCTCCGGACAACCAACCAGCGCTGTTCAACGGCATCAAGACGTGCGACCCTATTTACCTTCCCGCCAGTGGGCTGCAGTCTGCCTCCCTTCAAACTTACAGTCATTCGTGAATCTAATGCTTGTTAAAATGGTATGCTTTCTGGTTCGAACGGCACCAGACAACATATATTATATTCAGTTCTATCATATAAATAATTTTGTGTATACAAACTGAAGTGGGTGTATATAGACTTAAGCGGCAAGTGAAAATCTTGTACCAGTGCTGGGAATTGAACGCGGGCTGTAACACTGCGCTAGTGCACACGATACTCCTTAAAGCCTGTACTATGGTAAGTTGACGGGCTTCACCATACGAGAAAGGTTTTTGTATAGAAATTGACCGCGTGTACCTGAATGGAGGCTCATCAGACTTACACCCACTCGGTAATAACAATGATCCGTCAAGCAAGTCCGAAATGCAACTACACGTCAGGACGGACAAGAAACAACACAGAAGATGCTACCAATTTGTTAATTATACGGTCGCCAGCCTAATTAGGCATTAACTGAGTTTCTTCCCTGTAGAAGTTGATGTACGTTCATGCAAAACCACCCGTAATAACACTGCATAATATGGTAAATTTTAGAACCAGAAAATCTACTGAACTGATAATTTCACTTTCTGTACTAATATGGATAAACCATAAATACATAACATTACACTATAATGTTTACTACAAAACTTCATACTATCTATTGACCCGATTAAAATCGGGTATGGGTTACCCTAGAAATAGCACTTTCGAAACACACACACAATGTCAATTTTGATAAAGATAACACACTGATAAATTTTGGTTCCTATTTTGGCTTTGACTTTGCTGGTGAAATCAGTTTAGAACACTTCAGAATTCAAATGAATAAAAAAGAGGGGGGGGGGGGGACCCTGAAACTGTTATGATCACTGTATTCAAAAATTCGATTACTGAAATCATTATGTGCTCAAGATTTCCAATATATTAGATACTACTCTTTTCATTTTATTTCCTGCTCATTTAAATACCATTATATCAGCCTCAAAATAATTAAACTTCATTTCTAAATTGATATCAAAATTATCTTCCAACTTTGTCAGACCTTTGTTATTCGTCTATTAGTTCATTAACAAAAACAGTTCTTTAAACATCATTCTAACATAGCTAGGTCTGCAGGTATTTATTATTAACACAAACTTTAATTTTTCATCTCGGGACACTCGGATTGCACAACACTTGGAAAGGACCCTGTCTAGGTTAGTTGTGAGAATAATTAAATGATAGGACAGTTCTGGTAAAATTTAAGTTGTTATTGAACAGTATGGAACAAAAGTAACACTGGTCCACACGAATACAGTACTAAAAGTTTCAACCTGTTCGTATCGATGCGGCGGTTGGCGGGCGGCGAGATGGCGAGGCACGGAGCACACATACAACCACAGCAATGGCTCTTGATGTATCGGCACTTTACTTCTTCATAGCGTCGCAATACTTTTCCATTTAGTGCCTATGGAATTTTGACATGCTGTATAGGCGTCGGAACGGCATATCCGAGGCTCAATGAAACCACGTCTTCCAGGAGAGCCTCCTCGATCCAGAACGTGTTGCTCAGACCAATGCCCAACTCCGACTACTACTGCTGAGCCCGTTATGCCGTGCAGCGCCCGTATGCATTTCCCCGCGCTCACCTGCCATCCACCTTTTACCGCTCCCCTACAGACAGGGTATTCACCAGAGGTTTTGCATTCTACATATCCTAACACATTGCCTACGTATGTACCAGACGCACAATTACAATTTTAAACATGTTACAATAGATTCAACGTTTGCTACACTTCAATTCTATTACAATATTGCTTGAAATTTGACATAAACATTAATATTCACATTGAAAATTGTTTACAGTTTCTTTAACATAATGGCATGAAAAAAAGAAGAAATGAAATCGGAACATCGATTACACTAATTTATCGAAAATTCAGAAAAAAACTATTATTTGTATAATAGTATAGCGTTGTTGTTGTTACAGGGTCTCCTGCTTACTAGCTAGGTGCATTAGCCACCAAGCGACATAGGCATAGCAGTTCACTCCACTGCACGGACTATCCCGGTACACCTCCCCCCCCCCCCCCCCCGATCCAAATGCTCACTGCTGGTCAACTCTACTTTAAATTCCCCTCTTTCACACGAACAGAAATACCGAGGCTCTCCATGTTCTGGAAGAGCACCTCAGCATCCAACGTAAATGGGGGATCCAGCCCGAAACCCAGGTGCAAGTACTTATACAATTGAAATGACACAATTTTAGATACTTTACTGGTCTCATACAGATATTAATGGTGGAATCTGAAGTAGATTCGAACAACAGTGAGAATTTGGATGGTGGAGGGAGGCGTGCCAGGGTAATACGTGCAGCTGTATGAGCTGCTCTGCCAAGGTAACTTAGTGGCTAACTCAATTGCCTAGTAAACAGCAGACCCGGTTTCGACTTCCGGCCTTGGAAAAACTTTTCACTCGCCACTTAAGTATGTGTGCAAAAAATCATATCATAAAATAATATCTATATGCGACCAGTAAAGTCTATGAAATTGTGTAATCTCATTTGCATAAATATTCAATAATGTACTTCCGCGCAGCGCGGTATTAAAGCAATAATTAACATCTAGAATGCATGGATGATTAATGATTAAAGTATCATGCTGGATTCACTGATGTTCATGTGGAGCACAAGATGATCTGATTCGGATATACACTAAACCTATGTTATTACTTAATACAGATTGGTTATGGTTGTGTAGCGTTCACGACCAGTACCGAGAATGCAATGCTAAGGTCTGTAAGGAAAGTGAATGGCGGTTACTATTGAATAAACTCCATAGAATCCTGAATTTCTTTGGTTGTATTCAAAGCTAACTTTCGTAATATTGATGTATCACTGACGTCAGTACTTAGCTTGAAGCGTTATGAGTGCTTGGTGATTTGGGCATACTTCGGTTAGTGCTTCGAAAAACAGTGGAATTACTATTGAATCTCTAATACTTGAATGTTCCATCACTCGTAACACTTTGGAGAACGGAAACTTAGGAGAATACCAGGAAAATCATGCAGTTTTCAAAGCGTTACTGGCACATTTGTGAATGATGAACTTCAAAAGTAATACATACTAAATAAGGCTTTAAATGGCTCTGAGTACAATGGGACTTAACATCTGTGGTCATCAGTCCCCTAGAACGCAGAACTAGTTAAACCTAACTAACCTAAGGACATCACACATATCCATGCCGGAGGCCGGATTCGAACCCGCGACCGTAGCGGTCGCGCGGTTCCAGACTGAAGTGCCTAGAACTGCTCGGCCTATCCTGCCGGCTACTAAATAAGGGACAAGCTTCAACACATTTTTATCATATTTGCTTCAGTTGCCTGATAGAATATAAATTTTAAAATAACGATGACGGAAAATTCAATTATCCTCCCAATAAAAAAAATGCGAGGTAAATATTGAGCAATTTCTTCACCTTGAGTTTCCAAAATTTTTTGCTTAACAAAGGTGTTGTATTTGTAGAAGAATTACAGCAAACGGCGAAATCTAACGAGTACATGCACGAAATTACGTCGATGCGATCATATTGGTTCAGCCATTCACGACAGCAGGTATTAATTTCGCTACTGTTTCTTTCGAAATAATTCTAAAAATTGGCTACAGAAGGCAGTGACGGTGCAGGTTGTGTAACGCCCATACATTGTTCTCATATGAAGAGAGTCCAGTCTTCACGCAATAGGTGGCTCGCGCATCGAGAAAAATCGCAGCCTGACCTGTACTCGGACGTGGTGTTTTCAACACGAACCTGTGGCCCGAGCTATGATAGGGCTTGTTTTCCAAAGTGTTAAAAATAACAGGAGTCTCATTCTGGAAACATCCCTCAGGCTGTGGCTAAGCCAAGTCTCCGCAACATCCTTTCTTTCAGGAATGCTAGTTCTGCATGGTTCGCAGGAGAGCTTCTGTAAAGTTTGGAAGGTAGGAGGCGAGGTACTGGCGGAAGTAAAGCTGTGAGAACGGGGCTTGAGTCATGCTTGGGTAGCTCAGTTGGTAGAGCACTTGCCCGCGAAAGGCAAAGTTCCCGAGTTCGAGTCTCGGTCCGGCACATAGTTTTAATCTGCCAGGAAGTTTCAACAGGACTCTCAGTTCTTAGGGCTGGGCAAGCATCCTGTCCGTCGCTGTCTCCTTCAAGAGCATGAAACTGCCCGCCTTGTACGAGCCCTGTCCAGTCCTTGGCATCAACTCACTAACAGCAACTGGGCTGGAAATTTTCCGGTCCCGCTCAAGCTCATGGACTGTTGCTGCTGCGGCCGAACGATATTTCCGTGCTCAAATTTTAACGACTTAAGCTGTCTGGGTCTTCTCCAGCGTCTGTGTTATGTTACAAAAGAACAGTAAAGTTTTGCTATAGTATTGTGATATTCCTTGTTGGTGTAAATTTGGTCTCTGTGCTAAATAAAAACGTCGATGATGATTATCATCTTAATGTTCAGCACCTTATCATTTCCAGGTACACGCTCCATATCATTTCATAAGTTCCTTGCTTTGGCGGGATGGAACTGTCAGCAAGTGAAGCACAGTACTCCTTCCGTCGGTACGGCCTGCACAGCGGAACGCATACGGGCCAGGCGCAGAGCGTCAAGTGGATCGCTCCGTCCGGCAGGTTCCGGGCGCGGACATCGATCGGCGCGGCGTGCCACTTCGGGCGCAAAGAGGCGTTGTTGATGCGGTTTAAGCGGCGCTCTTACCCGCTCGCCTGCATATGCATTAGCGGCATCAGCAGCGGCCGCGGAGACTGGTGGATGCCGACTCGGCGGGAATGCGGAGAGGGCGGCCCGTAATGAAGTCGGTCCTCAGACAACGACCGTGGGCCGAGGACTTGGCTGACACTCGAGGCCACCAATCACCGACGAGCGTGCGCCCAAAGATGCTGTTCACCAGAGTGTAAAGCCACCGGCAAAGGCTTCTTCAGCCTAGACGGTGTAGCACCCAACAGAACTATTTCACTCTCCAACACGTCAAACATTCCAAATGACAACTTTTAGGTTGTTAAACTGAAGCCAAAACCGGATTTATTCTCAATCTTCTTCATCAATTCACTCTACTGTTTGGATCACATTTGGGTGCTCTTCAGATTGCAATGTTTATTAATGAGAAGAACACATGATGATTGTGCCAGTAATTTGAAGAACGATAAGAAGGAAATGAAGTAGGAATAGGGTAGGAGGAGGAGGAGGAAGAGGAGAAGGGGGTGGAGGAGAGGAACAGGAGGAGAAAAAATGACATAACATAACATCCTACAACACTTACTAGGATGGTCAATGGCAATAGCAATTTCTGCGCCTCATTATGCTATTATCTGATTTTATTTAATTACTGGAATCTATTTTCATGAATACAGAAGCGCAGGTGAATGTAAATGGGTATCCTATTTACTGTCGTAGGTCTCTCGCTTTACGTGACCAGATTCATGGAACCACGCGAAACTACATGTCTCCTCATTCACTTCGTACTGTTTCCTGCTTATTGCTGCCAATTACTTTTATGCTGATTAGCAGTAAGACATCATGAATTTTATCTCTACACTTCGTATTTGGTTAACACAATGACATATATCCATCCGAGTGACATGACCCACCCGCACAACCCGCTTGGTTCTCAGCGAGCAAACAGTTACAGTAATTTGGTTTCTCTGGAACTAGATCAAATCAAGATTTTTCCACATGTTCCATTCATGTTTTTGTGAATACTGAAGGGTAGCTGAATGCTGATGGCAATGACATCTACTGTAATAAGTCTCCTTCTGTCTCTCTTTATGTGATCAGGGTCATAGAAACGCGCGAAATTGTAAACCTGCTAATCCACTTGATTCTATTTCTTGTTTTATGCCGCCAGTTATCTTTTATGCTGATCTGCAGAAAATCCTCATGAGTTCCATCTCTCCACTTTTCCCTTGGTCTAGCTAACGGTGTTACAACGAGGGAATTTAAGGTAATGGTTTTCAAAGGCCATTGAGTTTTATTCATCCAAGCAACATGACCTATATCCACAATCGGGTTGGTTCTCATCGGACACACAGTATTTGAGCTGCTGTGGATCTCATTCAGATTATAATTTTACCTCATCGTTCATGTGATCTCATCTTCAGCCGGTCCCATAGATTATAGTCAAGACTTTCCGCTCGAGAACGACACGATTAATTAATTCTGTTTGTTTAGAGAGTTCAAGTTTCCCAACTATCGTAAGTGGGATAGAAAGTTACTAGAATAGCAATTTTATCTAATGCTGCTACGCTGCTACAATTAACATAGAATATTCCCCCGACCACACCAACGCAAACGTTCCAAATGCTCTCCCATGGCAAAATGCATTTTATGACTCTAAAATACGTATTTTAGTTCCTAAACACTTTTAACTGACGAGTGGCCATTACTATTACAGTGATGGAAAACCAAACGAAGCATCAGCTACTAACTCTTTCTTGAAAAAAAAAAATGCTTAATAAGTTCGTCAGAGTTCATCGTCACAGTACGTTTCGTCAGAGACTCAAAATCTGGCGTGAAACTTATAAAGAGCAATTTAATGGTTATCCAACAGTAAAAAGATATTTGGAACAAACTGATTGAATAAGGAACGTGGAAAGAATTCGACTTCCAACCAATGCAGAATATTATATTTGCCTATTAGTACTTTTTGTGAAAGATGGGATTTATCCGTGGCTCTGCCTTTCTTCATGTGGCGTATTACTACTCTGATGGGCAAAAATGGTGTTATCTTGCGAAATTGTGTCGGCGATTTTTAGTTCTGTAGAAAGCTAAAAGCGTTCGAATGTAAGTACTCATCGTGTTTCATGACATATGATAAATATTTCATGAGGTGCTAACGTGGAAAATTTTGAATTAAAAATTTCATATAAACAAATATTTAACAATAGTGAATGGCAGATTACTGATGCAGCTTGACCTTTTGAGGTCAATAGCAATACTTTATGTCTATCGCATGTACATGGCGTAATGAACCCTGGGCCGTGAACATTTCAGTGGTTCATGTAGATATAAAATTTTACTAGGAAACAGCAACCTGTCTCTTAAGTATAATACTAGTTGACAAATTTAAACTCCTTTTCTGTATGTGGTTTGTGAATGGGTGGATTTACATAATTTTGAGGTGCGGAATACACTGGCAAAATCAGTTTCTCTTTATGAGGTCACATTTCCTACATCAAGACCAGAATAAAATATGGTAAAATAGAAAATTGACACAAGCAAAAATACACATTGAGAACGTTTGAAATCAATACTATTTTATACGTATATATGGGCAAGATGTCAATTAAAGGTCCAAATTAGATCAGAAGATATTTGCACCTTTAATCATCTTTGGTTTTTGAAAAATGCGACGACGGAGCCCTTCATTTGTTTGCCATCACTCTCCCTGACAGGACCCCAGCAGTAGTCACCCATAATGGAAGGGTTCCAGTGGCCTTGTTAACTGTGTTCCATGGTAAGAAGGTCTTGGTGAAAGCATTCACCATGCTCATCGCTTGCAGCTCCCAAATTTTCCGCAAAGAAATCAAGGTGAGAATGTAGAAAGTGAATTTTAAGCTACATTCTACACCCCATGTTCTTGTAGTTGTCCAACAGATTATTACGATGGTAACATAGTTTTTGTCTTTTCTGTTACCCAAAAACCCTTTACAATTGCTTGAAAATAAGACCAAGCAGCTAATTGGATATCTGTGAGTTTCGAATCAAAGGTTGGATCTTTCAGCTATTTTCTTATTTGTGGTCCAACAAATATACACTCCTTCAGTTTTGCCTCACTTAATTTGGGAAACTTTTCTTTTTAAGTGTTTGAAGGCGTCACCTCGTTTATCCAGAGCTTTCACGAAGTTCATGATAAGGCCCCAATTGAAATGAAGGGGAGAAAAAATGATTTTATCGGGCTCAACCAATGTGGTATTGTTCACATTTACGTTTCCAGGAACATAAAACTTCCTTATAGGCCATTCCTTGACTGTATAGTGGTTCTTGGTGTCACGGCTGTCCCATAGGCTCAAAGAGCAGCAGTGTTTCGTGAATCCAGCCTGTAAACCTGTTAGGAGTGAAACAACTTTTAAAATCACAGCAAAGCTGCCATTCATGATCCTCATTTGCCATGGTTTGATAAGTTTCTTTCATGTCTACTGTGTAAGCCAAAGGTACCGGTGGAAATGCATTGCCATTATGCAGTAGTACTGCTTTTAAGCTGGTTTTACTGGAGTCAATAAATAGTAGCCACTCCTATGTTGTACACTTAGCTGCATCATCTGACCATTGACATCTCTACACACATACACACACACACACACGTTGAATTCTGCAAATCGAAATATTGAGCAAAGGAAGCATCTCTTGATCCAAAACAGGAAATTTTTGTCCCTAGAGTTCAGCTTGCTGTTTCCAAAGTTTTAGATCGCGAACCAAATCGTTCAGTTACTTTTGATTAAAGAGGTGATGCGAAGTGTCATGATTTTGAGGGGAGAGGTCTTCTACATGTTCAATACTTTTTCATTCACTTGACATGGTGTCTGGTTCCGTGGCTTTCAGATTACAGACAGGAACAGGTAACCCCTCATCATGGGGCATGGGCAAATGCACTGAATATAGATTTGGATATATTATTTTACGTCTAGTTTTCCTCGAATGTCTCGAGTTATTTGTAAGACAGAAGTAACACTCTGAATAATTGCCATTAGTCTCACACCGCACCTTCGGAATAGCGAATGACACGGCTCAGTGTTTTCCTTTCAACCACTCGGTTAAGTATGTAGTAAAGGTTATGCAGGCAACATAATGTGCCAAATTTTTATCTTGATCACCAACAGGACAATCAAAATACAAGTTATATGTCTTCTTAACCAAATCAGTGATTGGTCTTTATTGGGCTATGGAGTGTAACAAAAGTTGTTGGGGTGGTTTAGACAGCAACGAGATCTACTAGTTGCCAATTTTCTTAGTGTATGTTTCAAACAAAAAAAAAGAAAAACGTTTGCACTACCTTTCACAGGAAACACTCACTGAGGATCTCTTTCACACCACTGGATTACAACACCAACCATTTACTGACGATTTGTAGATCTTCTAGCTTCACTCTGCAAATCAAAAACAAACAATTAATATCACAACGGAAGAACAACAAAAAGCGAAATACTCAATACGAAAAATAAAAAAAAACTTTAAAAACTCAAAAATGGTACATTCTACAACACTTTGAAAGGCATATTCGGATTCTACACACCAAAATAGACACTAGTTGATGTATCACATCCCAGATGCAAAGTGGCTGTTGACTATTGCAATTAGCAAGAAATAGTCACGGTTTATTAAAAATGTGACCATTTTAGGTATTAGTAGTAGGCCGTCGTCCAGTCGTAACAAAATGCACTGTAAAGATAACTGCCCATCTAGGTAGAGAAGTCAGAAAACATTCCAAGAATATACGTTAAAATTACGATCGTTACCCCAATCCAACTGACGATGATGACACTTGGAACAGCTGTGCTGACCGCAGTCGAAAAATGTTGCAGATGGCTTTTGTTTTTCTTGATTGTGATTTCATCCTCGCTCCCCCTATATGGGCGGCGGCTTGGACTGGTAGCAGTAAAAATTACCCGCAGTTCTACCAGTAGAGCTTAACTCTACCTTATATGATAATACAGAACAAGAAGGAGCCATATCAACTATGACTTTAATATTATTTGAAAAAGTAACGTGAATGAGAAAAATATAAAACATATAATGCTTTCTTAACTGATTACACACAGTGATAAAAATTTGATCAGACAGCACAGTCAAAACACTTGAGAAACACTTGAAGAACACTAAACACTTCAAAAAGGAACTGATAAAACATTGAAAGTGATGGAATTTATGGTAACCATTAAAAATGGAGCACTGTGCACTTTATTTACAACTGGGAAAGGACTCGCCCTGAAACGGTGGATTGTAGATGAAAAGTAGGGTTGGTGTGGAGATGGTGGCCATACTGGTAAGAGGCTGTGACGAGACAGCGGTGGCTGTGGGGGACAGGAAGAGAGAGGAAGGTTGTATTGGGATCTGTAGATTGGAGAGGAAAAGGGGCCACAGGGGAGCGGTAAAGGAGGAGGTGTGGTAGGGGATTGGAGGAAGAGGGAGTCCTTGGGGAGGTGGATAGGGTAGGGTGGATTCAAAGTTGGTGGGGGGGGGGGGTATGTCAGGTTGGAGAGAGTTGAACATTCTTTGGGAGAACACGTGGAGGGCGTGCAGATGAAGAATTGGTGGGATGTGCAGGTGATGACGCAGCAGCACACTACGACTGGATAGCAGAGGGAACACAGTAAGATTGTTGGAGTTGGGTCTACGGATATTGTGGGCTACTTAGAAGCGTTCAGTGTGAGCGAGGAGAGGTGAGAATTTGATGAGTTGGTAAAGTGCCCTTGTGGGGGCACGTAAGCGGATTTTGGAAGCGAGGAAGCGAACAAGGCGTCCGAGGATCCGGAGGGAGTCACAGAGCTTAGCAAGAGCGGATAATCATGTAACATTTGCACAGTATTAGGCAGAGTGGATCAGGGGTTTGTACAAGTGGAGGGCACGGAGGGGTGTAGTCCCTATGTTCGGATGGTTAGTAGTTTTAGTCTATTGTGGGCTTTCTGTTGGACTGTTAGTACTGAGGGTTCCACGTTACCTGCAGCTAAAAGGTTACTCCAACTTATTTGTTTTAGTTAGCTGGACGGGACAGTTGCATAAGGTGGGGTAGAAATCAAGGAGACCGAAAGTGCATGTGTTGCAACCTACAATTATTGCTTGGGGTTTGGACGGTTTAATCTTAAGGGGCCATTGGTTACGTCGGGAGGTAAACTGATTGAGATGGATTTGGAAAGATCGTTGGAATTTCTGGAGCATAGGATAAAAGGTGAAGAAAGCAGTGTAATCAGCATACTGAAGGATGTGGATGAGGGAAGTGGTTTGGGCGTATCAGCTGTTTATAAGGAGTAAAGGTGAAGGGAAAGAACAGAACCTCGGGGCACTCCTGCAGTAGGGTGGAAGGCATGGGAACTGGTGTTGCTGGCAATGACATAGGATTGGCGTCTGGAGAGGACCTGATGGATGGGAAATTCACAAGTTTGGATTTAGGAGAGGCGACTGGAAAATCCTGTCAGGACAAAGAGGGAATATTTACGGTTGTTAAGCGGTTGTGATGGAAAATGGGTGAGGTTAGGGATTTGATCAGAAGCAGAGTAGATGGGACGGAAGCCATACTGGGAAGAAGATAGTTTTGGTACAGACGGCAGTAGATGCATCGGGAGAGGATGGATTCAAGGACGTTTCTTAACACTGAGTTGAGGCACTTAGGGCTACACGAGGAGGTATCATGGGGTTTTGTTTGATTTAAAGAGAAGTAGGATTTTTAAGGTTTCTATATCTCCCTGCTACAGTCATATATTCTCATCACCCCATTCTCCCACCACAACCAGTACACCTTCTCCGAGAAACCCGTCACTAACATCACAACTTCATCTGGACACGTGACTAGGATACACTCACACGCCACAGACAAATACAGCGATACATTTGAAATTTACTCCTTGCCATAAAACGCCGCGGCTGGCGCTAGACGTGCGCCGGAGTCAGCGCTATACTGCCAGTTAACTCTTCCAAATACAGGAAAACATTCAACTCACTCACTGCACCCATCCCATCCCTCACTACCCGATCTTTCACAACAAATTTGCTTACCTGCTTGTTTGGAAAACGCTGCCACAGGTGAAGAATGAGATTGTAACTGTTCAGTACTGAAGAAACCGAATAATTTTTATTTCGTTCATCTCAGTTACATGGCTATAAAATTTAGCTGTATTAACCACACACCTTGCTCTTACCAGTAATTACTTTTACATAAGGGGCCAAAAAGCACAGCAAAGTTCACAATTGGCAACAAGTACCTCCACTGAACTTAGCCTATGTGTCTATTGCAACTAATTGAGGCAACCAATCAATGCAACTGATATGGACGAAACAAAAGATTAGCCAATTTCTTCAGTTCCCTTACCTGACGACCTGAACAAAGCCAATCGTTCTGCCGTCTATCTCGGGACATATTCTCCATTCCTGACGAACCTCACTTCGACCAGTCCCATTTCCCTACTACCCCTGAATGCTGAGATATCACAGTCCCACCACTGGCTCCCAGCTTCCGGTACTTGAACAACATACCAGAAAGAAAATGAAACACACCAATCAGAGTACAGCATACAAAAGCACGTAAAACGCTAAACATTCCGTAGTCACGACTTTACTACCTATTGCCACCTCAAAGCACGATCTATCTCATTTATCATCACCCTTGCAACCCTGTATAGCACTGTCCTCTCCATAGGCCACTGTCCTGCCCTGTGCAAAACCTCCAGAATCCATTATCGTGACGGTAACATACAACATCCATCGAATACATCTTTGACAACCGACAGCCATTTCAACCACGATGTCTACATGGGAACGGTGTCCTTAGGCATTCCAATATGCTTCTAACTTTCTGTATTACTATGAAGTGCCTTTAACAAACCATTCTATACTAATGTGAATACTCATGTATCTAATCGTTTGTAAGTACCTTTTTATATCTTATTCCATCACGAATGTATAATTTATGAGTTAATAGCAGCTTCCATGGCAACAGCGTTTTCATAATGTTATTTCCTGCAGATGGCGTTCTGGGCTACAGATTGACATATCACATTGGCCTATGACTGAATGTTTTATAAAACTTGTTTTCACGTACGTCAGGAACTGTTTACAGTAACATTTGTGTACATTTTTAAAAAAATGGATGTTCAAATCTTAACGTATGACACGTAAATCGTTTCTGTTGGCTGTCATTGACGTCATGCAGCTCCTGCGGTCCCTCTCTCGTTCTATTTAAGCAGTGGCTGCTTAGCCATCAGCAACAGTTTTGCGACTGAAATTGGCACAGCTGTTCCTAGTCTCATCACCGTCAGTCGGATTGGAACTGATACATTCTTTTTAATGTTTTCTGACTGCCCTAGGCAAATCAGCATTCTTAATTTTTATCTTTGTTGTACATATTTGTAGATGGCCTTTTAATAGAGACAGAAACCGATGATATTTTATTAAAAGACTGTACAATCGAGAGGGTTTTTAATTAATTTTACAGATATAAAAGTCTCCTCCCACAGCCATTGGATTACAAAGACCTCAGGATGATCTAAAGGAGGTGAAAGTTTTATGCTTCAACTTGTATGGTGAACTTTCATGTAAATTAGAAACTCATGTAACTTCAACTAGCCGTAGTCTAAAAACACCGAACATATTTATTACTAAACACCAAATTCTATCTTTAATATGAATTTACTAAGTGAGAATGACTCCCCGAAACAAAAACATTTTAGTCTGACCTGTGGTCATGTGTAACGAACGTTCTTTACTCATGCCCCGAATCTCATGGACTCTTACACGTGACACCTAAAACACTGAAAGAAAATATTTTTGTACTGCTGCTAGTACCATATACAGCGTTAAGTACCACAAACATTATTGATTATGAGCTTCGACGCATGGAAGGAAGCTGATGAAAATTATTGATTTGTGCTAGTGAAATTTCTAAATAATCTTGCGTAAATAATATATCCACCGCAAAATTATGAAAAGCAATGGGAGTTTCAATTACAGATATTAATACACTCCTGGAAATGGAAAAAAGAACACATTGACACCGGTGTGTCAGACCCACTATACTTGCTCCGGACACTGCGAGAGGGCTGTACAAGCAATGATCACACGCGCGGCACAGCGGACACACCAGGAACCGCGGTGTTGGCCGTCGAATGGCGCTAGCTGCGCAGCATTTGTGCACCGCCGCCGTCAGTGTCAGCCAGTTTGCCGTGGCATACGGAGCTCCATCGCAGTCTTTAACACTGGTAGCATGCCGCGACAGCGTGGACGTGAACCGTATGTGCAGTTGACGGACTTTGAGCGAGGGCGTATAGTGGGCATGCGGGAGGCCGGGTGGACGTACCGCCGAATTGCTCAACACGTGGGGCGTGAGGTCTCCACAGTACATCGATGTTGTCGCCAGTGGTCGGCGGAAGGTGCACGTGCCCGTCGACCTGGGACCGGACCGCAGCGACGCACGGATGCACGGCAAGACCGTAGGATCCTACGCAGTGCCGTAGGGGACCGCACCGCCACTTCCCAGCAAATTAGGGACACTGTTGCTCCTGGGGTATCGGCGAGGACCATTCGCAACCGTCTCCATGAAGCTGGGCTACGGTCCCGCACACCGTTAGGCCGTCTTCCGCTCGCGCCCCAACATCGTGCAGCCCGCCTCCAGTGGTGTCGCGACAGGCGTGAATGGAGGGACGAATGAAGACATGTCGTATTCAGCGATGAGAGTCGCTTCTGCCTTGGTGCCAATGATGGTCGTATGCGTGTTTGGCGCCGTGCAGGTGAGCGCCACAATCAGGACTGCATACGACCGAGGCACACAGGGCCAACACCCGGCATCATGGTGTGGGGAGCGATCTCCTACACTGGCCGTACACCACTGGTGATCGTCGAGGGGACACTGAATAGTGCACGGTACATCCAAACCGTCCTCGAACCCATCGTTCTACCATTCCTAGACCGGCAAGGGAACATGCTGTTCCAACAGGACAATGCACGTCCGCATGTATCGCGTGCCACCCAACGTGCTCTAGAAGGTGTATGTCAACTACCCTGGCCAGCAAGATCTCCGGATCTGTCCCCCATTGAGCATGTTTGGGACTGGATGAAGCGTCGTCTCACGCGGTCTGCACGTCCAGCACGAACGCTGGTCCAACTGAGGCGCCAGGTGGAAATGGCATGGCAAGCCGTTCCACAGGACTACATCCAGCATCTCTACGATCGTCTCCATGGGAGAATAGCAGCCTGCATTGCTGCGAGAGGTGGATATACACTGTACTAGTGCCGACATTGTGCATGCTCTGTTGCCTGTGTCTATGTGCCTGTGGTTCTGTCAGTGTGATCATGTGATGTATCTGACCCCAGGAATGTGTCAATAAAGTTTCCCCTTCCTGGGACAATGAATTCACGGTGTTCTTATTTCAATTTCCAGGAGTGTACATGTATAAGTAGCCGAAAACTGGGGTGAAACAATGAATGACCCGTGTTCCTAAGGTATGGACCATGCAAATCAATAAATCAGTCATAGTTACCGATTGCGCTGAGAAAACCATAGAGAGAATCAAGGAACACGAGAAAAAAGGAATACGTCTTCTAATTTTAGTTGGACATTGCATTAGATGCAATTCAAGCACAGGACTCAGAAACGCCAACTAATTTCAATTACACCAGCATTAAATTATCCCGGCTTACATTTTAACACAAATAACATGATTACCAACGAAACACACCAAATTATGGAAACACTTACTAATTCCTTAATCTAGCCTGAATTAATTGCTGGGAGGCGACCGGAAGGAGTCTTTAATTACTGCGCATTCCCAACACATGCCGTAACTCTATATTGCTGTTAAATTGCTTCGGAACGTAGGTAATAAACAACTACGGTTTCCGTTAGCATCTTCGAAACTAGCAGCGCAGCCCTTCGTAATAGCGTCTTCGCTTTAGTGTGGTCACCGAAACGCATGTGTGCTATTCATGCAAAGCGTTTACTTGAGTTTTCCACAATGGCAGTTAACGTCACATTTTCTGACCCGCTGCACAGAAGAAAACTAGAGGTCAAATGCATGTGTCGCATTGGCCCAAAGACTATCCATTTGCGGGTGTATCGATAATAGAAATCTCAGTGCTCCTGCATACTACTCCTGAAAAAGAAATAAGAACCGAGCGAGGTGGCGCAGTGGTTAGACACTGGACTCGCATTCGGGAGGACGACGGTTCAATCCCGCGTCTGGCCATCCTGATTTAGGTTTTCTGTGATTTCCCTAAATCACTCCAGGCAAATGCCGGGATGGTTCCTCTGAAAGGGCAAGGCCGACTTATTTTCCCATCCTTCCCTAATCCGATGAGACCGATGACCACGCTGTCTGGTCTCCTTCCCCAAACAACCAAACAACCAACCAAAGAAATAAGAGGAAAGTGAGTAACGGAAGACTTCATAGTTTGCCTGCCTTGTTTACGAATGTGACCTATATTGATATTTCTCCTGCAGGTAATGTACCAAAACAGTGACTAATTTTACTTAGTATATGTTGTTGTTGTGGTCTTCAGTCCTGAGACTGGTTTGATGCAGCTCTCCATGCTACTCTATTCTGTGCAAGCTTCTTCATCTCCCAGTACCTACTGCAACCTACATCCTTCTGAATCTGCTTAGTGTATTCATCTCTTGGTCTCCCTCTACGATTTTTACCCTCCACGCTGCCCTCCAATGCTAAAATTGTGATCCCTTGATGCCTCAAAACATGTCCTACCAACCGATCCCTTCTTCTAGTCAAGTTGTGCCACAAACTTCTCTTCTCCCCAATCCTATTCAATACCTCCTCATTAGTTACGTGATCTACCCACCTTATCTTCAGCATTCTTCTGTAGCACCACATTTCGAAAGCTTCTATTCTCTTCTTGTCCAAACTGGTTATCGTCCATGTTTCACTTCCATACATAGCTACACTCCATACAAATACTTTCAGAAACGACTTCCTGACACTTAAATCAATACTCGATGTTAACAAATTCCTTTTCTTCAGAAACGATTTCCTTGCCATTGCCAGTCTACATTTTATATCCTCTCTACTTCGACCATCATCAGTTATTTTACTCCCTAAATAGCAAAACTCCTTTACTACTTTAAGTGTCTCATTTCCTAATCTAATCCCCTCAGCATCACCCGATTTAATTTGACTACATTCCATTATCCTCGTTTTGCTTTTGTTGATGTTCATCTTATATCCTCCTTTCAAGACACTGTCCATTCCGTTCAACTGCTCTTCCAAGTCCTTCGCTGTCTCTGACAGAAATACAATGTCATCAGCGAACCTCAAAGTTTTTATTTCTTCTCCATGGACTTTAATACCTACTCCGAACTTTTCTTTTGTTTCCGTTACTGCTTGCTCAATATACAGATTGAATAACATCGGGGAGAGGCTACAACCCTGTCTTACTCCCTTCCCAACCACTGCTTCCCTTTCATGCCCCTCGACTCTTATAACTGCCATCTGGTTTCTGTACAAATTGTAAATAGCCTTTCGCTCCCTGTATTTCACCCCTGCCACCTTCAGAATTTGAAAGAGAGTATTCCAGTTAACGTTGTCAAAAGCTTTCTCTAAGTCTACAAATGCTAGAAACGTAGGTTCGCCTTTTCTTAATCTTTCTTCTAAGATAAGTCGTAAGGTTAGTATTGCCTCACGTGTTCCAACATTTCTGCGGAATCCAAACTGATCTTCCCCGAGGTCCGCTTCTACCAGTTTATCCATTCGTCTGTAAAGAATTCGCGTTAGTATTTTGCAGCTGTGACTTATTAAACTGATAGTTCGGTAATTTTCACATCTGTCAACACCTGCTTTCTTTGGGATTGGAATTATTATATTCTTCTTGAAGTCTCTGGGTATTTCGCCTGTCTCATACATCTTGCTCACCAGATGGTAGAGTTTTGTCATGACTGGCTCTCCCACGGCCATCAGTAGTTGTAATGGAATGTTGTATACTTATGCATTTATTTATTAAACCTGACCAGCTAAGGACCATGACGTCCTCTCTTACATCGCACCAGGGTTTCACTGGTATAGTATCTTTTTCAAATCATATTTACCTAATAAATAACGATTTTAGTATGACAAATAGTATTAAAATTATCTGAGGGTCTGAAGTGGGAGTAAACGATTGTTGTTGTGGTCTTCAGTCCTGAGACTGGTTTGATGCAGCTCTCCATGCTACTCTATCCTGTGCAAGCTCCTTCATCTCCCAGTACCTACTGCAACCTACATTCTTCTGAATCTGCTTAGTGTATAGATCTCTTGCTCTCCGTCTACGATTTTTACCCTCCACGCTGCCCTCCAATGCTAAATTTGTGATCCCTTGATGCCTCAAAACGTGTCCTACCAACCGATCCCTTCTTCTAGTCAAGTTGTGCCACAAACTTCTCTTCTCCCCAATCCTATTCAATACCTCCTCATTAGTTATGTGATCTACCCACCTTATCTTCAGCATTCTTCAGTAGCACCACATTTCGAAAGCTTCTATTCTCTTCTTGTCCAAACTGGTTATCGTCCATGTTTCACTTCCATACATGGCTACACTCCATACAAATACTTTCAGAAACGACTTCCTCACACGTAAATCTATACTCGATGTTAACAAATTTCTCTTCTTCAGAAACGATTTCCTTGCCATTGCCAGTCTACATTTTATATCCTCTCTACTTCGACCATCATCAGTTATTTTACTCCCTAAATAGCAAAAATCCTTTACTACTTTAAGTGTCTCATTTCCTAATCTAATCCCATCAGCATCACCCGATTTAATTTGACTACATTCCAATATCCTCGTTTTGCTTTTGTTGATGTTCATCTTATATCCTCCTTTCAAGACACTGTCCATTCCGTTCAACTGCTCTTCCAAGTCCTTTGCTGCCTCTGACAGAATTACAATGTCATCGGCGAACCTCAAAGTTTTTACTTCTTCTCCATGAATTTAAACACCTACTCCGAATTTTTCTTTTGTTTCCTTTACTGCTTGCTCAATATACAGATTGAATAGCATCGGGGAGAAGCTACAACCCTGTCTCACTCCCATCCCAATCACTGCCTGCCTTTCATGTCCCTCGACTCTTATAACTGCCATCTGGTTTCTGTACAAATTGTAAATAGCCTTTCGCTCCCTGTATTTTACCCCTGCCACCTTCAGAATTTGAAAGAGAGTATTCCAGTTAACGTTGTCAGAACCTTTCTCTAAGTCTACAAGTGCTAGAAACGTAGGTTTGCCTTTTCTAAATCTTTCTTCTAAGATAAGTCGTAAGGTTAGTATTGCCTCACGTGTTCCAACATTTCTACGGAATCCAAACTGATCTTCCCCGAGGTCGGCTTCTACCAGTTTTTCCATTCGTCTGTAAAGAATTCGCGTTAGTATTTTGCAGCTGTGACTTATTAAACTGATAGTTCGGTAATTTTCACATCTGTCAACACCCGCTTTTTTTGGGATTGAAATTATTATATTCTTCTTGAAGTCTGTGGGTATTTCGTCTGTCTCAAACATCTTGCACACCAGATGGTAGAGTTTTGTCATGACTGGCTCTCCCAAGGCCATCATTAGTTCTAATCTAATGTTGTCTACTCCCGGGGCCTTGTTTCGACACAGGTCTTTCAGTGCTCTGTCAAACTCTTCACGCAGTATCTTACCTCCCATTTCATCTTCCTCTACATCCTCTTCCATTTCCATAATATTGTCCTCAAGTACATCGCCCTTGTATAAACCCTCTATATACTCCTTCCACCTTTCTGCCTTCCCTTCTTTGCTTAGAACTGGGTTGCCATCTGAGCTCTTGATATTCATACAAGTGGTTCTCTTCTCTCCAAAGGTCTCTTTAATTTTCCTGTAGGCAGTATCTATCTTACCCCTAGTGAGACAAGCCTCTACATCCTTACATTTGTCCTCTAGCCATCCCTGCTTAGCCATTTTGCACTTCCTGTCGATCTCATTTTTGAGTCGTTTGTATTCCTTTTTGCCTGCCTCATTTACTGCATTTTTATATTTTCTCCTTTCATCAATTAAATTCAATATTTCTTCTGTTAACCAAGGATTTCTATTAGCCGTCGTCTTTTTACCTACTTGATCATCTGCTGCCTTCACTACTTCATCCCTCAGAGCTACCCATTCTTCTTCTACTGTATTTCTTTCCCCCATTCCTCTCAATTGTTCCCTTATGCTCTCCCTGAAGCTCTGTAAAACCTCTGGTTCTTTCAGTTTATCCAGGTCCCATCTCCTTAAATTCCCGCCGTTTTGCAGTTTCTTCAGTTTCAATCTGCAGTTTATAACCAATAGATTGTGGTCAGAACCCACATCTGCACCTGGAAATGTCTTACAATTTAAAACCTGGTTCCTAAATCTCTGTCTTACCATTATGTAATCTATCTGATACCTTTTAGTATCTCCAGGATTCTTCCCGGTATACAACCTTCTTTCATGATTCTTGAACCAAGTGTTAGCTATGATTAAGTTATGCTCTGTGCATAATTCTACAAGGCGGCTTCCTCTTTCATTTCTTCCCCCCAATCCATATTCACCCACTATGTTTCCTTCTCTCCCTTTTCCTACTGACGAATTCCAGTCACCCATGACTATTAAATTTTCGTCTCCCTTCACTACCCGAATAATTTCTTTTATCTCGTCATACATTTCATCAATTTCTTCATCATCTGCAGAGCTAGTTGGCATATAAACTTGTACTACTGTAGTAGGCATGGGCTATGTGTCTATCTTGGCCACAATAATGCGTTCACTATGATGTTTGTAGTACCTAGCCCACACTCCTATATTTTTATTCATTATTAAACCTACTCCTGCATTACCCCTATTTGATTTTGTATTTATAACCCTGTAATCACCTGACGAAAAGTCTTGTTCCTCCTGCCACCGAACTTCACTAATTCCCACTATATCTAACTTTAACCTATCCATTTCACTTTTTAAATTTTCTAACCTACCTGCCCGATTAAGGGATCTGACATTCCACGCTCCGATCCGTAGAATGCCAGTTTTCTTTCTCCTGATAACGACGTCCTCTTGAGTAGTCCCCGCCCGGAGATCCGAATGGGGGACTATTTTACCTCCGGAATATTTTACCCAAGAGGACGCCATCATCATTTAATCATACAGTAAAGCTGCATGTCCTCGGTAGAAATTACGGCTGTAGTTTCCCCTTGCTTTCAGCCGTTCGCAGTACCAGCACAGCAAGGCCGTTTTGGTTAATGTTACAAGGCCAGATCAGTCAATCATCCAGACTGTTGCCCCTGCAACTACTGAAAAGGCTGCTGCCCCTCTTCAGGAACCACACGTTTGTCTGGCCGCTCAACAGATAGCCCTCCGTTGTGGTTGCACCTACGGTACGGCCATCTGTATTGGTCCATGGTTCATGGGGGGGAGTAAACGATACTGACCACAAAAGAATAAAGAATAGAGTAATACTCCCGGTATTTCTACTACTTGAGCTGCTACAACTGACAGTGGTAGTAGAGATAGTAACAATAATAATAAAAATGACAGTAATAAAAATAATGATAGTTGCAGAAATAGAATGGATTTATGGGTGTACAGAACTGATATTTACTGAATAACGAATTCTGGGGAAAGGAGACTGCATCTGGTAAGAACACTGGGAAATGAAGATCAGGACAGAGGGATTTAAAAGTGTAGCTAGTGCATGCAGGGACAATGGTAATATTTATTGTTGCTTCAGTACATATCCCATTATCCCATTAGCTGTCTTCTGAAGCTAGAGATGGTATTCAGGTCTGTAATATAACGCGGGAGGTTATTCTTGTGTCGGTTCTTTGCCACTGAGAAATACTTTGAGAAAGTGGCTGAACGATGACGGAGGATGGAAGGGATTTTTCCCTGTTGGAAGCAGTTTTTCTACCACATTATTCAGAGAAGAGCGTCAAGCTCGAAGAAAGGTATGAGGGACATTGTTCATTGGTAAGACAGTAGAGAAGACAGGAGGAATGGATATCTCTGCATCTGTCTGCACACAACCAGGGTGTTATGAAATATGGTCAAAGAGTTGAACATCAGAGACATGGCGAACACAGGCATTCAAAGCCAGTTATAGGTGTCGTGAGCTTTCCTATCAAAGGCCGTGTAGAATAACTTCGCTGTAATCAATAACTGAAAGTATAAATCTTTGTACAAATTCCTTTTTCACGTCAGAAGAGAAGAGCTTTTTATAGTTTTGTAGGGCCTGGAGAGATGCTGATATCTTCTTGCACTGTGTCGGTGAGGTTTCAGTCCAGTTTAGATTTTCTTCTATTATTACTCCTACAGTCTTTGCAGAAGGAGGTAACCCAGTACTTTGTCCTCGACGGTGAGTGTTCATCGGAGGTGAGGGTATCATCTGGAGTGCACCAGAGAAGTGTGATAGGTCCGCTGTTGTTTTCTATCTACATAAATGATCTTTTGGATAGGGTGGATAACAATGTGCGGCTGTTTGCTGATGATGCTGTGGTGTACGGGAAGGTATCGTCGTTGGATGACTGTAGAAGGATACAAGATGACTTGAACAGGATTTGCGTTTGGTGTAAAGAATGGCCGCTAACTCTAAATATAGATAAATGTAAATTAACGCAGATCAATAGGAAAAAGAATCATGTAATGTTTGAATACTCCATTAGTAGTGTAGCGCTTGACACAGTCACGTCGATTAATATTTGGGTGTAACATTGCAGAGCGATATGAAGTGTGACAAGCATGTAATGGCAGTTGTGGGGAAAGCGGATAGTCGTCTTCGGTTCATTGGTAGAATTTTGGGAAGATGTGGTTCCTCTCTAAAGGAGACCGCTTGTAAAACTCTTATACGACCTATTCTTGAGTACTGCTCGAGCGTTTGGGACCCCTATCAGGTCGATTTGAGGGAGGACATAGAAGCAATTCAGAGGCGGGCTGCTAGATTTGTTACTGGTAGGTTTGATCATCACGCGAGTGTTACGGAAATTCTTCAGGAACTCGGGTGGAAGGCTCTAGAGGAAACGAGGCGTTCTTTTCGTGAATCGCTATTCAGGAAATTTAGAGAACCAGCATTTGAGGCTGACTGCAGTACAATTTCACTACGGCCACCTTACATTTCGCGGAAAGACCACAAAAATAAAATAAGGGAAAGTAGGGCTCGTACAGAGGCATATAGGCAGTAATTTTTCCCTCGTTCTGTTTCGGAGTGGAACAGGGAGAGAAGATGCTAGTTGAGGTACGAGATACCCTCCGCCACGCACCGTATGGTGGATTGCGGAGTATGTATGTAGATGTAGATGTAGGTTGATATTTGTCCAATTTAGGGTTAAAGATGCTAGGCATTGCCGATATTTCTGTGAGCCTAAAATGACCAACCAGTACAGCTTGACTTTTGAATGTGTTGAGCTGCTCGCATTTTGAAGAGTATTTGAGTTGGCGTTAGTCATAATTTACGAAATACTGTTTTCTTTCTAGCGACCCACCTGGTACAATACTGTCTCAACCTCAGAAAATGTCCGCGGTCTCTCTGAGCGTGTTGCTCTTCCTCGCCTCCGGCTGGCCTCTCGTTAATGTGGCTGCGACCTCTGGTATTAGCGCTGGCTGGGGCACTGCGCGCCTTTGCGGGTGGCGGCGTGTTCCGCGGGAGAGTATCTTCCGCGCTCCTAAATCCGCAAATAAAATGCGGCCGCGGCGTGTTTCCCGGGGACGCCGCCAGGGGCGCTGCGGCAGCCCGTATCAAAGGCGCGCCGCATCCGCCGCTTATATTTGCTTTAATCAAGCCGCGACATGCATCGCAGACCAGCTCCCGGCCCTCTTTTATTTATTTATTTATTTTATTTTCCTCTTCTGCAGCCCCCTTTTTTCCGTAACAGACTTGGCCGCGGTTGACGTCGCGTCTCTGGTTTCCTCCCTCGGGTAAGCGCCGTAGAGAGAGGAGAAACAAAAGCAACGAGGTTGTCAGGAGGAACACAGACTCTGAATTCGCTATACGAAAGGAGACTGACTTGGTGCTAATCATATAGCTACTATATTAGCAACTAAATCGTAAATCACGGTTGTGTTATTAATGAATTCAGCTGCTACTGCAGGTCTGCATGGCGGAACATGACATAGTGAAATCACTAGGCCACATCTACGACCCCCATTGACTCTCCAAAGATAATACTGGTAGCATATTTTTACATTTTCTCAGTGCAGTAAGCCCAGATCTAGTTAATGATCGTTTCTAGTTTGCATTAAAACTGAATCCTTTTGGATCAGATACCACTGTATCAATACAGAAGCATTACTTCAAGATGTTTATCTCTTTTTATGCACAAGTTATTTCAAACTATTTTTCTTGCGTCGATATATGCGCTATTTTATTTCATATTGCCTATGAAAAGATTGATAAATCGTATGTGAACTATAAATTCAGGAGATATCGGAAAAACCACTTTGTTGCTCAAACGCATCGTAGGAATTATATCATCAGATATTTTAGATAAAGCAAAGAGCGAGCATCGTCTCAGTAAGTTGAAACTCTTGTTTCTAGAATGCAAGTTTCACTCTACAGCGGAGCGTGCTCTGATATGAAACTTCCTAGCACATTAAAACTGTGTGCCGGAACGAGACTCGAACTCGGCACCGTTGCCTTTCACGGGCAAGTGCTCTACCAACTCAGCTACTCAAGCACGACTCACGCCCCCTCCTCACAGCTCTACTTCTGCCAGTACCTCGTCTCCTACCTTCCAAGCTTCTGTAAAGTTTGGATGGTAGGAGACGAGGTACTGGCAGAAGTAGAACTGTGAGGACGGGGCGTGAGTCGTGCTTGGGTAGCTCATTTGGTAGAGCACTTGCCCACGAAAGGCAAAGGTCCCTAGTTCGAGTCTCGGAGGTTTAAACACTGAATTTTCACATAACCCCACAGAAAGAAATCGCATGGGTTAAGTCGGGAGAGCGTGGAGGCCATGACACGAATTGCTGATCATGATCTCCACCACGACAGATCCATCTGTTTTCCAATCTCCTGTTTAAGAAATGCCGACCATCATGATGGAAGTGCGGTGGAGCACCGTCCTGTTGAAAGATGAAGTCGGCGCTGTCGGTCTCCAGTTGTGGCATGAGCCAATTTTCCAGCATGTCCAGATACACGTGTCCTGTAACGTTTTTTTCGCAGAAGAAAAAGGGGCCGTAAACTTTAAACCGTGAGATTGCACAAAACACGTTAACTTTTGGTGAATTGCGAATTTGCTGCACGAATGCGTGAGGATTCTCTACCGCCCAGATTCGCACATTGTGTCTGTTCACTTCACCATTAAGATAAAATGTTGCTTCATCACTTAAAACAAGTTTCGCACTGAACTTATCCTCTTCCATGAGCTGTTGCAACCGCGCGAAAATTCAAAGCGTTTGACTTTGTCATCGGGTGTCAGGGCTTGTAGCAATTGTAAACGGTAAGGCTTCTGCTTTAGACTTTTCCGTAAGATTTTCCAAACCGTCGGCTGTGGTACGTTTAGCTCCCTGCTTGCTTCATTCGTCGACTTCCGCGGGCTACGCGTGAAACTTGCCCGCACGCGTTCAACCGTTTCTTCGCTCACTGCAGGCCGACCCGTTGATTTCCCCTTACAGAGGCATCCAGAAGCTTTAAACTGCGCATACCATCGCCGAATGGAGTTAGCAGTTGGTGGATCTTTGTTGAACTTCGTCCTAAAGTGTCGTTGCACTGTTATGACTGATGTGAGTGCATTTCAAGCACGACATACGCTTTCTCGGCTCCTGTCGCCATTTTGTCTCACTGCGCTCTCGAGCCTTCTGGCGGCAGAAACCTGAAGTGCGGCTTCAGCCGAACAAAACTTTATGAGTTTCTCTACGTATTTGTAGTGTGTCGTGACCATATGTCAATGAATGGAGCTACAGTGAATTTATGAAATCGCTTCAATCATTTGTAATAGCCCTGTATTACACATTAATTGACGAATCTATGCAAACAATGAACCTAATTTTCTGGTCCTACCAAAAAGCTAAAGAGAAACCTTTTGAGACCAACACCTCTCAAGCCGCACGTGGCACTAAAATGGGTTCATCTATTATTACAGTATGGAAGATCAAATTCCTTTGATGATACCCACGTTTTTACTCTGCCGTAAAATATGAACCGTTGTTGGCAGGAAGGGAAGGTAACACCGGAAAAAAAATTAATGCTACTACCGAGAAGAGAACTGAAAGCTAATGATTGTGGTATAAGGATAAATTGATGACGAAACTGAGGAACTCTTGGTAGTGATGAAGCAGCATGTCATCCTCAATGGAGTGTCTTTCACAGGTCTAGAAGTCTAGTCAGGCATTTATATTAATCTTATATTTCTCTCAGATGACGCAGTCATCAATAATGAGATGACACATAAATTCTGTCCAGATCTCCTGGTGGGCTTATCGATAAATAGCGACCCCGTGTCATTCTCTGCTAGAGGCGTCACTGGATTCGGCGTGGTGGAGCGCGGCGTCAGCGCGCCGCAATCCAGAGTCGTTGCCAGTTTTCGTGAGCTGGTCACTGAAGCTCGACAAGTAGCTCATCACTTGTCATTGCGAGGCCGAGTGAATCCCAGTATAGTCCTCCCACTGAGGAAAACTCCCTGGTAGTATCGGGAATCTAACGAAAGTCGTCCGTACGGCAGTCAGCAGTTCTGACTACTCAGCTATGAAGGAGCGATATCTACACTACAGGCCATTAAAATTGCTACACCAAGAAGAAATGCAGATGATAAATAGGTATTCATTGGACAAATATATTATACTAGAACTGACATGTGATTACATTTGCACGCAATTTGGGTGCACAGATTCTGCGAAATCTGTACCCAGAACAACCACCGCTGGCCGTAATAACGGCCTTCATACGCCTGGGCATTGAGTCAAACAGAGCTTGGATGGTGTGTACAGGTACAGCAGCCCATGCAGCTTCAACACGAGACCACAGTTCATCAAGAGTAGTGACTGGCGTATTGTGACGAGCCAATTACTCGGCCACCATTGACCAGACGTTTTCAATTCGTGAGATATCAGGAGAATTTCTTGGCCATGGCAGCAGTCGAACTTTTTCTGTATCCAGAAAGGCCCGTACAGGACCTGCAACATGCGGTCGTGCATTATCCTGCTGAAATGTCGGGTTTTGCAGGGATCGAATGAAGGGTAGAGCAATGGGTCATAACACATCTGAAATGTAACGTCCACTGTTCAAAGTGCCGTCAATGCGAACAAGAGGTCACCGAGACGTGTAACCAATGGCACCCCATACCATCGCGCCGGGTGATCTGCCAGTATGGCGATGACGAATACACGCTTCCAATGTGCGTTCACCGCGTTGTCGCCAAGGACCGTGCGATCATCATGATGCTGTAAACAGAACCTGGATTCATCCGAAAAAATGACGTTTTGCCATTCGTGCCCCAGGTTCGTCGTTGAGTACACCGTCGCAGGTGCTCCTGTTTGTGATGCAGCGACAAGGATAACCGCAGCCATGGTCGTCGAGCTGATAGTCCATGTTGCTGCAAACGTCGTCGAACTGTTCGTGCAGATGGTTGTTGTCTTGCAAACGTCCCCATGTGTTGACTCAGGGCTGCACGATCCGTTACAGCCGTGCGGATGAGATGCCTGTCATCTCGACTGCTAGTGATACGAGGCCGTTGGGATCCAGCATGGCATTCCGCATTACCCTCCTGAACCCAGCGATTCCATATCCTGCTAAGAGTCATTGGATCTCGACCAACGCGAGCAGCAATGTCACGATACGATAAACCGCAATCACGATAGGCTACAACCTGACCTTTATCAGAGTCGGAAACGTGATGGTATGCATTTCTCCTCCTTACACGAGGCATCACAACAACGTTTCACCAGGCAACGCCGGTCAACTGCTGTTTGTGTATGAGAAATCGGTTGGTAACTTCTCTCAAGTTAGCACGCTGTAGGTGTCGCCACCGGCGCCAACCTTGTGTGAATGCTCTCAAAAGCTAATCATTTCCATATCACAGTATCTTCTTCCTGTCGGTTAAATTTCGCGTCTGTAGCACGTCATCTTCGTGGTGTAGCAATTTTAATGGCCAGTAGTATACAATCAATTACCGTCTGAAAAATAATCTGTGTAAATGTTTAGACCGATACTGATAAAATTTTAAAGTGATTCAAAGATGAGTAACGTGCTTTAAAAATATATAATTGTGAAATTATGCATTTCACTGTAACAAAATTGTACGAATAGTACCCTGTGACTACATGAGTAAGTTATAGTTTGGTTCAGTCACCCCATATCAAGGTGTAACTATTTGTAGTGGTGCAGAGATATGAATAGAGAAGATCACGTACATTCAGTCGTTGTAAAGCAGGTGGTAAATATTCCTTCATTTATTCAATAATGGGTAAATGCATTCAGTCTACAACAAAAATGGCTTACAAAACCTTCGTGCGCGTCATCGTAGAATACTGTCCACTGGGTGAGATTCGTACCAAATAGAACAAACGGTGCATATTAAATGTGTGCAATGGAGACCATTACAAACCGACATGTGTTCATACGACCTATTGGCGAGCTTTACAGGGTTGTTAACAACTATGATCTGGAAGACGGTTTGCAGACAGACTTAAGCGTCACCTTAGAAACTACTTAGAAAATTTGAAGGTGCTCATTTACGTCAAGTTTCTAGAAGTGCACATCCCTCGCCTAGGTAGGGTGAAGGTTAGACTACAGAAAGGCACTGAAGGACTCTTTCTTCAAGCACTTCATAAGCGAATAGCAAAGCGGAACCACAGTGGGTTAATCTAAGTACCCTCTGATATGTACTTAAAAGTGGTCTGCTTCAGGAAAGGTACGGTCGCCATAGACACGGTTCTAACGGTTCTAACGAAAAATCAGGACACGTTCTTAGGATTTGTCGACCTGGAAAAGTGGTCGACAATGAAAAATTGTGCAATATGTACGAAATTCTGAGAAAAACTTGAATTAAGCTATAGGAGCAGAAGGGTAATATACACTGATGAAGCAAAACATTATGACCACTGTCCATCGCGACGTTGAATACAGCCTGGTGGCGTCGTTGTGTCGCGGTAACACCAATATGTAACGGGAGCGGAGACGGACGGAGGATCACCCTAGCAAAGTTATGAGCTGCAAATGGGGAAATCCATTGAGATAAGCAACACTGAAAAAGAGTAGATTATTATTACACAGAACCTGTGGGCGAGTATATCGAAAATGGCGCAGCTGGTAAAATGTTCTCAGGCTTCTGTCGTGAGCATCTACGGAAAGAGGTAGAAGGAGAGTGGAACTATCACTCTTCGGAGAACGTGAGTTTCAGAGGCTTGTCTGCTCTGTGAAGAAGGATTGATAGTGATCTGTGGCATTTCTGCCGAAGGAGCACACTGCTGCTGCACTTACAAGTGTTTTGGATCACACCATTCATCGTGCACTGTAGAAAATGAGCTCCACAGCACACCACCTCTATGTTATCTCATGTTGATTTAACGACATCGTCAGTTATGACTGCAGTCGGCATGGGACCATTGGGGTCCGACCGTCAATCAAAGGCAACATGCTGCCGATCTGGGTGAAATTTTGCTGGAGTAAATCGATTGTCGTCTCCACAAACGCCGTCATCGAGGTGAACGACGGCTCGAAACTTGCAGCACGCTGCGGACGCAGGGTGGTGGGAGCAACGTTATGCTATGGAGACATTCTCCTGCGGTTACATGGGACCTTCGCTTGTAATCGAAGACACGCTGACAACTGTGAACCACCTGCATCCCTTCACGTTTGACGTCTTCCCTGACGACGATATCGTCTTTCAGCCGTACAATTGTCCGTGCCTCGAAGTCAGAACCATGCTACAGTGGTTTGAAGAGCAGTATAGTGAACCCAGGTTGATGTTAAATTCTCCTGATGTAAATCCTATGGAACCCATCTGGGTCGCTATCGGGCGTCATCGCCACGTACATAAATCAGCAGCCCGTTATTTACGTGAAGTGTGCGTAGACATCTAATGCCACATACCTCCACAAACCTACCCACAAACTGTCGGATCCCTGACACTAGAATCAGAGATGTATTTCGTTCCGAAGACGGGCCAACAAGATATTAATCAGGTGGCCGTAATGTTTCGGCTCATCAGTGTACAGTAATACAAGAACCAGGAGTTAACTGTAAGTGAAAAAAAAGCGTAATGCTCAGATTAAAAAGTGTGTATGACAGGGATGTGGTCTCCCGCCCATACTGTTCAAGTTGTAAATCGTCGAAGCAATGACGGACATAAAGAAAAGTTTCAAAAGTGGAATTAAAACTCAGGGTGAAAGGATGTCTAAGATAAGACCCACTTACGACATTGCGACCCTGAGTGAAAGTGAAGACGAATTACAGAATGTGCTGAATGAACTGTTTTATTAGTGCAGAATATGGATTTAGATTAAATCGAAGAAAGACGATAGTAATAAGAGGTATCAGAAATTAGAGCAGCGACAAAATTAAAATCAGAATTTGGGGTCACAAGGCAGCGGAAGTTAACGAATTCTGCTACCTAGGCAGGAAAATAACTCAATACGGACTGAGCAAGGAGGACCTTTAGACTTTCTCTCTTAATAAGGGCTTTCCTCTCCATTAACATCTGTTTCATGAAGAAATTTCTGAAAATGTGCGTTCAGAGTAGAGTATTGTATGGTAGTGTAACCTGTTCTGTGGGAAAACCGGAACGGAAGAGAATCGAAGAATTTGGTATATGGTGCTACAGAAGAATGTTGAAAATTATGTTGACTGATAAGGCAGAGAATAAGGAATATCTCTTCAGGAAGGAATACATGAACACCACTAGCAACAAGAAGGTATAGGATAGTAGGACATCTGCTAATACATTGCAGAGTAACTTCCATGATACCATATAGAGCTGTAGAGGATAAGAACTGTAGAGAAAAACAGACTGAAATAAATCCAACATGTACTTGAAGATATAGGTTGCAGGTAGAGATGATACGAAATACACTGTATTCGTATTCTGAATAAAATTTCTCGAATATTCGGTTGCTGCTTAAATTCGTAGCGTTTTTGTTGTGCAAGTTGGTGTTACGGTTGCTAAGTTTTTATTTATAGGTTATTATATTTTACTTGTGTTCCACTGTTTCTGTCTCAGTTTACATATTGTAATTCTGTCACGTGCAAATAGTGATTGGAGGTGTAGAGCCAGAAAAGAGAGTGTCGATTGGAGAAATCGGAGCATTTACGACGTATCCACCGGTTTGAGTTCAATAGAGAAGTGACAGCAACGGAGGTAGCCACAGACATTTGCACCGTTTATGGGGATAATGATATCTGACACAGCACGACAATGCAATGATTTTCTTGTTGTAAATCGTAGAGGGAGACCAAGAGATCAATACACTAAGCAGATTCAGAAGGATGTAGGTTGCAGTAGGTACTGGGAGATGAAGAAGCTTGCACAGGATAGAGTGGCATGGAGAGCTGCATCAAACCAGTCTCAGGACTGAAGACCACAACAACAACAACAACAAGGAAGTTGTTTTGTTGTTAACGACTCTATCGTTCAGGAAGACCTTCGAGGTTTGATGAAGATCATTTAATTGCATTAATCCAAAATGAATTACGTCATTGTACTCGAGTACATGCAAATGTGGTGAAATATCATAATCCACCATCGTGCGACATTTGTATGCAATGAGGAAGGTTCAAAATCAGGTGTATAGGTACTGTAAGATCCAACCCACAACCACAAAAAACAACAGATGACCACATTGTAAGAGGTCCATGTTGTGGGGCGGCTGGTGGAATATTTATGTTGTTATTTAAATGTAGAATGTTTGTAATGTAGAAAAGATGCATTTCCCGGCCGATGCACCATATGTGGGGCGGCTGGTGGAATTAATCCTTGCTAATAATATTTGATTTGTAATGTAGAAAAGATGCATTTCCCGGCCGATTAACCGTATGTGGGGCGGTGGGTGGAATTAATTGTTATATAAATGGTTCCTATTATTTATGCTGTCTTTTGCCGTTCTCAACACTGGCTCTCTAACTACAATATTGGCAACCAGAAAGTGATTAGCAAAACGTGAAGCCTGTAGTTAGAATTATTAGTGCCCACTTCATCTGAGAAATACACTTATGGCAACAGCTTAAATCTCTGAGGAATTAGGAGATTGTCTGGGATTCATAATCAAAAACGATCCTGTAAAAACGTTCGCTATATTCTGAAAGTTACAGATCAAAGAAAAGAATCCTTCACAATCCAACTACCAGAGCAGTTCAGAGTCTAATGCGCTGATGCAACTATAACTGTCCAAATTAAATGTTTAAGTGAATGCTCGCCATAATTTGATGATAATGTTCATCAAACGCCACGCTAAATAATGGTAGAATGTCTGTCCCGAGGTAGCACGTGAAAATACGACAAACGCAAACTGACGATGGATCATTAAAGTCATCCCAGAATTAACACTTCACTCGAAAACGATTTCATGGTTACGCGTAACCCGAGTAACTTATTACGGCATGCGAGGCTGTTTATAGCAATGATACCGACGCGACGCGACTGCCGGCACAGGTGGCGTGTTATTCAGCATCTGGAGAGAACTGCGGCCTTACTTCCTCGCGCAGCGTTCTTATATATAAAGCCGCGGTGCGGACGGCTAAGGAAACGCCTGATCAAAATTGCTCTCCCGACTAGCCGCTGGGCTAGTAATGCACCACTTCAAGTTATTGAATAAATCATCGCTTCCTTTGCTGACGGCCAATGAAGCTCTCAATTTAAATGTGCATTCAACCCACAGGTATGTAATCACAATAAAAGTCTGACGTGGCTAAGTCAAATATTTTGGGCGAGAGAATTAATTTAATTACACTACACGCAGTAGACGAGCTCTGAACTTGCCCTTTGGAGACACGATATCACTATAGTTTTATAGTTATTCAATTGAAACTTCTCGCATCTTTATGATTATAGCGGATCTCCATTCTATTTAGATTTAAACATCCTAGCCTTATTTATTCGACTACTTAATCTACCCTGCTTCCTTAATTTTTAAGACAAAAACCAGAAAATTATGATTTCCAACTAAAATTTTAATTTGTGAGATCCAAAATACTGTTTCTATTAAATTATTATGAAAAAGGAATCTAAATATAAATTTTTAAGTCTCTACCTCTTTTCTGTTGCGCCAATGATTTTTACGGAAAAACGTCCAAATTTCGAAAATGGTTAAAGTTATTGAACTGATATTTAACACATATTCACTTCGTATTGTTCCTGACATGCTAGAAACGTTTCAGGTTATTTACTTGATTTTTAAAGTATTGTGCAACATTTATGACGTCAGAGCTAGTTACAGAAGACTAGGCTGGCACACAATGGAAAGACTGATGTGAATTTTATACAGTGTGAGTAGGCTGCTTCCCTACATAACCCTCTACTTAATTTTTTTTTGGATGTTAATGAACAAGATAAAAATTTAATTACAAAAAGGGAAGCAAGAGTGCAGCTTAATTCCCTATGAAAGAATTAAAATTGAAATCTAAACATATAGAAATATTACAAGAAAGCGGATTACCTACTTCAATTATTTAACTTGCTGGCATGTTCACTGCTTCTTAAGCAACATTATCACTCAAAATTTAAGCAAAATCAATGAAACACTTTGGCATACGTATTGCCTTAGACAGACAATCACATAAAATATGTAAGATTATGAAAATCTTAAATCCATTATATACATTTTTACATACACAAATTCAAAGAAAATAACACAGTTATTCATGATACATAAACAGATAATTATATCTTAGCAGTCTTTTCTAAATCTGAAAGAAAATTTCATAAATCATGACAATTTCATTTTTACACACGTGGTTGTAGCCGCTTTGGCTGGCGTTCTACACTTCCATTCACAAGGGTAGAGGAGGGGAAATTGCTATGGAGTGCGTACTTCACGTTCACTCTAAATTACATGGGGAAAGGGGAGGGGTCACTGTGAGTTGTGTCCAAGTCACTCCACGCTTTCACGCAGCTACCAGGCTGCCATTCTCTGGTTTGTCCTGTAGAACAAACAAAAAGAATGCCTCAGACTCTGTTCACTTAATATCTAAGGGTGGGTCACAATGAAATGGGGATATATACATTTTATCTTTCAATATGTCACTGGAACAAAGTTAATAGAACTTTTTCAATTTTACTCTCGCAGTTACTTAACTGTCATAAAATCGGCAAACAAATGGCTCAAAAGGCCGTTAGTCACGTACTAGAGAAAATTTATGCTCAAGGCATACAATCATAAATCCTATTTAATTTCAATTCATTATTTCTGGGACGGAACACTGACATAATGCTCGGTACATTCCTGATACATTTGTATTTTATTTACTTAGCTGACTAATCTTCGATTACCTTATTCTTAGAGATAGTATGAGTTTATTTGATAAGTAGTTGTCTTCTCAGCTTCTTTTTACATGTGAGTAACTTGTGGTAATAGTACAGTTCTGAGTGTTCAAAACACACTACGTTTAGTTGACTACTAATTCCACTTATTGGTCCTCTGCTACTGTGACAGTTCCACGTCTGCAATTATGTACTTACTTCATCGAAGTGTATTTATGCTGAGCTATAAATAATGTTTCACGTCTGCCATTATGTACTTATTTACTTTGCTAGTGTATGAACTTAAGTAATACTCACTCCATTAAAATTTAAAGCATAGGAAAGCACATTTATTTGATATCTATAGTGTATTGCAGCTGATCAGTTTGCTCACGTGGCAATTCATTTCCATTCGATCGGATGCTGAAACCACAGGTAGTCTCTCTCGACCTACCACTAAAGTGCATTAAGTAATTATGGACGAGCGTAATGCTAAATTCCTTAAACCTATAGCTCACCATGAGCTGCTCTGTCTCATCTAACATAAGGGTACCTATCGTTGCATTCACGCCTCCAACTCATAACCTCAATACGTGTAGGTGTGTCCTGTCACACATTACACCAATTAACGGCCAGCTCCAACCTTATAAATATTTCAAGGACGTGTCCTTCACGTCTCAACCACAAACACTGTTCAATTCTATTGCACTGCCATTCCTTGCTACACAAGGTGAGTTTATTCTTACAACTTATCTGCATAATTTTCCATAACACTAAGCAATCTCTTTTACTATTAATTATTTAGCTCTACAGCATACAATAGGTTTCACTGCCACTTCAGATCCTGCTTGTACACGAATTTGTATATCTTTTTTCAATATTATTGTGGGACTCTTTCCAATAAAACAACACTTTGTACTTACAATATTACCAGATTTCTATACATACTTGTTACTCAAATACATTTGTATCTTAATTACATCTTACTGCTCTGTTGTTTATGTCACTGTTAGGTTTGTCACATTAGGTTTTTTTTCTAATCGGTGGATAGTATGGTTACAGAACTCGTGGCTTGATAGTCATACCGGAAAATTTTAGTATTTGAGAGTACGAGCCGAAATTTTGGTGGATAGGAAAGATGAAGAATGAGTTAGACCTGAAAAGGAAAGAAGATCTCACACAGCTGGGACTGCACAGCTGCCACACTGTGTAGAGGTTACAGAACAACCTCCTCCCTTCAGAATTCATTAGCTTAATGCTGGCTTGATAATCATAACGGAAAATTTAATGTGTTGGAAAGAAAAGGTCGAAAATTTAGGTGGATAGAAAAGATGAAGAATGAGTGAGACCTGAAAAGGAAAGAAGATCTCACACAGCTAGGACTCCACAGCTGCCACACTGAGTAGAGGTTATAGATCAATCTCCTCTCTATAGAATTCATTGGTTTCAGAAAATTTTCGTATTGGAAAAAAGGGGTCAAATTTTTTGTGTATAGGAAAGATGAAGAATGAGTGAGCCCTGAAAAGGAAAGAAGATCTCACACAGCTGGGACTGCACAGCTGCCACACTGTGTAGAGGTTACAGAACAACCTCCTCCCTACAGAATTCATTAGTTCCAGAAAATTTTCGTATTGGAAAGAAGGGGTCGAAATTTTTGTAGATAGGAAAGATGAAAAATGAGTGAGACCTGAAATGGAAAGAAGATCTCACACAGCTGGGACTGGACAGCTGCAACACTGTGTAGAGGTTACAAAACAACCTCCTCCCTACAGCATTCGTTCACTACCTATGAACTTCTTTAGGTCGATCACGTTCCTGAGACCTAATAGCTTTTTACTCTTAGGGTACTCTAGCCTATATGCATTGGCATGTGGTTCTCCTATGATCCTGAAAGGACCTTGGTATACGAACATGAATTTCTTTGTTTCTGCATTTCTTTCCTTGGTTTTGACAAGGACTAACTGACCTATTTCAAAACTAGTGGGTACAGCTTTTGCGTCATGTCGCTTATTTCTTTCTAATGTGTTTAGCTTACTTTTACTAAGATTGACACCTTCGACCCAATTTCTCCTATTTTTCAGAACTCGTATAGGCAGCTTCCAAGTTTCATCATTAGTTACTATATGTTTATCAATAAAAGGTACCGTAATTACTCCGGTTATCGGCAAGACCATTTTTAACTGGCTTCTTTCAAAGTCAACAACACTCTGATATTTCGACAAGAAATCTATGCCAATTAAAACCTCAATACTGAGATTGTTTACAATTAAGCATGGATGATCAATTAAATTACCATTAATATCAAAGGGCAGCAAAGCTTCTTGCTTTACCGTTTTTGACACCTTGCCAGTAGCACCAATTATTCTTAGTCCTGATACCCTCATTACTGTAAGCTTGTCTTTACCAGGCAACGCATCAAAGAAGGACTGAGATATCGCACTCACCTCACTTCCACTGTCTAAGAGACAACGTACATTGATACCCAACATATTCACTATTATTATAGGGTTGCTTATTCTAGTTTGTACAGGTGGTTCCTCAAACTCATCCAATAGTTCCTTTTGGATTTGTCTCCAACTAAAATGATCGAGATCTGTCTTCATTACATTTCGGTCAAGGTGTGTAGGGGTTTCCTGAATTACATTTTCAGCTGCCTTTTCCAGTCGGTCTATTAATTTTAAATCGAAACATCGCACGACTTCATTACACTTAGTTTGCTGAACATGACCCAAATTACTGTACTCTGACGATTCTGCGCCTCCAGACCGGGCATAACACTAGTTACAGCTAAACCACTTTCATTATTATCGTCGGGTTCCTTCTCAAGTGACAACTGGTCACAGCTACTGGGTTCATCGACCCCAAACAGGCCATCCTCTACACTCTCACTTACCTCCTTTCCTAAATTTATTAGTACAGTATCAACATCTTGCACAGGCACTTTAGATAAGAGCACATCACCCTCATCGTAAATATAAGCATGAATTTCTTCTGCTTCTTCACCTGACAATTCAATATTCTGTAGCTCTACCCTACCGTTACACCGCAGCGCCTTCTCTTTCTCTTCCCACTTAGAAAGCGTCTCTAACACGGTATCTATCAAATACTGTGAGTAATCTAATATTTCTGCTGTATCCTTAGATGCTACCGACCCTTCATCCACATGTTCAGTTTCAGTATTCTGATCTGTCTTACCAATTACTGTAATAACTGGCTTAGGAAAAGTAACCGCCTGGTGAGCGCCAGTGTCCTCATAGACGGGAACTAGTTTTCCTGCCTCGGCCTACTACTGTTTCCTTTATTTCCATTATAGTTAACTGGCACAGCATTGCTTTCCGCACTGTTGTTTACCTGCATAATTTTGTTCTGAACAAAATTACTATCATTTGGATACCATTGTTGGTTCTGATAATTATTTCTCCAATTCCTACCTCTCTTAGGATGGCGAACACCTACTGTTCTGATGTTTACATTGCCATTCTGCTCGTTCTTAAAATTACTGTTAGTATTATTATCATTTCTGTTATTACGTGCTTGCTCCTCATTGGCAGCAACACGTTCTACACTTTCCAAACACTCAATGAAACGATCCAGATTGTCTCTAAGGGCAGATATAATTCTAGATTGTCAATGCCATGGCAGTTTGGCTTCAAGACCTAGTATCATCATTTCAGGTTTTAGCTTTTCGGCCAAATGTGACAAACGTGAGATCCATGACCTAGCAAACTCTTTAATAGATTCCTTGCCTGCATTGAAGCGTTTTCGACTCCAAAATTCTCTCAACACTTCATTTTGCTTATTACTAGACCAATACTCATTAATGAAAGCTGTTTTAAATTCCGCTAGTGTTTTACACTTCAACATAACATCAGCTGACCAACGCATGGCGTCACCGGGTAAATGGCTTCTAATAAATGAGATTTTCTCTCGTTCAGACTAAGTTGGTGGAATCACCTCTTCGAAATAGTTCCAGAAATCTAATGGGTGGATATTTTTATCTGGATCGAACCGCAAGAACTGCCGACACCCGATAAAAGCGGCGTTTGCAGCTACAACTTGTTGCATACTACCATTACCAGAAGTTACTGAAGCTACTTTACTCTCAATGTTAGCAATGTTAGTACTAATATTTTCTACTCTTATTTCAACATTATCTACTCTTTGCACAATATGAGTAGTATCAGTTTTGATTGCTTGACATATGTTTACTTTTATATTAACATCTTTAAACCTATCTGAGCACAGTTCAGTTTCCGCCTCGATCTTTTCTGTTAACTTGTGCTCCAGCTATGCATCTTCCATTTGGAAGTCTTTGCGAACCTCAGCAACTTCAGATTTTACTCTTTTATATATTTCAGAAAATTGTTGAGCAACCTTTTTCTTAATATCCTCATGGTTGTAATCAATTTTATAATTTAAACTGTCCAGATCCTCTTTCAACTTATTGCAACCAGCCTTGAAGGTATTTTCCATTACCTCCCATCGTTTATTAAAATTAGTTTGGCTGGCCACAATCTCATATTTTAATTCAGCATTACTGCTTTAGACCTGGGTTATTTCAGACTTTAATTCAGCATTACTGGTAGCTATTGCTTGTAATATAACATTTAAATCAATAGCCCCAGTATCTTTGGGTTGCTCACTAGCTGGTTTCTTATCACACTCAGGTGACGAAAAACTAGTTCCAACACCAGAATCATCAAAACTAAATGAAACTTCTGATTGATCAGTTATGTCTAACTTCTCCTGTTTAAACTCTACCACCTCTGATGGCTGTTTCGTCTTTAACTCATCAGATAAACTATCATCCAATAAATTAAATATTTCTGATATCTGCTTTACTACAGGGGTCTCTATTATTGAATCATTGACCCTTCCCACACTACTGTCAGGAGACAATACTTCATATTTCACTTTAACATTACTATTTTTATGCATATTTACACTTGAATCGTTGTCTGGATTTACAGTTCCTTCAACAGACATAGGTTCTGATTTAAGTTTAACCTCGGTTTCTTCTGCCAGTCCCATCGCCGACAGTCTTTTAGTGCAGGTTAGTAAAATTTTTAACAGCTTTTCACTTAACTTAGTTCCTTCTGCAAGACGTATGGCGTTGCTGGCGCAGCGTACCAGGATTACTGATGCGACACGGCGCGGTGAACTGCAGACGGCACTTCGACGGCTGCTGTGTGTATGCGTGGCCTGCAACTGCAGGCGTGGCTCCGGTTGCACCGGCGGACGACTGCGGTGAGGCGAAACTGGCTTCTCGCGATGCCGGCAGCGCCGCTAGACTTAATGTCAGCTCCTTCAATCCAGAGGCATTGTTAATCAAATTGCGTCGTCCACATGCACACGTAACACTGTCACTGTTCTATTACTCAGTTGCGTGTCGCATTTCACTCCCAAACTCGAATATTTAAAATCACTTTCACTTTTACTCGGTTTCTTTCCCAGCCGATGCACCATTTGTCGGGCGGCGGGTGGAATCTATTGCTGTTAATTAATGTAGAATGTTTTGTCATGTAGGAAAGATGCATTTCCCGGCCGATGCACCCCATGTGGGTCGGCTGGTGCAATTAATACTTGTTAATAATATTTCGTATGTAATGTAGAAAAGATGCATTTCCCGGCCGATTAACCATACGTGGGGCAGTGGGTGGAATTAATTGTTATATAAATGGTTCCTATTATTTATGCTGTCTTTTGCCGTTCTCAACACTGGCTCTCTAACTACAATATTGGCAACCAGAAAGTGATTAGCAAAACGTGAAGCCTGTAATTAGAATTCCTAGTGCCCACTTCATCTGAGAAATACACTTATAGCTACAGCTTATAGCTCTGAGGAATTAGGTGATTGTCTGGGATTCATAATCAAAAACGATCCTGTAAAAACGTTCGCTATATTCTGAAAGTTACAGATCAAAGAAAAGAATCCTTCACATCCAACTACCAGAGCAGTTCAGAGTCTAATGCGCTGATGCAACTATAACTGTCCAAATTAAATGTTTAAGTGAATGCTCGCCATAATTTGATGATAATGTTCATCAAACACCACGCTAAATAATGGTAGAATCTCTGTCCCGCGGTAGCACGAGAAAATACGACAAACGCAAACTGACGATGGATCATTAAAGTAATCCCAGAATTAACACTTCACTCGAAAACGATTTCATGGTTACGAGTATCCCGAGTAACTAATTACGGCATGCGAGGCTGTTTATAGCAATGATACCGACGCGACGCGACTCCCGGCACAGGTGGCGTGTTATTCAGCATCTGGAGAGAACTGCGGACTTACTTCCTCGCGCAGCGTTCTTATATATAAAGCCGCAGTGCGGATGGCTAAGGGAACGCCTGATCAAAATTGCTCTCCCGACTAGCCACTGGGCTGATAATGCACCACTTCAAGTTATTGAATAAATCATCGCTTTCTTTGCTGACGGCCAATGAAGCTCTCAATTTAAATGTGCATTCAGCCCACAGGTATGTAATCACAATAAAAGTCTCTTGTGGCTAAGTCAAAATATTTTGGGCGAGAGAATTAATTTAATTACACTACACGCAGTAGACGAGCTCTGAACTTGCCCTTTGGAGACACGATATCACTATAGTTTTATAGTTATTCAATTGAAACTTCTTACACCTTTATGATTATAGCCGATCTCCATTCTACTTAAATTTAAACATCCTAGCCTTATTTATTCGCCTACTTAATCTACCTTGCTTCCTTAATTTTTAAGACAAAAACCAGAAAATTATGAATTCCCACTAAAATTTTAATTTGTGAGATCCAAAATTCTGTTTCTACTAAATTATTATGAAAAAGGAATCTAAATATAAATTTTTAAGTCTCTACCTCTTTTCTGTTGCGCCAATGATTTTTACAGAAAAACGTCCAAATTTCGAAAATGATTAAAGTTATTGAACTGAAATTCAACACATATTAATTTAGTACTATTCCTGACTTGCTAGAAACGTTTCAGGCTATTTACTTGATTTTTAAAGTATTGCGCAAGTTTTACGACGTCAGAGCTAGTTACAGGACACTAGGCTGGCACACAATGGAAAGACTGATGTGAATTTTATACAGCGTGAGTAGGCTGCTTCCCTACAATGTCTCAGGAATTTATTGCCAGCGCACTCGAGCAGATGTAATTTCGATGGATTGATCACGTGCTGCCTGTGATATGTAAGCTATAAGAGAATCTCAGGCCAAAGAGCAGTGTTGGCTGCTGTAGGAACTGTGTATCAGTAGGAGTCAGTAGTAGCTAGCAGTCTGGTGTATCGAGTTGGCTGGGCCGGTCGTGGGGAGCGATGGCGGTGCCTGAGCGATGTAGTATAAGGTAAAAGCAGCCTCGCGCATATGTACTATGGTTATATCAAGGCCTATGTAAATGTTTTTAAAAAAATCTCTTAATAATAATCTTTCTTATAAAAAGTAATTTTTGACAATCATTCATCTCAATTTAAAGAATTTACTATTTTCTTCAATCCATGGTCATCCCGATTATTGTAAATAAAAATCAGTTGTTTTATGCATGACAAATCTATCAGCCAGCATTGCACTGGGCTGTGCCAAAAACATTTCTTATAGGAGCAGATATATGTGCGTTATCCGGCGACTTCATTGAGATAAGATTTTTAAATTTATTCAGAATGAATTTTCAGGACGTCCAAAATTCACCAGTTTCAATTCACAGTCAATTATTGAAAGGTTAGAAGTGAGGTGTAATTTTATTGAGAGGTTACTCATTTTATTATTGGTAGGTTACAGAATTTTTTACTGTTGGGAGGTTACACTTGTCGACAACCGGCCTGGATCGTATTTTTTGTGAATTTCTGAGAAGTAGTCAGTTATATATCTGCTCTTATTTAGTTAATGTTAAATAAAGTTTGCATCTGGCGCAACACATTTACTAACTTGTCTTTCTTTCACAGATCATCGATAGTTTATTTGATCCATTTTTTGCTTTGTGTTTAGTTGATTTTGCGCTTAACTTTAATTTGTGAAAATGCCGCGAAAAACTGCTAACAGTACATCGCGATGTGCAATGAGCGAAAAAGCCGACCTGAATAATTTGACTGTTAATACTGGCGACACTCAGTGTCTTAATGATAATCCTCCAATTACAGGCAATCAGTGCGTGCCGACCACAAGTAATTATTTTATTTCAAATGATGAACGAACAAATTCAATTATGTACACACTAAATTTAATGAAAATTTATGACGCGGCACGTTCCGCTACAATGGACGCTGCCCAGTTTGACACAACTGATTTGCAAAATTTACATAGTGAACAGATAAATGTTTCTAACGAAGGTGAACATTGAACTCAAAGTACGTTAGATTTATTGGATTCCGGTGTAGTGACCAACAGTACACATCCAAATGGCAAACCTTTTCAAGAATCAGAGAATGACCAAATGGTTACACAAAACTTGGCAAATGCAGATACACCATCACACAGCACAGAGAGTAGCTAATTTTGGCGTGGATCAAGTTATGGCATTATTGCTACAACTTAATGAATCGAACAAACAACTTAATGAAAATCTCAAACAGTTGAATGAAAAATATGACAGGTCGATCAAACTAACTAATGAGAACTTAAAACAAGTTAAGGAAACACTTGACACCTCTATTGAACAGCTTACTGAACATGCCATTAAAGCAGACGTTACGAAATCAAACAAAACCACACGTAAAATTCAAAAACAAATGTCTGCTTCTGACACTAAAAACGACGATCAGGTAAAAGCACTGAATGAAAAATTTGATGAATTGGCCAGTAGTATTGACGTTATCGAAAATAACAATGACACTAAATCAGACAATACGTCACAAGTTTCATTCAATCAAACACTCGAATTCCAAAATTTACAGCAGAGAATCTGTGAGATAGGATCGTCTAACAATACACTGCGTAGAAAATCGTCATCTTTACAACAAGAAGTGACAGAAATGAAAAATGTTTCACCCTCTAACACGTCACAGCATATGCCACATCTTGAACATTTGTCACACTCACACAGCCAGTGTAACTTAGGTAATTTACAGAGAATACGTCACTTGGATTCCGGGCAGACACAGACAAACTATTATCATACAATCCTGAACCAGTCCAGACATTCAGAGACGATAATTTTGATTACAAGCACTTTCCATCCGTTAGGAAATTTAAGAACGACAGAAAACAGATTCACGCTTTGGATTGGATACAACAATTTGCTTTCGCATTTCCACCAGCTTGGCCTTAATGCGTAAACTAAAATTTATTTGCAGCGCGCCAGAAATCTCAGGTGATTCATTATATGTGCTTTAGCATGCACAGGGCTCCGAGCCGCAGTAGTGCTATTTCATCTTTAGTTTTCTGCACAGCTGCCGACTCTTTTAATATCCTTTACTTCTATGAAAACAGATCTTCAACTTTCGATCGATCTAGGATTATTTTAGGTACGAATTTTTTGGTACAACACGACGCAATTATTGACTTTCAAAATTCCTATTTAATGTTAAAGGATGAAAAAGTACAACTGGCATTAGAATTTCAGCACTCTTTATCTGCAGATGAACAAGCAATTAATCGAACAGAGGTCATTTCTACATCGTGTAACACGGACTGTCATTCCACATTGTTTACAGATACATACATACACAACTATAGTACACCAGACAAAGCCGACTATGACGTTATGCAAATGATTTTTGAGAAGGTAAAACAGAGCAGTGCAAATACATACGACGAACGTACAGAGCTACACAAAATTCTTTTACGGCAAGCTCCAGTTTTTGACAACAACCCTGGTACTATGTCCGGTGTTATGTATGAATTTCAAGGTAAACAGCAAGACACATTTAAAGCTAAACATTATCCTAATCCGTATATCCGTACACAAAATATTGTAGCAGGTGCACTATCCTGTCCCCTCAGCAACAATCAGCAAGACATCGCAACCAAATTCTGCCAAACACATTTTAGCGTCATGTATATTCAACAAGTTGCATTTGAAAATTTAATTTCGTCGACATTCTAGACATAGCACAAGAGTAGAGCAAAGAAAACGTATGGAGAGAAATTAAACACCTTTGGCAAGATGGGAATAACGTTACCATTAGAAACCATTACACTACACGCAAAAACATTCATTTTCGCCACTCTCACCCTGACAGCAACAACTGGTTATTACATATTTCTGACGAACTTGTTAACAAATTAATTTGGTATACTCATTTAAGTTACACACATTATGGAGCCAGAAAATGTTTTCTTTTACTGTGACAGAACCGTTATTTTGCCAACATGGAGAAACGTATTCGACGAGTTTTAGCGTCATGCAAAATCTGCGAGAAAGCTAAATCAGACACGACTTCACATATTCCTGCGTTACATCCCATTTTACCCATTAAATTGAGACATATGGCCGCTGTAGACATTTTTGGTCCGGTTCCTAGAACTAAAAGAGGTTTTTGTTACATCTTTGTCGCTGTTGAACTCAGTTCGAAATTTGTTACCTTCACTCCGTTACGCAAAGCTACTGCTAAATCTATTTCGAATGCATTTGTAAAACATTTTTTATTCCATGTAGGGCATGTATTGAAAGTAATTTCTGACAATGGACCACAATTTCGATCTGAGATATGGACACGTATGTTACGAGCTAGAAACGTTTCTCCGATCTATATTTCCAAGTATCACGCTTCTTCGAACCTTTGTGAACGACTGATGAAAGAAATTGGTAAACTATGTAGAATGTACCGCCATAAAAAAACATATTGATTATGATACACACATACTCTCATTCCGGCAGGTAATTTACTCCATACCAAATGAATCTACTATGCTATCTCCTACTGTTATATTGAAATGTTGAACCACCTAACAAAATTAAAGAATTAGTATTCTTTCCTACATCTCGTCGACTACGGCATCATGAAATAATTGACATTGCGCCCAACAACATCAAACCTGCCACAGAGCACCGGAGAATACAGCAAAAACAGGTTTGTACACGCCGTGACTTTCACATTGGACAGAAGATATTAGCATGCACACACTATTTATCCAACAGAGGAAAGAGGAGATGCAGTAAATTTGAGCTTCTATACGCAGGTCCATATAGAATTCGCAGCATTCCTCACCCAAACGTTTCACACGTCGAAACTTTGAGAGCCAGAAAAAGCAAGGGCACTCACCATATTTCCAATATTAATCCCTTTATTCAATAAACATACTTTATGACTTATCACACTGTAAAGCCATTTCCTGATATTTATGTGACCACTTAACTGATGGTAATCATATTTTTTCTTGGCAAGTGCCCTGCAAGGTAAGGTTAGTAGGTCGCTTTTCTTGTCGTTATATATCAGACCGTTTCATTTTCCATTTTTTATGTATATATGATGATTTTCCTATCGAAAGTAGATTTTTTGTCTGTATGCACTATGAAATCTTTAAAATATAACAAACACCAGTTGACTTTGACATTTTTGCTTGAGATATCTCAATATTTTGACTACTCTACATATTTTGCTACTACATTATGATACTGTATGTACATTTTCGCACTTGAAAGCTGTCTATGTTTTTGACCAAATATGTTATCTGTCGTGCAATGCTGTATGCCTAGTCTTATTACCAGGAATAAGTTTTTATTTAATGTGTATATGTTTTAAATGCAAGATATTAATCCATATTTCTCATTTTCAGAAAGCGATAACGTGTAAAAGAAGTAAATCACACAAACCACAGTGGTTTACTATGAAATGGAAATTTCATCATCGGAATAAACGAAAGAAAATGCAATAGCTTGTCATGAATAAATGGATCAGAATTAACAAGCATTAACAAGAATATACTATACACACTGTATCATAGCAGTGTTAACCAATTATTTTTCTTTCAGGGTATGAGGCGATTAATGCAGGCTGTCAGACGGAACTACATATGTTAATTTTAGTGATGAAATATGCTAGAAGTAAGAAACTCTATACTATATGTAATAATGAATGATAATGAATAGTTGTATGCAGTAAATGGTAATATGAATGATGAAGTGTCTATTTTTTTGCAGATGATAATAGATGATGATGAATAGTTGTATGAAGTAAATGGCAATATGAATAATGAAGAGTGTATTTTTTGCAGATGATAATAAATGATTGATGAATAGTTATATGAAGAGTATGGTAATATGAATAATGAAGTTTTTCTTTGCTGATGATGGTAATGATGCAGTTATGGTAATGTGAATAATGATGAAGTTTATATATTTTCTATAAGTTAAGAAATACTATGCAGTTATTTAAGTATTTGTTGCAGTTCCTTTTGACAGTATGTCTTATGTCACATAGTATAATGACTGAATGTTTTGGGAAAGACAGCTGGTGTACATACATATTAAGTACACGTTTCATTACCTGTTAGTTCGAAGTTTACTACTTTTCAGCATAACATATTTTTTTTCTTTCAGGTCTATTATCCATTTTGTATTTTTTCCAGGAGAAGCTTTTCATGATATTATTATGCTATAATCACATAGTTATTAAACCTGTTCTAATACTCGCATTTTTTTTACCCAGTTGTGTGTGTCATTCATTAATGTGATCGCATATACTCTACTTGTTTCATAACCTTGCTACAACTGACTCATGACTCATGACGTTATTAATCCTTATTACTAGCAATAAGTCAAAAGCAAATATTTTCATGCCCCAGCAATTGACTATCGATCCCAATGCAATACATTGCTAGCACAAAAAAATGTTTTATTACCCATCCCAACTATTACCAAGATAAAACTAAAAAATGCAACCAGTTCAATATATGTTTCTAGTCCTAAATATAATTCAAATTTTTCTAATGTATTGATTCCCTTATGTCTATGTATTATTGGACTGGAGACCTTGAGTAATAGTCACAATGTCTTACGTTTTAAATATGTCTTATGTCACTTACATGTTATCATATATAAACACCAGCAGCTTGATGCTACACTCAATAACTCCTGTTTTGAATGATGACTTTGGTATAATACTGAATAACGTTTTGCAAAGCTATATAAATAGTTTGTAACTGGCCATTTAGTGCCAATAATTACTGCAATGAGATAAGTTATTAATAGTGTTTCGTAATACTCCATACTTACTATATAAACGCTTTGTAGCTGGCCAATGAGTGCCAATAATTACTACAATGACATGAGTTCTTAATAATATTTTGTTATACTCTATAAATGAATACCAATAATTACTGTCATTAGATGACTTATGAAAAATGTTCTGTAATACTTCATACATACTACATAAATGTTTAGTAGCTGGCCCATGAATGCCAATGATTACTGTAATGAGATGACTTATGAATAATGTTCTGTAATACTGCATACATACTACATAAATGTTTAGTAACAAGCCAATGAGTGCCAACAATTATTCAAATCGGTTGTTACACTAGTGTAATTCTGAATGATGATTAGCATAAGACTTAATGTCCTTTACCTTCTCACCTAATTACCAGCAATTACTGTAATATCCATATATCCTGTGCACCCTCATGATCATGGAGCCCTATATTTGGTTTTTGCACTAATTCTACGTTGATTTAAGAGTATGGATTCTACAAGAATGTGGTGTTGATGTATCAAGCTGTCCACCACCTTCAACGATGGAGATGTCATTATGGTCCTACTGTTTGGTGTACCTAATGTACTACCAAAATGATAACATAGAATAATTATACAACATTTCAGTGTCTTGGCTACACTGATAAATACTTCACGGAAGAGAACTTCAGATTGTCTCACTTGATGTTGTGCTTCTGTAGAAAGATATGGACTTTTAGTGCAGCTATGTGCAACCCACTGTGATACAACCGTCATGCTATCCTTCCCATCCCTTTCCTAATTTATGTAAAAATATGTTAAAGACTTCTACAGTGCGTGTGCACTTTATTTCACTCCTTGATATGTTTAATTCATATAAAAATGCTAAAGACTTTTACAGTGCATGTACACTTAATTTCATTTGTTAATATGGTCAGTTCTCCTAAATATGCCAAAGACTTATAAAGTGCATATGCACTTTATGTAGTTTGTTAATATATTTTGTACTCATTGCGTATACACATAGTCATTTCTTAAGATGTTCTGTATTCAGCGCATGTGCACCCTATTTCATTTCTTAATATGTTTTGTACTTATATTATTTATCAATAATGTTATATATATGTATATACTCTGTGACTGTAGACTTAGTAGACTAAATAGATTATAGAAAAATGTGTTGCTCATGGCAAGTCCAATTGACTCTCCATTGCTGCCAAATTCCCCATCCCCCCCAGTGGAGGGTTATGTAAGAGGTCCATGACTAAGGAATTTATTGCGAGCGCACTCGAGCAGACGTAATTTCGATGGATTGTTCACGCGCTGTCTGTGATATGTAACCTATAAGAGAATCTCAGACCAAAGAGCAGTGTTGGCTGCTGTAGGAACTGTGTGTCAGTAGGAGTCAGTAATAGCTAGCAGTCTGGTGTATCGAGTTGGCTGGGCCGGTCGTGGGGAGCGATGGCGGTGCCTGAACGATGTAGTATAAGGCAAAAGCAGCCTCGCGCATATGTACTATTGTTATATAAAGTCCCATGTATATGTTTTTAAAAAAGTCTCTTAATAATAATCTTTCTTAAAAAACTTAACTTTTGACAATCATTCATCTCAATTTAAAGAATTTACTAATTTCTCCAAGCCATGGCCATCCCGATTAGTATAAAAAAAATCAGTTGTTTTATGCATGACAAATCTATCGGCCAGCATTGCAATGGGCTGTGCCAGAAAAATTTCTTGTAGGAGCTGATATATATGAGTTATCCGGCGATTTCATTGAGGTAAGATTTTTAAATTTAGTCAGAATGAATTTTCAGGGCCGTGACGCAGCACTGCTGACGTCCAAATTCACCAGTTTAAATTCACAGTCAATTATTGGAAGGTTATATGTGAGGCTCAATTTTATTGAGAGGTTACTCACATTTTATTATTGGTAGGTTACGGATTTTTTTACTGTTGGGAGATTACAACATGTACATCTCTGTTTGCTCTTCATCGGTTAACTAGTGACGAGGAATGGTGTCTTCAGGCTGAGCAGGGAAAAGGAAGTATGGTTAAGGCCAAAGGAAAGCAGCAACACCCCGTACTAAACTCATCCCCAAGACATCCTGTTATTCCTGTGGCGGAACAGCAACGGTGTGTTGTAGTATGAACTGCTTTCCTCGACGTGTAACCATCACTGGAGACGTGCGCCTGCATTCTGCCAGACTGACAAAAAACACTATACGACATATGGTTTGGGAGGTAATTCGGTACCTTACTTATTCACCTAGTCTCTCACTGTCAAACTTTTACCTTTCCCCTCTCTATCACACAGCCTTCAAGGAACTTCCTTTCCAGATGTAAAGGCGCTCCAAACTTGGCTCCACGAGTTCTGTAGTCACACATTCGAAAAGCTACCCCAACGTTGGCAGGCTCTTGTAAATACATCTACATCTACATATATACTCCGCAAGCCACCCAACAGTGTGTGGCGGAGGACACTTTACATGCCACTGTCATTACCTCCCTTTCCTGTACCAGTCGCGTATGGTTCGCGGGAAGAACGACTGCCGAAAAGCCTCCGTGCGCGCTCGAATTTCTCTAATTTTACATTCGTGATCTCCTCGGGAGGTATAAGTAGGGGGAAGCAATATATTCGATACCTCATGCAGAAACGCACCCTCTCGAAATCTGGACAGCAAACTACACCGCGATGCAGAGTGCCTCTCTTGCAGAGTCTGCCACTTGAGTTTGCTAAACATCTCCGTAACGCTATCACGCTTACCAAATAACCCTGTGTCGAAAACGCACTGCTCTTTTTTGGATCTTCTCTATTTCCTCTGTCAACACGATCTGGTACAGATCGCACACTGATGAGCAATACTCAAGTATGTCGAATGAGTCTTTTGTAAGCCACCTCCTTTGTTGATGGATTACATTTTTTAAGGACTCTCCCAATGAATATCATCCTGGCACCCGCCTTACCAACAATAAGTTTTATATGATTATTCCACTTCAAATCGTTCCGTACGCATACTCCTAGATATTTTACAGAAGTAACTGCTACCAGTGTTTGTTCGGTTATCGTATAATTATACAATAAAGGATCCTTCTTTCTATGTATTCGCAATACATTACATTTGTCTATGTTAAGGATCAGTTGCCATTCCCTGCACCAAGTGCCTATCCGCTGCAAATTTTCCTGCATTTCGCTGCAATTTTCTAATGCTGCAACTTCTCTGTATACTACAGCATCATCCGCGAAAAGCCACATGGAACTTCCGACACTATCTACTATGTTATTTATATATATATTGTGAGAAACTGTGGTCCCATAACACTCCCCTGTGGTACGCCAGAGGTTACTTTAACGTCTGTAGGCGTCCCTCCATTGAGAACAACGTGCTGTGTTCTGTTTGCCAAAACCTCCTCAATCCAGTCACACAGCTGATCTGATATTCCGTAGGCTCTTACGTTGTTTATCAGGCGACAGTGCGGAACTGTATCGAACGCCTTCCGGAAGTCAAGGAAAATGGCGTCTACCTGGGAAAATATTGTAGGAGAATCTGTTACTGATGACTAATGTCTCTGTTATGAGCATCGGTTGCGTTTATTATAAACTTACAGAAAAACCCTAAAAGCTTATGTAGCAAACCAATAATTTCTTACTTTCCACTGAGAACGCATAAGTGATACTGTAGGCTTTCAACTGTAGCCAGTAACATATTTTACATCCGCAGTAGATAGTTTCTAAAGTGCGCGTCATTTATGTTGGCGGCCGAGTTTAGGTTCGTTCTGCGCATCTAACGTCACAAAACACAGTCAGCCAATGAACAGAGAACGACGTTGCCAGATCTTGACTGCAGTGCAGAGCACGGACGAGTGTCTCCAGTTTTAGAAGCGTTCAGTCGTAAATAAAGTAATAGAACAAAAGCAATGTCTTGATAGCAGACTTTCTTTTATAGAAAGTTTGGAAAAAGCATTGTTTATACCAATTGCTTCATATTCTGTTAATTAATTAAACCAAACAAGCAATAAGACTCCTAATTCAGGCGATAGCAAGGAAAGGTGTTTGTATCAATCTCACGAACCGCTTTTTCGCAATAAAGAACAGTGGTAATTGTTAATTTCCTATAGTACTTCGACGAAGCATGAGTAATTCATAGTCATACCAACAATGTCTGTCAGTATTTTGCGTGACGTGTTAGACACCTCATGGAGTTTTAAAACCCAACTAATCGCGTTAGCGTAACGGTTAAGGTGTTGGGTTCCAAAACGAAAGGTTAAGAATTCAGACCTTGTGTGGTGCATAATATTTTCTTGATTTTAAAACAATATCGAAGTGTCTTACTTCATGAATTTTATTCGTTTGAATGCAGTTTTCTAGTGCTTTGTCTCTTCATTAACCCTTTCGCTGCTGCAATCACGCGTTCCCCGCAGTCCGCGCTGTGCGCGATTTTGTCATCACTGCACTGCTCGCCTGTGCAGACACATGGTGTTCCCACTGCTTTGACACACTTATCATTCGATTTCACAAAAACTATTTTCAAATAAAGCCAAATGTGTCCGGTGTCAATAAAACTTTTGTTACACTCGCGGAAGATGGAATATTTCTCAATATTACATACGTCACCTATGTGGTACCTAAATTACATGAGATATTGTTGTACACTAAGTGTTATATGAAATTTAGTTATCTTGTCCACATTTCATTCTCAACATTGTGGCAACTAAAATCGACCGTACGGAAAGTATACGCTATACCTCTGCAAACTCTTCAAAATTTCGTGCAATGGTTTACTACATTTAATGCTGCACAATAACTACGTTGAACATCGAAACAAAATTTAATCATTTATGGGAGGAAGGTATCAGTCAAGAAGATGTGTAAAAATCAAATTTTTGGGCCAAATAGTTTTTGTGGATTCGAATGATAAGAGTGTCAAAGCAGTCGAACACCATGTGTCTGCAAAGGCGAGCAGTGCAGTGACAAAATCGCGCACGGCGCAGAATGCAAGGAGCACGTCTTTGTAGCAGCGAAAGGGTTAATGCGGCCGTGGTGGCTTTACTTCATGAACTGTGCGCTTCCCCCTAAACGTAAGCTTGCGAACTATGCTATACGAGGTGCGGCTAGAGAAAAACCGGACTGATGATGGAAAAAACATTTATTTACAATTATTTACAATTTCATGTTATCTCCTTCAATGTACTCTCCTCCTCGGTCTCTACACCGCTCCATACGAATTTTCCACTGTTCCTAGCAATGCTGCAGATCATTTTCGGTAAGTCCATACATTACTTCTGTCGCTTTTTCTTTTACTGCTTCACAGTCTCAAATCTAGTTCCTTTCAAAGCTGACTTGACTTTAGGGAAAAGACAAAGTCACAGAGGGCCAAATCAGGTGAGTAGGGTGGACGATCTAAGATGGGAATGTTGTGTTTTGCCAAAAACGTCTTCACTGACAACGCAATGTGAGCTGGGGCATTGTCTTGGTGAAGGATCCATGACTTTTTTCTCCACAAATCGTTCCGTTTTCTCCGTACTCGCTCACGTAGAGTAGCCAGGACGCTAATTTAGTAATGCTGATTCACTGTTTGTCCCTCTGGTACCCAATCAATGTGCACAATCCCTTTGATGTAAAAAAAAAAAATCATCATTGCCTTGAATTTCGATTTTGACATTCGTGCTTTTTTTTGTCGTGGAGAACCAGGAGTTTTCCAATGCATCGATTGGCGTTTAGTTTCGGGATCGTAAGTAAAAAACCACGATTCATCGCAAGTAATAACATTTTGTAAGAAGGTGTGATCACTTTCAATGTTTTCCAGGATGCCAGAACAAATCATTGTTCGGCGTTCCTTCTGTTCAATTGTGAGACACTTTGGAACCATTTCTGAACACACTTTGTTCATGTTGAAACTTTCATGAAGAATCTGCCTAACACTTTCCTTGTCAACTCCTGTTAACTCAGACACTGCTCTGATTGTTAAACGGCGATCTTGTCGAACAAGTTTACCGATTTTTTCAATGTTTGCATCAGTTTTTGCTGACAATGGTCTGCCAGTGCGAGCGTCATCACTGGTGTCTTTGCGGCCATCTTTAAATCGTTTAAACCACTCAAACACTTGTGTTCGCGATAAACAATCATCGCCGTACACTTGTTGTAACATTACAAACGTTTCACTTGCAGATTTTCCTAGTTTGAAACAAAATTTGATGTTAACACGCTGTTCTTTCTGTACACTCAACATTTTCCGACGCAAACGTCAACTACTTAAAACAGACGCCACGGGCAGACTGAGTGCAGGAGGCAGATGAAACTCGAGCAGTAGGCGGAGCGAGAGTCACGTGACAGGCCACGCGACTTTCAGCCTTATTGCATTCGTTTTATTGTTTCACCAGTACTAGTCCGGTTTTTTCTAGCCACACCTCGTACAATGACGCTGTTTCTCTAGGCGCGTGCGCCGTGTGCAACTGGCAACGCAGCAATCTCCCGCGTCTGGGCGGGCGTGCGCGAGCCGCCAAGATAAAAGAATTGAACTATAGTAACAGCTTGTGTATTTTGGATTATCTAGGGGTTTCGGTAGTAATCGGGCGTCTGGTGTAATCTGAAGACAGGCAGAGGTTGCTAACTGGTTGAGGATGGCGTACGGAAGGCTGTACGGTAGCCTCTACGTTAATCAGTCCAAAGGACACGGGACCCCGCCTGTCCTCTCGACGTTCCCCAGTGCACCACTGTGGCCGTCGCGGCTTCAGAGGCAGCGGCAGCGGCAGCGGCAGCGGCGGGCCGGTGTCCGCCACTTTGCGGTTCCCCGGAGGCCTGCACTCTCCACTGTGCGGCGAGGCCCGCCCGCTGTTATCGGGCGGTCGCCGGCGGAACGATCACCGCAGCGATTTCACGCCCGCCGCGGCCCTCAAACAGCGGCCAAAGTAATTGGGAGCTATTTGTACGGGCGCCGCCTGTCCATCCGCTGATTAACGCTAATGTTTGCCGAGCGGCGCCGCCATTAGTGAATTGTTAGTGGGCGTTGCGCAGCGCGCACGACACGCCGCCTCGCCATCAAACGGCAGGCCGCCCCTGTTATTGCCTGCCTGCCCGCGCTGCCATCCACCGCTCGACTGCCTGTTTACAGCGTAAACCATCGCGGCATAATTTGTCAGTTAAAAAGAAGAGGGCGGCAGGGGTTTCTCATAAAGGTTTACTACTGTCTGTGGTCACAATTGCTGAACTACCAGTCGCGAATTTGAAGAGCTCTACAATCGGATAATGAACGATTGCGTTTCCAATCCAAAGTTCAAATATAGAGTATACACATTTTACTATAAATATGCTGATGTAAGCTGCCCAGTAGTGTACCATTAACATTATTACACTACTGCCCATTAAAATTGCTACACCAAGAAGGAATTCAAATGATAAGGTAGTATTCATTGGACAAATATATTATACTACAACTGACATATGGTTACATTTTCACACAATTTGGGTGCATAGATCCTAAGAAATCAGTACCCAGAACAACCACCTCTGGCCGTAATAATGGCCTTCATACGCCTGGGAATTGAGTAAAACAGAGCTTGGATGGCGTGTACAAGTACAGCTGCCCATGCAGCTTCAACACAATACCACAGTTCATCAACAGTTGTGACTGGCCTATTGTGACGAGCCAGTTGCTCGGTCACCATTGACCAGACGTTTTCAGTCGGTGAGAGATCTGAAGAAAGTGCTGACCAGGGCAGCAGTTGAACATTTTCTATATCCAGAAAGGCCCGTACAGGACCTGGAACATGCGGTCGTGCATTATCCTGCTGAAATGTAGGGTTTCGCAGGGATCGAATGAAGGGTAGAGCCACGGGCCGTAAAACATCTGAAATGTAACGTCCACTGTTCGAAGTGCCGTCAATGCGAATAAGAGGTGAGCGAGACGTGTAACCAATGGCACCCCATACCATCACTCCGGGTCATACGCCAGTATGGCGATGACGAATACCCGCTTCCAATGTGTGTTCACCGCGATGTCGCCAAATACGGATGTGACCATCATGATGCTGTATACAGTACCTGGATTCATCCGAAAAAATGACGTTTTGCCATTCGTTGTTGAATACACCGTCGCAGGCGGTCCTATCTGTGTTGCAGCATCAAGGGTAACCGCAGCCATGGTCTCCGACCTGGTAGTCCATGCTGCTGCAAACGTCGTCGAACTGTTGGTGCAGATGGTTGTTGTCTTGCAAACGTCGCCATCTGTTGACTCAGGGATCGAGAAGTGGCTGCACGATCCGTTACAGCCATGCGGATAAGATGCCTATCATCTCGACTGCTAATGATACGAGGCCGTTGGGATCTAGCACGGCGTTCCGTATTACCCTCGTGAATCCACCGATTCCGTATTCTGCTAACAGTCATTGGATCTCGACCAAGGTGAGGAGCAATGTAGCGATACAATAAACCGCAATCGCGATAGGCTACAATCCGACCTTTATCAAAGTCGGAAACGTGATGGATGGTACGCATTTCTCCTCCTTACACGAGGCATCACAACAACGATTGACCTGGCAACGCCGGTCAACTGCTGTTTGTGTATGATAAATCGGTTGGAAACTTTCCTCATGTCAGCACGTTGTAGGTGTCGCCACCGGCGTCAACCTTGTGTGAATGCTCTGAAAAGCTAAGAGTTTGCATATCACAGCATCTTCTTCCTGTCGGTTAAATTTCGCGTCGGTAGCACGTCATCTTCGTGGTGTAGTAATTTTAATGGCCAGTAGTGTATATATTGATGTAAGCTGTCCAGTAATGTACCTCTAAGATTGTTACTATGCTGACAAACGGGTATCTGTCTCGTATCAGTCTTCAACGCCGTGTTATGTAGATTGGATCTTTAGCACGTGGCAAAGACTTTTGCTCCCAGTGATTCATGTAATCATCCAGGAACTTATATTTGCATTATCAGTGCTGCAGAAAGAAAGAAACTGGCTTTACATCTGCGCTTGTAACGTCGCGAGTCAATCCGCGGTGGTGTTTAAATGCAAAACGGGCTCGTAGCTATGGAGCCGGTGGCGGTGACAGCCGCTTCTATCTCGGCGTAGTTCACTTCCACCTGTCGCTAGCGCAGCCGTGGGAAGTGCTACTTGCATCAGTATCAGCGACGGAATATTCAAGCCCCTAAGATTCTAAATAAACGATACTAAATATTATTCAATTTTGATAAAACTTAGTATCTAGCCCTTTGTTATTAAAAAGAAGCTGGATGCAAAATCTCAACTTTCTGGCTGGTGTATTTTCAACATTAGAGAACATTACCTACAATATCAAAAACCGACACTTAGGGAATTAAATTCAGTTAGTATCTATAATACTTTATCTTTTCGTATTATTTGAAAACATAAAAAGAACTCTCAGTGTGCAGAATTAATTGATTGAGATTTTCATATTAAAACATTAATTTTCATTTTCGTAATATAAAATTCAGACAAAATTATTATTTATGCTTTATGTCGTTGTGGGAGTAAATGAAAGTGAGTGAGAGTGAATATGTGGGAGATACGTTAAATTTCAAGATTAATTTTATGAAATGTATTACGCAATCATAGTGTCGGAAAGATGTTTGAACCCACACTGCTGAGGTATGTCCAAGCATACTCGTTTTTGTAAGAAGGCAGCCAGAACAGTTATTTGTCGAATAATGGTTCCCTAAGGTTATCTCAAGATTAATTTTCGTTTAGTTTCAATTAATAAACATTATAGTAATAATTTGCTTGTCAAAGTGACGCCAATGAATCTGATGTAGTGAGTGGCTCAGAACAGTTTAATCGCGAATATGATCTTGAAAGACTGATCTGATTGTCTGTTCATTTGATCAACCAATCAGAGTGAAGTCTTTCCCGCATTCTTCTAACTAGTAACTAGTAGTTGCTGTGAGCAACGGCATTGAGAGTGTCGTGGACTAGCTTTTCAGGCGTGAAGATGTCCGTCTGTAAAATATGTAGGATGAAGAAATATTCGGTCCTTCTCGTTCAGATGAATTTGAGATGGTAACTTTTGTTGCTACAAACATTTTGTAAAAATTTGAGAGTCTTGGGATATTTTATCCGAGAGATATATGCAAGTGACTTGTTGGACTTCGAAAATTCCGCGTGGCGATGTTCTGTGTTCTACTACAGAATATTTTTGGCGAGCAATCTTTGTGAAAGAAATCCACTGAATAACTTATGTAAGAAATCAACGTTATGTGTAGAAAGTAACTGTATATTCGTGTGATTACTGTCGGAATGGACTGGCTTCTTTACGTGAGACATGACTTATAAAAGCAGTTTTGCATACTAACTGTGGGCTGATGACATATCTTTAAGCAAAGAAAATAAAACCTACTTTTACCAGATTTCCGAACTTTCAATGAAGATCGGTACTCCGTTTTCCACCCCAAAATTTATTATTAATAATTACAGGAACAATCAAACGAGATTTACGTGGCCTCGGTAATTGTAGGTACTAGGTGCTGTTTTCATCAACGCTGCTTTTTCATCACCTTGTAAGTATCTATATTGCAGAGTGAAGGGACACTGAGCAGACGCCAGTCTGAGGTAGGTGAATATCAATTTGCAGCTTGCTTCAGTGACGGTGAAGCTCAGAAACAGTTCCATCGCATGCTGAAGGTTAATAGATATTTAACAATTGCTGACGACGTCTCTCGTGGAGAAACAGCGGTCTGGCTAAAACTACTTTCAAAAGGGTTAGAAACAGTCTCGACTGGGCTAAAACATTTATTTATAATGATTACCGTTTTCACTGAGAACGTGACCATCATCACACCATTCAAACCATCATGGTATAAATGGCCTGAAGTTGGTTACTTCCTGACCAAAACCAGTAACCATTTTAAAAGATGTTTCAAAGACGTCGGGAAATTTTTAATCCAAAGTAATTGATATTGCAGCGACACTGTCTAGTCCTTGAATAAAAGTTCTAAGTTTTTAGCAGAAGTAATAACAAATAGTCAGATAACCACCATGGGATTTAGCATCTGCGATCCAGTAGCCACTAGTGTGGTGATATGTGGGTCACAATAAAAGGCACACAAGTAGGTTGAAAGGCAAACATAGCCAAGTGCAGGAGTGGACTGCACCACAAAATGGTAACTGCATAGAGAGTGGGGCTATGTCATCACACTGCAAGTCTCTTGTTATGGGTGACATGACTATGTGCCAGGTTTTAGAGAAACAAATGCATGCAAGAGGCACGTAAATGTCTGGATTTTGAGACAGGCATCACCGTTCTTCACTGAAGACCAGAACCACCACAACAATACGAGAGCTACAGCAGACCTCGATATTGCTGGCAACCACCAGCAGTAGCCATGGTTTCCAGACAGGGCTGTGGCTGACGTTAGCAATACGTTCTTCACTGGACTTGGTGCCACAGACCCACCGAGCTGCTGTCGGTATCTGCTGCCACCATTGTGTTCCTAGTTGGATATGGCGCTGCAGCACCACCCACTGTTACACTCCTGCCAGAGGGTACTGAGTTGTACACCTCACACAGCTGTCCCAACTTACCACCACAGTGATGTACTCAGAGAGGCTGGCCACCAAGGCGTCATGCCACAGAGGGAAGTATCATACCACTGGCATCAATGACCATGGCCTCTAAAGGCTGCCAGCCTACCATGCGGCTGCCACCAGCATCACAGGGCACCATCTCAGCACCCATGGCCGAAGTCACCACCCATCCCTCAGCACCAGCCAGTGAGAGCAGAGAGAGGGCGTGTTTCCCTCACTGAATTGTGACATGTCATGTATGGGAGAGAAACCAGATGGCAGTTGTAAGAGTCGAGGGACATGAAAGGGAAGCAGTGGTTGGGAAGCGAGTAAGACAAGGTTGTAGCCTCTCCCCGATGTTGTTCAATGTGTATATTGAGCAAGCAGTAAAGGAAACAAAAGAAAAATTCGGAGTAGGTATTAAAATTCATGGAGAAGAAATAAAAACTTTGAGGTTCGCCGATGACATTGTAATTCTGTCAGAGACAGCAAAGGACTTGGAAGAGCAGTTGAATGGAATGGACAGTGTCTTGAAAGGAGGATATAAGATGAACATCAACAAAAGCAAAACAAGGATAATGGAATGTAGTCTAATTAAGTCGGGTGATGCTGAGGGAATTAGATTAGGAAATGAGGCACTTAAAGTAGTAAAGGAGTTTTGCTATTTGGGGAGCAAAATAACTGATGATGGTCGAAGTAGAGAGGATATAAAATGTAGGCTGGCAATGGCAAGGAAAGCGTTTCTGAAGAAGAGAAATTTGTTAACATCCAGTATTGATTTAAGTGTCAGGAAGTCATTTCTGAAAGTATTCGTATGGAGTGTAGCCATGTATGGAAGTGAAACATGGACGATAAATAGTTTGGACAAGAAGAGAATAGAAGCTTTCGAAATGTGGTGCTACAGAAGAATGCTGAAGATTAGATGGGTAGATCACATAACTAATGAGTAAGTATTGAATAGGATTGGGGAGAAGAGAAGTTTGTGGCACAACTTGACCAGAAGAAGGGATCGGTTGGTAGGACATGTTCTGAGGCATCAAGGGATCACCAATTTAGTATTGGAGGGCAGCGTGGAGGGTAAAAATCGTAGAGGGAGACCAAGAGATGAATACACTAAGCAGATTCAGAAGGATGTAGGTTGCAGTAGGTACTGGGAGATGAAAAAGCTTGCACAGGATAGAGTAGCATGGAGAGCTGCATCAAACCAGTCTCAGGACTGAAGACCACAACAACAACAACAACAACAACTTGATTGAGAAGTAGCGGCCCCGATCTCATAAACTGACATATGGCCGGTAGAGCGGTGTGCTGACCACATGACCCACCATATCCACATCCAGTGACGTCTGTGGGCCTTCATGGCCTGTTCGGGAGGAGGAGGCGGAGGAGGAGAAAATTCTGAATGTTTCATAATGGTTCATCCGATTTCACCAGACGACACCTTGTATGGAAATGAAGACAGAAGCTACAACTAACATAACTTGTAACACTTATATCGATTAGGGGTAGTTTTACGTAGGTAACTGTATATCTGCAATTTATAAAGTGTGCATTCTGTATTGTTTGAACTTCTTATTGAATGGCAAGAAAATTAGAGTTTTGTAATGAATGTATGAAAAAAGCAAAAGACTATGTTAAAATTTTAAATTATTGTAATATGAATATGTTTATGAAAGAAGCATGTTTGTTAAAACTTGGTTCATGCTTAGGTCACTTGTGTTTGTAACATGTAAATGCTGTAGTGAAATCCCTCCGCAACGAAAGTGGCATGGTGCCATGTAAAAGGTGGGTTTGGCGGTCGAACTGAGCGGCTCCTTTGTGTGAACCGCACACAGTGTGTGGCTAGCCTTACCACGATACACCTCGACGGTGGAGGCTGCATTAGAAGGGATTTGCGTCGGATGTGGTTATGGGTATTATTTAGTATTCACAGAATAGTGAAATGGCTGTAATATGTTGAAACTGCGACTCCAAGAAGAGATGTTATAGAGCATTCGCACATGCCGTGAGTACAGTCAGCCGCCATGTCACCTGCCGCTAATCTTCGCCACTGCGTCACAGACTTCATACAGTCAGTTAAGTGACGGATATTCGCATGCACCAGTTCATTTGTGTGTTGGTTCGATAATAATCACATAAAACGTCAATTCGTGTCCAAAACCACAATTTCAACCCTGATCACGAACCTACGCAGGGTCATCACCTAAATGCTACTAAAACCGAGTATCCTGATTTAAAGGAACAATTCTCGCATTCATGTGTTTAGAAGTGACTTTTTGTGAAAAGTAAAAAGAACAGCAAAAACTAAAGTAAGAGTAACATTTAGATGCTTTATTAATAAACTACTCCCAGAGAAATTGTTAAGGTAGGAAGTTTAAGTACTAAATTTCAAAGTTCAATTAATAGGAAAGTGAAAACCTTAATAATTTAAAAGCTAAAACCACAAAAGTGAAGTTGGATAGACTTTGGCTAAAGTATACTTAGTTTATTATAAAATATGGTTTTAGAGGATTAGAGTGCAATTTCCTGTAAATATTATTACAAAGAATGCCTGCTTCACAGTTCATTAAAGTTCAAGTCCATGTAAATCTTTAATGAACAGATTTACAATAGTAATGTTAGAAGAGAAGTTATGTACATTTTTAAAGATAATGTGGTATTGGTACCCATCATTAATGGTTCCTTTTGAAGTTAACTAAGACCAGTGTTGTATTTTAATAACTTGCAAAGTAATTTAAGTGATTGATTAGTTTCTGGAGTTAGTTTTTACTATTGCAATAATGAAAGATCCTTGGCTAGTGAATCTATACCAGTTTGTAGGTCCCCATCAAATTCCCCACCTATTAATAAAAAAATCAACTCTGTTGATAAGGAAAACTAGTGTATGCTGAAGAGCTTAAACAGTGTATTTAAGATGTTATTCAGCTTTTTTTGTGTTTTTCATGTCAGTCAAGACAGAAGCCCTTCACGTCCATAATTAGTTCTGATCTCCATGAAGGGATGTTTCAATATTTGGTTAAGTAATGCTGTTGAATGCGGCTGTCATTACTATGAGCCCAGTTCAGTTTTGCTCCCCATAATTTACTGATTTGTATCTTATTGGAAACTCCTGCTACACACAGTACAGAGTGCGCTGTGTCTGTTTGTATGCCGTTTGCTATTCAGAGGGAAATCTCAACAAAAGTAACTTGAATAACTAATATCCAATGTTCTCAAATATACAGGGTGAGTCACTAGCTATTGCTTCTGACAACAACTCCGAAAGTATGACAGTAGCTGAAAAGTTTGTGTAAGAAATGCCGCATGGGACAATGGGGGCCATTTGTTGCTAGGTGGGGTCGCTTCTGAGATATGAAGGTCAACTTTTTTTTTATGGTCTGCTATAGTTTGGTACTCATTTTGTGACAGCGGCTATCGAGACGAATTTAATGATGTGTAATAGCAAGGTCTTTGAAGGTCAAAAAGGTAGCACGATCGTCCATTTACAAAAGATGTTCGAAGTTATGACCATTGGTATCAATGCAGTGCTGCAATCTTCTTATCATGGATTGAGTGGTATTCTTTAGCATTTCGGCACTTATCGAAGTACATGCTCTAACAATTCTCCCCCGCTTATCTTCAGGTGTAGTTGGAATGTCTTTATAAACTTTATGTTTTACGAATGCCCACAAGAAAGAATCAAGAGTCATAAAGTCTGGCAAATGAGCCGGTCATGGCACATCCCCTCCGCGTCCATTCCAACTCATTTCTAGCCATCAGGAATATCCGAGGAAAGTATGTTGGGTTTATTGCTGCTCATTTTCCATGCATATGACCTGATGACCATATTAGTAGTAACCTCAGACTGTTTTGTGATCATCTTATGTGTAATGAAGCACTGTCCAGAAGAAACGTGCGTAAATCATCAGTAATATCGTTGTAACATTTAAATGTAATTTAAAACTTATCAAATAGCCTTAAATACACAGAAATTTAAAAATTCACCGTTTGATAAACGCAGAAACATAGTACCGAAAGACTACAATCTCAATGAAACACAACTGATGCGTTAACACATACTTGTAACGGTTACACAGCATAAGTGTAGGTAATGCACGTAGCAAACTTCTACTCATTGGTACGATTCTGATAAAAATGCTATAAGTGCGAAAACGAAATTGCAAACCGTCAGCGACGAATCAAAAGACAAATTAACACGTTTATAAAAGCTCATTTAAGTAATCAATCATGGAGTACATTACAGACCCTACACTGTGTTCCCTTAGAGATCGCGAGACGACGCGATGGGACTAACTATCGAGCGCAGAGAGGATTTTGACCGGTCAGTCTACCACCATGCGAAACGTGAATAACTGGATGAGACGCTAGTTCAAGTGGGAAGTACCTCTCAGCAAGAATTAAGGAAGATTTGCAGGGAACGGCTGTCGTGGTGTCCTGCCCATTCATGACTTATAGAGTGCACAGGAATCTGTTCTCTCGGATACATAGACAACATACAAGCAAATCATATTAGTAGACTTTATTTCAGTAACTGAATTGAGAATACTTTGGTTTACAATGTAGTGTCGCAAGCAATTGGCTACATGCGAATAATCAGTGTCCTTCGCTATATACAATTTCCATGCAAATTAATGACAGAAGTTTATATGGAGCACATGTCACGCCTCTTCTAGTGCTCTGTTTTAGTCCGGCTCTGCTAGTGTCCGGCCGAGGCTTATATTCTCTTCGGATAGAGGCCGCTCCTGTCGTGGTGCGGTCATAGTCAGCGTACTATTGGCTGACGTTATCTCACAGTCTTTTCTGCTGTTGCGTTCTCCATCTTCGTGCCGGCGCCTGTCGTTAAGACAGAAAAGATGTAGTTGTTGATATAGAATATTCGTAACGATATCCATCGAAAAGAGACAAGGTTTACACAAGAAAAGAGAGTTTCTGCAATATGGGAACATGTTTTCAGGTACTGTTAAAAGTGCACATGAGATGATCGTAAATTTAAAGTATAACGTCTTCTGACGCCACGAACATTCTCTCATCCTTTACGTGCATCATCCCGCCAAGCGCCTCTGAGCTACTGTAACATCCACGAGATAAATTTTACCTACAGTGTTACGAGAGGAAATTATGCCTCTAACAATTATAAACTTTATCCACTCAACATATGAAAAAACAGTGAAAACGATGATAAATATTAATTATTTGTGTAATATTCTATGATATAATTGGACATATCGATGTGCACCATACAAAGACAATGATAATTGTAAATTCCTTTTATGATCTGAATATGTCTTCCTTTGTTTTTACCTTTTGTCGGTTGGCTTTTGTAGGTTGCGGACGCATATTAAACTGAGGTCTGTTAAGAAATTGTAATTATTTGTTAATTATTACTTGAGAATAGAGTTCATTATTAGTATAAATATGAGTGAATAATTATTTGTAACTTTAATTCCTCTCTCAGTAAGCATTATCTGTGTTAATTATTTCTTTCCGCTGCAAGCAGCGTAGCCATTGATGATAGCGATTTGTATCACGTTTTTGTCAGTGTTTTCCTTATAAAAAAATCAAATGTTTGCTTGATGAAGCCTAAATAGTGCACAATACGAAAGTAGAGTTTAATAAGCATTTTTAATACATATCTTATTTGCTCTAACAATAGAAAGTCTCTATCAATTGTCTGCCGCCAACTTAACAATTATCTCAGCGACAAATTCAAATTACGCAACTCTGCAGACATAAATGCCGAACGTAATACAAATGCGTAAAAATAAATGTGCACCGGTGATCCCGAACTCATTTTAATAAAAATGATTCGAATCAGATTGGGTCTTTAAAAACAGTGCTCATAGCACGATCCTTACAACAAACTTTTCTAGCTGATGTATGGAGCCGAAATTAATTACGCACGAATTGCGAAGAATATTGTTTCAGGTAACATACGTCAGTGTTGTGCGCGGCTGATATTCGGTGGTTTTAATGATCATTTTGCTGAAGATAACTATTTCCATTATAATCAATAGTTGTGTACAATCTGTTGCATGAACTGTGATTTAGTGACACTTACACAACTTACAGACAACACTTTAACACAACGTTAACTTGGAGTTCTTTATCAACTTGACCAAATCTTTAGCCGGGAGAAAAATTATTTAGTAATTACTCAATGTAATAAAATAAGATTATCGTTTTCATTTACAAATTAATAAAATACCAAACCACCGAATAACACAGCGAACGCCACACTACGTTGCTCCGTTTTTTTCTATTCAAACATTTAACTCAGCTGAAGGAAATTGCGCTGGTCAGCTCTACATCATCTTCCCTCCAAGGCTTCAATCTAAAACAGTGCTGGACGATCAAGTGACTGGAGTACAACAACCCGGTCGTTAATGGCCGCTTTCTAAACTTCTTCTTCCAATAAGTTACTTCCTCACTGGACAGGACATGACAGTTGTGGTGTCACCGCCAGACACCACACTTGCTAGGTGGTAGCCTTTAAATCGGCCGCGGTCCGTTAGTATACGTCGGACCCGCGTGTCGCCACTATCAGTGATTGCAGACCGAGCGCTGCCACACGGCAGGTCTAGACAGACGTCCTAGCACTCGCAGCGATGGTTCACTGCCTACTTACGTTCTTATTTGCCGAGACGATAGTTTAGCATAGCCTTCAGCTACGTCATTTGCTACGACCTAGCAAGGCGCCATTATCAGTTACTATTGATATTGTGAGTCATGTACCGTCCAGACCGACGTTCATCATTAATGGATTAAAGTTAAGTATTCCACCAGCTACGTCCGTTGTTCTAAATTCTAATTTCCTTGTCCTGTTCCAGACCTCACGCCAGCCTGCGTGAGCTAAAACGCGTGCCTTTCGGCCTCCTCTAGTAACACGGTGTTGGCTCTCCTGCCAACCACAACAACAGTGACAGGTAGCGCCACGGTAGGACCTCTGTCTGACGTACAGACGCTAAACACACAGACACATCCTTATTACTGCTTTCATATTTAATCACCTTCTTATTTAAGGCACCATTAATTTCTGTACGAGTTTTTTCACTATTTCTGGCGTTGAGTTTGTGATGCTCGACGAATTTTCCCTTCCGAAATGGAGCGTGGGCGCCAGTCAGTTGGTGCCTCTCTGTTCCGCAGGGCGGGCAGACGGGGCGCTGGCAGCCGCATTGGGGTTTCTGATTAATTGGGAGCCGCCGGACTGAAATATCAATCAGGAAATGTACAGAAACAAATCGACAGAATGCGCGCACTGTTTGCCTACGCGCTGCAGCCCCCGCCGCAGTCTGCATTTGTACGGATCAGGGCGCGCGCCGGTTGACAAAGCGACCCCAATATTTAAACGAGGTACCGCCGGCAGCCCGTTCCTTGCGTAGTCACACGCACACACACTCACACACACTCACACACACTTTCGGCTGGCGCGACGGCTTTTTTTGCCTCTTGTTTTACGGGAACGAACTGATGGAATAAACACGAAGTCTGCTGGCGGCTAGCGCATACGGTCTTGTGTGGGAAAGAAACGGGCTACCAGACGGGAGACGAAAAAAATGAAATACTTGCTGGGTGTGAGCGAGTAGTGGCAACTCTAGCGACACAGGCATTTCTTACGCCCAAATGCGTACTCAGTTTTCATTCTATGGAAAATCTACCGTTTTTACGAAGGCATGTTCTGTAAATTGTTGCCCCTACTTATCCAAAACGTTTATCAACTTTCCAGTACATTGTTGATGGAACGGCTCCGTTTGTTTCCGACACTGTGGCTTTAGCAAACGGGATAGCAGGTTGGCAGTGCATAAAAATGCGATACGATACGTAAAGGAGATTTATGTATACATCTGCGTATACATGTCCTACATTCTCCACGCACCAGTCTAACACGCGCTGCAGACGGTACTTAGCATTGTCCCGTTCCAACTGCGTATGGGGTGTGGGAGGAAAAATTGCTCAGATGTGCCTGTGCGTCACGTAATTAGTTTAACCATGTTTTCACGGTTTCTGCAGGAATTGCTGTCGGCATTAATTCATGCGATTACTTAATGTAAACACTTCCCGAAAATGTAAATACAGAATCGATTTTTACAAAACTATTCGGTCTTAAATTTAAAAAAAAGTATCACTCTCATTAGACATTCTGAAGATATTTTCTAAACTTTCCAGATGGTTCTGAACGAATGCTTCGATGTGTCTGTGTGTCACGTAATTAGTCTAACCTTGTCTTCGCAGTGCCTGCAGGAATTGCTGTCGGCATTTATTCGTGCGATTACTTAACGTAAACACTTCCAGAAAATGTGAATCCAGAATCTGTTTTGACCAAACTATTCGGTCTTAAATTAAAAAAAAAGTGTACAATCCTCATTGTACATACTGAAGATATTTTCCAAATTTTCCAGATGCTTCTGTACGCATGTCTGCCACAAAAGTTCTGCCAGTATACTACATCAACTAAAACAAAATTTAGTAGGATTCTCAAATACACCAAAAGTAAATTAAATACTGATGTTAAGATTTAAAAACCTAATTGAAGATCTCAGCTGTAAGCAGTGGAAGGTGCAAGTTGTTACTCTGAGAAACTAGAGCAAAATTTCAACAAATCTAATAAATAATATATTTCTCGTAGGTGGAATTTTTTTTTTTTTTATGTTGAGATAACATTGTTTCAAATATATCCATATATCATGTTTTAACAGTGTAAATTCAATCCCAAATTTTATTCTTGAGAGTTCACCAATGGTTCCATAACATTATTTAGTTGTAAACTGAGTACACTTAACATTGTAAAGCGTTGACTTACCACTTTTTGCTTGCAGGATGAAACCTCGAGAGAGTACAAATTTATAACGTTCCAACTGTTTCAGTTTTTAAAACTGAGAACCGCATCAAAAATTTTTGCAGTAATGAAGTATAACAACCTCAGTAATTAATCTATGATTCAATACAGCAAAAAATAAATTTTAGAAAGCACCTTACTACAGTACATATACAATGTTAAGGATGGCCCTTAATCTTTCTACAATCACAGTGTCGCGTAAATGTATGTAAGTTATGATAAGGGACACAGGTGAACATTGTTTGCTTGCTTAAATTAGGATTCAAATTTACCTCATTAGCTGCAGCTTAAACCGCATTTCCGTTCGGGAATATACTCAAGATCTTTATATGATTGTCAGTCGTAGTAGTCCACATCGTCCTCAGATTCGTACAAATCGTCGCTAACAGGCATTTTCCTGATACCAGCATTGCGTTACTACTAATGAGGAACAGGTTTTTGGCACATGCCACCATTTACATGTATACACCGTGACACGGTTCCCTTTAGCGAGAAACCGAGCGAGATGGCCTAGTGGTTAGCACAATGGACTCGCATTCGGGAGGACGACGGTTCAGTCCTTCTATCCTGATTTAGGTTTTCCGTGATTTCCCTAAATCGTTCCAGGCAAATGCCGGGGTGGTTCCTTTGAAAGGGCACTGCCGACTTCCTTCCCCATTTTTCCCTAATCCGACGAGACCGATGATCTCGCAGTTTGGTCTCTTCCCCCAAACAACCCGACCCCATCCCTTAGCGAGAATCTCAAATTAGTAAAAGATCAACCATATGTCGGCTTATAGAGTAAGTATCAACCAATATGAGTAAAACACAATACAAACATTTTTTTTTACGTGGAATAACTATATTTCTTTTCGACTGCTCCTGTAAACAGCCGAGGTGTTCAACTAATTCTTAAATATCTATCATTTATACGATACAATCCACTTCATTCTTGTTCTCAGTTTCTTCTTCTTCTTCTTTAATATATTGCCATATGTCAGTATCACAGAAGCAGATGCCATGCTTACGAGTTTCTAAGGGCTTTCCATTCCGTTCCGGTTCCGAACGGCGAATATTCGTTGTACCCAGTGCGACTCGGTGCACGGCAATGTGGTCAAGTCTGGTTCAAGCCGCTTGACATATGGCGACTACTCCTGGGCGCCTAAACACGCATTTCGGCTTTGTAGCGTTTGACTTGTTATTGCTTGCACGGTTCTAGCGGAATGCTGCGTGTTTGGCGCCCCCTGGGACGAATCCATTTCCGAAGTGTTGATAACACGAAGGATTCTCTTCCGGTACTGTACAGCCTCTGATAGTGATGGCCGGCGTCTAAGATAAGTATTTACCAGCCTGTCTCCCTGTTGAACCAGTGTTACTGGACATAGGGACTTGCCAAACATATGGAAGGACGTAAGCAGGGGCCCTATCGTCTTCGAACACAGCTTCACCGTCAGGCAACAAACATTGTCCTAGGGCTGCACCTGATCGGTCAAAATGGCAGTTATGCGATCTGGTTGTTGGGACGTAAACTAGGCCGTAAGTTGGATAAAAATGTGAACCAAGAGTCATCCGGCCAAATGACTACCATCCATTGATCTGTAGTTTAGGTTTCACATCTTCGGCACCACGTTTTCCTGTTACTGGGATTTTAATCGCTGGTGAGTGGTTTTGGAGATCCCGTTCACCATACAGTTCCCTGTTTACGGAGCCCCTCGTGTTGCTTTTGTGCTCACAGGGGTTGTGAGTACGCTACTCAGCTCTGCAGCGACTTGTGCAGCTGCCGTCCGCTTAATGCTTGTCACTGGCCTCTTCAATGACCATTTGTCACGCTCAGTCAACACGTACATCTGACCGCGTTGTGACGTAGCGGATTCTGGTTTTCCTCTTACACTGCACTGGATATAAATCTTCTATACGGTGCCTCTTAAGAAACCAAAAACTTCTGCTCCTGAGGTTACGGAATCATCCACCATACTAGCGTCAGCAATTAGCACTTAGATCCAACATAATGCACTCAAAACTACACAGAACAATGTCCTGAGCAAGACTGACCCAATTTCCTGAGATTATTGCACATCGGCAAATAGGTTATAGCATACATCTCCTACGGTGATTCCATGTTTTGGTCCAGCTCCTGTATCTACGATATGCGTCGATAGTTGATACTTTATTTGCTCCGGAGTCTTTTACGGCGATCATCAAGCAACAGGCACGTAGCGCAGTGATCGGGGAAGGAAATCAGATGCTAAATAATTCAGTTTCCATTATAGGTGAAACCTTGTGCACATTCTTCACTCACGGCGGCGCTGTGGACTATGTACTTTTGTTCCTCATGTAGTAATAAAAGAGAAATTTGTTATGTACTGGCATTTTAACACTGACTAGTCAACACAGACCTAACTGCCCCCCAAAAGCCAGCATGCAACTCGGTTACATGATCCATGAGGGTAATGGAGTCTAGTGGTGTTATGAATGGTGGGCTACATGTGGTTCCCAAGTCGTGGAGCGACCGTAAACCATAAAATTACCAAATATGCAGCAACCAGTCGCAAAATCATGTCTTATTTATTTTTTGCAAATCGATTTCAGCTGGTTAACAGCCATCATTGGTGCTTTCAACCAATATGTGCCCTGAGTAGTAATACTGTCTTAAGCAGAGGTCAAACATAAAGACTTTATGTTTGAGCTCTGCTTAATACGAGGTGCATTCAAGTTCTAAGACCTCCGATTTTTTTTCTCCGGACTGGAAAGAGATAGAAACATGCGCATTGTTTTAAATTGAGGCCGCATTCATTGTCAATACGTCCCAGAGATGGCAGCACCGTGCGGCAGATGGAATTTTACCGCCAGTGGCGAGAATGAGAACTGTTTTAAATACTTAAAATTGCGACGTTTTCCTTACTTGAACAGCGTGCAATCATTCGTTTTCTGAATTTGCGTGGTGTGAAACCAATTGAAATTCATCGACGGTTGAAGGAGACATGTGGTGATGGAGTTATGGATGTGTCGAAAGTGCGTTCGTGGGTGCGACAGTTTAATGAAGGCAGAACATCGTGTGACAACAAACCGAAACAACCTCGGGCTCGCACAAGCCGGTCTGACGACATGATCGAGAAAGTGGAGATAATTGTTTTGGGGGATCGCCGAATGACTGTTGAACAGATCGCTCCAGAGTTGGCATTTCTGTGGGTTCTCTGCACACAATCCTGCATGACGACCTGAAAATGTGGAAAGTGTTACCCAGGTGGGTGCTACGAATGCTGACGGACGACCACATGGCTGCCCGTGTGGCATGTTGCCAAGCAATGTTGACTCACAACGACAGCATGAATGGGACTTTCTTTTCGTCAGTTGTGACAATGGATGAGACGTGGATGCCATTTTTCAATCCAGAAACAAAGCACCAGTCAGCTGAATGGAAGCACACAGATTGACCGCCACCAAAAAAATTTCGGGTTACTGCCAGTGCTGAAAAAATGATGGTGTCCATGTTCTGGGACAGCGAGGGCGTAATCCTTACCCACTGCGTTCCAAAGGGCACTACGGTACCAGGTGCATCCTACGAAAATGTTTTCAAGAACAAATTCCTTCCTGCACTGCAACAAAAACGTCCGGGAAGGGCTGCGCGTGTGCTGTTTCACCAAGGCAACGCACCCGCACATGGAGCTAACGTTACGCAACAGTTTCTTCGTGATAAAACAACTTTGAAGTGATTCCTCATGCTCCCTACTCACCTGACCTGGCTCCTAGTGACTTTTGGCTTTTTCCAACAATGAAAGACACTCTCCGTGGCCTTCACATTCACCAGCCGTGCTGCTATTGCCTCAGCGATTTTCCAGTGGTCAAAACAGACTCCTAAAGAAGCCTTCGCCGCTGCCATGGAATTATGGCGTCAGCGTTGTGAAAAATGTGTACGTCTGCAGGGCGGTTAGGTCGAGAAGTAACGCCACTTTCATCGATTTCGGGTGAGTAGTTAATTAGAAAAAAAAATCGGAGGCCTTAGAACTTGAATGCACCTCGTACAGTATTACTACTCAGGGCATATATTGGTTGAAAGCACCGATGGTGGCTGTTAAACATTATTTTGCAGCTGGTTGCTCCATATTTGGTAATCTAATGGGGTTGATGCTAGATACAACCAGTTCGAGAAATATGTATGATATTTCGAGTCTCACAGTAGGAGGCGAATGTTCAATAGGTGTCGCTGCGGTGTACGTCAATTCGGCGGGCAGCTACCACTACTGGTAACGCTTCTCACTGTAAAGACGTACTGTCCAAATGTTGAAACTTGCAGTGACATATTGAGTCACGTGACAAACAACAGCGTATGCATGCCATACAATTCTACTAATGAGCGGGGACAGCATTACTGCCTCTGCTAAACCACGCTGAGAAAGATGTATTATCCCCGTTACAGAGGTGCTGCAGATAGTGTTTTTCTCTATTCAGATGAATGTTAATGCCTTCCATGATACAAGGCACCTTACATTTCCAGAACTCTCGCCTGCTTATCTGGGTGGTAACGTGTTCGCCTCCCATGCAGTCGGGCCCGGGTTCGATTCCCGGTCGGGTTGGAGATTTTCTCCGCTCGAGGACTGCGTGTTGTGTTGTCCTCATCATCATATCAGCCCCATCAAAAATGGTTCAAATGGGTCTGAGCACTATGGGACTTAACATCTATGGTCATCAGTCCCCTAGAACTTATAACTGCTTAAACCTAACTAACCTAAGGACATCACACACATCCATGCCCGAGGCAGGATTCGAACCTGCGACCGTAGCAGTCGTGCGGCTCCGGACTGAGCGCCTAGAACCGTTAGACCACCGCTTCAGCCCCATCACCTGCGCCGAAGTCGCCCAATGTGGCGTCGACTGAAGTAAGACTTTCACTTGGCGGCCGAACTACCCCGCATCCTCTCGGCCAATGATGCCATACGCTCATATCCATTTTTTTCCAGGACTATAAAAAGAGGTAATTAGTAGCACATATCAACTCTAACGGTAATGAGTTAGCTTCAGTTTTGTGCATGCCCCTGATGGACAAATCTACCATGGGCGAAAGACGCGATGGAACGATGGAATTACATGCTAATGATGCTGCTTTGAGGTGAGACGACATATGCCATAGTTAGAAAAGTCTCCACGACAAGCTATTGCGCCTGCAACGACTGACCTGACCCTGGGTGCACGCACACACACACACACACACACACACACACACACACACACACACACGGTCTGGCGTGGCCTATCAGCGGGAAGGCCTCGCTGCGCTGACGAAGACGGATTGCCACTCACGCAGATTGCGACGCAGGCTGCGTTTGTGGCCAGGGGTCACCTGCAGGACAGACGTCTGTTTGCGGTGCTCATGTGTGCCAGCGGGCCTCTTCTGGCTAGGGCTAATATATTAGCTTCGAGGACACTTTGCCTTTGCGGATATCCCGCTTTATGGCCTGTGTGGAGAATGGAAACGATCAATAAACGAGGTAGTTGCTACGCTGCGTGAAACCACTTGTTCTGAGTGCTGGCATATCCTTTCTAGATTGATGACTGAAAATATGCTTCGTACCACCGTCATAACCCGTACCGTATGTGTTTTTCCGATTGTTTCGACAACAGCCACCTGTGTAATGCAGCTATAAATTAATCTACATTCTCGGTCCAGTTCAGCAGTCTCCAATGCCGAGTCTCCAGTAGTGAATGAGACAACGTGGCTTCTGTGCACCGTTCGGTTTGTCAGAATTGCACAGAGTCTCACTTCAATCCCAACCCACCTGCACGTCGTTACTTTAGGGCGAAAAGGGTTGTCAGCACATTGCCCTCTGAACTGACGTACACCACAGTGCGTTCACTCAGACTGGCTTGAGGCACAAAACACTCAAGTTCTGCATCGTATTGTCACCTGTAGTCGAGAAAAAAGAAAACATTATCAATTGGCATTGGTTTTGCCGTCTTAAGTTTACTGCAGTTAAATATTATTGTTCATCAGAAGCCTATAGATTTTATTTACACACAATCTTCTGTGATCAAGCTCGAAATAAGAGTAAATAATATTTCTGTACATTTTTTCTTTATAGAAAAAAAACATTGTACTTCCTTGTAACGTTCGAGTAAAATTTACATACGGTGCTTAGCCTCTAGTGTACATATTCTGCAAACCAGTGATTTTACCTTCCTTGTTAGCAGAGGTTGAGGTCAAAAGAAACTTGGTTTGACATTCTCTCTTCGAAATTTTTCTTGTTCATCCCTATGATTTCCTTGTCTGTGTCTCTGTTGGTAATTTTATATTGATGTTGTTGTAAGTGTTCACCAACATTTTAATGATATATTCTGTACTTTTATTCTCTTACATGCTCTTTGTACCAGACGTCAACTGTTGTCCCTGTTTGACCTACGTATTTCCCATTATTGTATTGTATTTTAGATGGTATATTGCTTAGTTTTAACACAGAGTTGTTTTTTATTGTTTCTGATAAATACTTTTGAGCTGAATTATTGCTGTGAAGAGCTATTTGTATGGCTTGTTTCTGAATATATGAGATATTCTGTGTGTATTTGTTGTTGTCTGTAATTATCTTTTTCTTCCTTCCTATGTGTCATTTCTATTCTTGTGTCTTGCATGTTTGTGTGAGAAACGGCTTTAATGGAGGTAACTGGTAAGTATTTTGTCTTTTCTGTCTTGACTGTGTTGTTCAGCCTTGTGACTAATGTTTATTCGTACATATTGAGTGGGGTATGTTTTTCGTTCTTTTTTTGGGCAGTTGTCTCTGTTTGATCGTGCTGTGTTTAGTCTGCAGAATACGTATTTAGCAGTAAATACTGTTTGAGAGATTATACACTCCTGGAAATGGAAAAAAGAACACATTGACACCGGTGTGTCAGACCCACCATACTTGCTCCGGACACTGCGAGAGGGAAGTACAAGCAATGATCACACGCACGGCACAGCGGACACACCAGGAACCGCGGTGTTGGCCGTCGAATGGCGCTAGCTGCGCAGCATTTGTGCACCGCCGCCGTCAGTGTCAGCCAGTTTGCCGTGGCATACGGAGCTCCATCGCAGTCTTTAACACTGGTAGCATGCCGCGACAGCGTGGACGTGAACCGTATGTGCAGTTGACGGACTTTGAGCGAGGGCGTATAGTGGGCATGCGGGAGGCCGGGTGGACGCACCGCCGAATTGCTCAACACGTGGGGCGTGAGGTCTCCACAGTACATCGATGTTGTCGCCAGTGGTCGGCGGAAGGTGCACGTGCCCGTCGACCTGGGACCGGACCGCAGCGACGCACGGATGCACGCCAAGACCGTAGAATCCTACGCAGTGCCGTAGGGGACCGCACCGCCACTTCCCAGCAAATTAGGGACACTGTTGCTCCTGGGGTATCGGCGTGGTCCATTCGCAACCGTCTCCATGAAGCTGGGCTACGGTCCTGCACACCGTTAGGCCGTCTTCCGCTCACGCCCCAACATCGTGCAGCCCGCCTCCAGTGGTTTCGCGACAGGCGTGAATGGAGGGACGAATGGAGACGTGTCGTCTTCAGCGATGAGAGTCTCTTCTGCCTTGGTGCCAATGATGGTCGTATGCGTGTTTGGCGCCGTGCAGGTGAGCGCCACAATCAGGACTGCATACGACCGAGGCACACAGGGCCAACACCCGGCATCATGGTGTGGGGAGCGATCTCCTGCACTGGCTGTACACCACTGGTGATCGTCGAGGGGACACTGAATAGTGCACGGTACATCCAAACCGTCATCGAACCCATCATTCTACCATTCCTACACCGGCAAGGGAACTTGCTGTTCCAACAGGACAATGCACGTCCGCATGTATCCCGTGCCACCCAACGTGCTCTAGAAGGTGTAAGTCAACTACCCTGGCCAGCAAGATCTCCGGATCTGTCCCCCATTGAGCATGTTTGGGACTGGATGAAGCGTCGTCTCACGCGGTCTGCACGTCCAGCACGAACGCTGGTCCAACTGAGGCGCCAGGTGGAAATGGCATGGCAAGCCGTTCCACAGGACTACATCCAGCATCTCTACGATCGTCTCCATGGGAAAATAGCAGCCTGCATTGCTGCGAAAGGTGGATATACACTGTACTAGTGCCGACATTGTGCATGCTCTGTTGCCTGTGTCTATGTGCCTGTGGTTCTGTCAGTGTGATCATGTGATGTATCTGACCCCAGGAATGTGTCAATAAAGTTTCCCCTTCCTGGGACAATGAATTCAAGGTGTTCTTATTTCAATTTCCAGGAGTGTATGTGATTTGATGTCTTGTGTAATATTGTGTCTGTTGCTGTACATTTTTAGTGCTTGCAGAACATGTGTTTACTGCCCTGAAACTTTATAGTAACGTGCAAGAAATTCATTGATCTAATTGGTCCTATTTAAATTGGAAAATTTGTTGGATGAGGAACAACATTTGTTTCTGTATTTTACTGGTTAATTATATTGCTTGTTTCATCTATCAGGTACAGGTTGTCATCCATCTATTTAATCCAGTACTGGATGTTGTACTTAATAGGCACTATTTTGTTAAATATGATCTGTACCACAGGGTTCAATAATACGTTTGCTAACGTTTCAGACACTGGGGATCCCAGTAGTAATTATTCACTTTGTGAACATATTTCACTCATTATCTCTTTCACCTTGACAATTCATTTGATGTATTGATGAGGAAGTATCTTGTATGTCTTCAGAAGTTCTTCTATGATGTTAACTGTTTCAGTTGGTGTATTGGAGTATATGTTCTCTACATCATACGAGAGAAGGGTGTCAGGAAACTGAGTGTCTGAGTGTCTTTTATATGAGTATACTGAATCAACTGTATAGTGTTTTGTGACAACATCGTCAATGTTTAAGGTGCAGTAGTAAATGATGCCACTTACAGCGCCAATGTCATATATTAATAATGTACTTTAAACTTAATTATATAACTTTAAGTACTAAAGTGCAGCCAGCTAATCATAAGAGCTGGCAGCTGACTTTAAAGGCAATCTTTAATGCTGTCAGCCAAGTTTAAATTGTGCAGTCTGATGGTGTTGATGTTCATTAGAAGAGCGAATCGTGTAGATAAAAATATAAAGTGCGACTTGTGGCTGTTTCCAAAATCTTTCTATTTTTTGTGATGAAGTCATGTGTCATATTAATGTATTGGTCGTTACCCACGCAAAAAATATATTTTGATTCATTGCTTGGAAAATGAAGACAGACAATACTAGTAGCAGGGCTGCAAATATCCTGGACCAGACTGCACTGTTGCCAGGTTTCATGTCAGATGTCCCCCTCCCCATCCTCCACCTTCCCCTCTTCCCTCCAACATTGCAGGCTAATTGCCCTAAGTTTAAAATGATGGTAGATTAAAAAAAACAACATAGTATAGCTCAGTCACCAGAAGTATAAAATAAAAGACAGGCACTCATTTTACCCAGCGTCAGAAAAAAGATGGAAAAACTGTGGATACTTATGCAGCCTGTATGCTGCCACAAACTGTCATGCTATGTTTATAATCCAAGATGATAGAAATATCCTGCCCAATTGGGTCAGTCTGTATGTCACAGGCTTGCATGTCCATGACTCCAGTCAAGCATGGCGGTCCAAGGTAGTGGATTTGCGGATACTGAGTCAACTTGTATGGCTGCCATTCAGCCTGTCCAAAGTTTATAATAGAATGGAATTGGAAAATCATGGCTTTTCCCCAGTCTTAATCACAGCTCATTTGTGATAAGCGCCCGTTGAAGTTCAAAACTCTATAGCTCATTGGCTCATGTGGATGTTCAGATCCTCATCACTGTCACCCCAAGTTTAGATACCAAGCGCCCATGTGCTTTAAGTTTAGATCTGGCCAGCTAACTGGTTCAGCTGACATGTTAAAATAATTGCCGCCATCAGTATGGAATTCCAAGAGCTGAACTGTGCTAAGTTTAAAATCGTGTATCTCAGCTCTGATGTTTAATGATTTATGGTTTTTATTTTATTTTATTCGTATCGTTCCATAGGACCAAATTCAAGAGCAAATATCCATGATGATGGAATGTCTCAGTACATGAAATTGCACTATAAAAGTAGTGATAGATAAAACAAAATGCTTATGAACCGTAAGAAGACTACAAGCTGTAAGTTTATAAAAACGCAGTCATCTAGTGAATACAGTATGGTATAGTGGGAACAATAGCGTCTTAATTTAAAGACATCTGTAACATGCCTACAAGCAGTTCATGCCACACGCACAGATAACTCATCTACTGCCCACCTGCTGCCTGACATAGCACTGTCTAGGTCTCCATAAGTCCCACCAGGACTACCTGCCACCCACACCATACAACAAGAGAATGCTACACCACCCAGTAGCAATATGCAGACAACTACCCACAACTGATAGTTATTAACCCAGCGACTGATCAGTGCCTCTACTACACATCACTTCGAGCCACTGGTATCATGCCTTCACTGACTCACTGACCCCCCAAACTGATCACATCGTCCTGATGCTATCTGGTGCCTGCTGTCACAAAGTCAAGCTTTGGCATGTTGGGATATGCACGAAATTCCGTCATAGGAACTATGCTACATATACATAGAGTCATTCCTAATGCTTTACAATTTTAAACTGCTAGAGGTATGCGGTATAAAATTTCTGCCTACTTGGTTATATGCAGACTGCTATTCACTTTCCAGCTGACAGAGGTTTAATGTGAGCTAAATGTAGTAACTTGATGGTATGATATTCCATCAGATACTAGTTAAATGCGCCAAACATTTACTTTTTAACATAGTTTCAACTACTTTTCAGTGTCCCATACCCAAAATAAGATAATTTTTTGAATGTAATAATTTGTTTTAGGATTTCTGATGAAGAGAGCGAGAACTTTAATTGCTTACTTCTTATTCCCAGTATACTGCTAAGATATTAAGCATATCCATAGCTGTATAATGACGTATTCTAAAGCAGTTTACGAGCTTTGTTGGAACCCGTGTCTGTCATTCTGACAGAATGCATGCTGTCCTCAAAGAGTTGGAGAAGGTCAAATGTGTTTCTTGGAGAAATGTAATTCCATATTTCAAAATCGAATGAAAATAAGCAAAGTAGTGTAATTTACTTAGCCAGCCGAAGTGGCCGTGCGGTTAAAGTTGCTGCAGTCTGGAACCGCAAGACCGCTACGGTCGCAGGTTCGAATCCTGCCTCGGGCATGGATGTTTGTGATGCCCTTAGGTTAGTTAGGTTTAACTAGTTCTAAGTTCTAGGGGACTAATGACCTCAGCAGTTGAATCCCATAGTGCTCAGAGCCATTTGAACCATTTTTGTAATTTACTTGAGATTGTGACGACGGTAAATACAACAGCATACAGTTTTTGAAGAAGGTCTTGAATATGGCTTTCCATGAAAGTTTACTCTGCAGAAGCCTAGAAATTTGAACAATACAGTGTCAGTAACCTTTCATCCAATCTGTGTAATCAAAAAGTCAGTGTCAGTTGAATTGTGTGTTTGAAACTATTACACTGAGCCACACTGTCATTTAGCATCAGTTTTGATGGACTGACAATGTTGTACCCAACATCCTTCACTACCAAGCTAATGTCATTAGCAAACAGAAACTGACTGTGAGCTGCCCTTCTTATTCCAACTGCTGCAGTAACATTTTGTGATCGCCACAATCAAACGCCTTAGTTATATCAAAGAAGGTGCCTGGTGTTCACACACACACACACACACACACACACACACACACACACACACACACACTCACTCACACATATATATCTGTGCACACGCATTCACGCACACATAGATAAAGAGATAGTGTTTGTGTACGTCCAGGCACTCTCATATTGAGAGCCTTTTCAATGACTTTTGCCTACACCAATGACATAAAAAATGGTCTAAAACTGTTTACAGTAAACCCTTCTCCCTTTTTTATAAAGTGGTTTTACTACAGATATCATATTGTTCAGGAAACTTAGAATTTCTAAAGGAAAAATTACAAATGTGGCTACGTGCTGGGCTAACATATGCAGCACAGTGCCTTACTAGCCTGCTAGATACCCCATAATACCCATGAGAGTCGTTAACGTCAACGATTACATTATTGACTCAATCTTCCTTTGTCAGTATCACGGAGGGCGAACTTCACATATAAGTTTTGAAAAGCCATTCTCTGAGAGAGATTCATGATTTCCTCTAGAAAGTAAATTGCTATTTAATTTTCATGCTATATTCATAAAACCATTGTTAAATACAGTTCATATACCTGTCACATCAGTAGCAAAAACATCTATACTACGTTACCTCACCGTTGTACTGTTGACCAGTCACTTCCTTCACGACCATGGATTTAACTTCATTCTGAAAGTTAGAAATTCTCTTTACATACCAATTACTTTACTGGTTATAATTGCCTACTGTAGCTAGACTGTTGTAAAGTATTGTGCTGTATATTAACCTGGGGTGTAGAAACGACGGAAAGGCCCCATCCCCACCTATGTTCGCGTGGTAGAGTAATGGTGGTGTACGCGTACTTGGAGAACTTGTTTGCGCAGCAATCGCCGATATGGTGTAGCTGAGGCGGAATAAGGGGAACCAGCCCACATTCGCCGAGACAGATGGAAAACCGCCTAAAAACCATCAACAGACTGGCCGGCTCACCGGACCTCGACACCAGTCCTCTGGGCGGATTCGTGCCGGGGACCAGGCGCTCCTTCCCAATCCGGAAAGCCGTGCGTTAGATCGCACGGCTAACTGGGCGGGTAGCTAGACTGTTTCTATCGCAAACTTTTTTTTTTTTTGAGTCATGAGTGTTGTGACTAGTTTTATGTGGCCCGCCAACAATTCCTCTCCGTTGTCAGTCTCTTCATCTCAGAATAGCACTTACAACGTAGATGCTCTATTATTTGCTGAATGTAATCCAATCTCTCTCTTCTTCTTCTTCAATTTTTACACTTTACAGCTACCTGTAATGCATGGAGGCTATTCCGTAACATCTTAACAAATGTCCTCCCAACATCTCCATCCTTCTTTTCCGTATATTCACTTCCTTGTTGATTCGCTTGAGAACCTCTTCATTCCCTCATTTGTTACCTTATCGGTCCATCTAAGTTACAACATTATGTTGTAGCACCGCATCTCAAACGCTCCGATTCTCTTCATTTCCGCAATTTCCACAGTCCATGCACCATTACGATAGAATGGTGTGTTTCAAATGTACATTCAAAAATATCTTCCTCAAATTAAGGCATATTTTTGATACCAGAAGACTTCTCTAAGCCAGGAATGTCATTTTTCCCAGTGCTAGTCCGCTGTTTACGTCGTTCTTGCTCCGTCCGTCATGGTTTGATTTGCTGCTTAGGAAGCAGAATTCCTTAACTTCACGAACTTCGTGATCACCCATCCTCATGTTTAGTCTCCCACTGTTCTCATTTCTGCTACTCCTCATTACTTTCTTCTTTCTTCGACTAATTCTCAGTCCACATTTGAACTAATTAGACTGTTCATTCCATTCAACATATCCTGTAACTCTTCTTCCCTCTCAGTAGGGATAGCAACGCAATCACCGAATCTTGCAAAAGATTCACCTTGAATTTTAATTTCGATGTATCTTCTATTTCTGTCATTGCTTCTTCGATGTGTAGCTACCCCCCCCCCAACCCCCCCTCCCCCCCCCCCCCCCCTGTTTTATATCGCGTTTGGTCTTCCACTTTGAATATTCCTCCTTGGCTCTTGTGCTTACTGTATATTGACCGTCTTTTCCTATAGTTTACTCCTCGTTTTCTCAGAAATTCGAACATCTTACACCATTTTACATTGTCTAACGGTTTCTCCAGGTCGACGAATCGTATGAACATGCTCTGATTCGTCTCTGGTCTTCCTTCCATTCCCAACAACTACTTCAGAATTGCTCTCTGGTACCTTTCCCTTCTCTAAAATCAAACTGATAGTCGTCTAACGCATCCTCAGTTTTCTTCTCCATTCTTCTGTACATTATTCTTGTCAGGGACTTGGATACATCAGCCGTTAAGATGATTGTGCGATAAGTTTGCACTTGTCGGCTCTTGCAATCTTCAGAAATGTGCATGATATTTTTTCTGAAAGTCAGATATTACATCGCCACACTTATACATTCTACACACCAACGTGAACAGTTCTTTTGTTGCAACCTTCCGCTACGAGTTCAGCAATTCCGATGCAATGTTGTCCATCACTTACGTCTTATTCGATTTTAAGTCTTCCAGAGCTTTTTCAAAATTCTGATGAAGCCCTACCTTTCTATATGGACTCCTGTTCCTTCTTCTATCGCGTCAGCAGACAAGTCCTTCCCCTCACTCAGACCTTCTATCTATTCGTTCTGCCTATCCACTCTCTCCTCTGCATTTAACGATGGTACCTGTATTTACATTGCACTCATAATGTTACCGCCCCTGCTTTTAGTTTCAGCGAAGGTTATTTTACCTTTCATATATGCTGAGCCAGTTTTCCTGCATTCATTTCGTTTTCGATTATTTATGCAGCCGTTTCGCCTTAGCTTCACTGCACTTCCTACTTATTTCGTTGCTAAGTGACTTGTATTTCTGTATTCCAAAATTTCTTTGAACGTTTTTGCGAATCCATCTTCCATAGATAAAGTGAAGTGTTCCTTCTGTTACTCATGGTTTCTTCGTTGCTGTCTTCTTTGTACAGACGTTTTCTTTCAAACTTCAGTGACTAACCTTTTTAGAGATGCCCATTCCTCAAATAAACAGCTTAGTAAGCTCTTCCTATATAGCCTCAAAAGACTTTAAAAGCATCTTCTCATTCCTTAGCACTTCCGTAACCCACTTCTTTGTGCACCGAGTGGGGTGGCGCAGTGGTTAGCCCACTGTACTCGCATTCAGGAGGACGACGATTCAAATCCTGATTTAGATTTCCCGTGATTTCCCTAAATCGCTTCAGGCAAAGGGCACGGCCGACTTGCTTCCGTACCCTTCCCCAAAAAGATGGGACCGATGGCCTCGCTGTTTGGTCCCACCCCCAGTTCAAGCAACCAATTTTCATTGTGCAGTGATTTTTCCTAACTAACCTTCTATACTGAACCTACTCTTCATCACTACTGAATTGTGACCTGAGTCTACATCTGCCCTTGGGTAAACCTAACAATCCAGTATCTGATTTCTGAATCTCGATCTGACCATGATGTAATCTACCTGAAATCTCCCAGTATCCCCTGGCCGTTTCCAAATATACCTCCACCTCCTGTGATTCTTGCACAGAGTATTCGTTATTACCAGCTGAAATTTATTGCAGAACTCAATTAATCTTTCTCCTCTCTCATTTCTGTTACCAAGCCCATTTATTGCACAGCTCAATCTTTCTCCTCTCTCATTCCTATTACCTGGCCCATAGTCTCCAGCAATCCTTTCTTCTACTCCTTGCCCTACACCTGCATTCTAATCCCCCATGACTATTAAATTTTCATCTCTCTTTACGTACTGAATTACCAATAGCAGTAAAACATTTCTGAAAGAGAGGAATTTGTTAACACTTACGCATATTTACAATAACCAAGTCGCCCGCTTCGTGTTCTGGTCTGTATGTGAAAGCTGATTTCAGGAACTACCTGCAAGTATTTTGGTATGATTTACAGTAAGAGATAGACTGACTCGTCAGGAAGGTCTTTTGATATAATTTATAATATTGGGAACGATGAGAGTGTAATATACGTATTTTTATAAGTTCTGAATTTAATTAACGTTTGCAGACACATCTCCGAACAATGTTGGAATCTGTGGGCTGATTAGCTACAGAGAAGTGAATGTGGGTCAATTGTCGTGCCTCCAGAGGGCAGCGAACAGCGAAACTTGAACAGAATCTACACTTAGGTATATGTACCTACTATCACTACATATTATAAATTGAAGACCCCACCCACCTATTTCGCTGATAGATAAACTATACGCTCGGAAATGAGTTATAAACTAGAGGACTCAAATGATTAGGAAGAGTGACAGGAACAGAAAAATCATACGAAGTTGTCCTAAGTGCGATATTCTGAAATTTCCTTGAGCCGTTCATCAGAGAACCGACACGTGAAAATAACATCTCACACCTGCTGGTGGCAAACTGATATGAACTTTTCGACTCAGCGTAGAGCAGGAAATCAGGATCGTAAGGCCGTTAAGACATCACTGAATACGACTCTAAAAAGGAATACAATGAGAGGTAGGAAGATCTTTCTGTTAACCAAGAGCGTCAAGAGAGATTTCAAATTACCAGACAAATCATCACGAAAATTTCTTCCTCATCATTGACAATGGTGGATATCAAAAGACAAAGTTTAAGAGCATCGCAATATGCTTTAGGCAAGTATGTCCCGTGCAAAACTTAACCGTGTTAGGAAGCTGTTACGAAAGTAAAGAGAGCTTTACTGGAAATTTAAACGCTGCCAAAGCTTCACAGACAAACAAAAATCAAACTAGGACAAAATCAACGTTAGACTGGTGTGGTGTCACCGCCAGAGACCACACTTGCTAGGTGGTAGCCTTTAAATCGGCTGCGGTCCGTTAGTATACGTCGGACCCGCGGTTCGCCACTATCAGTGATTGCAGACCGAGCGCCGCCACACGGCAGGTCTAGAGAGACTTCCTAGCACTCGACCCCAGTTGTACAACCGATTTTGCTGGCGATGGTTCACTGACAAAATACGCTCTCATTTGCCGAGACGATAGTTAGCATAGCCTTCAGCTACGTCATTTGCTACGACCTAGCAAGTCGCCATTACCAGTTACTATTGATACTGAGAATAATGTACCGTCAAGAGCGACGTTCACCATTTATGGATTAAAGTTAAGTATTCCACCAGCTACGTCCGTTTTTTTCTAAATTCTAATTTCCTTGTCCTGTTCCAGACCTCACGCCAGCCTGCGTGAGCTAAAACGCGTGCCTTTCGGCCTCCTCTAGTAACCCAGTGTTGGCTCTCCTGCCAACCACAACAGCTGGACATGCCTGAAGCGTTCGCCGAAAGGAAAACTCTAGCTATAACGTTGATTGGAGATCCTAAGCCGTTCTAGTCTCATGTTTAATCAGTAAACGGATAGAAGTCATCTGACCTGACACTCTGTGACGATAAGGGCACTGACACTAAGAGTGACACAGAAAACGTCTTCTTCCAAAGATGTTTCACAGAGGAAGACCACTTTGTTCTTTGAAATCGTCCTATTAACGACAAAATGTCAGATATCGAAATAAGTGGCCAAGGGATAGAAAAGCAACTCAAATCGCCAAACAGAGGAAAGGGTTATGCACCTGATGGTATACCAGTTAGATTCTACATGGAGTACGCAAAAGAACGGGCAGCACTGCTAGCGGTAGTGTGACGTAGCTCTCTTGAGGAGGAAAGCGCTCCTAATGATCGGAAAAAGGAACAGGCCATTCCCTTTTCTAAGTAGCGTCATAAAACAGACGTAGAAAATTACAGGCCTATATCCCTGATGTCGGTATTTTATAGAATTTTGGGACATGTTTTAGGGTCGCATGTTATCACATTTCTGGAGACCGAAAAATCTCTGTAGAAACTAACATGGGTTTCGGAAATAACGAGCCCGTGACACCCAGCACGCTATGTTCGTCCACGAGACACAAAAAGTTGTAGATACAGGCGCCCAGCTAGATACCGTGTTCCTTGACCTTCGAAAGGTATTCGATATAGTTCCGCACGACCGCCTAGTGAAAAAATATGAGGGTTTGGAATATCAGAACGACTGGATTGAACAGTTTCTAGCAAACAGATGTGTGTGTGTGTGATTTCCTAAGGGACCAAAGTGCTGAGGTCATCGGCCCATAGACATACACGCTACTTAAACGAACTTAAACTAAGAACAACACACACACCCGTGCCGGTGGGAGGACTCGAACCTCCGGCAGGAGGGCCGTGCAGTCCGTGACATGGCGCCTTAAACCGCGCGGCTTCTCCGCTCGGCAGAAAACAGAAAACAGCATGTAATTATGAAAGTCGATACGTCTTCAGAAGTAAAAGTAGCTGTGGGTGTTCCCCAGGGCAGTTTTGTATGACCATTACATTTCACAATATGCGTAAATCACCTAACGGTAACGTCGAAAATTCCATGAAGTTTTACGTGGATGATGCTGTTGTATACAGGGAAGTCGCGATGCAAGAAAAATTTTTGCGAAATGCAGGATGACCTGCAGAGAATCGACACACTTGACCCTCAACACTGACAAATATAACGAATAGCGAATTCATATACGTAAAGACCATTTTTGTATGATTACAATACGGCAGATCAGTCACTGGAAGCACGTAGTTCCGTACAGTACATAGCAGTATTCGTTCAGAATGAATTAAAGTGGAACGACCACAAAAAACTACGCTCTAGAACGGCAGTTGCGAGACTGAAATTAATTGGAAGAATCATCAGGAATTACAGCCCATCAATAAAGAAAGAAACACTCTTTGACCAATACTTGATTACCGCTCATAAGTATCAGATTCGTACCACATTGGACTAACAGAGGAAACAGAGTTCTAAAGAAGAGCAGCACGTTTCGTTATAGGTTCATATAGTTAGTGCGAAACCGTCACGAAGACGATCAGCCATATCCAGTGTCGGACGCTCCAAGAGAAGCGTTCTGCATCACATTATGGTCTACTGTTAAAGTTCCGAGAGTGTACATTCCTCCAATGTATATCTAGCGAGAATTCCATGTTGATAACAGAAGAGACATTCGAGCCCGCAGGAATGCTTGTCAACAATCTTTCTTGGAGTGAAGTGTACGCGACTTGAACAGGATAGGGGAAGTGACACTGGCGCACGAATTACCCTCCGCCCCACACTGCAAGGTGGCTTGTGGGGTGTAGATGTGTGTTATACATATTTCTCGCAAACGGGGTCAACTATCATGAATTACAGTAAACCAAAGCAATAAATAGTCCAAACAATAAGGAAATAGAAGATTTTGAAATGTGGTGTTGCAGAAGAATTTAGGGGATTAGATAGCAGGGTCGAACTGCTAAAGATGAATTCAACTGCGGAAAAAATAAATTCATTGCACATCTTCACTAGAACATGGGATCGATTGATCGACACATTGTAAATGACTTAGCTCTCGTCATTCCTGTAAGGTAGGAAAGTATGCGGGGTAAATTTGTAGACCGAGACCAAAGAATGAAAACAGTAAGCAGGCTCAAACAGCTGTAAGTTGCATTACTTACACAACGATGGAGATGCTGGCACACAATAAACGAGGGTGAAGAACTGCATTAAACCCATCTTCGAGATAAAGATAACAACGGCAACAACTAGAAACCGGTATTTTCTCTATTAAAAAGGGAGAAGGATAGACAAATTAATAGATATGAAATGGGCTCAGCGCAGTGTGAATGATGGTATCTCCGAATTTTGCTGAAGATGAGATCTGAAAGAACGGAAGAATATTTCATGGTTGTTAGACGGTCATTGAAGTTGGCGCCATACTTCGGCGTTAAGAGTGTCACATACATAACAGAGTATTGTAAACGTAGGTATTACTTGTAATTGTAGCAGAATACTTTAGTCTCTTTGTTTTTCAAAAACTGCCGAATTGTGTACGGTTGATCTGCTAATTGCGTAATTCACACATGCGCACCCCGTAGCTCGTTGTATTTTGATTTCTACGAGGATTGCCGAGTAAGTAATGCACCGCGTTTTTTCTTCAGCAATTCTTCATTGAATATAATGAGAATTACACACAAGAAAAAGGTGTTTCGTCTACACATCCTATTTCTACATCTACATCTACATCCATACTCCGCAAGCCACCTGACGGTGTGTGGCGGAGGGTACCCTGAGTACCTCTATCGGTTCTCCCTTCTATTTTAGTCTCGTATTGTCCGTGGAAAGAAGGATTGTCGGTATGCTTCTGTGTGGGCTCTAATCTCTCTGATTGTATCCTCATGGTCTCTTCGCGAGATATACGTAGGAGGGAGCAATATACTGCTTGACTCTTCGGTGAAGGTATGTTCTCGAAACATCAACAAAAGCCCGTACCGACTACTGAGCGTCTCTCCTGCAGAGTCTTCCACTGGAGTTTATCTATCATCTCCGTAACGCTTTCACGATTACTAAATGATCCTGTAACGAAGCGCGCTGCTCTCCGTTGGATCTTCTCTATCTCATCTATCAACCCAATCTGGTACGGATCCCACACTGCTGAGCAGTATTCAAGCAGTGGGCGAACAAGCGTACTGTAACCGACTTCCTTTGTTTTCGGATTGCATTTCCTTAGGATTCTTCCAATGAATCTCAGTCTGGCATCTGCTTTACCGACGATCAACTTTATATGATCATTCCATTTTAAATCACTCCTAATGCGTACTCCCAGATAAATTATGGAATTAACTGCTTCCAGTTGCTGACCTGCTATTTTGTAGCTAAATGATAAGGGATCTATCTTTCTATGTATTCGCAGCACATTACATTTGTCTACATTCAGATTCAATTGCCATTCCCTGCAACATGCGTCAATTCGCTGCAGATCCTCCTGCAATTCAGTACAATTTGCCGTTGTCATCCACCAGGTCATTTATGTATATTGTGAATAGCAACGGTCCTATGACACTCCCCTGCGGCACACCTGAAATCACTCTTACTTCGGAAGACTTCTCTCCATTGAGAATGACATGCTGCGTCCTGTTATCTAGGAACTCCTCAATGCAATCACACAATTGGTCTGATAGTCCATATGCTCTTACTTTGTTCATTAAACGACTGTGGGGAACTGTGTCGAACGCCTTGCGGAAGTCAAGAAACACGGCATCCCCCTGGGAACCCGTGTCTATGGCCCTCTGAGTCTCGTGGACGAATAGCGCGAGCTGGGTTTCACAGGACCGTTTTTTCGAAACCCATACTGATTCCTACAGAGTAGATTTCTAGTCTTGAGAAAAGTCATTATACTCAGAATACTCCACGTAATCGCCATCCCGTTGCACAGCCTTCCTCCAGCACGAAACAGGGGTGTGTATGCCCTGTCGGTACCAGCCCTGGTGCCGGTGGCGGACCCAGTGCTTCACTCATCGTCCTCAAAATGTCTTCCACGAATGGCATCCTTTAACGGCCCAAACAAGTGGAAGGCCGAGGGAGCTAGGTTAGGGCTGCAGGACGGAAGGCGTAACACTGTCCAACCTCATTTTGCTATGAGTTCAGCAGTCGTCAGACTCGCGTAGGACCGAGCGTTATCATGTTGCAGCAAAACATCTCCTGGGTTGCTGTGGCGCCGAAGTCAACAGAAACGCGGCTTCTGTTAATGTGTTGACATATGTTTCTGAAAATAGTACCACCTCTTGGCATCACATCAATGGGAATCACACTTTCACAGTCCCAGAACACGGTGATCATGGTCTCACTGGAGGAAGCAGTTACTTTGAATATTTTCTTTTGTGGGGAGTGGAAATGGCGTCATTCCATCGACTGTCATTTTGTTTCTGTCTCAAAATGGTGAACCTAGGCTTCATTACCTGTCACTTCCCGGGACAAGAGAGCCTCCCTATCAGCTTCAAAATGCTGCAACAAATCAAGACAAATGTTTTTTCTGGGAGATTTGTGATCCACTGATTGAGACTGGAATAGAAGGGAGAACCGATAGAGGTACTCAAGGTACCCTCCGCCACACACCGTCAGGTGGCTTGCGGAGTATGGATGTAAATGTAGATGTAGATGTAGATGTAGGCACCGCGGGACTCATCTCGATCACACTTTTTAATATCCAAGAGTGCGGATAACTGCATCCACACTTCCTCTGCTGATTGACAGGTGCAGCGCCAACAGCCGAGTCGTAATGCGTCTGTCCCCGCGAATGACAACATCAGCTCGCTGCAACATGTCAGGTGTGACAACCGTGGATAGTCTCCCCGACCGCTGCAAATCGTGGACCTCTGCCGAACCGCCTTATGATGACCTCACCCTCCTTTTCTAGGCAGCAGATGTCTGGCACGGTTAACTTAAGGGGTGGCTTGATGACCTGCCTGTCATCACCCTGTAACCCCCAGGGACAGAATGTGTATGCCCCAACTGTCAAAGTGTAGTGTCACTCCTCTGAAAATGTGCAAAAGTTCTGTTTAAGATTGTGACTCTTGGGTCCCAGGCTGATATTCACCTAGGCTGATGTGGAGAACCGCCTAAAATCCAGACCAGCCAGCACACCGACCCTCGTCGTTCATTCACCAGTCGGGTTCGATCCGGGGCTGACGCAACACCCTGTGCCGGAAGCGGCGCTTTAACACCTCGGCTATTTAGGAGGATAATTGGTATACACAAAGCGAAAAAAAAGAAACACGGAAGCAAAATCTACTCGTACAACGACAGATTGCCATGTAAGTGACATTGAGTGTATTTGTTTGTTCCGCACAATACAACAAACGTTGCCTGCATAGAGGGGCAGCGTGTAATTACTGTGTCGGCTTCCGCCCCGCAGCGGAGCTACACAATATAGCCGACGTAATGTGCCGCGGTCATTAGCAAAACAAAGCCCGAGCGGTCACAACAGCGCTACAAGCTGTCCCGGGGTTCCGCCCCGCCGGCGGACGTGGTGGGGACGTCCTCAGGGTCCGGCAAAACACAAGACGGCCGCCGCGCCACGGTCGTTAATTATAAATCACTCGCGCAGCGGCCGCAAGAAGCGCTGAGCGCTGCAGCTTCACGGCGCCATCTTGCAGGACCCTAATGACGTCACTGGCTAGAACCACGACGACTTCTGGAGGCGCGTGTGAAGCGAGGAAGCCTAACACGTACCAAGCTACCATTACATCAAAATTTCAATACCTTACAAACAACCTAAAAACAGTATGGCCACACTTGCATGTCTGCGAGTTAGGCAGGCAGTCTTAGCCGAGCAAGCGCGAGAAATATCACACAGTCAGCTTAACAGATCGATATCCAAGTTGCTAACAAGAACGGAATAGAAAACTGTAGCACGGCAACATGGCTCTAAGCACTATGGGACTTAACATCTGAGGTTATCCGTCCCCTAGACTTAGAACTACTTAAACTTAACTAACCTGGCCGAGGCAGGATTCGAACCTGCGACCGTAGCAGCAGCGCGGTTCCGGACTGAAGCGCCCAGAACCACTCGGTCACAGCGGCCGGCCCCGCTGCAACAGTGTGTTTTGAAGGGTCCAGAGGACGCCCCATCACGTCCGATCAGTTTGGTTTTGGGAAAGGCAAAGGCACCAAAAATGAAATTCTGACGTTGCGGTTCATAATGGAAGAAAGACCGAATAAAGAATTAAGATACTTTCGTAGAATGCGAAAAAACGTTCGACAATCTAAAATGGTGCAAGGTGTTCGAAATCCTGAGAAGTACTTGAGTAAGCTACAGGGAAAGATGGGTAACGCGCAATATCTACAAGAACCAAGACGGAAAAATAAAAGTGGAAAACCAAGAGCGAAGTTTACGGATTAAAAAGGGTATAAGACAGGGATATAGACTTTCGCCCATGCTATTCAATCTATACGTCGAAGAAACAACGATGGAAATAAAAGAACGGTTCAAAAATTGGATTGTAATGGAGGGTGAAAAGATATCAATGTTAAGACTCGCTGATGACATTGCTATCGTCAGTGAAAGTGAAGAAGACTTACAGAACTTACCGAGCTGAATAAACAGTCTAATGAGTACAGAAAATGGATTGAGAGTAAATTGAAGAATGACGAAATTAATGAAAAGTAGCAGAAACTAGGATAGCGAGAAACTTGACATCATAATTGGTGATCATGCAGTAGATGAAGTTAAGGAATTCTACGACCTCGACAGCAAAATAACCCGTGACGGACGGAGGAAGGAGGACATCTAAAGCAGACTAGCAGTGGCAAAGTGGGTACTCCTGGATCAAGAGGAGTGTACTAGCATCAGTCATTGGTGTTAATTTGAGGAAGAAATTTCTGAGAATGTGCATTTGGAGCACACCATTCTGTAGCAGTTGGACAGGGATTGAGAGAAAACCAGAAGAGAAGGGAATCGAAGTATATGACATGTGATGCTACAGAAGAATGTTGAAAATCATGTGGACCGGTAAGGTAAGGAATGAGGAGATTCGCCATAGAATAGGTGAGGAATGGAATATACAGAAAAAACTGACAAATAGAAGAGCAGGATAACAAGACATCTGAATGTAATTTTCACTCTGCAGCGGAGTGTACGCTGATATAAAACTTTCTGGCAGATTCTCATCTACATCTACGTGATTACTCTGCTATTCACAATAAATAGCTGGCATAGGTTTAATGAACCACCTTCAAGCTGTCTCTCTATCGTTCCACTGTCGAACTGTGGGCGGGAAAAACGAGCACTTAAAATTTTCTGTGCGAGCCCTGATTTCTCTTATTTTATAGAGATGATCATTTCTTCCTATATCGATTGGTGTCAACACAATGTTTTCGCAATAGGAGGAGAAAGCTGGTGATTGAAATTTCATGAGAAGATCCCGTCGCAACGACAAAGACCTTTGTTTTCATGATTGCCTCTCCAATTCATGTATCATGTCTGTGACACTATCTCCCCTATTTCGCGATAATACAAAACGAGGCGCCCATCTCTGTACCTTTTGGATGTCATTCGTCACTCCCACCGGATGCGGATCCCACACCGCACAGCAATACTCCAGAATAGGGCCGACCAGCCTGGTGTAAGCAGGTTCATTAGTAGACCCGTTATACCTTCTAAGCGTTCTGCCAATGAATCGCAGTCTTAGGTTTCCTCTACCCACAACATTATCTATGTGCTCGTTCCTATTAGGGTTATTCGTAACTGTAATCGCTAAATATTTAGTTTAATTTACAGCCTTCCGATTTGTGTGACTTATCGCGTAATCGAAATTTAGTGGACATCTTTTAGCACTCATGTGAATAATTTCACACTTTTCTTTGTTCTGGGCCAACTGCACCATAGAGATATCTTCGATATATTCGTTTTGGTCATCTGATGACTTTACTAGTCGGTAGAAGAGAGCATCATCAACAAATAATCTAAGACGGCTACTAAGATTTGATCTTTTTTTTTTTTTTTGGTCATCAGTCTACTGACTGGTTTGATGCGGCCCGCCACGAATTCCTTTCCTGTGCTAACCTCTTCATCTTAGAGTAGCACTTGCAACCTACGTCCACAATTATTTGCTTGACGTATTAAAATCTCTGTCTTCCTCTACAGTTTTTGCCCCTTACAGCTCCCTCTAGTACCATGGAAGTCATTCCCTCATGTCTTAGCAGATGTCCTACCACCCTGTCCCTTCTCCTTATCAGTGTTTTCCACATATTCCTTTCCTCTCCGATTCTGCCTAGAACCTCCTCATTCCTTACCTTATCAGTCCACCTAATTTTCAACATTCGTCTATAGCACCACATCTCAAATGCTTCGATTCTCTTCTGTTCCGGTTTTCCCACAGTCCATGTTTCACTACCATACAATGCTGTACTCCAGACGTACATTCTCAGAAATTTCTTCCTCAAATTAAGGCCGGTATTTGTTATTAGTAGACTTCTCTTGGCCAGAAATGCCTTTTTTGCCATAGCGACTCTGCTTTTGATGTCCTCCTTGCTCCGTCCGTCATTGGTTATTTTACTGCCTAGGTAGCAGAATTCCTTAACTTCATTGACTTCGTGACCATCAATCCTGATGTTAAGTTTCTCGCTGTTCTCATTTCTACTACTTTTCATTACCTTCTTCTTTCTCCGATTTACTCTCAAACCATACTGTGTACTCATTAGACTGTTCATTCCGTTCAGCAGATCATTTAATTCTTCTTCACTTTCACTCAGGATAGCAATGTCATCAGCGAATCGTATCATTGACATCCTTTCACCTTGTATTTTAATTCCACTCCTGAACCTTTCTTTTATTTCCATCATTGCTTCCTCGATGTACAGATTGAAGAGTAGGGGCGAAAGGCTACAGCCTTGTCTTACACCCTTCTTAATACGAGCACTTCGTTCTTGATCGTTCACTCTTATTATTCCCTCTTGGTTGTTGTACATATTGTATATGACCCGTCTCTCCCTTTAGCTTACCCCTACTTTTTTCAGAATCTCGAACAGCTCGCACCATTTTATATTGTCGAACGCTTTTTCCAGGTCGACAAATCCTATGAAAGTGTCTTGATGTTTCTTTAGCCTTGCTTCTATTATTAGCCGTAACGTCAGAATTGCCTCTCTCGTCCCTTTACTTTCCCTAAAGCCAAATTGATCGTCACCTATCGCATTCTCAATTTTCTTTTCCATTCTTCTGTGTATTATTTTTGTAAGCAGCTTCGATGCATGAGCTGTTAAGCTGATTGTGCGATAATTCTCGCACTTGTCAGCTCTTGCCGTCTTCGGAATTGTGTGGATGATGCTTTTCCGAAAGTCAGATGGTATATCGCCAGACTCATATATTCTACACACCAACGCGAATAGTTGTCACTTCCCCCAATGATTTTAAAAATTCTGATGGAATGTTATCTATCCCTTCTGCCTTATTTGACCGTAAGTCCTCCAAAGCTCTTTTAAATTCCGATTCTAATACTGGATCCCCTATCTCTTCTAAATCGACTCCTGTTTCTTCTTCTATGACATCAGACAAATCTTCACCCTCATAGAGGCTTTCAATGTATTCTTTCCACCTATCTGCTCTCTCCTCTGCATTTAACAGTGGAATTCCCGTTGCACACTTAATATTACCACAGTTGGTTTTAATGTCACTGAAGGTTGTTCTGACTTTCCTGTATGCTGAGTCTGTCCTTCCGACAATCATACCTTTTTCGATGTCTTCAGCCATTTCGTCTTAGCTTCCCTGCACTTCCTATTTATTTCATTCCTCAGCGACTTGTATTTCTGTATTCCTGATTTTCCCGGAACATGTTCGTACTTCCTCCTTTCATCAATCAACTGAAGTATTTCTTCTGTTACCCATGGTTTCTTCGCAGCTACCTTCTTTGTACCTATGTTTTCCTTCCCAACTTCTGTGATGGCCCTTTTTAGAGATGTCCATTCCTCTTCAACTGTACTGCCTACTGCGCTATTCCTTATTGCTGTATCTATAGCGTTAGAGAACTTCAAACGTATCTCTTCATTCCTTAGTACTTCCGTATCCCACTTCTTCGCGTATTGATTCTTCCTGATTAATGTCTTGAACTTCAGCCTACTCTTCATCACTACTATATTGTGATCTGAGTCTATATCTGCTCCTGGGTACGCCTTTCAATCCAGTATCTGATTTCGGAATCTCTGTCTGACCACGATGTAATCTAATTGAAATCTTCCCGTATCTCCCGGCCTTTTCCAAGTATACCTCCTCCTCTGTGATTCTTGAACAGGGTATTCGCTATTACTAGCTGAAACTTGTTACAGAACTCAATTAGTCTTTCTCCTCTTTCATTCCTTTTCGCAAGCCCATATTCTCCTATAACATTTTCCTCTACTCCTTCCCCTACAACTGCATTCCAGTCGCCCATGACTATTAGATTTTCGTCCCCCTTTACATACTGCATTACCCTTTCAATATCCTCATACACTTTCTCTACCTGTTCATCTTCAGCTTGCGACGTCGGCATGTATACCTGAACTATCGTTGTCGGTGTTGGTCTGCTGTCGATTCTGATTAGAACAACCCGGTCACTGAACTGTTCACAGTAACACACCCTCTGCCCTACCTTCCTATTCATAACGAATCCTACACCTGATATACCATTTTCTGCTGCTGTTGATATTACCCTATACTCATCTGACCAGAAATCCTTGTCTTCCTTCCACTTCACTTCACTGACCCCTACTATATCTAGATTGAGCCTTTGCATTTCCCTTTTCAGATTTTCTAGTTTCCCTACCACGTTCAAGCTTCTGACATTCCACGCCCCGACTCGTAGAACGTTATCCTTTCGTAGATTATTAAATCTTTTTCTCATGGTAACCTTCCCCTTGGCTGTCCCCTCCCGGAGATCCGAATAGGGGACTATTCCGGAATATTTTGCCAATGGAGAGATCATGACACTTTTTCAAATACAGGCCACATGTCCTGTGGATACATGTTACGTGTCTTTAATGCAGTGGTTTCCATTGCCTTCTGCATCCTCCTGTCGTTGATAATTGCTGATTCTTCCGCCTTTAGGGGCAATTTCCCACCCTAGGACAAGAGAGTGCCCTGAACCACTATCCGCTCCTCCGCTTTCTTTGACAAGGCCGTTGGCACAATGAGGCTGACTTCTTATGCCGGAAGTCTTAGGCAGTGGCGGGGATCGAACCCTCTTTTCACATCCGGAATGACTCCTGCGCCTATGCACACAGAGTGCACACTGGCTTCCTTCTTGGCAGCCATGTTCCGAAGGGGCCCCATTACGTGTGTAATGTCGGAGCTCCCAACTACCAGCAAACCCACCCCCTGTGAATGCCCAGACCTTTTGGGACAAGAAGTTTCCTCTTGAACATGGTGGACGACAGCATCCGGATCAGAGGCATCGTCAGCCACAGATAACGCCCGAAACTTGTTCGTCAAACGAACTGGGGAGGCCCTACGATTGGCCCCTCGGAAAGCTCTTCGCTGCCTGCCAGACTCTGGAATGATCTCCCACTCGACCACGGGTGAGGGGTCAACCTCAGTGAAGGCAGTACGCGGGGGGCCAGGGCAGTGGACTGATCGGAGGACATGTGGAACGTGCATGGTGTTCCTCGCATCCCCACGTCCGACCCCCCACAGTGACACCCCTTGACAGCAGCCTCAAGCTGTGTGACGGAAGCAAACAGAACCTGGAGTTGTGAGCGAAGGGTCGCCAACTCTTCTCGCATCTGTACACAGCAATCACTGTTCCTATCCATTACTGCAGTTTCTCCTGTAACAAGGTCGTGATAATATACGAGGGTATTCGGAAAATAAGGAACGATTGGTTGCGGAATGCAAAATACAGTGAAAATCTGATGAAAATTTGCACATATGCGTTGGGAATTTTGTCTAGTACGCCCATCGATCGCATCATGTAGCTCTTTTCAGTGCTGAGCTCACAGTGAGAAAGTAAAGATGGCTAGAAATTAGTGTCTCCCACTAAGTATGAGGACCTGGCGAAAGATTTCGCCTGGAGCTGTGCAATCCACATAATATAACTCTCATACACAACAATTCTCGGCCGCACTCTGCAGGGGCAATGAAGATGCTCCTGCAGCACTTTCGATGGGAAGTGTTTGATCACCCACAATACATCCTGCATTTGGCTAGCTGTGAGGTACATCTCTGGTCAAATGAACCACTGGCTATGATGACAATATTTTGACACAGACAATGAGCTGCAGTTCAGAGTAGAAAACTGTTGAAAAGCACTGGCGGTTGCCTTCTATAACGAGGTAATTGAAACTCTATAACAGATGTCTAAGTCTGTGTAGGGAAGTAGTTCGAAGGTGTAGATAACCACTGCAAATAAAACGGTTTTTATTTTCACTGTGGCTTCCATTTCGCGACCTATTGTTCCTTACTTTCCAAATAGCCCTCGTATAACAAACGAACGTTGTACTCGGCTTATTGTGAGCAGGTATTCGAAGTGCTCTCTCACTAACGATCGAAACGACACTGAATTGCTGGGCAGTGTGGCCGAGCGTTTCTAGGCACTTCAGTCTGGAACCGCGCGACCGCTACGGTCGCAGGTTCGAATCCTGCCTAGGGCTTGGATGTGTGTGATGTCCTTAGGTTAGTTAGGTTCAAGTAGTTTTAAGTTCTAGGGGACTGATGACCTCAGATGTTAAGTCCCATGGAGCTCAGAGCCATTTGAACCATTTGACACTGAATTTCACTAACCAAGACAAACAAAAATCTATACGATATGAGGGTCGATAGCAACGGCGGTTCTGTACACTATACCGTGTGCCAGGCCGAGACTCGAACTCGGAACATTTGCCTTTCGTGGGCCAGTGCTCTACCATCTTCTTTTCCCGGATTTCCTGATTATTGGGAGCAGTCGCCTTACCATTTTTTACAATTTTTTGTTAAGTTTTTTAATGTTTTTGTGCAGTACCGTTTTTTAATAGAAAACAAAAAAGTACTTTTTTGTTTTAATTACAAAATGAGATTAACCTTCCATCGGAGCGGCTGTTCAGACTGATAAACGTCGATAATTGCTGTAAATTATTTGCCAGCAGCTGGCAGCACTGGCGCCTTCTCGCCAGTAGGTTTCCTTCTCCGAGAGCTTTCCATTGTTGTTTGTTTCAGTATCTACTCGACTGCTCTGTTGTCGAGATATCTGCTGATTCCTCAGCTTGATACACTGCTCTCGTTCCCGTTACATTTCAACAGGTAATTTCTTTGATTATCAACATTACTTATTAAGTAGCAGAAAAATGCTTTAAAATGCACTTATATTCTTTTTGGAGCGTTTAGTCGTCTTTTACAGTTGTCTGAATATCAAGTAATAAATTGATGCACTGCACCAGATTTCGTTTTTTTGTAGGAATTTTACGATTTTGGATGGGATATACTTCATGATGGCAGGCTACAGTAAGATATATAGCCTCCTCTACCCGAATCATGTTGCAGAAATCCAAAAGCTGCTATTCGAAGAGGATAATAATGAATTTCAAAAGGATTTTGAAGACGTAGTGGATACAGTTGGTGATGGTGTAGTTTAGGTCCGGCCGGAAGAGTCAGAAACAGAAGAAGATGGCAGTGAAAAGGACGTGGAAGTACTTGAGGAAAACGGCCACTACCATATTGGAAGGGACAAAGAGACAAAATGGAGTAAAATTCCACCATCGCACAGAGTACGATTCAGGGCTCTCAACATTATTCGGAAGTTGCCTGGACCTATAGGTGTGGCAAAGGCAGAGAGAACGCCTTTGGAATGCTGTAATTGCCTCATAGATGACGAAATTTGGTCTGTTATTGTTTTGTGTACAAATCAGAATATTGAGAGCATGAAAGCTTCATTCCAGCGTGAGAGACGTAAAAAAAATAGATATTGTTGAATTGAAAGCCGTCATTGGTCTCTTATTTTTAGCTGGAGAAAACAAAAGTGACAGACAAAGCTTAGAGAATCGGTGGGGAACTGATGTGAATAGCATTGAGAAATTTCGCCTCGTAATGAACATAAAACGTTTCAAATTCATTATGCGGTGTCTTAGATCTGACAATCGTGCTACTCGCGATGAAAGGAGAGGATTAGACAGCGATTCGGGAAATTGTTTCTATATTTGTACAGACCTTTCAGAAATCCAATACCCTCGGGGAAAATCTTACAGTAGATGAGGAACTGGAAGGATTCCGTGGAAGGTGCAGTTTTCGCTAATATTTACATAGCAAATCAAACAAATATGGAACTAAGAATTACGCTCTTGTGAATTCCCAAGGATCTTACCTGTATAATTTGCAAATATACTCTGGGTTGCAACCAGCAGGATTATACCACGCAAGCAATAAACCTTCCGATGTTGTTCTGCGACTTTGTGAACCTGTTTATCAGTCAGGTCGAAATGCGACGGCAGACAACTGGTTTACTGGTATTAGCTTGATAGAAGAGATACGAAGGAAAAAATCTTGCTTTCGTTGGAACTATGTAGAAAATCAAGCGTGAGATTCCTCCGGAGTTTGTTACCAGTAAAGGAAGGGTGTCAACAGTTCACTTTTTGGCTTCAAGGAAGGAGGTACTCTACTTTCCTGTGTTCCTAGAAAGGGGAAGTGTGTGATCCTAACATCAAGTTTGCTTGACGATAATTCAGTAGATGCTGACACTGGAGATACACTAAAGCCATCGATTCTAACATTTTATAATAACACCAGAAAAGAGTCGACACTGCGGATAAGTTGACCTGTTCGTACAATGTTGCAAGAAACGTGCGCCGTTGGCCTATGGTTATATTTTTTGCAGGGATCAATATGAGTGTTATGTACGAGTAATCTATTGTGGCAACAATGAGAATTTAATCAGAAGAAAAGGATTCCTGAAACAACTATCTCATGCATTAGTTCTACCTCACTTGTTTCGAAGAAGTTTGGAGACCACAGGAGTTCACAGGGATCTTCAACTGAGGCTATGACATTATAGGCCACCGTGTGAAGGTGAAGCAGAACACGAAATCAGAAAACGAAAGAAAAACTGCTAGCAAGAGGAAAAGGTGTAATACCTCCAAAGTAAAGAAAAGACTCACCAATAATTGTTGGAAAATGTGTAAAAAGCCAATTTGTTTGATGCACATTGAACCTTTTAGTTCTGACTGCGTTTGAATTCTTCAAATGTTACTGCAGTCCAAAAGTGACGATGATACAACTGACTAAGTAATGTTACCATTGTTATTTTGCTATAATGTCATCTTTGCCTTTTTGTAAAGATATATGTCATTTATAATGAGTTTAATTAGTGAAATATAATAAAGAAGCACTGTATGTGTCGGGTGTTTGTAACATGTAACAATATCAGAGATCTACTAAGGAAACTGCCTACACTACGCTTGTCCGTCCTCTTTTAGAATATTGCTGCGCGATGTGGGATCCTTACCTGATTGGACTGACGGAGTACATCGAAAAAGCTCAAAGAAAGGCAGCACGTTTCGTATTATCGCGAAATATGGGAAAGAGTGTCACAGAAATGATACAGGATTTGGGCTGGACATCATTAATAGAAAGGCGTTTTCGTTGCAACGGAATCTTCTCACGAAATTCCAAACACCAACTTTCTCCTCCGAATGCGAGAATATTTTGTTGACACCGACCTATCACCAAGATAAAATGAGGGAAATCAGAGCTCGCAAGGAAAGATATAGGTGTTCATTCTTTCCGCGCGCTATACGAGATTTGAATAATAGAGAATTGTGAAGGTGGTTCGATGAACCCCCTGTGAGGTACATAAATGTGATTTGCAGAGTATCCATGTAATGTAGATGTAGACGAAAGGAAATCTGAATAAACAATATTTCTATTGTTGTTGTGCTCTTCATCTTCTTTGTCTTTCTTCAAGGACTATTTTTTTTAATATGCTCTCAGCAGTATGAGACTTAACATCTGAGGTCATCAGTCCCCTAGAACTTAGAACTACTTAAGCCTAACGAACCTAAGGGCATCACACACATCCATGCCCGAGGTAGGATTCGAACCTGCGACCGTAGCGGTCGCGTGTTTCCAGGCTGTAGCTTCTAGAACCACTCGGCCACTCCGGCCGGCAGGACGTTTTTAATTTATTTTGTTTTTTGTTGTTGTTGTTGTTGTCTTCAGTCCTGAGACTGGATTGATGCAGCTCTCCATGCTACTCTATCCTGTGCAAGCTTCTTCATCTCCCAGTACTTACTGCAATCTACATCCTTGTGAATCTGTTTAGTGTATTCATCTCTTGGTCTCGCTCTACGATGTTTTTTGTTAATGAAATCACGCGAATAAGCGATATGATCAATTTGATACACCGCGCCCGACCTCGTTGCGTAAAACATCGCACCCGACGGAACGTTAACAATTTCTTTATATACACATACTTATATAAGCCGAACAGGGTAACTACACTCCTGGAAATTGAAATAAGAACACCGTGAATTCATTGTCACAGGAAGGGGAAACTTTATTGACACATTCCTGGGGTCAGATACATCACATGATCACACTGACAGAACCACAGGCACATAGACACAGGCAACAGAGCATGCACAATGTCGGCACTAGTACAGTGTATATCCACCTTTCGCAGCAATGCAGGCTGCTATTCTCCCATGGAGACGATCGTACAGATGCTGGATGTAGTCCTGTGGAACGGCTTGCCATGCCATTTCCACCTGGCGCCTCAGTTGGACCAGCGTTCGTCCTGGACGTGCAGACCGCGTGAGACGACGCTTCATCCAGTCCCAAACATGCTCAATGGGGGACAGACCCGGAGATCTTGCTGGCCAGGGTAGTTGACTTACACCTTCTAGAGCGCCTTGGGTGGCACGGGATACATGCGGACGTGCATTGTCCTGTTGGAACAGCAAGTTCCCTTGCCGGTCTAGGAATGGTAGAACGATGGATTCGATGACGGTTTGGATGTACCGTGCACTATTCAGTGTCCCCTCGACGATCACCAGTGGTGTACGGCCAGTATAGGAGATCGCTCCCCACACCATGATGCCGGGTGTTGGCCCTGTGTGCCTCGATCGTATGCAGTCCTGATTGTGGCGCTCACCTGCACGCCGCCAAACACGCATACGACCATCATTGGCACCAAGGCACAAGCGACTCTCATCGCTGAAGACGACACGTCTCCATTCGTCCCTCCATTCACGCCTGTCGCGACACCACTGGAGGCGGGCTGCACGATGTTGGGGCGTGAGCGGAAGACGGCCTAACGGTGTGCGGGACCGTAGCCCAGCTTCATGGAGACGGTTGCGAATGGTCCTCGCCGATACCCCAGGAGCAACAGTGTCCCTAATTTGCTGGGAAGTGGCGGTGCGGTCCCCTACGGCACTGCGTAGGATCCTACGGTCTTGGCGTGCATCCGTGCGTCGCTGCGGTCCGGTCCCAGGTCGACGGGCACGTGCACCTTCCGCCGACCACTGGCGACAGCATCGATGTACTGTGGAGACCTCACGCCCCACGTGTTGAGCAATTCGGCGGTACGTCCACCCGGCCTCCCGCATGCCCACTATACGCCCTCGCTCAAAGTCCGTCAACTGCACATACGGTTCACGTCCACGCTGTCGCGGCATGCTACCAGTGTTAAAGACTGGGGTGGAGCTCCGTATGCCACGGCAAACTGGCTGACACTGACGGCGGCGGTGCACAAATGCTGCGCAGCTAGCGCCATTCGACGGCCAACACCGCGGTTCGTGGTGTGTCCGCTGTGCCGTGCGTGTGATCATTGCTTGTACAGCCCTCTCGCAGTGTCCGGAGCAAGTATGGTGGGTCTGACACAGCGGTGTCAATGTTTTCTTTTTTCCATTTCCAGGAGTGTATAAACAAGACTAACATAAAATTGACATTGTAATAAGTAGTAATCTTTGGTAAGTTAAACATGCGTTAGGAACTCAAAAAACAACAATATTATGTTAAAAAGAAATACAACTGTCTTTCAAATTTCAATGAACTTCTTTCAGAGATTAAACAAATCCTGGTTCAGATATAACATTTAAGCGAAGTTAAATTTCGGTAACAACGGCGTCTTTGTCATGCCACAAATAATATTTCTATGTTGCTAGAAACGTAGTAAATTGAACATTATTCTCGCCTTACATAAAGAAAGAAACACTCAGGACAATGGAGAACCGTATCTCCATCCCTTCCCGCTGCTCTGTCATCCGCATATGCCTTCTCGTAAACATATGGTATTCACCGATTCTTATCTTCCGTTCACTCTTTCTTCTTCGCATCGATAAATTAACTTGTCCAACCGTGGACGTTCCATCTATGTGGATGTGCGGGGGGGGGGGGGGGGGGGTCTTGAAACGCACTCCACAGGAAATTAGAGAAATACTGTCGGTATTATCTGGACGAATACAGCAACGTCTGGCCTCGAAGCTGCATTACTGCATTCGTTTTAGCGCGTGCGTAGTACGTCGCGTCCGGGAAGAATGTAATCCCAAGTCCGCTATTTGAGCTACCCATGCACGACTCACGCCACGTTCTCACAGTTTCAATTCCGCCAGCAGAGCACTTGCCCGTGAAAGGCAAAGGTCCCAAGTTCCAGTCTCTGTCTGACACACAGTTTTAATCAGACAGGATACTTATTGTTGAGACATTATCCAGTAACGTACATGGCACTAGTGGGAGCTGTAGAGGAAGACAAAGATTGGGATACATCCAGCAAGTGGTCAGAAGCCTGATGACTCAGTGTGACGTGGCTATCACTATTCCTTCAATCTGCTGTTATTAGTAGCTCACACACGTTGTTTCTTTGTCATTAAACCAACTCCTGTATTCTCTGATTTCATGTTGGTAATCGTGTACTCACCAAATTTGTTGCCTATTCTTCCTACCACAGTGCTTCACTAACTGTCACTTTTCTTTTCAAGATCTCTAACCGACCTACATGATTAGGAGATCTGTCTGTCATCGCACTAGTCTGTACCTTATGTAGCTAAATTTATTTTCCATGATGACAACATCCTCTTAGAGGTCAGCGCTTGGAGATTTTTCTGGAATGCTTTACTCATAAAGATATCGGTAGCATAGAATTATTCGTCAGAACGCTTGTCCTCGCTATATTTTCCCTCTGTTAACGATCGTGCCGCCATACGAAAATACGAAGACGATGTTACACGTCGGCATCAGCCAATCATCCTACTTTTGGATCCTGCAGTTAGTGAAAAGACTGCTGGCGTGATCAGGAATCATCTTATGCTATTCTAGCCCTTCCATAGATATCCTCTCCAAATTGCTGTACCTACAGTTTGCTATGTGCTTCACTGACGCACACAAGCAACACAACCTCATCAAGGTCCAAGTCACTTCGCCTAGGAAACGAAAACGATTCATCTCATGTTACTACACCAAGTCTCGAACAATACACAAGAAAATGGAACATGTCTCCAATGCTCATTGAAAATTCAGAATCATTGCGGCTACTACTCTAAGAAGTATAGTATTTCAGTCTCGAAATAAATAATGCCTCCTGCACCAATATATAGAGTGACTATGGTGTTTTCATGGAATTTAAGGACTTGCCTCATATTGGGCTCTTCTGTCCTCTCATAATTTGAATTCCTGTGTCCTCATTCTGTATTTTTTCAGCAAAACGTTCCTGGAGTTGATATGTCGTCAAAGGAGTTACAAATTCTGTTGAAGTAAGAAAGCACCAAAAACTGTTAATTCAATTCGACCATCCAACTGTGGGAATAAGATAATCTCTACCGGAAAGATAAATTTCTCATACTGCTCTTTCTCGCTAATTGTGACTGGCAGGAGGAAAAATATCGTTGGTCTACTGCGAACACTGGAGACCAAACAAGATAAAACAACATTATGTTTTCGTGCTGTGACATCAGTATGAATCTGTGAACTAAATGATTACATTCAAGGCGTTAAGATAAATTAGATGAATTTTGTGACGGGAACCGGCAACTGTATTACGCACATTATTCGACTTAACGTACGATTTGTTCGATTGCAGAAAGTGACATAATTTCCCACAGCCGAAATTTTTATTCTGTTTAAATAGTAATAGACTTAGTAGGTTAGGCTTACGGAAGTGTAACTCATATTCCCCTACTATTTGCTAAATAAATCTTTGGTAACATGTGACACTCAAATTTTAAAAAAATATTTATAAATTGTAATTGGGTTCTCCTTATATTTGTACTTGCTACAGACGCACAATAAACGATAATTTCGCACACGATACTGAATCACTTACCTTGTTGCATTACTTAAATTCTATCAGAGTTCTGGACATGGTATGTTGTAATAGCAGCTGACAGCACGTAGTATGTAAAGATTCTGTAGACTGTAGAAACTGTGTGTGATCCAAACTGCTTTCTGAACCTTGTAACTGTACTGAACGAAGGGGTGAGTTACCATTAGTTCTGAAGACTTTTGCAGTAACATTTCTACGGGAAATCACCGTGACACAGACGTTGTAGCAGTTTAATGTGTTCGACTGAAAAAAAAAACCGCAACTGTCGCCTTGTGAATTTTCTACTACAGTCATTTATGGGGGGATTGTGACAGCAGCAGGGGTCTACCGCTTTTTAAGGTTACAAGAGTGACTGTTATAATAAATACATAAACTTTCGTACAGTAAGCACACGCTCGCTCAACAATCATTACTCACGAACAATAACATCTAGAGTACTAGCTTACACATACAATGAATAGGACTAGAGAGTTACAGCACTTGAGCTACGTTGCATAAATTCTATTTCATGTGCATCTAAAAGGCTGCCGAGTACAATGCGTAGATTTTATCTGAAATAAGCAGTAGAACATTTAAAAACCACAGTCTTTTAAGCTGTTTCATCCTGTACTCTACCTTTAAAATCAACAATATGATTTTTAAAGTCACAGTCTTTAAACAGGTTTGATGTTGTTGTCTATCTTTAAATTAGCAACAGGACTTTTAAATTCCACCGTCTTTTAACGGGGTTGATGCTGTCTTCTATCTTTTCTATTTCTTACACGTATATTCATATCGACGTAACTATTACACCCAATATCTTACATAACCTGTACCGTACATTCTAAATTCGGTCTGCCCCTAGAATCACGTGTTCTCACTGCTCCAAACCTCCTTAGGTGCCGTAGCAGATGTTCCACCAACCTGTACATTCTTCTGGTAATGGCCTTCCGTAGACTTCTTTCCTCGCTTATTGTTTGTTATACTTATTTCGTACTTCTTTCATTCACTTATTGCTTAACATTCGTTGACAGAATCACATTTCAAATACTTCCTCCGGAATTACTATGGTTTTCGTTTCATTTCCACACAATGCTTTGTAGTATCCGAAAGATTTTTCTCAGTTCCGTAACAAAATCTGACGGTGGAAGTGAGTTTTTACTCAAGAAGGAATTGTTAGGCTGTGCCTATCTATTCATATCTAGCTTACTTCGGGTATCGTGTGTAAACCCTATTCCTGATCAAGAGAATTTTTTTTTTTTTTTTTTTTTTTTTTTTTTTTTTTTTTTTTTTTTTTGCTACAGTGAACTTCACGAATTTGGTGTTGAGTAAAACTAAAATCTCCTACTTACATCTATTACCTATCGGCAACTTCATCTTTGGTTATTCATATGGAACTAGGGTTCTAAGAATCCTGTTCATCCCTCTCAACAGGTCTCCCATGTCTTCCCCACATGTGCAAAAACGGCTACGTCACCTGCAAACATCAGTATAGGACTCCCTTTCCATTGTACTTTTGTTCAATTTACGAAAGTTTCATTCGCTCCTTTAATAGCTTCTTCGTCATAAAGTTCCTCGGAAGGACATTCACAAAGTAACTTGGGTATCACTAGATGGAAGAACAAAAAAAAAAAAAAAAAGTAGACCACAGATTAAAGACATAAAGGCAGTATTATGAATGTGAAAACCATAAGGGGAGCTGAGGCAGGCACAGACGTAGAAGAGGTACGCGAAAGAATAGCCACAGAAAAGCCAAGGGCATGGAAAGGGAATAAAAGACCATAACATTGACATAGACAGATTGAAAGATAATGGCGAATCAAAGGAGTTAGTCGTTAAGCTGCAAAATAGATTTGATTCTCTAACAATGGAAGACAACCTTGACATTGAAGACCACTGGGAAATGATAAAAAACAAATTGTGGAAAATGCAGCACTTCAAGTATGCGGAAAAACAAGGAAATGTCCATAGTTTTCTGAATATGGTGAGCAAAAAGTGAAAAAAAGGAGAACATGAAGGAAAAACACCTACAAGAGGGTTCCAGCGAAAATAAAGAAGCAAATGAAGATGTCAAGACAAAACCTAAAATCCTCTCAGAAGGAAAAAGTGGGCACATGTGGAGAGTTTAATGAAATGAGCAGAGGAAAATAAAAGTGCGAAGAATACAAGACATTTTTACAGCTCACTTGGATTTTTCAGAAAAAAGATATATACCACGGATGTACGGCATTAAAGATAAAAGTGGCATTGCAGTTCTGGAAAGATCCATAGGTATGGAAATTTGGAGGGAATATTTTGAGGATCTTCCAAATGTTGACAATAGCAGTACAGAAATGGACTAAAAACACAATTATCAGAGTGTGGATCCCTTCGTGGAACCGGCGTCAAAGAAAGAGGCAATAGACTCAACAGAGATACTAAAAAGTAACAAAGCTCCAGGGAGAGGTGACGTAACTGCTGAATCGTTTAAGAAGGGAGGAATAAAAATTGCAAAACAAGTACACAAACTTGTTACTAACAATTGGAATGAAGAAAGAATGCCAGAGGAGTGGTCAGGAGCGGTAATAATACCAATTCATAAAAAAAGGCAACAAACAACAATACAGGAATTGCAGAGTCATTCCATCAATTAGCACCGCCTATAAAATGTTCTCCAACATCCTCCAGAAAAAATTAGAACCATATTTAAAAGAGATAATAAATGAGAAACAAACGGGGTTTTTGAAGAATTGTCCAAACACCGACTAGATATTCATACAGAAAGAAGCAATATCCAAGTATTGGGAGTATAAGAAAACAATGGAAGTACTATTTGTTGATTTTAAGAAAGCCTATGACAGTATAGCCGGAGATAAGTTGTGAGAGAAAATGCAGTTATTCGGAATATCGAGAAAGATTTTAAGTCCTGTGGAAGTGACACTGGAAGGCTCGAAAGGGGTAGCGAAAATGTATGGGGAATATTCCGAGGCGTTTGACGTAAAAACAGAAAACAGGCAAGGAGATGAAATATCACCCCTCTTGTTCAACGTTGCAATACAGAAAGCACTGAACGCAGCAAGTGAAGCAGAAGAGGGAACTAAAATAGGAACAAAAATAAATGTACTGGCCATTGCAGATGGCGTAGCACTAATCGCTGAAAATCCGGATGACCCTAAAATAGTGGAAAATAGACACTTTCAAAAATCAAAGGAAGTTGGATCAGAAGTAAATGATGAGAAAACAAAATTCAAGTGTATAGAAAGAAATTACTGAACAAAAAGACGCGAAACTCCGCAGATCGATAACCACATGTTTTAAGAAGTAGATTAGTTCAAATCTCTAGGGACAATAGTAAACAACAAAAACGATGAGAAGCAAGAAATAGTGGAGGGGATCAAAGCTGCATCCAGAGCATGATACTCGCTCAACAAACTATTTTTCAAGAGGAACCAAAGTAAGAATATATAAAACCATAATCCGACCACTATTACTATGTGGGGCAGGAATGTAGAGAATAGATAAATTCACGAAGAGAAAAGTTTTTGAAAATAAAATACTACGAAAGATATTTGGACCAATCTGTAAAGGCGGAGAGTAGCGAAGCAGAAAGAACATGGAGTTCAGGGAGCTATACGAAGAACCAGACGTAGCTGGGGAAGCTAAGACAAGAAGACTAAGACGCGCCGGCCACGTCTATAGAGGAGAGATGGTATATTTCCTGAAAGAAGTCTCAGAGAATGAACCGGACGCACGAAGACCTCTAGGCAGGCCGAAATTGGGATGGAGAGACCAGGTTTCCAAGGATCTCCAGGTACTGGGAAGAAGGAAAGAAGGTGCCGAAGACAGAATACTGTGGAAGAGCTACTTGACGAAGCCAAAAACCGATTGCAATTTGCGGGGCCAGGTGAGTAAGAGTAAGAAAGTAAGTCTCTACTTCATCACCTTCTAATGTGATTATGTAAAAGAGTCTAGTGTTAGTTGGTATAGGCTTATTTTGTATCGTCAAAAGTTTCTAACGACCAGTGCCTTACTCATAGTAACATATAATGTTTTCTGTCATCATATTCATAACGATTACGAGACTTTTCATGTTATTCACTGGTGCTGCTATCACCCTCCTACCCCCCCATTCGACCAGAAATCCTTTGCATTGCACTTCACTAAGCCTAAACAGATATGAGCAATGCTTCCAATGCTCTTCTAGTATCCCTACTATTCCCAGACTTCTAAAATTTCACGCTCCTGTTTATAGAATGTCAATATTATTCCTCACCTTACAATCCTCTCCTAAACAGTCACTACCGTAAGATCCGAAAATGGCACATAACATGTTTAAATACCGAGTTGTACACTGTGTGATCAAAAGTATCTGGACACCTGGCTGAAAATGACTTACAAGTTCGTGGCGCCCTCCATCGGTAATGCTGGAATTCAGCATGGTGTTGGCCCACCCTTAGCCTTGATGAGAGCTTCCACTCTCGCACGCATACGTTCAATCAGGTGCTGGAAGGTTTCTTGGGGAATGGCAGCCCATTCTTCACGGAGTGCTGCATCGAGGAGAGGTATCGATGTCATTAGCTGAGGCCTGCCACGCAGTCGGCGTTCCAAAACATTCCAAAGATGTTCTGTAGAATTCAGGTCAGGACTCTGTGCAGGCCAGTCCATTACAGTGATGTTATTGCCGTGTAACCACTCCGCCACAGGCAGTGCATTATGAACAGGTACTCGATGGTGTTGAAAGATGCAGTCGCTATACCCAAATTGCTCTTCAACAGTGGGAAGCAAGAAGGTGCTTAGAACATCAATTTAGGCCTATGCTGTGATACTGCCGCGCAAAAAAAAAGGGCTGCGAGCCCCTCCATGAAAAACACGACCACACCGTAACACAATCGCCTCCGAATTTTACTGTTGGTACTACACAGCCGGGCGGATGTTTTTCACCGGACATTCGCCATACCCACACCCTGCCATCGGATCGCCACATTGTGTACCGTGATTCGTCACTCCACACAACGTTTTTCCACTGTTCAATCGACCAATGTTTACACTCCATACACAAAGCGAGGCGTTGTTTGGCATTTACCGGCGTAATGTATGACTTATGAGCGCCGCTTGACCGTGAAATCCTAGTTTTCTCACCTCCCGCCTAGCTGTCATTGTACTTGCAGTGGATCCAGATGCAGTTTGTAATTCCTGTGTGATGGTCTGGCTATTACACATTGCAAGCCTCATCAACTGTAGGCGGCCTCTGTCAGTGAACAGACGAGGTAGGCCCGTACGCTTTTGTGCTGTATGTGTCCCTTCACGTTTCCACTTCACTATCACATCAGTAACAGTGGACATAGGGATATTTAGGAGTGTGGAGATCTCGTTTAGAGATGTACGACACAAGTGATACCCAATCACGTTCGAAGTCCGTGAGTTCTGGGGTGCGCACCATTCTGCTCTCTCACGATGTGTAATGACCACTGAGATCGCTTTACGGAGTACTTGGCCGTAGGTGGCAAAATAATGCACCTAACATGAAAAACGTATGTTGTTTTGGGTGTACGGATACTTTTGATCACACAGTGTATCATAACTGCTATGGTACCACAATTCGTAAGAACTCGTTCCACCATGTCTGCTTCCATCAACTTCAGCCTAAGGCCTCTTGCTTTTGCCCTTCCACTTTCTATATTGTTTTCACCTTCTTCTTTAATATTACATTTCAAACGATTCCAGTTATTTCTTCACTAGCTTTTAGATTTTTCATATTTCATTGCCATACATGCGTTTTCAAAATGGCTCTGAGCACTATGGGACTCAACATCTTAGGTCATATGTCCCCTAGAACTGAGAACTACTTAAACCTAACTAACCTAAGGACATTACACACACCCATACCCGAGGCAGGATTCGAACCTGCGACCGTAGCAGTCCCGCGGTTCCGGACTGCAGCGCCAGAACCGCACGGCCACCGCGGCCGGCATACATGTGTTTTCACTAAATACTGATTCAGCAACATCTTTCTCAACCCTAGGGCTATTTTCCTTAGCAATGGAGCTCTTTCTCTCACGAAAATTTTTCCTGCTACGCTGAAACGTTCTGATCCGTCTAGTTAATCGAACAGTTTAATCTTGCATCGTAGATAACCAAACTCCTGCTCTTGAACAGGGCTTACAAATTAGATTTAGTGCCTGAAGATTTTAGAATCACATGTGACTGCAGTGTTAAAGACTACTACCTTCTTTCTGCCGCTAATCAAAGGATTACTGTTGAGAGTCACGCACCTACAAACTAAACGTGAGTAGTGTAATTTAACGCAACTAAACGTCTGATATGTAGCTGTTGCAATGTATGAAGTTAATATCCTGTCCGCGAAACTACCGTATCCCCATAGTTGACAATGACGTTCACGCTGTGGGCTAGCTGATTCTGCATTGTTTATTTCGCGTTCCAATATCGCCTCCGCTCTACACATACAGCTCTTTTGTTTCTGTATGCCAACTGTCGTGGTCAGAGTTCTTGAGAAAAATAAAGTGGGGAACTTATGTAAGCAATACAGGAACTAAAAGGATTTTTATGGAGCTATGTGATCCGTAGGGTGCTGCCTGAAATGACTTACTAAGTGACAAATAGGGAACCGCTCACCATAAAGTCATAAAATGTACGCATACTTCCGCGTATCGAAGAGGGAATCGCGCCCTCAAATTGCGTACATCTTTGTAACATAAGAAAATGGCTCTAAGCACTATGGGAATTGACATCTGAGGTCATCAGTCCCCTAGACTTAGAACTACTTAAACTTACCTAGCCTAAGGACATCACACATATCCAGGATTCGAACCTGCGACCGTAGCAGCAGCGCGGTTCCGGACTGAAGCGCCTAGAACCGCACGGCTGTTACATAAGACTTGAAACAATTACACGCAACATTTTATGACGAACAAGTAGAAACCAATGAAAAGAGCGCTAGCCCCGTAGTAAATGATACTCCACAAAATTAAAGCAGAGATATAATTTTTTAGGTGGAATGAGAATAGGTTTTTCCCTTGAAGGTGATCAGCAAACGCAGTGGATTGGCATACAACAACGAAACAAGTTACACTAACATCTGTTGTAATTATCATTTAAGAAAGGCTTTTACAGTCAGCACAACTACACTGAGATGAAAAAGTCGCGTGATAGCAATACGCACGTATATCGACTAATATCTGAAGTAGTGCTGGACGGTACTGACACCATGAATCCTGCAGAGCTGTAAATAACTCAGTATGAGTACGAGGAAGCAGAGATCTCTTCTGAGCAGCACGCTGCAAGGCATCCAGATATGCTCAATAGCGTTCATGTCTGGGGAGCCTGGTGGCCAGCGAAAGTCTGTAGCACTTCTGGACATGTGGAATGTCGCATTGTCCTGCTGGAATTGCCCAAGTCCGTCGGAATGCAAAATGAACGTGTAAGAATGTAGGTGATCAGCCAGGATGTTTACGTACGTGTCATCCCACGCATCGTAGATGAACTTATGTAGATGTATCAGGGATCCCATATCACTAACTGCACTCGCCCAGCATCATTACAGAGCCTCCACCAACTTGAACAGTCCTCAACCTATATGCGGGGTCCATGGATTCATGAGGTTGTCTCCATACCCGTACACGCCCATCCGCTCGATAAAATTAGAAACGAGACTCTTTTGAAAAGACAACATGTTTCCGGTCACCAACAGTGCGATGTTGGTGTTGACGGAACCAGCAGAGGTGTAAGGCGTTGTGTCGTGCAGTCATCGAGGGTACACAGTGAACCTTTGGCTCCGAAAGCCCATATCGACGATGTATCGTTGAATGTTTCTCGCGCTGACACTTGTTGATGGCCCGGCACTGATATCTGAAGCAATTTGCGGAGGGGTTATACATTTGTCATGTTGAACGATTCTCTTCATCTGTCGTGGTTCACGCTCTTGAACGATCTTTTTCCCACCGCAGTGATGTCGGAGATTTGCTGTTTGACTGGATCCCTGATATTTATTGTACACTCGTGAAATGGTCCAACGGGAAAATCCCCACTTCACCACTGCCTAGTGGATGTGGTGTCCCATCGCTCGTACGCCGACTATAACACTACGTTCAAACTCACTTAAATCTTGATAATCTGCCATTGTAGCAGCAGTTACCGAACTAACAACTGCGCCAGACACTTGTTGTCTTTTATAGACGTTGCCGACCGCAGCGCCGTATTCTGGCTCTTTACATATCTCTGTATTTGAATACGCATGCCTATATTAGGTGCTTTGGCTCTTCAGTGTAGATGGTGGTAGTAGGTATAGAAGGGCACTGCGTTGCCTCCATTTCCCTCCACCAAACTTTAGAAATGCCTAACATTCCATACTTCTTCAAAATGTTTCCTTGTCAATGACACATCAAAGAACGTTGCCGATTGCTTATTCTTAACGCTACATTTTCGTCTTTCCACTTTCTACGGGACACACAACACTTTGTTAATAATAGAGAGACTGACGGCCAACAGTTCCCAAATCACGTGCCACCAAGAAGTAACATATGTAGTGTACAAGTAGCTATAGGACCAGCACGCCGTGCACTAAGTGCGCAGGTTAAACCGGTAACAGCTGTTTCGTAGAAGTAGTACCACTTGGTCACTAGATACTATAAAAGTGAAATAAACTAATCACATACATAGCACGAAACAAGGACATAAATTAAATTATAAAACAATAACATATGACTTAGGGCAGCGACTCCCCATTCATTTGGAGATGCTTCCCTCCAGTCAGTAATCGGATTATCCAGTGCAGAGGATCGGAGCTCAAAGCCCTCGTATTTTCAGTGTAGATGGTGGTGGGATCTTACACATTCTACGCTGTCTTCTTTCTTTTTTTTCCCTTTCTACTCATACAATCTTCAGTTAAATTTCTCTAATTTCTCAATCCAGCGTTAACTTTAAGCTTTAGTTTTTATTAATATCGTGAGTATATACTAGGATGCAATAAGAATATATTTCCTGTCATATGTAAAAGAAATGTAATGCGGAAAACGGTTTATTTAGGTAGATAGGTGATGGACCATCAATAAAGGTAAGTATAAATGCAAAATGTAAATGTAAAATTGCTTAACATCCCCCTTTTCTCATACTGGAACCCTAACGTCGAGGGAAAAACAAAGGATTAAACATTTTTGCCTAAAAATGGACCTGGTGGAAATGTAACTAAAATTTTACACAAAATACAGACCTCCATCTCACTGGTAGTAGGCGAAGTTTTGCTACGTACCGTAGAGTAGGCGCCATTGAACTGCTTACCAATGTTCAACAACTGCCCGCCCTTCAGAACTCTTCAGCAACTGCGTGCGAAGCAGACAGCATTCGGAGTCGGCGTCGCGAAGTGGGCTTTGATGCTGCATGGCGGATACGTCACTGTGGACACACATACACACACACACACACACACACACACACACACACACACACTCGGGCGACAGAGCGGTGCCACTCGCTCGCCTGCCTGCTTCCTGATTAGATTCCACTCACAGAAACGGCCGCCCCAGCTAACGCTGTTTGCGTCACGCATCCTGCCGCGTCCCGCCTTCTAGCTGGGGGCCCACACAGGCGCAAGCGAAAAGCAGTCACACCTGCTGCACTTCCACTATGGGTACATCAACACCCGCTTAATGTGAGAAGCACCAGTAGTATTCTCGATTACAATTATTTGCAACATTTTTTGTTTTGTTTTTGAGTCATCAGTCTTTTGACCGATTTGATATGTCCCTCCACAAATTCCTCTCCTGTGCCAACCTATTCATCTCAGAGGAGCTCTTGTTACCTACGCCCACAATTATTTGATGGATGTATTCCAGTCTCTGTTTTTCCTCTACAGTTTCTATCCTGTATACTCCCTCTAGTACCTTGGAAGTCATTCCGTGATTTCTTAACAGATTATCTACCATCCTGTCCCTTCTTCTTGGAAGTGTTCTCCATCTATTCCTTCCTCCTCGATTCTCCGAGAACTTCCTCATGCCTTACCTTATCAGTCCATCTAATTTTCAACATTCTTCTATCACACCACATCTCAAATGCTTCGATTCTCTTCTGTTCTGGTTTTCGCAAAGTCTACGTTTCAGTAACATATAATGCTGTGCTGCAACAACACATTCCCAAAAATGTCGTCATCAATTTAAAGCCTGTGCTCGATACTAGTAGACTTCTCATGGCCTTGAATGCCCTTTCTGCCACTTCTAGTCTGCCATTTATGTCCTCCATGCTTTGTGCGTCTTAAATCATTTTGCAGCTCAGGTAGCAGACTTCTTCATCTACTTCGTGACCACGAATCCTGATGTCAAGTTTCTTGCTGTTCTCATTTCTACGACTTCTCATTACTTTCGTCTTTTTCCGATTTACTCTCAGACACTATTCTGTATTCATCAGACTGTTCGTTTTATTTAGCAGATCGTTCATTCTCCTTCATTTTCACTGAGAATAGCCATGTCATCAGTGAATCTTATCATTGATATATTTTCAGCTTGAATTTGAGTTCCATTCTTGAACCTTTAATTTTTTCCATTATTGCTTCTTCGAAGTGTAGATTGAACAGAATCGGTGAAAGGCTACATCTGTGTGTTACATCCTTTTTAATTGGAGCCCCTCGTTCTTGGTCTTCCAATCGTGGTGTTCCTTCTAGGTTCTTGTAAGTGTTGTATACTACCCTTCTTTCCATACAGCTTACTCCTATTTTTATCGGAATTTCGAACATCTTGCAGCATTTGATATTGTCGAACGCCTTATCCACGTCGACAAATCCCATGATTTTTCTTCAACCTAGCCTCCATTACGTAACTCAACGTGAGAACTGTCACTCTCTTTTTAACTGACGTTGTCGATACCTGCTTCTTGTTCATCCTTGGAGGGATAGGGCTGTGCACCTGTTCTGACTTCATAGATGAAGCAGTTGTTAAAATCTCCCTCGCTACCGCGGGAGTCAATGACCTGTCTTGCCTGCTTTCTTGTAGAAGAGCTTTCATTTCAGGTACAGTTGCCACTCCGCTTGTCATTATTTCAATAACTTCTTTATCTTCCTTCTGACAACACTAGTAACGTCTTCCCCAAACATTTACTAGTTGTTTGACATTAGTATTTTCCTTTCCTCAGTACCACTCATTTCGAGGCCTCTACTTTCTCTCTTTCCTTAGGTCACTTTCCTTACGTTCACTGCATGTAACAGTTAAGTAATTTAATGTGGAGTCGGGATTTACGGATGTACAGACAACGGGGTACGAAGTGCAGTGACAGAGATATTTGTACAACGGAGGGACAGGGAAGGACGGGTATCAAAAAATTAAACGCAGTGCACTGGTCCTCAAAAATGAGTTTACGAGTTAAAATCCATTTACACAAATCATTGTGGATGCAATAACAATGTAATGGAGTGAGTGCTGGGAACTCACAGAAAGAAACTTAGAGCTTTAGATATGGACCATCTGAGAAGAGCTTGTAGTATTTCCCGACCTGACCACGTAAGAAATGAGGGAATAACAGAAAGAAATCACAGACTCATTATAGTTTTACAGATAAAATGGAAGAACGACAGCGAGGAAGGTTTGGGGACGTCACAGGAATGGGTGAAAATGGATGGTCCAACAGAGTGATTCTGCCATTTATTCCAGAATGAGATTTTCACTCTGCAGCGGAGTGTGCGCTGATATGAAACTTCCTGCCAGATTGAAACTGTGTGCCCGACCGAGACTCGAACTCGCGACCTTTGCCTTTCGCGGGCAAGTGCTCTACCATCTGAGCTACCGAAGCACGACTCACACCCGGTACTCACAGCTTTACTTCTGCCAGTATCTCGTCTCCTACCTTCCAAACTTTACAGAAGCTCTTCTGCGAACCTTGCAGAACTAGCACTCCTGAAAGGAAGGATACTGCGGAGACATGGCTTAGCCACAGCCTGTAAATAAGCCATGTCTGTGCTTCGGTGGCTCAGATGGTAGAGCACTTGCCCGCGAAAGGCAAAGGTCCCGAGCTCGAGTCTCGGTCGGGCACACAGTTTTAATCTGCCAGGAAGTTTCTGTCATTTATTGTTTGTTAAGGTCATCAGAAGATCAAGACAAATTGCAAAAGGAGATGTGTAACACGGAAAATGTGGCTAAGTGGTCTCCAAGAAGCAATGGATGGAGGAGAAATGGAGGGTATGAGGCAGAATGGCGAGATCGTGGCATTTGATGACATAGATGCGGGATACGGTGACAGCTATAGGACCTCCGCGACAAGAAAAGACAGACAATCCATTACAAAAGAAGAAACTGTCTGTGTTAACGTACTCTGTATTGTAACAATAATAATAACATACCTGAGAAACGATCTGCAAATGCTTCTTATAGTGCACATCATATTGCAAAACAGCAGACAATTAATGAACAAAAAATCTCTTTCCTTTTATTTGAGATTTTTCATTTTACCAATACTGTCTCTCCAATTTTACAAGCACTTTGAACACTACTTCTTTAGGGAGAATCTATTCAAACGCTGCTCGGTTTCTTCATTTCTCCCACGTTCCAACCTGAGTGCCTCTAAATTGCCTTTCCTAGATGATATCATTTCGGAATATTGGATCCTTTTATGATTGGTCCATGATTGAAACAAGGTCTCACGCCTGTATAATAACGTAGAAACTGCCTTTCCTTTCTGAAACTAAAATATTTATCTTGTGAAACTAAAATCTGATCCCCTTGTGCGTTACATTCTTGAAATAACGATGCATGTCACATTGGTGTCAGAACATCCGTTCAAAAACGTGCAAACGTCTGCTAGTGGGTCCTTCAACTTTATGATAGCATGAACGTTTATGAGGATACTTTCAAAGAGCGGTGTGAATGTCAGTAGCGGAAATACTTTATTTTTCCAGAGCCGAAAGCAAAGAAGGTCTCAACAGAAGTCAACTCTCTAACTTCTCCGATGGTGCTCCACTGTATTCAAGTCAGGACACTTGGCTGTCCATTCCGTTTCAGGAATATTTTTTTCTTTTATTTTTTCCTATATTCATTAGTCTTCTGATTGGTTTGATGCGGTCCGTCACGAATTCCTCTTCTGTGCCAACTTCTTCATCTCAGGGTAGCACTAGCAACCTACGCCCAGGGATGTTATTGTCCGCAAATCATTACAGCAGGCACACTTTTTTATGATAGGATGCGTTGTTACGCTGATACAATCATCGTCTCCCAACTGTTACTTTACTGTAAGGCTGTAATATGAGTTCATATCCTTCCGAGTTTCTGAAGAGTAATAAGGAGACCACACCCTCTACACGAAGAACACCCTTATACGTCCTCTGTACTTCACAGTTGTCACTGTCAGGTTACGTTCTCCAGCATTCGCCAAACCCGAATTCTTGCATCAGATTGCCAGAGGATATAACGTGATTCATGACCCCAAATAACTCGTTTCCGGTCGTTCACTGTCTTTCAACCGCCTCAAGCGTCGCTTCATTCTGACTACTGAAATGTGTGGTTTATGAGGAACTACTCGACCATTATACCTCATTATTTTTAACACCTTAAGCACTGTCATTGTGTTAATTAGGAACTTGGTAGCACTTTGGAATTAACGGTTGCACAATTGATTCCTTCCGCCGATTTCTCACATCTACCCTCCGTACGCCTAAACCGGTCCTCTCCGTCAGTACATGAGGTTTTCCAGGTCGTGATTTGGCTGTGGTTATTCCTTCGCGTTTCCACTTTACAATCGCATTAACAACTGCCGATCTGGGCAGATTTAGAAGGATTGAAATGGTCCTGATGGATTTGTCACTCGGCTGATATCGACAGCCAGCCTACGTTTGAAGTCACTGAGCTCACGTAACCAATTAATTCTGTTGTCGCTGCTTCTGTACCTTCAACACAATGCACCCCACCTACGCCTGTTACTGGCAGGTCCGCTTCTCGTGAAACCTATTACTCAATTTCTCAGTGCGGCACAGCTTTTGTTAGCTCCTCAGGCACGTCAGCATAGAAAGAAGGAGGGAAATAAGAGAGAAAAACCAATAGCACCGATCCTTCTAAGGAAACTGCGTGTCTATGGAATACCATTTCAGTTGTGCTATTCGATTCGAGATTTCGTATTAGAAAGGTCTTACTTCGTAGTAACTGTCGTAAACGCATTGAGTAAACCAAATGTGATATCTGGCGATATCCAAGGAAGATTTTTTATACCCTCTGTGTTTCCTAATCTGTATAAATGATTTAGGAGACAATTTGAGCAGCCCCTTAGATTGTTTTGCAGATGATTCTGTCATTACCTGTCTGGTAAAGCTATCAGAAGATCAAAACAAGTGCAGAATCAATTAGGCAAGGTATCTGCATGATGCGAAAAGTGGCAATCAACAATAAGTAATGAAATGTGTGAGGTCATAGACATGAATACTGAAAGTAATCCGTTATATTTTGGTTGCATAAATTTAAAGGCTGTCAGTTCTATTGTATATCTGACGATAACAATCACGATGAACTTCAATTTGAATGATCATATAGATAATGTTGTGGCGAAGGTGACCAAAGATTGCATTTTATAGGCGGAACACTTGCAAGATGCAACAAATCCCCTGAAGAGACTGATTACATTACGTTTGTCTGTCATCTGCAGGAGTACTACTGTGCGGTATTAGATCCTTACCAGATACGATTGACGGAGGACAACGAAAAGAAGAGCAGCTTGTCTTGTATTAGAGCGAAACAGGGGTGGGGATCATTGAAACAAAGGCGTGTTCGGAATACTATAAGAGAAATCAGTGCTCGTATATATTGATTTTAGTGTTCACTTTTCCGGCGCGCTGTTCTAGACTGGAACGGTACATAAATATTGTAAAACTGGATCGGTGAACACCTTTGTCACTTACGTGTGACCTGCAGAGTGTTCGCGTACATCTAGAAGTAGTGTAATGCCTATGCAAGTTACAGAGTGCATTAAAATATCAGCAGCGCCTGTTAGATGTGAAATATCATTCTCACACTCTGTTTCATCCGGAGTGGTTTCGAGAGAACTGTGAGGCAGAGCTGCTGAACAACCATATCCCAAACACATTCGATGACCCCTTGATATAAGACCAACATGCAGAAGAAAACATTGGTACTTGACGTTCTTCAGAGTATGCTTTTACATTCCATGCCTCACGTCTCAGCAAGCTATCCCAATGGAATACGGGATTTGGAATATCCCGAAACCGTTGCAGTAACTCGATTTGAAAGTACTACTTGTTGTAGCGACTATTCTGCACGTTGCTCTTAATTGGTAGCTGTTTACATCCTTCGCTGTACTCATCAACCCTCTAACCTATCTCAATTGCAGCGAGTGGGGTGGCGCAATGATTAGGACACTGGACTCGCATTCGGGAGGACGACGATTCAAACACGCGTCCGGCCATTATGATTTACGTTTTCCGTGATTTCCCTAAATCGCTTCAGAGTAATGTCGGGGTGTTTCCTTTGAACGCGGCCGACTTTCTTCCCCATCATTCCCTAATCCTATGGGACCGATGACCTCGCTGTTTGGTCCCCTCCCCTGCACCAACCAATCTATGTCACTTGTCGCCTGACCGTTATGCAGCTCGACAGCAACAACTTCAAAGTTTCGGCGCTCATAGCTACGGGACAGGTAGGACTGCGGTGGTGTTTGCGTGGACGTTGCATTCTGCCGGGACTTGTGTCTTGTGGACAGTAGATGTCGACGCATCGGCATGTATCCCATGTGTCCGAACCACAGCAGATGGCCGCAAAGTGTTGCCTTAGACAGATCCACACACGTGATAATTATCCAGTGCCACACCAATTCTATGAGCAAAACTGCACATTTCTTTATTTTACAGAGGAAATAGTGGTTATACTGCGCTGTAGCCATTTTGCATTGATGAATACACTCTTCACTAAGAACCATCTTCTTCTGAGCATCGATCTCAAAGATTAGTGATAGGCTGTGTGACAACTGAAAAGTGGTCAATACCAACGTGCTCTCGAAAAGTAACGTCAATTATTCGAATACCACACCTGATGACAATACCTCGAATCATATCGACAGCTAAGATGAAATGACACAATTGACGCTCGAGACGCAAAAAAAGGACCTGATATGTACAGTGGACGAGAGATGAAGCCTGCCGTGCCCACAGCAGCTAGGCAGAAGTAAAAATTATAGTTTCTAGATATTATGCATTCCATTCGTTTCATCTCAATATAACAGAATTTTCTTTACCTTATCCGTTCTCGGTTGTCCCACTGTTGTCCCAATATGATTAGTTCATTCGCCATAAACTAGTCGTTCTGCCAAATCCAGTCGCTGATATTATGCCTGTCTTTGCTCCCGTCGACACCTGTTGGAACTTCTACATTTTCACTTTGGCTGACTGATCCTCAGTACTTGAGTTTTACACTATTGACAATTGAAATATCGCTGCCGCGTTATGCAGCACCAGCGCCGCAATGGGTGTATCTGCCGCCGTTGAGAAAATGGGGTAGTGTAACAACGTCGAATAGCATAGTCCTGCCAGTGAAAGGTGTATGGAAAGATGACATTGCTGCGCAGAATGAAAGAAATTGCGCGGTGAACAGTTCGGGGATCATAGCGGTGCATATGTGACAGAACGCGCATGCGCTATCTGATTTGTTCCAATACGCCACGTGTAAAAGTGGAATTTTTCCTGGCCTCATACCTCTGTTCTGTTGGCGACAGAAAGTTAATGATCAAGTGTTCTGGATAACCATTTGGCCAGGGACCATTCGTATACCCAACTGAAGGACGCTCTTACTATAACAATCCTACAGCAAGGATCTATATTTGAATATTGTACACTTCCTGAAGGCTATTATTGCATTAAATGTGCTCTACGGCGTGTTTATGGGGCTTGCAGAGCTACAATATAGTTAAGGGTCATTTATTGAGAAAACCTGAAGCACTTGTTTTTGTGTATCAAAACCGAGCCGCGGATTCCAAGACGGTTATGCACACCAAATGACTGGAATTTTTCCACATATTCCTAAAATCTTGTTCTCCCTCAGCCTTGAAAATTTGTTGATATCTTTATGCTTTTCTGAGGCACAGAAGTTCAAAGCTACGCTATATGTACACTTAAAATACGTGCGTCAAGTCGTGTGTGTAGTGTAACTAACGTGTCACGGGCAATATGCTCCAAAGTGTCTCTGTTATGATTAGAAGAGTTCTGGGAATTCCAAGTGGCTGTAATACAGAGGCACAGGGATTACTTCTGTGCGCACAAAATCAGGTACGAGGTGTACAGTTATATAGTTTTACGTTATTTCTATTTCGCATAAGTAAATTATCCAAATTTTACTCACCCATTAAAGTTATTTTCATATGAGTGACGTGCCGTTCTGTAACAGGGAAGGGAAGAGAACCAGCAGAAAAATGCACATAAAAGACTATATGCTCCTGCTTATTAAAAGAGACGGAAAAATTTTGTACCGCCTGCTTTGTTCTACCTCCCTCAGCACCCTTATAAAAAAATTTCCCAAAAGTTTTGTTATGCTGACGGACTCGCACTCTTTCATGCTGAGGGAGGAGGCAGTGTCAGCTGGAAAGAGATGGGAAAGCAGTAAACACTCGAAGTTAGTAGAGAGTGATTGCGGTATACAAATAGCGGAGACTATGGCATGCGAGGATTTACAGTTAGGGGAGCATATGGCAGTGAGATGTGAGTTGTATGTTAAAAAGAATACGTTCCCATACCAAAATGTTTGCGAAAATTTTTAAAGGTGCTGAGCAAGTTAGAGTGAGGCAGTTGGTATTCACTTTTCAGTCGGTCTTTTAATAAAAAAAAGCGCACATTCGTCAGTTTCTACTCCAATAGGAGGACTTTTTTTTAGTTGGTTGCATCTCTCTTTCTCTCTCTCAAACTCTCTCTGTTTTGCACAGACACACATACACACACACACACACACACATGCACAGTATGTACTGAAAAAAATAATGAAAACGGCGCCCACAGCAGTCTGGTCACTTCCAGTATCATTTTTACCATCCTTCTTGTCGTACTGTAACAGGCAGCTTATCTAGTCCTTCATAAGCGAGATTTCGTGGAAAATTTAAGGTTAATGATTTCCTAGGAGCGAAAGCAGAGATGCAGAAGTACCGCGAAACAACGACTTGTGCTGGGAGCTTAAAGTTAACACTGCTTCTCTAATTTACTCTTCAAGTACTTATCTTACCATGTAATTGGATGTGGCTCTTAATGCATGGATGAATTAGGTACAGTCTGCAGAATAACAGGAGATTGACCAACGTTTACACCATTTATCTGCTACTAATTTCAGCACAAATTCAACTTTTCTCTTTTTAGTTTTCTTTTTGTTTTTTGTTTTTTTATGTACCGGTTTCCGGGAGTTGCTCGTAATTTCGGATGGTGGAATACACAAACGTGTCTTCTCGAAATTTTAATGAAGATTTAGTTCAGAGCATCATGTAGAGAAATAAATCACTTTCTGGAATAGTTGGTAAGTGATCTGAGCTTTCGCCTGTCGGTTAAGGAAAACCAATATACGCTGCACGGGCCACCAAACGTTAGATGACAAGCGGTGGCCTTCTGTGTCGTCCACACCACATTGAACACACAGGGGTGTGAGGGTGTGTCAATAAGACGGATGCGGTGCAAACGAAATTGTTGACCCGTCTGCCAATGATAGTGATATTCAAGCCGGAATGGAACAGATGTCGAGAAGCCAGGATGCATTGAAATATCTGGGAAAACTTGTGTTTGGTGGGACTGAGGGACCGATGCATTTGTAATGCATCGCTAGAGTCTTTGTATGGAGTATTTGTGGAAGTAGTAAGGAGTAGAGGCTGTAAATTAATTTTAGGAAAAAATGTTGCTAACAGTGAGAAAAGGGGGTTGGAATATCTGATAAAATGACTAGAGCTGACGTGGAGACAGGCGCATATTCATGTTAAAGCAGTCCAGTGAAGCACGTCAGGCAATGGAGCCGGATTTTCATTTTGGAACTAGCAAAAACTGCCTTAACTCTGTCCAGCAGCCGGCCGTTGTGGCCGAGCGGTTCTAGGCACTTCATTCCGGAACCGCGCTGCTGCTACTGTTGCAGGTTCGAATTCTGACTCGGACATGGATGTGTGTGATGTCGTTAGATTAGTTAGGTTTAAGTAGTTCTAAGTCTAGGGGACTAATGACTTGAGATGTGAAGTCCCATAGTGCTCAGAGCCATTTGAGCGATTTTGAAACTGTTCAGCACGTGGAATAAGCCGACCCCACGAGGGCTGGGTTAGGTATATGGAACAACATCCCGATGCAGTCAAAGGATCCATTCGCCATCAACATATAGACCACTTGTTTCACATGAGCGACGCGAGAGGCGTGGTACACGTTCACGTATCGTGCACGCTGTTCAGTGTCGATGGATCTAAGCCAGTTATCAACGAGGCCAGCCCTGATCATTTGGAGGAAACGCCAGCTTCTTGCTGCGCAGAACGACGGAGATCGTTCGTAAAATCAAGGACCAAGCATCGGACGATGGTGGCCACACGTAGAGGAGCGAAGCATTTCGCAGGTAGTCCCTCAACAATGAGCAGAACCTACGACAGGGAAACGTGGAATAAGCCAACCCCACGAGGGCTGGGTTAGGTATATGGAACAACATCCCGATGCAGACAAACGATCCATTCGCCATCAACATATGGACCACTTGTTTCGCATGAGCGACGCGAGAGGCTACATAGCTTCTAGGACTTCATCTATGATCACGTCTTCCTGATATTCTTGAGCTACGGTCTTCTCATTTGTCGCCACCAATTTCAGAGCCGAATGGACATCATCTTAACCGTGTAGATACAGGATGAGATCGTCAGGATAGGCTGTGCAAGAGGAGCAGTGCCTAATGCATTGTCAGGCCCACCAGGTGTTGGTGAAGTCCCCGGAATAAGAGTTCTAACGCCAAAGCATACAGTATTTTCTTAAGTGGGTAACCCTGTCGGACAGAGAGTTTTATCGCTAGAGGTGTAATGAGGCGTCCGTTAAATATATTTTTGAAGTCACGCCCCTCAAGAGGCGTATTACCACTGTAGCCAAATGAGCCGGAAAACCCATGTGCCGGAGGATTGTCATCAAAGAGGAGTCTTTGGCAACAACGAAGGTGGCTGGGATCGTTGTTGTTGGGGATATTCGTTCACGACAGATGGACTTTTAAGTAGGTGTCAACAGAAAACTAAAGCACTTATAAAATCCGACAGGCAGGCCATCAGGTCCTGGGGACTTATTGGCAGCTCCCAACTACATAGCTTCTAGGACTTCATCCATGATCACGTCTTCCTGAAGTTCTTGAGCCACGTTCTCTGGTATTGTGTTTACCTCCTCAATTAAGGTCGGTTGAGGTGGGATGGCAGCCTGCAGCTGGGTGAAATGGGAATTCAAAGCGTGAACAATGGCGCATTGCTTAGTACATTGTCGTGCTTCCTGATCGGTGCGGTTGTATATGAGAGCACGGCAACGACGCCAGCATTCTGTGAGGAAGTCATACATTGGCAGTGTTTCGTGGGGCATATGTTCATTGGTGCAAGATCCGTTATGGTATGAATGAACTGATCTGCACTTTAGCACGATGCACTACCTTCTGAGGGACGGAATAGATGACCAGATCGTCCAGGAGACCCTCAAAAAGCGGTTTTACTTCGTCAACAAGGTGTGTCGGTCGCGACGTGGACTGGAGTTGAACGTTGCATATACATTCTGGATGTGGACGCCGAACAGCGTGAGGGCCGTACCCTTAGCAATAGGAAGTTACAGGGAACCCTGCTGGGAGGAAGATGCCCGCTCCATTGCCGTTGTCAGAAGCGTGGGAAATGTGGATTGTGTAGCTAGTGAAAGCGTCAAAATCAGATGCGTTCTCTTCATAACAGACGGCAATATCGTCATCAGCAGCGTAAATGGTGTCTCTGAACACTGCTAGTTTATGTAGAGCCTGAATTGTGACCAGATTCATCGTCATGTTGCGGTAGCGCTGTTGACGTGCTCGCTCTATTGCCATGGATGGTAATACGTAGATGTTGGCTTGAAATATCCTTCACTCCCACTGTGGCTGTAATCATTGTGTGGATGGGTTGGGTGCCACTGTGAGGCACTCTCAGATTCGTGGGCCAGCATCCCGATCTGTTCCGTCGTCGACATCGTCATCCCAGGAGATCAAATCTGGTCGCAGGTGAATGTAGCACACATTAAAGGCTAGCGAGTGGTATCAAGGGAACCTCCCTCCATGGGATCAATCGTTGTTGGACGGTGTCGCAGATAGAGGTGGGACGCTCCCCAGATGGGGCACTGGGGTCGCCATTCCTGTCGTCGTCGCCCTCGAAAGGACATCGTTGTGTGCTATCTGGTCCTCTATCCGTGTTGCCACGTGAAGGAGTATGTCGTCATCGCTTCTTCTGTTTTCGGGGTGACCGCTGCTATCAGAGGTGCTCTTCCATTTCGGAATTCCGTTACTTGTCGTCCGAAGTCGTGGCCTTCGGGAGGAAAGCAGAGGTAGCCACCACACACAGTTGGGTCTCGTCGCCAGTTAGTGATCGATGAAGGGATGTAAGGCGAAAGGTTAGTGACGTGTCATTTCCTGATGACATAATACCTCTGAGACAAGTAGGCCTTCGGCAGTGCCGGCCGTGGTGGCCGAGCGGTTCTAGGCGCTACAGTCTGGAACGGCGCGACCGTTACGGTCACAGGTTCGAATCCTGCTTCGGGCATGGATGTGTGTGATGTCCTTAGGTTAGTTAGGTTTAAGTAGTTCTAAGTTCTAGGGGACTGATGACCTCAGAAGTTGAGTCCCATAGTGCTCAGAGCCATTTGAACCAACCTTCGGCAGTCACAATTTCAGTGAATTATAACACAAATGGATTAAGGTATCATATCTCAATAGTAGCGCAATAAAAGCAGGTACGGCTTGATTAGTAAGAGTTTCACCTAACCAAAATTATGAAACAGCTCTTAATTTAACTAAAAGAGAAAAGGCAGGCCTCCAGTAACAACAGCTTCAGTTAAGTAAAAGTATCAAATAGAAAACAGGCTGGTCTTCAGTGATAAGAATTTCAGCTAAGCAAAAGTACCAAATTCAAAACAGGCAGGACTTCAATAATATCGGCTTAAGTAATATTACCCAATAGAAAACAGGGAAGGCTTCTTTAACGCCTGAGGTAGGCGTTCACTAATAACAGCTAAGACCTGAAAATCCAAAACTCAACAGGAGTACATGAATCGTCATTAAAGGTTCACGTTACCAAAGGGGGCCCAGAAGTCAGCCCAGCGAAACTAGCCTCAACTCTCTCATCGGTGCACCACGTCCCAGAACTGGCTGGCCAGGCTACGCACAAAGAAGGCACTCGAAGTCAGCCACGGATTCAAATAGGCCCATAACTATGCCCGGCAACCACTCACCGGACTCCATGCCTAAGTTGCTTGCGCAAGTGCTCGCCTCATTCCCTTGGCGGTGCTCTCACACCGTCCTACTCGCTCCGTTACCACTCGCCGACCCGCCACGCCACAATATCCACCGTCCCGATCAACAACCTCGAGCAAAGGTTTTAGTGGACACGAACCAGAGGGACGTCACATGACAGATCGAGATGGTGGCGCCAGGAATCCGGAAGGCGATGCCGGCAACGCCGCCACGGAGCAGTGAAGTCTCGCCCAAACTGTCGTTCCCGAGAGAGAGCACCGATGGGAGAACAGGTGCTGCTTGAGGGGGCACGTTCGTGTGTCAGACGGTTGAGGCGTAGCTTTCTGCTAAAGAAGTGACAGTCACTTTGGCAGCTGCGTCACCGGTTGATATGTGGAGCAAACAGCGACAGAGACAATCAGACCTAATATGGACCTCATGTCTACGTCCTGCGCTTGTCCGCGACTAGCCATCATACAGGACGATGACTCGCACACCAACTAGCGATATAGAGGATGGTACGTGTTTCGAAGGTTCGATCTTGATCTGTATGACATCATTTAATACTTCGTATACGAGTGGTAGCATTCCTGTCTTCTGGCTGATGGTTCAAATGGTTCAAATGGCTCTGAGCACTGTGGGACTTAACATCTGAGGTCATCAGTCCCCTACAACTTAGAACTACTTAAACCTAACTAACCTAAGTACATCACACATATCCACGCCTGGGGCAGGAATCGAACTTGCGACCGTAGCGGTCGCGCGTTTCCAGATTGAAGAGCCTAGAACCGCTCCGCCACACCTGCCTTCTGGCAACCCATACGAAAATTTCTCCAGTGGTTGAGAGATCTGGAAAATGTGTTGGCTATGGAAACAGGTACATCATAAGAATGCAAGCAACAAATTGCCACACATTATCTTGTTGCAGGGTATCTTCGAGGATATGTCAAACATATGACGTAGCTATCAGAGAAAGCTAATGCCCACAGTCCATATTGTCGTCTATGTGAAACGAACGTATCACCTTCTTTACTAAGTGGGACATTAAATAAGCATGACAGGGGTTGAGCCCGTTTGCTAGTGGTAAATGGGGTCTGGTAATGGTGTCTCAATAGAAGACGCTGTGCTGTGTCTCATTTTGTCGTTTGTTGCCCTATCGTTGGTCGCCTCCGTCTATGACGAAAGCCGTAACAGTCGTCACTCAGGTGACAGTAAGTGCTACTGTAGACGTCACATTCTCCGTCTGCTGCAAACAAGCCATCTGCGAACATCAGACACGTAACGTGGCTATACAATTCGGCACGGGTGGGTAGACAGTAAGACTACCCTCTCGGGCGCTAAACACGCGGGCGGTTCATGACGGTCTGTATGGCCCTTCTGAGCCCATCTATTTAGTATTCGAATGAGTGTTGCAGGTTTCCGGACAACATGAGGAGCAGTGCAGCAGAGCGATAAAACGCAGTTTCAATAGGCCGTGATCCAGCTGTTGACGAATTCCAACAAGCCCTGTTACGGTTTCTCCTACTCACACAAGTCGTAACTCGATCTTATCACTTACACACAATTTTCAGTTGAGATTTCCGAATGATAAACCGACTTCTTAATCCTTCCCTATGCACGGAACGTAGGTGGTGCTACTCCTTTCTTTTATGTGCTGAAGTGGTGATTATTTTCATAGCGAAGACTTTAGTACATTTCATGTAAATCTGATGTTTGTAGCATGCTGTCATTTCAATGACAGTTAATTTATTTGTATGATTCAGGGTTCTATCGTTACAGGTTACAAAGTTATCCCTCCAATCTTTGGTTTAGAGGTATAATTAGAATTAAAACCAGAATCAGTTTAGACATATATTAGTAAAAGTTCATTTTCCAGTATAGCCTTAATCCTTTTAAATGATATTTACGTATCTCTTAACAACGACATAATAGGTGGAAACGTTGAAAAGCAGCAAAGTTCAGATCCCATCAGCTGAATTCCAAAGTTGATTTTTGTTTTCTCCTTTATATTTAAGACACAAAGGTCTTACAGATACGGTCTTTGAATGGGCATTGATTCAAATTAAAGGCGAAAATTGAACATTTGTGCCGAACTGGGACCTGTAGACAGGACTCCTGCATGCTAGACAGACGTTCAGACAACTAAGCCATCCGGACCATAAGGAATCCGGTAAAACATCAAATCTCCGACATCGCAGCGGCCACAAAAGGTTCTTGAGAGAACTTAACCAACGACGATTGAAGAGGATCGTTCAACGTGACAAAAGTGCAATCCTTCCGCAAATCGCTGCAGATTTCAGTACTGGGCCATCAACTAGCGTGCGAACCATTCAACTAAACACCATCGATATAGGCTTTCGGAGCCGAAGACCCAATCGTGTACCCTTGATGACTGCACGACCAAAGCCTTACGATTTGCCTGGGCCCGTCTACACTGACATTGGACTGTTGATGACTGGAATCATGTTGCCTGGTCGGACGAGTCTCGTTCCAAATTGGATCGAGCGGATGCTCGTGTACGGGTACGGAGACAACCTCCCTACCCATGGATCGTGCATGTCATCAGTGGACTGTTGAAGCTGATGGAGGCTCAGTAATAGTATGGGCGTGTACGGTTTCAGTGATATGGGACCCCGATACGTCTCGATACGATTAAGACACGTGACACGTACGTAAGCATTCTGTTGATCTCCTGCATCCATTCATGTCCATTGTCCATTCTGACGAATTTGGACAGTTCCAGCAGGACAATTCACCACCTCACAAGTCCAGAATTTCTAAAGAATGGCTCCAGAAACAGTCTTCCGAGCTTAAACCCTTCCGCTGGCCACCAAACTCCCCAGACCTGAACATTAATGAACGTATCTGGGAAGACTTGCAACGTGTTGTTCTGGAGAGATCTCGACCCCGTCATGTTCTTACGGACTTACGGACAGTCCTGCAGGATTCATTGTGTCAATTCCCTCCACCACTACTTCAGACATTAGTCGAGTCCATGGCACGTCGTGTTGCGAAACTTCGGCGTGCTCGCGGGGCCCTACATAATGTTAGGTAGGTGTACCAGTTTTTTCTGCTCTTCAGTATATATACATGAACATATATCAAACTAAGACGAGACAGCCAATGATCAAATGAGTGCAGATGCACACCATGTTGGAAGTCTTACAGGAATCGGCGAAATGCCGCAAGTAATGAGGATAACGTGCAAGGTTCACTACATTGGAAGTGTGTAGATAAGCTGAAAATTTGGTTCTGATGGGAGGCCAATTGGGTAAGCCTGTGCATTTGCAGTGATCACTGTGTCCATATAGCTTAGAGGTCTCAACATCTGGATAGTGCCCAGGAGATTTGGATTCGACTCCCAGTCAAGCACAAATTTTGAACTTTCGCCTTTGATTTCGGTCAATGCCCATTCGCTTACAATGTCTCTAACAGCTTTGTGTCTTCATTCATAATGGCTGGATGATGATAATTGTGTCTGTTCTTTCAGACATATCCGAAAGATGGGACACACTATAACGATTACAGGATGATGGTAATACCGGATCTGAGGGATGACGGAGAAGCAGAAATGTGTCTATTGGGGTAATAAAAGCATGTCAGAAAGTACTAATCTTGACGAACTAGTGTGTGTGTATAATGAGAGTGGTCCGAAATCACGACCAGTTCTTTCACTCTGTCTACCACCGTTGTAGTTCCTCCAGTCAGGCGATGTGAGGAGGCTTGCATATGAGATACCTATGAGCGCTACGTAAGAGCAAATAGTAGGAATCTTAACTGCATATGACATTACTGGAACAACATTGGGTTTATATGTGTGTGTACAATGGAATTTGCGAATTATGATGTTTCGTTTATGCAAAAGTCGGATGACATCACTTTCAAAAATTTAAATATAGCTTATACTGCTACATCTAGAGAGAAAAAAAAAATGTGATTCAAAACGTCTCCAGCATTTTTATCGTCCGTATACATCAAAGATAAAACAAAAAAATCTAACTTTCGACTCAGTCATTTCGGAGCTACAGATGCAAACCTCGAGCAGACGCACTGACTCTTCATCAAAATGTCTGGATTTCTGTACCATCGTCTGCTCGGATTCACAGCAGAATTAAAGGTCTGACCGTGAGGCTTGCTTTAGCTTCAGACAATCATCACCACGAATTGGCATACGCAGGGTCGTGGAGGAAGGATAGTCAGCACTGAGGAAAAATCATCCGAACAAAAATATTCTAGTAAACGTGAGCTCTAAACCACATACCTTGAGGGCTATCAGCACTAGCTCGTCTTTGTAATTGCGAAACAAATCTCTTCTACTGAACTGCCCCTCTCCAGGAATGCATTTTAGAGCCCATGTTAAACAGACAATTTTTTTATTATTTTGGTCCATACAACCTCCTCCCAAAAATATGGAAAATAAGAAGATTGCAGTAGAGGTGATTTGTTCCACAGTACCGGAGATGAAGAGGTGCTCAAAGTTATTAAAGTATGCATTTTAGAGCCCACGTTTACAAGAATATTTTGGATCGAATGGTCGTTTCTGTCTTATCCCTGAACCATTCCTCTTGGGATACGCTGTATATGAGTTTTGGTTCGACTCCTAGATTTGACGTGCCACTAACGATCAGTGGTTTTGTCTCGACGTTTGGTGACATGATGCTACCACAGTTGCATCTATGGAAGTTTCCACCACGAGATGAGCGTGAATATTCAGGTTCGTAGTGCTACAACTATTCTGTATGAAACTAGAGCAAGAGCGACGGTATTGTTTAACTTCAGACAACTGTTATCAGTGAGAGAAACGCCTAATCATTAGGACGTAATACAATGATGCGTACTGACGTACATTAAAATGTCATTTATCTGCGATGCTTGCATATAAGTAACGGTCCTATCCAAAAGTCTTAAGTTTGAAAAAAGTCTTAAGCCACAGATGCAGTAGTCCTTCTTTGCTGCTCAATCTTTGTGATAAGAAGACTGAGAAGTAAGAAATACAAGAAAGGTTAACACGTAAAACTAAAATTCATTGACAAAGTACATCAGTGATAACATTTTTAAAGGTACTGGAATTTTCTGTGAATGTAATGAAAAATGACTCCCTATTGAACGAAATGGTCTTGTAAACACCAAAGATAGGCTAATGCATTTGAGAACAACGCAATTAAGATGACCGACAACTTGATGGAGGAAGGGAAGGAAATTTACAAATTGAAGCCTATTATCACATGATGGACGAAGCAACGACGAAATAAAAAGACTAACACAGGGAAAGAGAGACTTTTTGCCAAAATTAGTCTTCTTGCATTAAAAATAGTCTTTAACTTAAAAAATTGTACGAACTTAAAAAACGATTTTCAAGGAGTGTACGTCTAGAGTACAGAATTATTGGGAATAAAATAGGAAAATAAGGGAATTGAAGAGTCTGAAGTGTGACGCTATTGAATAGTTAAGTCGACTGATAAAATACAAGACGAGGAGATTCTCCACAGAACCGTTGAGAAAAGGAACATGCGGGAATCCTTAGATAGAAGAAGAGATTGCGTGCAATGGTACTGGAGGGAGCAATGTAGGACAAATACTTTATGTGAAGACGATGATTAGAGTAAACAGAAGATGTGAATTACGACGGTGAATGTAGATACTGTCCTGATATGTAGACGTTGGCAGTGGTGAGCAAATTTAGCTGGGCTATCTCCAGCTAGTACGAAAGTGATTGGTCTCAGTCCTAAAACCATTTCATTCTTAATAAATAGCTGAGTTCAGCGGGCTTACTTCTTTCTCTGAGTCACAAGTCCTCCGAAGGGTTCGATACAGCCCGCCACGAATTCCTTGTACCAACCTTTTCATCTCAGAGTAGCAATTGAAACCTACGTTCTCAACTATTTGCTGGATATATTCCAATCTCTGTCTTCCTCTACAGGTGTTACTCTCTACAGTTTCCTTTAGTAACATGAGACTTATCTCCTGATGCCTTAACAGTAGTCATGTCATCCAGTCCCTTCATCTTTTCAGCGTTTTCCACACTCTTCTCGTCGATTCTGCGGAAAACTCCTCATTCCTTACCTTACCATTCCGTCTAATATTCAACATTTTTCTGATCTCAAAGGCTTCAACTCTCTTCTGTTCTTGTTTTCCTACAGTCCATGTCTCATTACCATGCAAAGCTGTTCTCCAAACGAACATCCTCAGAAATTTCATCTTCACCCTTAAGAACTATGTTTGATACTAGTAGATTTCTCTTAGCCAGGAATTAACTCTTTGCCAGAGCTAGTCTGCTTTTTATGTACTCCCTGCTCCGTCCGTCATGGTTTGCTCTGCTGCTTAAGTAGCAGTATTCTTTAACTTCATTATTCTTTAACTTCATCTCCTTCGTGATCACCAGTCCTGATATTAAGCTTCTCGCTGTTCTAATTTCTGCTACTTCTCATTACCTTCGTTTTCCTTCGACTTGCTCTCAAACCATATTGTGTACTCATTCCATTTAAAAATCCCGGTAATTTTTCTTCACTTTCTCTGAGGATATCAATCCGCGAATATTGTCATTAATACCCTTCGACCTGAACTTTTATTCAACTCTTGAACATTTCTTTTATTTCCGTCGTTGCTGGTTCGATGTATAAGTTTATCAGCAGGAACAAAAGGCTACATGCTTGTCTCACCCCCTTGTTAATCCGAGCACTTAGTTCTTGGTCCTCCACCCTTATTGTTCACTCATGGCTATTGTACATATTGTGTATTACCCGTTAACGCTATAGCTTACCCCTATTTTATCTCAGACCTTCGAAAATCTTGCACCATTTGACATTGTGGAAAGCTTTTTCAAGACAAACAAATCCCATAAACTTATCATTATTATTCTTTACTCTTGCTTCCACTATCAACTGCAATGTCAGAATTGCCTCACTGGTACCTTTACCTCTCCTAAAGCCAAACTGATCGTTATCTGACACATCCTCAGTTTTCTTATCAATTCATCTGTATATTATCCTTGTCAGCAACATGAGCTGTTATACTGACTATGCCATCATTCTCGCACTAGTCGGATATTTCAGTCTTCGTAGTTTTGTGGAAGATGTTCTTCCGAAAGTCATATGGTATTTCGGCACTTTCATACATCCTTCACGCCAGCTTTAATAGTCGTTCTATTCCCATCCCTCCCAATGACTTTCAAAATTCAAAATTCTGTTTAAATGTTACTAATCTCTGTGTTCTGACTAGGGCTTAAGTCTCCCAAAGCTCTTCTAAATTCTTCTTTTAATACTGCATCTCCTAACTCTTCTATATAAACTCTTGTTTCTTCTTCTATCACATCATCTGATAAGTCTTCACCTCATAGAGGCCTTCAATGTACTGTTTGCACCTGTCTGCTCTCTCTAGAGTACTTAACAGTGAAATTCCCATTGCACTCTTAATCTTACCAACCTTGCTTTTCATTTCACCGAATGTTGTATTCACATTTCCATGTGCTGAGTCAGTCCTTCAAACAATCATTTCTTTTTCTGGTGTCTTCACATTTTTCATGCAGCCACTTTGCATTAGTATTCAGCCACTTCCTACTGATTTCGACCTAAGTGACTTTGTCACAACAACAACAGTGTACTATTGTACATATATATTTTTTTCTTCTGATTTTCGATAAATTAGTGTAATCGATGTTCTGATTTCATTTCTTTTTTTTTCATGTCATTGGGTTAAGAAAACTGTAAACAAATTTCGATGTGAATATTAATGTTTATATCAAATTTCAAGCAATATTATAACAGAATTGAAGTGTAAGAAACGTTGAAACTATTGTAAGATGTCAAAGTTGTAATTGTGCGTCTGGTCCATACGTAGGCAATGTGTTAGGATATGTAGAGTGCAAAACCTCGGGTGAATACCCGGCTTCTAAGGGAGTGGTAAAAGGTGGATGGCAGGCGAGCGCGGGAAAATGCACACGGGCGCTGCACGGAATAACGGGCTCAGCAGTAGTAGTCGGAGTTGGGCATTGGTCTGAGCAACACGTTCTGGATCGAGGAGGCTCTCCTGGAAGACGTAGTTTCATTGAGCCTCGGATATGCCGTTCCGACGCGTATACAGCATGGCTAAATTCCATAGGCACTAAATGGAAAAGTATTGCGACGCTATGAAGAAGTAAAGTGCCGATACATCAAGAGCCATTGCTGTGGTTGTATGGGTGCTCTGTGCCTCGCCATCTCGCCGCCCGCCAACCGCCGCATCGATACGAACAGGTTGAACTTTTTAGTACTGTATTCGTATGGACCAGTGTTACTTTTGTTCCATACTGTTCAATAACAACTGCCCGCATCTCGTGGTCGTGTGGTAGCGTTCTCGCTTCCCCCGCCCGGGTTCCCGGGTTCGATTCCCGGCGGGGTCAGGGATTTTCTCTGCCTCGTGATGGCTGGGTGTTGTGTGATGTCCTTAGGTTAGTTAGGTTTAAGTAGTTCTAAGTTCTGGGGGACTGATGACCATAGATGTTAAGTCCCATAGTGCTCGGAGCCATTTGAACCAATAACAACTTAAATTTTACCAGAACTGTTCTATCATTTAATTATCCTCACAACTAACCTAGCCAGGGTCCTTTCGAAATGTTGTGCAATCCGAGTGTCCCGAAATGAAGAATTAAAGTTTATGTTAATAATAATTACCTGCAGACCTCGCTATGTTAGAATGATGTTTAAAGAACTTTTTTGATAATGAACTAATAGACGAATAACAAAGGTCTGACAAAGTTGGAAGATACTTTTGAAATTGATTTAGTAATGAAGTTTAATTATTTCGAGACAGATATAATGGTATTTAAATGAGCAGGAAATAAGACAAAAAGAGTAGTAAATCATATACTGGAAATCTTGAATGCATAATGATTTCAGTAATTAGTTGTTTTAATACAGTGATCATAACAGTTTCAAGGTCCCCCCCCCCCTCTTTCTTATTCATTTGAATTCTGAAGTGTTCTGAACTGATTTCACCTACAAAGTTAAAGTCAAAATAGAAACCAAAATTTATCAGTGTTTTACCTTTATCAAAACTGACACTGTGTGTGTGTTTCGAAAGTGCTATTTCTAGGGTAACCTATGCCCGATTTTAATCAGATCAATAGACAGTACGAAATTTTGTAGTAAACATTTTAGTGTAATGTTATGTATTTATGGTTTATCCATATTAGTACAGAAAGTGAAATTATCAGTTCAGTAGAATTTCTGGTTCTAAAATTTACCATATCATGCAGTGTTATTACGTGTTGTTTTGCACGAACGTACATCAACTTGTACAGGGAAGAAACTCAGTTAATGCCTAATTAGGCTGGCGACCGTATAATTAACAAATTGGTAGCATCTTCTGTGTTGTTTCTTGTCCGTCCTGACGTGTAGTTGCATTTCGGACTTGCTTGGCGTATCATTGTTACTACAGAGTGGGTGTGAGTCCGATTTGCCTCCATTCGGGTACACGCGGTCAATATCTATACAAAAATCCTTTCTTATAAGGTGAAGCCCGTCGACTTACCATAGTACAGGCTTTAATGAGTATCGTGAGCCCCACGCGCGCACGTTACAAGTGGCTCCCGGTGACAGGGCATCCAGTTGTTGTCGGTCACAAATTAATGTGAATACCGAACAGTGGATGTTCAGTGGCACGAATTGCAATATTATTCAGTAAAGTAAATAGCAGTGAACGTCAAGTACGGTAATGTGGTGTAATTTGCATTCAGTATGGACAGGAAAGTAGACACGGTAGAAGTGCCGAGCGTAATAGAAGATGCGCATGGCAATAGCAGGAGTTTAAGCGGCCAGATAACAGATGGCGTTAGTGGAAGACAATTGGCGTACATACAATATCACGAACATGTTAACGAACAGATTGAAATGTCGAGATTGCCTAGAACACAGCAAGGAATAAAACAGGAAGTAGAGGATGACTTTGTAGATGATAGTGGATACGTGAACGAATCCACTGACATGTTTGATTCACCACAGATAAAGAAAGAACGTGAAAATTTTAAGCATGAACGATTTATTTGAACAATTAACCGAACAAATTGCAGGACAGAATGATCATCTTAAAACACACGTTGACGAGCAGCTTAAAACACAAAGTAATCAGCTCAAAACACAGAATGATCAACTTCAAAAACAAGTCAGTAATCAGGTTAGTCAGCTTAAAACACACGTTGACGAGCAGCTCAAAACACAGGTTGGTCAGCTTAAAGCACAGGTCGAAGAACAAGGAATTAAAATTAGTAAACAAATAGTACAGGCTTTAAGGAGTATCGTGTGCAACGAAAGCGCAGCGTTACAACTTGTATTTCTGCATGCCTGAATTTCTCTGAACATTTATGTACTTCCCTCTTTCTGAGATCAGTTGAAGTATTTACTCTGTTATCCTTGATTTCTTCGCAGTTGTCTTCTTTGTACCTACACTTTCTTTCCTACTTCCGTGATTGTCCTCTTCAAAGATGTCCACTGTTCTTCAACTGTATTGCCTACGGAGCTATTCGTCTTCGCAGCGTCTATAGGCTCAGAGAACTTCAAACTTATCTCTTAATTTCTTAGTAGTAACGTATACGACTTCTTTGCGCATTGATTCGTCCTGTTTAGTCTCTTAAGCTTCACCCTACTCCTCATCGTTCCTAAATTGTGATCAAATTCTACATTAGCTCTTGGGTATGCTTTACAATCCAATATCAGATTTCGGAATCTCCATCTGACGATTATTTAATGTAACTGAAATCTCGCAGTACCTCCCGCCGTTTCCAAGTATACCTCCTCCTTCTGTAATTCTCGAACAGAGTATTCGCTATTACTAATATATTTACCGCAGGACTCGATTAGTCCTTCTGCTCTCTCCTTTCTGCTACGAGGGCCCATATTCTCCCGTAACCCTTTTTTCTACTCTCTCCCACATCACCTTATTCCAATTCCCCTTGATTATTAGATTATCATCTCCCTTTACGTAGTAAATTACCCATTCGGTATCGTCATAGACTTACTCTATTTCTTCTACTGCTTGCGGCATATATACCTTCGCTGTTCTTGTCGTGTTGGTTTCCTATCGATTCTGATGAGAATAACCCTATCACTGTTCACATTAATTCACTCTCCTTCCTGCCTTCCTATTCACAACGAATCCTATTCCATTTAAACAATTTTATGCAGGTACTGATATGGCTCTAACCTCATCTGACCAGGAATCCTTGTCTTCCTTCCATTTCACTACACTGAATGCTACGATATTTATATTGAACCTTAGCATTATCCTTTTAACATTTTATAACTTCACTAGCACGTTAAAATTTACACACCCCGACTCAAAGAACGTTATTCTTTCTTTGATTATTCGATTTTTCTCATCGTCAACTTAATCTTGGCAGTCCACTCCCGGAGTTCCGAATGGGGGACCGTTCCGGAATCTTTAGCCGATGGAGTGATCATCATGACACTTTTGCAGTTACAGGCCTCAAGTCCTGTGGGTGCACATTGTTTCTTTATTGCAGTGGTTTCCATAGCTTTCTGCATCCTCGCACCGTTGAACATTGCTGATTCTCCGCATTTAGTAGCAGTCCTCCACCACACGGGAAAGATAGTGCTCTGAACCTCTATCTGCTCCTCCGCCCCCTTTGACAATGCCGTTGGCTGAATGATGGTGACTTCTTATGCCAGAAGTCTACGGCCGGCATTGTTGATGATTTACCAGTAAATTCAAGCAGTGGCGGGGTTCGAACGCGGGACCGAGGATGTTTTGATCACGAATCAAGGACGTTACCCCCAGACACCCCCCCCCCCCCAACCGAAGTGGGCTACATTCGTAAAAGATCAAAAAGTCGCATCGGCCCTGTATTCAGTAGCTTAGTGTACGTATGAGTCATAAGTTTGATCCCAGTGGAGGCTTTATGTTGCTTACTAATGAATTGATTCACCTGAAAGATTATTTTTCCGGAACTTTCCGATAAAACGAAACATTTTGTACGCATTCTAAATCTGTTTTAAATTATTTTTGCATTAGTATTTAAAATATTTTACTTGTTGATTTGGTTAGTGTTTTATACTTTTAAAACATGTAAATAGACTACTTGTGTTAATGATCTGTTCCACTTTTCCGCATCAAAAGTAAGTTTCAGATAAATAAAAAGCTAATGTTTTATTCTTGTTACCTGACGTATATAACGTTGTGCATTGTATCTAGTAGTTTAGATATACTCATGAAATGCTTCATCTTTCTTTAAATCGCTCACATCTATGAAGTAGAAATTTTCGTAAATTTGATTTGAGACAGTATACACCAGAATACAGATCGTCATAAATAATGAATGCTCATAAACATTGTATATGAACTACATTTGTAGTTCATGTGATCTGGGCAATAAATGCTTCTTCAACCAGAAGATTCATGATGTATTTATGTTTCTGTCTAACGAAATATGAGATCATGTGGCGAAGGTGAATGATGGTACTCTAATCACTTGTCCGACGCGGTCATGTTGTGAAATGAATGAAGATTTGCATGGCTTCTGTTCCGGTCACCTTTTCCTACGTCGTATCCGCACGGCGGTCCCTCTGAGTCACCCACCGTTGCTGCTACGGGCAGGGCAGACCTGCAACGCTGGCTGCTAGAGGACCAATACCGTCCCACACACAGCCGCATAATCCCTTGTGGTGCTTTAAGTAAGCGCTTTAGCACCCAGCCCCCGTGTTATCCTGGTTTCGTAACTCGCCAGTAATTTGTTACCAGGGCTGAGCTCGATGGAGAGAGCGAGTGGGCCTGAGTTGGCAAATATAATCGGATTATTTACGTCTTGGCTGTCAGCAGAGAGGCGCAAACTGTGTAGCTCAGGGTACCGTAATTACGGATCCAGGTGTGCTGGTGGTAGTCGCCACAGTAACGCGGCGAAGACGGGAATACGGAACCAGCAACCTACAACAGGGCTTCGCGTTTTGCATTGCTCATCGGATAGGAGATTATGTGACGGTCGTTGCGGGAACTGCATCTAAGTGATTTCCTTTTTCTCTTGGAAATGAAGTAGAACTCAACTTTCATGCCCTGATAAAGAAAATTTCGATAAACTAAAGAAAGATAATTGTTAAAAACTATTCAAAAGTCAAGATTGTACAAAAAACTTATTTTTAGAGACAACCGGTTTCAACAGTCTTGGGTGTCGTCTTCAGGTCTTAAACATTTTTTGTAGTGAGCCGTTTTCTTTCTACCCTGACTTCGTGCACGAGGTGTCAAGTAAATAAAATACAGCACATGATAAACGTTTGTCATCGCTAAAATATTCTAAAACGCACTACATCTTGTCCGAAAGGCCATGCCTATACACACTTTGCCAGGCAATATGTATATGGACACACATGCATATTGTCATTCTGTATGTGTATGGACATGGCCTTTTGGTCAAGATTCCCTGGCGATATATACACTGAAGCGCCAAAAACCTGGTATAGGCAGGCGTATGCAAATACCGAGATATGTAAAGGCAGACGATGGCGCTGCGGTCGGCAGCGCCTATATATGACAACAATTGTCCGGCGCAGTTGCTAGATAGGTTACTGTTGCTACAATGGCAGCTTACAAAGATTTAAGTGAGTCTGAACGTAGTGTTACAGTCGGCTGACGAAAGATGGTACACAGCATCTCCGAGGTAGCGATGACGTGCGGATTTTCCCGTGCGACCAATTCAAAAGTGTACAGTGAGTATCAGGGATCTAGTAAAACATGAGTCTCCGACATCGCTTATATTGTGTAGGGCCCCTGCCAGCACACAGAAGTGCCGCAATACGACGTGGCGTGGTTTGCACTAATGTCTGAGTAGTGCTGGACGGAAATGACACAATGAATCCTGCACGGCTGTCCATAAATGCCGGCCGAAGTGGCCGTGCGGTTCTAGGCGCTGCAGTCTGGAAGCGCGGGACCGCTACGGTTGCAGGTTCGAATCCTGCCTCGGGCATGGATTTGTGTGATGTCCTTAGGTTAGTTAGGTTTAAGTAGTTCTAATTTCTAGGGCACTGATGACCTCAGAAGTTGAGTCCCATAGCGCTCAGAGCCATGTTTTTATCCATAAAATCGTAAGATTATGACGGGGTGGAGATCCCTTCTGAACAGCACTTTGCAAGGTGTCCCAAGTATGCGCAATAATGTTCATGTCTGGGGACTTTGGAAGGCAGCTCAAGTCTTGAAGCTCAAAAGAATGTTCCTGGAGTCACTCTGTAGCAATTCTGAACGTGTGGGGTGTCCCGTTGTCGCGTTCCAAATGGTATATAGCTTATGGACGTGTACAGGTATAGAGACAACCTAATGAACCCATGAGCACTGCATATCAGCAGGGGACATATCAAGCCGATGGAGGCTCTGTAATGGCATGTGCCGCGTCCAGTTGGAATGATATGGGATCCCTGATGCGTCTAGATACGACTCCCCCTCCCCCCGTCGTACTCTTACGGATTTATGGACAGGCGTGGAGGGTTCATAGTGTCAGTTCTCTCCAGCATTACTTCAAACATTACCAAGTTCATGCCACGTCGTGTTGCGGCACTTCTGCGTGCCCTACACAATATTAGCGATGTCAGAGATCTCATGTTTTACCCGATTCCTGATATTCACAATACATTCGTGAAATGGTCATACGGGAAAATCCCCACGTCATCGCTACCTCGAAGATGCTGTGTCGCATCGCCCGTGCGCCGACTGTAACACCACGTTAAAACTCACTTAAATGTAGATAACCTGCCGTTGTAGCAGCAGTAACCGATGTAACAACTGCACCAGACACTTACCGTCATATATAGGCGTTGACGACCGCAGCGCCGTCTTCTGCCGGTTTACATATCTGTAGTTGGTTGGTTGGTTGGTTTGGGGAAGGAGACCAGACAGCGTGGTCATCGGTCTCATCGGATTAGGGAAGGATGGGGAAGGAAGTCGGCCGTGCCCTTTCAGAGGAACCATCCCGGCATTTGCCTGGAGTGATTTAGGGAAATCACGGAAAACCTAAATCAGGATGGCCGGACGCGGGATTGAACCGTCGTCCTTCCGAATGCGAGTCCAGTGTCTAACCACTGCGCCACCTCGCTCGGTATATCTGTAGTTCATAGTGATTCGGTCAACCAAGTAAATGAATTTACTGAACATGCTGCAATTTACTAAAGGGAGCCTGTGTGTCAGAATTCTCATCCAGTGTGGCGCAACGGTGTTATGATAGAAAAGTGAGGCGTGGAAGAGGATTTGGTGGTCTGTTGGAGATGTGGTAGGATCTTATAACTGTGGTCTGGGTTCGATTCCTACTTCTGTCGATGATTTTAGATAGGGAGAGAAAGATTCCATTCTCTTCTGGCTACACCAAGTGAAGAAGATATAATGGCAGTGTGGTCTGCAATTCATATTAAAGATGATATTCCTTCTCTGCCAAGTGGACGTCAGGTTGAACCACAATAAAGTCTGGAGTGGCGACATGTAGAAACTCTATCACCAGTAACCTTTCTTATACTAGTTATTTATTTGTAGCGACGAAACAAACGCTATGTAGGGTCACAGGACACTTATTCCATCTTTTATCTGAACTTCTGTATGTCGATAAAATTGGTTCTGAACTGAGAATGCAACTCAGACCGCCCTTAACGCGGAATTTGACGCCTTCGTGACAATACAGCTCGGCTACAATTTGTTGTTTGTTCAAAACTGCAGATTTCTCAACATCTCCATATAGTAAGCGTGAATGGGTTCGAATCCTGGCCCGGCACTAAAGATTTCATTATATATTATCAAACTCTAGCATGAGAACACGTATCTGCTGGTGGATAATTCTGATTTTTAAAGTTTTTTCATTCGTTATCAACACTAACGATATCTGACGTCTTTGATTCACAGTGGGACACAGAACTATTTGCGAGATCACTGTAATTCAAGATGTTATTCCGAGCTGCTGGTTGAGAAAAATTCGGTAGCTGACCTCTCTTTGTCTGTAGTCAACTACGATATGTGTGGGGCTCTACTCCCAGTGAGCATTGACCTCTTCGTCATATTATCTCTAGCTTAAACATGATCACATGTTGCTGCTGGTGCAACAAACCCATATCGTTTTCTCTAGAATATAACAGCGATAGGTGCCGGGTTGGAGGCCTGGGAAGGAAAAAAAATTAATGTTTCGTCTCGTCATTTCAGTTGAAACATGTAGCTACTGCCGAGAAAGTCCGATATGTCACAGTTGGTTGTGCTTTGATATCAATCTGATTAGGTTCTGGGTTCAAATGCCTGTCCAACACAAAGCTTTGCCTCACGGCCCTTCTAGTATGTTACTTGCGAAGAAGCAATATTTAACATCTCTCGTAGTTCGTTAACAGGGACAATAGATGCTGGGTAGGAATTCGCATCCGTTAAAAATGTTTGTGATGTGTAATTTAAAGTTGATATTTGTTAACTGATACTGTCTGAAATATCTCACTCTCTGTATGCCTAATCAGGAATGACTGTTAGTTTGCGTCAGTCACGAAATCTTTGATTAGTCTGCCTGACCCGGGTTTGAGTCCATATGCAGAACGAGACGGTTCGTCGTGACATTTGAAGTTCATACATGTTCTCAACTAGCTGCTCGTGGATAACTTAAATTATTAATGTCATTTTGTGTTAAATAATAAATACTGTATGTTACTTTGAAGAGGAAATCATGAATACAACGAACTTACTACGTGCATTACCTATCTGACGTAATAATGAGAGTGGTAGCATTTCAGGTATGTCATTTATTGTAATAAATACGAGCTTACAATCCTTAAGGACAGTCTTATCTGTGATAAAGTGTTCCCTGGTATTTGTAGCATCGTGGTATTACATTACATCTTGAGTTACTGCGATACAGAGCAGTGTTTTCTAGTGGTGACATGTTGGAACCATTTTCAATAGTCAAACGGCTGTAACAAGGAGCGATTAGAGGATCTGCTAGACAGCCGCGTTATGTCGGTTGCATGCGAATCAGGCGAAATGCAGTTCAGGTCGTTCGGATACTTTTGAGCACGACTGAACATATTGACTGGCAATATGCGTATGTACATGGCCTTTCCGACAAGCTGTAGCGTGTTTTCGAATATTTTAGCAATGCCAAAAATTTATAATGTTCTGTGTTTTATCCACTTCACATCTTGGGCACGATGTCAGGATAAAATTAACATATTTCAATGCAAAAAATGTTTAAGTGCTGAAGTGACAGCTAAGACTGTTGAAACCGGTTGTCTTGAATAAAAAACTTTTGAGCAACGTTAACTTTGGAATGGTTTTTAACTGTATTCTACAGTTATAACTCATTTACAATCAGGGAAAGTTTGTCTCTGTGGAACGAATCTTGTTGTTTGTTTCCGAAACTTTTGTTATCAGTGTATAAAACTTTACTCGGTTTTAATTTTGAGGAAAAAAAGAATGTCTGCAAGAAGTAAACCTACAACAACCGTTGTATTATTTTCTACTTGGTCTGTATGACTAAATGTAAAGCCGTGAGTTTGGTTGCTGTTTACGTTTTCCCGGTCCACCCAGTACTTGTCTCAGCTGCTCTGCAGGAGAGACCGACAGTGTATCTGTATGTGAACCGATTTGGTGGGCGGGAGCTAATTGTGACAGAGGTTTTGAAGTTCACAAAATTCGCTGGTACTGCATCACTGCATCACATGATCAGACAGGGCGCCCCTGGCAGTGCAGCTGATTTCGCCTGAGGGGTCTGCGTGAAACACTGGGCGTAGCTGTGCTTTAGGATGAGCACTAGGTGTGGCTGACGCCACCACAATCTCAGCGCTCTTTACATTTGACAGAGTAAAAGGCAACATAACTGCGAGAAATAATCAGTGCTGTCGCCAATCGGCAGCAGATATTACGAGACTTAAATAATAATGAGAAGTAATTTATTTAAGATGAGTGACTGGTTCGTCTTTAAAGTAAATCAAACTATTATTCACTTCGTATCAAACATTAATCAAGTAATCAGTGAGAAAGTCTAGATTATGTATCCACCTCACAGACCTGTAGTATCTGCAATTAGCTAATGTAACGTTTGATATTGATTGGACAACTTCCCCTTGGGGCAATTAACAGAGTTTCCAAGAGTAACAAATATTGGGTATATCCCACGAGATCCTTATACTACTAGCAACGGTAAGGAGGTAAGTATCTTTTACTGACAGAATTGCAGAAAATATTGTCACAGACAGCATTTCTGTAAAAGTAATAATTTTAACGAAACGACAGAAGTGGAAGGTACTGTGAATGCTTTAAACGGATTTGGATTATTAAAAACCAATAAGTCATCTGTTTTATTACAGGAACAATTATTGCATTGTGAGAAATCAGCAATTTGCTTCGGTTGAGGTATTTTCGGCTGCGTAATCAGCGAAGGAAGGTTCGATACATATTCCACCAAATCAACATTTGTTGATATCGTGTTAGGTACAATAGCCAAATACACAATACAAAACAGCAAGTAAATATCTTATAAATGTAAAGTAAAAAATGTGCTACATTCTCGTAAGTCACTCATAATTTCTTTGGTTCAAGACGTAATATACAGGGTGTTACAAAAAGGTACGGCCAAACTTTCGGGAAACATTTCTCACACACAAATAAAGAAAAGATGTTATGTGGACATGTGTCCGGAAATGCTTAATTTCCATGTTAGAGCTCATTTTAGTTTCGTCATGTACTGTACTTCCTCGATTCACCGTCAGATGGCCCAATAGAAGGAAGGTAGTGTTAACTTCGGTGTTTGTGTTGACATGCGACTCATTGCTCTACAGTACTAGCATCAAGCACATCAGTACGTAGCATCAACAGGTTAGTGTTCATCACGAACGTGGTTTTGCAGTCAGTGCAATGTGGCCATTTGATGTATGGATTAGCACGCGGCAATAGCCGTGGCGCGGTACGTTTGTATCGAGACATATTTCCAGAACGAAGGTGTCCCGACAGGAAGACATTCGAAGCAATTGATCGGCGTCTTAGGGAGCACGGAACATTCCAGCCTATGACTCACGACTGGGGAAGACCTGGAACGACGAGGACACCTGCAATGGACGAGGCAATTCTTCGTGCAGTTGACGATAACCCTAATGTCAGCGTCAGAGAAGTTGCTGCTGTACAAGGTAACGTTGACCACGTCACTGTATGGTGAGTGCTACGGGAGAACCAGTTGTTTCCCTACCATGTACAGCGGGTGCAGGCACTATCATCAGCTGATTGGCCTACACGGGTACACTTCTGCGAATGGTTCATCCAACAATGTGTCAATCCTCATTTCAGTGCAAATGTTCTCTTTACGGATAAGGCTTCATTCCAACGTGATCAAATTATAAATTTTCACAATCAACATGTGTGGGCTGACGAGAATCCGCACGCAATTGTGCAATCACGTCATCAACACAGATTTTCTGTGAACGATTGGGCAGGCATTGTTGGTGATGTCTTGATTAGGCCGCATGTCCTTTCACCTACGCTTAATGGAGCACGTTATCATGATTTCATACGGGATACTCTACCTGTGCTGCTAGAACATGTGCCTTTACCAGTGCGACACAATATGTGGTTCATGCACGATGGAGCTCCTGCACATTTCAGTCGAAGTGTTCGTACGCTTCTCAATAACAGATTCGGTGACCGATGGATTGGTAGAGGCGGACCAATTCCATGGCCTCCACACTCTCCGGACCTCAACCCTCTTGACTTTCATTTATGGGGGCGTTTGAAAGCTCTTGTCCACCCTGGTACCAAATGTAGAGACTCTTCGTGCTCGTATTGTGGACGGCTGTGATACAATACGCCATTCTCCAGGGCTGCATCAGCGCATCAGGGATTCCATGCGACGGAGGGTGGATGCATGTATCCTCGCTAACGGAGGACATTTTGAACATTTCCTGTAACAAAGTGTTTGAAGTCACGCTGGTACGTTCTGTTGCTGTGTGTTTCCATTCCATGATTAATGTGATTTGAAGAGAAGTAATAAAATGAGCTCTAACATGGAAAGTAAGCGTTTCCGGACACATGTCCACATTACGTATTTTCTTTTTTTGTGTGTGAGGAATGTTTCCTGAAAGTTTGGCCGTACCTTTTTGTAACACCCTGTAGATGTGGAAGCGTCATATCTATTCCATTTTAGGTGAAGGGCTAAGTACCCAGAGCGTGTGGATTGTGGTGTGGGTAGGCACTGAACTGATGCTATGCGTACGATGCTCACCATTTTGCACGAATCTCAGAACATCTGAATGACTAAAAATCCACATCAGTAGCATAGCTACGCAGGCGATTTCGACTTCTAATCACGATGAACTTACTAACTGAGTTATCATTTAGGAAATGACAGCAGAAGTGTAGGTTCAGAGCTAGATTTTGTAGATGTCATGAGACTAAACCATCGGTGGGTAATGCCACGTGTCCATGGCGTTCGATAAGCCACACCTGCCTCCCGTATCGTGCCCAATCGGAAGCACTCCCGGCACCTCATCCTTTGTGGCTGCAAACTAGTCTGGCGTGCCTGGGTTTCGTGAGACACGGACTGGTGTGCGCTGCCATTAGTCCGGATCTGTAAGCTCTGGACACGCTGCAGCGACCACCGAGCTCCTCGCTGCAGAACTTCGTTAGAGGGGGCGAAGGTCTTGCCTTAAACGCATGGATAGAGAGTACAAATATCTACAAAAGCAAGAATAAATATTTAAAAGAAAGAAAATTCAGCTGATCTTCAAGCTGTGTAATGTGCTGAAAGGAGAGATGCCGGTTGAGGGAACACAGTTAATAGTGGTCGTCCTCTGGAGAGCCTGCCGCCGCTTATCAGGCTTACTCAGATGTGTGAGGCTCTGTTTTGGCGGACGTTTATTTCTCTAGTGGTTTCTCTGGGCTCATGATTACACAAATTCACAACTTATAGTAGCACGGCTGGAGGACTGGTTAACTCTAACATCCGCCGCGTGGGATTAGCCGGGCGGTCTCAGGCGCTGCAGTCATGGGCTGTGCGGCTGGTCCCGGCGGAGGGTCGAGTCCTTCCTCGGGCGTGGGTGTGTGTGTTTATCCTTAAGATAATTTAGGATAAGTAGCGTGTAAGCTTAGTGACTGATGACCTTAGCAGTTAAGTCCCATAAGATTTCACACATATCTGAATTTGAACGAAGTGTCACTAAATGCTGAAAGCGTTAGAATGCATGACAACAACCCGAAACTCAGCAATATTAACTAAATATTGTGAGCTCCATCACAGCTAAACAGTCTGTTCTGCTGCTTAAATGGCAAAATTATGGGAAGTCCCTGTTGTGTTGTATAAATATGAGGTAAATCTTTCATTGCACCCGAACTAAGACTTGGCAATGGATGTTACTGTAACCAAGCCTGGTCTGGTGCCCTCCGGCATACTGAAGTATCCCAAACACCCTATTTTCTGAGTGCGAAACATTGACTTACTAATATTAATCCGTAGAGCGTATCGATTAAAACGTTTGACAAGTGTAGTTAGATACTGTTATAGTTTTTCTTTTGAAATAGATGTAATCAGAGCGTCAATCGTATAGGGAAAACAGAAATCTAGTGTTAATAAATCTTTGAAAAGTCGTAGGCGGATTGCGTAATCCTAATGGCATGAAATTAAATTCATAAAGGCCAGATGGCTTGATATCTGTTGTTTTGTGCTCATGTTCTTCTCTGAGGGGCATCTGATAAACAGGTTTCATGAGCTACGTTTTCGAAAATAACATCTTGCGATGAAGGATTAAGTTGCCATCATCTCACCTTGGAACTGGATACCATTTTGTGTCGGTGGAATAATCTCAACGAATACACCAGTGGCCCTCTGGCTCTGCAATCACTTGTAGTGGACTGGCCCGCTGTATTGCAAACGGTTGAGCGATGGTGGAATTTAAGACAGTTGCAGTTTTTGCTACACCAAATGTGGCTCGTGTGGGTCGAATGTACGAGGCTTGCAGAGGAGTGGTGATGCACTAGGTACTCAGATGTAATGGATAACATCATATTTCACTATTTTTGTACGACACAGGTGATTTGTTAACTCAGGAAATTTCTTTCATGTTAAACTACTCTTAATAACCTCGTCAAACATTAGTGATGCGGTTGAATGTATATTGCCAGTGAATAATTTTCGCTTTCGATGGGCTTTTGTCTGAGTGCTGTATGTTCGTGTGTGGGGTGCTTTATTCAAACAACTGACAATGTGAAAGATATCGGACGAACGGGTAATGAGGTATTTCCGTGCACCCACCTGCCTACGCCTGTAACGGTGAGATGATGCTACGACAGCGGCTGTAGTTGGTTTCGAAAACACCTCACACAAATATCAGAGCCCACTGGAGATACAATGTTGTGAAGTCCGGTAAATCTTGACGCACATGAAAGTCGTTGTGAACCAATCGCAGTTACGTTCTACCATGTCTCTTGGTGTTGCGCTTTTTCAACAGACTCTAGAATCAGAGGCTTCATTTGAATAGTTGCTGACAGATGTATTGCAATCAGAAATTGCCTGTTTGTAAATACATCTTAAAGTACGGAATGTTTGGAGAGCAATGGATGGAGCAAATTAGCTTTAACAGATTTATCATTAACGTCAGAGCAGAATGACAGGGCCGAGAACGAAGAGTGATTCTGAATTTGCATTACCTGCTCTGAGTCTTATTACGCTTCTTGCTGTACACCCACGTCAGTACTAAGTACAGGCTTATTACCTACGTATTATAAGTAACTGAGAGCTTGGCAACCCTAGCGATTCACGTGATTCATACAACCAGTTTTTACGACTATGTTGGGTTTACTAAAACCACGGTGTCTCTACTCTGACAAGCACTCAATTTGCACTGTAACAGGTGCCATAATTAACTATAGGCCCAGATGCTCCCCAAATCTCTACACTACATATACAATTTATTGCACATTTTGTACTGAATCCCGCGCTGCCCACTGGAACCGGATTCAAAGTACCCTAGAATGTGGCACTCGAGAGCCTGCACTCACCGAAACTTCGTAATAGGCAGAAGGTGGTCGGCATTAAACACTTTATATGATCCATCATGGTAGAAAGTGGGTAATCACAATTATGATATTGTGTATTTTGCTACATCAAAATATTTTGTTTCGATGGCACAACTTTTTTTCCCCCAGAATCAGAGCAGTATACGATATGAAACAGTCCTCTAATCACTCTAAAATTTTCGCAAACAATCATTGAAAGATCTTTCGTAAGTTAAATTTTGTTGGTTACACTGAGAAAAGTAACGAATGAGCAGACTTCGAACCATGGGTATCCTCCTCTTCTTCTTCCTCGTCTTTTCCCGCTTCTCCAGGGGATCGACATTTTAAAACTGTGTTTTGCTGATGTTAGTGACAGTTAGTGACCGGGTGTCTTCAGGCTCATCTGCCTTCTTCGTTAGTCCGCGACACAGATTCGATTCGGCGCAAGCTCATCACTCTGAATACCGGGCTGTCCAAGACAGAATCATTCATATGAGCACCTAATTTTGCTGTCAGTTGTTTCATTTAATCACTTCAGGTGAAATAACCCTTCTGTTAATAAAGATATTGTTCCTTCACTAAAGATCACAGAATTGACGATCGCAAAGTAAATAAAATTTAGCAAAATAAAACGGATAAATGAATTACGTCTGTGTCATTGTGCCGAATTAGACCCATTAATATGTTTAAATAAAATAACTGTTGCTCGGTTCAGTTGAGCACACTTTTTGCCGTTACTACTCCTTCCAGCAGTATTATCGATAATATTTAACATCAAAGCATGAGTGAAGTTATGATTACGCATGTTTTACAGCTTCTTTCTTTGACGGGTTTTTTCCACTATTTTCGTCCAGCTCCTCAAATTTGAAGTCAGTACGTTGTAACCTCTCCGCACGAAATATTGTTAAATAAAAATGCAAAATGGAGCAAAGCGTAAACTCCCCACAAAATTGATAGAAATGATAATTGACCATGAACCCATTCGATAATATTAAATAATGAACCATGAACGAAATGTAAACTCCCAACAGAAATGATAATATCTGGCAAATTTTATAAGGGCAGCAGCGCTGACCTTTGGCCCTGTATTCTGAATAAAAAAAGTAAAAATTCTTACCTCAATAAAAACTGCATCTATATCTGCTCTTAATTATACATTCTTCGACACAGCTTCGTGCAATGCTGGCGTATATATATATATATATATATATATATATATATATATATATATATTCTTGGAGGGAATGTATAGGAAATATTCTTTAAATTGAAATGTATGTTTTTCTTTAAAAGAGTTACTTTATAAAAAAAAAATATTATTGGGGCATTTTTTGAACAAATTATTTACAATTAACATACATTATTAGATATGCGCAATGCTGCTTCTTAACCTTCTACAACAACACTCATCGTCCAGAGTCCTGACCAGAGTCGCGAGCAGAGCACACAGCCGACGCATGCCGACTCCCGCAGATTGCTACCGTCCACTCACTCCCTACTGTATCCGACCGCCTACTACTGTCGACTCGCGCAGACTAGCGCAGACTCGCGACAAGCAACAACTAACAATAAACTACTCTCTGATCAGAGATTCTGTCATGCCTCGCCCATCGCCGGCGAAGCATACACCTTACAACGTCTGTACATTTTTGTTATTTACTGGTGGGAAACAAAACCTGTCACAGTAATTTCAGATCTCATCAATAGTAAAAGATCCAGAAATAGCCTATTATTCAGTCCGAAAGAAACTAAACACGGAACGTAACTTGTCTTTTTGGCCCCACAATTAGTAACTCACCGTAAATTCTCAAAATGTTTTACAGATCACCATCATCGGTTGGTAACTGTCTAGATACAAAATCAGAAATTCTAGATTTCTGAAAAGCCTGGATGCATGCAATCATTTACAGTTGTGCTTATAACGTTTTTAGAGCGCTCCCGAATGTCCTATGAAAAATTACTGTGTGTCACAAATCTTCAGGACAAAAAGTATACGTTACATACAACGGAGGACCTTAGAATGGGCACATTGATAAGACGAACCAATGTTGTAAAATTAATACTTCTCAGAGGAGAAATTCTTCAATGACAAAATGAGTCATGTGTCTTTATACCGTTTCTGTTTCACATCTGTAAAAATTTCACCATTGAGTTTACTGCTGTTTACTTGTTACAGGATATTGCTGATATGGAGTAGGGTTTAGTGTTTAGAAAGACGGATGGATGGACAGAAAAAGTTTCGCCACAGGCTATATGCTAATTGGAAAAAATATACCACTGTAAGTAGAGATATGCTGAAACTACATGCATCAAACCTAAGACAGCTGACCAAGGTATACAACAAATGTCTATTTTCCACAACGGGAAATAAGAAGTAGGAGATTGTTGTGTAAATTACTAAGCACCCGTTAACTTCATCGCCAAATACACACTTGAAAATGTCCGAATGAAACACGCTGGTCGAGCATTAATTAACTCCGCTGTAATAACTAACAAGTATAAGCAATGGGCACAAGATTATTTTTACCTATCATTTTATTTATTTCGATGGAGTATTCCTCGTAATATAGTGCAGAAAATCCTATTCCGTTGATACCCTTGGAGACACCTATTTCTAAAGAGATAACATACTAGCCACCGCAATAGCCAAGTCTGAAGTGACGATGATTCTCACGCCACTGCTATTAGGTGTAACTAGCTGATACCAATAACAAAATAAGGACTTTTCTTTCGTTTTATTAACCTATTGATCTGATTTCGTTACAAAATATGAAACATAATTAAAAGATGTATAAAATGCATGTCTGACCATTAGTTGCTTTTATTTTAAACCCAAATACCTGTCGGTTTCAGACATGGACCATCTCCACGAATAAGGTTTAAAATCGTTTAAGCCACCACATTATACGTATTTGCCACTTAATGTTGGAGCTTAAACCACTTTAACCCTTATCCGTGAAGACAGTCCATAACTGAAACCGGTCGATATTCGGGTTTAAAATAAAGCAGCTGAAGCTCAAACGTGCTGTTAACAGTTACCTTCCAAAACCGTCTATAATTAAAACATATAATGCTTGCAGAGAATACATTAGTTTGACTGAAACATTAAAACAAAAGTCACTATATTTTATAGCAAAATCCAGTTATAAACAAACATAATGAAGCATTAAAGACATTCTCAAATTTTAAAATTCCCTTTTACAAAGACGAATGAAATGGATAGTACATTTGTCAACTAACCTATTCATTTAACTGAGAGCCGGCCGGGGTGGACGAGCGGTTCTAGGCGCTACAATCTGGAATCGCGCGACCTGCTACGGTCGCAGGGTCGAATCCTGCCTCAGGCATGGATGTGCGTGGTGTCCTCAGGTTAGTTGGGCTTAAGTAATTCTAAGTTCTAGGGGACTGATGATCTCAGAAGTTAATTCCCATAGTGCTCAAAGTCATTTGAGGCATTTAACTGAGAGAAAAATAGTCTTCCATTTTTAAAATATTGTACAGTGCAAGACGATGATTTCCGTATCACGAACCAGTTTAGTCTCTTCTACCGACTGCCTTGAAAATCTGCTAGCGTATTTGGCTGTCGAAAGTCCTGAACTCAACAGCAATCTTTTGAAGTACCTACTGTATTTCTCCTGCGTCGACCCTGTGAATACATAATTCTATAATTATGACCTTAAAGAGTTGGTGCACTCTGCATACTAGTTCCTTGTAAAAAATCTGCTTGTTGAATACATTGATATTTTGAGACAAGAAACTGCGTTGGTGTAGCACCTCCACAATGTGCCCTTTCCTGTAACGTAAGTATTTCAGTGCCACAGTTCCCCCGCAGTAATTCATTTTCTGTTTCCTATTCCACAGTTTGCCACGGTACTAATACTGGAATATATGCAATCGGTGCCATGGCCCACACCCACCACTGAGTTGGTACGCTCAAGAACTTCAGGGAATCAAGTTGTTATCAGTTACAAAGTATCAGAACGAACTGTACTAATATGCAGTAAATGTTATGTAGCAAACTTTAAACGACAGGTTACTAGGCCATCGAACAAACTGCTTAGGATCACTCGAAGAACATTCCATAAATTTTCGGCTTTCTGTTTGGATGAGAATGGAAACGTAGGTGAAACGACGAGGTTGTGCTGGGAAGACGTATTTTTACAAATTCGTTTATTATACAGTTCGATTAAACTGCATTACGCTGATGTGTTTTCAATTGTCAAATATGTTATTCAGTTATTCCAAGTGTAAACTCAAATCTCTACCAGTAATTCTTAATTCGAGTCATCCAGTAAAAATGGAACGAATTACTACTACAGAAATTACATTACATCGTTTCACGATAGTCAACTGGTGGCATTTCGGAACGTCCCATAATTATTGTAGCCAATTCCCGTATTCAAAAGCGGAAGGAACTGACCGAATTTAAGGTGCTCCTTCGGAGAGGATATTAATAAAATTTATAAGGACCAGTGGAAACAAATTATTAAATGTCGTGTATTTAATACCATATGGACAATGATTTACAAGTGCAAGCTTGTGAACAAGATGACATGATTAAAGTCACTGACTTACATGGAAGTATTCGATTTCATTATAAAGAACAGTTTCCAGTCATTTACCCCACTGAAAAGACGGCATACATTTTTCTATACAACCCGACAAAGATATATTTTCATTGTGCGTTGTGATATTTACTTCTACAATATCTGATCTACACTTCTCTCGGTATCGACTTCACAACTTTTCACAACGTTATTGTTTCACATACTTTCTCAACTGGGCGTCTTCATCTGTGAGCTGCAAACTGTTAAATATGTAGCACGTCACGGTCATTTCCACCAATGTCCCCGATTATTTGAGGCAGCTTAATAAAATAATATTTACTGTAGGCATACTCGCACGTCTGTAGTTCATAGAGGAATGGGTGCGTGAAATCCATGAAATGATAATATATTTTGACAAGTAAGTTTCCCATAATTCACAAAAAGGACGAATTACAGTGAAGTATTCCACTAGTTCACACAAAGGGTAAAGGATAAAAGTTACCCTCCAAGTACTAGCGGTTACACCAATTCCGGTCAATCTTATAAATCCACACGTTAGTTACAGTGTCACGTGTTTAATCGTACTACTACGGACGTAAACGGTTGAACATAAAACGTCTATTAGTTAAATATCTATTCTAAGTCTATCTGTGTGCAACAGAGTCCACCAGCTGCACAGCTAGAACGGTATGCTGCTTCAGTGTCTGTTCACTAAAGTCATGACGTTATCACGTGGATATTGTCTGGCGTTAACTTTCAAGTCAGTCAGCCTTGGTTGCGAACTTAAATAACGAGGTGACTACTTTGTGTTTTGACTTTTGCTTATGACTTTCAACTAATAATCGGCTATACTCTCACAGGAAAAGCAGTTTTATTTTCTTACTACAAGGTCATCATTAACAGCAGGCTTTATATTTGCTTAAATCTTCCAGGGTAACTGCCCTTCGTGAAATATCTGATCTACAGGGTGACCCAAACGTCAGTAACAAAATTTGAGAGGATGTCCCGGGATATTTTCACATTATTTTGGTATGAGGGAATACGGCCTCCGGTGGCTCGTTACACAGCAATTGAATTTCATTTGATTTATTCTCCCATTCATCCTAGTATCGGCATTGCACGAAACTAACTGCACAACAATGCATTGTTGAGGTGAAATGCTGTTCGTTTTGTTCCACTCACCGACGATACCTTCTCCGGCCATCATTAATGTCTACTTTACTGTTCGCCCTGAAGCTTGCGTTCAGTACTGCTCTGTAATGTCTCAGGTTTATTTTTCTGCCTGTTTTAGCTGTACGTTAACAGTGATTCACTGCAGTATAGATAGATTTATTGATAAAGCGTTGTCAGACAAGCACCTCATGTGTGAAATCACTGAATGTAGTGGGCGAGCAGCTCAACGACAATATGGTGAACTGTTCCCGCAACATCTGTAACCAAATCGCAGTGCTTCAGAATATATCTGATGGTAGGTGTGTTGCAAGGTGTTCTGTATTTTACATTTAAGCGATCGTGTATTACAGCTTTGTTTCACTGTTGCGGAGATGTATTCATGAACAGAAAGATAACAGTGGCAACAAATCGAATAAATCATACTAACATTAATATTGAGTGAAATTTTTCTCACGGGGGCCGCGTTAAAGCATTGAAAGTAATCAGTGATGCGAGATGGAAGTTTATGCCCGACGAGGACTCTAACACGGAATCGCTGCTTCTCTAAACCATTACCTTAACCGCTTTGGCCATCTGGACACGCTTTTTGGCCGACATATGTCCCGAACTAGTCTGACGCTTATGCAGTGTCACTGTCTATGTACCTATGGCTCGCAGCGCTACCTGTACTCTCGCTAGAGGAAACGAAACGTGGTGTAGATCAGCACTGAAGGAATCACGTTTGGCGTCAAGCCTATAGAAATGTTATGTATACATGTGTGTGGCGTCTGTACTGTCGGAAAGTATCTCTGAACAACCTAAGTTTAATCGGTGGTATTGGGGTTCAACCTGTGTCTGATAACATTATTTTCGGGTGCGGTCAATTGAATCAGAGCAACATATTAAACGACATGTCCGTTCTTCAGAGGCCATTACCATGTGTGTCTCAATTACAGGGAAAAGCCATAAACAAAGCCCACAATGTTGTACCAAACTCCAGACAGAACAGATACATGAAATAGCTGATGTTTATCGGATTATTAGAAGAACGAGCACAGAACATTGCATATGTCGCGTTAGTAAAGCGTTGCGGATGATTGGTGCAATATTTGTTGAATTATGCCCAAAATAAAATGCGAAACGCAGTTTGTGAGCAATTTATAGACTATTCCAGAAACAGACCAACTAATTTTATGTACCGGTTTGTTGCTGCTAGTGAACAAGTGTCCGTCACTCCATACTAGAACAGAAATTGCAGTCGAATTGGTGGAAGAAATAAGTAAGAAAAGCGGGAATTGATTTTGTCTTTCGGGATGATTATAACCAGGGCAGTTATAACGGGCCCATTGGTACTAGTTGCCTTGCAAAGAAAAACAAAACCCAAGTAACAATAACCCTCCGTAAACTACGTAGATGCACTCTATGAGTGTGATGGATAAAAACAAATTTTCACCAACACAACGCCTATGACATATGGCGGTACAGTTGAATACTATTTCTAAAACTCCATGATAAGGCGTGGACATTTAGTTACACTTTTTATGACTGCTGCTTTGAAAGGTGGGCGTACTTCTCGCTGATAATTTAAATACACACAGCCAGCTGGAGGGAGCATGACTCTAGAAATGAGTAGTTGTGGGTTATTACAGCTTTACTGCATGTTCTATGTTAAAGAGATGTAACATAAGTACCTACTGTATCATTCTTTAATTTGTCCCATCGAATAACAATTTTTTGGCATCTATGCACTGGAACCGAATTTCAACCTGTTCTTCTCATCTACCCGCACGGTCGGGAACAACTCAGGAGGACGTCGTTATCAGGAGAAAGAAAACTGGCGTTCTACGGATGGGAGCGTCGAATGTCAGATCCCTTAATCGGTCAGGTAGGTTAGAAAATTTAAAAAGGGAAATGGATCGCATTATTGTGGCCAAGATGGACACGAAGCCCACGCCTACTACCGTAGTACAAGTTTATATGCCAACTAGCTCTGCAGATGATGAAGAAATTGATGAAAAGTATGATGAGATAAAAGAAATTATTCAGGTGGTGAAGAGAGACGAAAATTTAATAGTCATGGGTGTCTGGAATTCGACAGTAGGAAAAGGAAGAGAAGGAAACCCAGTAGGTGAATATGGACTGGCGGTAAGAAATGAAAGAGGAAGACTCCTGGTAGAATTTTGCACAGAGCACAACTTAATCATAGCTAGCACTTGGTTCAAGAATCATGAAAGAAGGTTGTATACATGGAATAACCCTGGAGATACTAGAAGCTTTCAGACAGATTATATAATGGTAAGACAGAGATTTAGGAACCAGGTTTTAAATTGTAAGACATTTCCAGGTGCAGATATGGAGTCTGACCACAATCTATTGGTTATGAACTATAGATTAAAACTGAAGAAATTGCAAAAAGGTGGGATTATAAGGAGATGGGACCTGGATAAACAGAAAGAACCAGAGGTTGTACAGAGTTTGAGAGAGTGCGTGAGGGAACAATTGACAGAAAGGGGGAAATAAATACAGTAGAAGAAGAATGGGTAGCTTTGAGGAATGATATAGGGAAGGTAGCAGAGGATCAAGTAGGTAAAAAGACGAGGGCTAGTAGAAATCCTTCGGTAACAGAAGAGATTCTGAATTTAATTGATGAAAGGAGAAAATACAAAAATGCAGTAAGTGAAGCAGGCAAAAAGGAATACAAACGTCTCAAAAATGAGATCGACAGGAAGTGCAAAATGGCTGAGCAGAGATGGCTAAGGGACAAATGTAAGGATGTAGAGGCATGTATCATTAGGGGTAAGATAGATACTGCCTACAGGAAAATTAAAGACACCTTTGGAGAAAGGAGAACCACTTGTATGAATATCAAGAGCTCCGATGGAAACCCAGTTATAAGCAAAGGAGGGAAAAGCAGAAAGGTGGAAGGAGTATATTGAGGGTCTATACGGGTGCGATGTTCTTGAGGACAATATTATGGAAATGGAAGAGGATGTAGATGAAGATGAAATGGGAGATATGATACTGATTGACACTGATTGACGGAGCACAGAAAGACCTAAGTCGAAACAAGGCCCCAGGAGTAGACAACATTCCATTAGAACTACTGACAGTCTTGGGAGAGCCGGTCCTCACAAAACTCGACCATCAGGTGAGCAAGATGTATGAGGCAGGCGAAATTCCCTCAGACTTCAAGAAGAGTATTTTTTTTTTTTTTTTTTTTTGGTCAATTGGTCAACAGTCTACTGACTGGTTTGATGCGGCCCGCCAAGAATTCCTTTCCTGTGCTAACCTCTTCAACTTAGAGTAGCACTTGCAACCTACGTCCACAATTATTTGCTTGACGTATTCCAAACTCTGTCTTCCTCTACAGTTTTTGCCCTCTACAGCTCCCTGTAGTACCATGGAAGTCATTCCCTCATGTCTTAGCAGATGTCCTACCACCCTGTCCCTTCTCCTTATCAGTGTTTTCCACATATTCCTTTCCTCTCCGATTCTGCCTAGAACCTCCTCATTCCTTACCTTATCAGTCCACCTAATTTTCAACATTCGTCTATAGCACCACATCTCAAATGCTTCGATTCTCTTCTGTTCCGGTTTTCCCACAGTCCATGTTTCACTACCATACAATGCTGTACTCCAGACGTACATCCTCAGAAATTTCTTCCTCAAATTAAGGCCGGTATTTGTTATTAGTAGACTTCTCTTGGCCAGAAATGCCTTTTTTGCCATAGCGAGTCTGCTTTTGATGTCCTCCTTGCTCCGTCCGTCATTGGTTATTTTACTGCCTAGGTAGCAGAATTCCTTAACTTCATTGACTTCGTGACCATCAATCCTGATGTTAAGTTCCTCGCTGTTCTCATTTCTACTACTTCTCATTACCTTCTTCTTTCTCCGATTTACTCTCAAACCATACTGTGTACTCATTAGACTGTTCATTCCGTTTAGCAGATCATTTAATTTTTCTTCACTTTCACTCAGGATAGCAATGTCATCAGCGAATCGTATCATTGATATCCTTTCACCTTGTATTTTAATTCCACTCCTGAACCTTTCTTTTATTTCCATCATTGCTTCCTCGATGTACAGATTGAAGAGTAGGGGCGAAAGTCTACAGCCTTGTCTTACACCCTTCTTAATACAAGCACTTCGTTCCTGATCGTCCACTCTTATTATTCCCTCTTGGTTGTTGTACATATTGTATATGACCCGTCTCTCCCTATAGCTTACCCCTACTTTTTTCAGAATCTCGAACAGCTTGCACCACTTTCTATTGTCGAACGCTTTTTCCAGGTCGACAAATCCTATGAAAGTGTCTTGATTTTTCTTTAGCCTGGCATCCATTATTAGCCGTAACGTCAGAATTGCCTCTCTCGTTCCTTTACTTTTCGTAAAGCCAAACTGATCGTCACCTAGCGCATTATCAATTTTTCTTTTCCATTGCTCTGTATATTACTCTTGTAAGCAGCTTCGATGCATGAGCTGTTAAGCTGATTGTGCGATAATTCTCGCACTTGTCAGCTCTTGCCGTCTTCGGAATTCTGTGGATGACGCTTTTCCGAGAGTCAGATGGTATGTCGCCAGACTTATATATTCTACACACCAACGCGAATAGTCGTTTTGTTGCCACTTCCCCCAATGATTTCAGAAATTCTGATGGAATGTTATCTATCCGTTCTGCCTTATTTGACCGTAAGTCCTCCAAAGCTCTTATAAATTCCGATTCTAATACTGGATCCCCTATCTATTCTAAATCGATTCCTGTTTCTTCTTCTATCACATCAGACCAATCTTCACCCTCATAGAGGCTTTCGATGTATTCTTTCCACCTATCTGCTCTCTCCTCTGCATTTAACAGTGGAATTCCCGTTGCACTCTTAATGTTACCACCGTTGCTTTTAATGTCACCAAAGGTTGTTTTGACTTTCCTGTATGCTGAGTCTGTCCTTCCGACAATCATATCTTTCTCGATGTCTTCACATTTTTCCTGCAGCTATTTCTTCTTAGCTTCCCTTCACTTCCTATTTACTTCATTCCTCAGCGACTTGTACTTCTGTATTCCTGATTTTCCCGGAACATGTTTGTACTTCCTCCTTTCATCAATCAACTGAAGTATTTCTTCTGTTACCCATGGTTTCTTCGCAGCTACCTTCTTTGTACCTATGTTTTCCTTCCCAACTTCTGTGATGGCCCTTTTTAGAGATGTCCATTCCTCTTCAACTGTACTGACTACTGCGCTATTCCTTATTGCTGTATCTATAGCGTTAGAGAACTTAAACGTATCTCGTCATTCCTTAGTACTTCCGTATCCCACTTCTTTGCGCGTTGATTCTTCCTGACTAATGTCTTGAACTTCAGCCTACTCTTCAATACTACTATATTGTGATCTGAGTCTATATCTCCTCCTGGGTACGCCTTACAATCCAGTATCTGATTTCGGAATCTCTGTCTGACCATGATGTAATCTAATTGAAATCTTCCCGTATCTCCCGGCCTTATCCAAGTATACCTCCTCCTCTCGTGATTCTTGAACAGGGTATTCGCTATTACTAGCTGAATCTTGTTACAGAACTCAATTAGTCTTTCTCCTCTTTCATTCCTTGTCCCAAGTCCATATTCTCCTGTAACCTTTTCTTCTACTCCTTCCCCTACAACTGCATTCCAGTCGCCTATGACTATTAGATTTTCGTCCACCTTTACATACTGCATTACCCTTTCAATATCCTCATACACTTTATCTATTTGTTCATCTCCAGCTTGCGACGTCGGCATGTATACCTGAACTATCGTTGTCGGTGTTGGTCTGCTGTCGATTCTGATTAGAGCAACCCGGTCACTGAACTGTTCACAGTAACACACCCTCTGCCCTACCTTCCTATTCATAACGAATCCTACACCTGTTATAACATTTTCTGCTGCTGTTGATATTACCCGATACTCATCTGACCAGAAATCCTTGTCTTCCTTCCACTTCACTTCACTGACCCCTACTATATCTAAATTGAGACTTTGCATTTCCTTTTTCAGATTTTCTAATTTCCCTACCATGTTCAAGCTTCTGACATTCCACGCCCCGACTCGTAGAACGTTATCCTTTGGTTGATTATTCACTCTTTTTCTCATGGTAACGTCCCCCTTGGCAGTCCCCTCCCGGAGATCCGAATGAGTGACTATTCCGGGATCTTTTGCCAATGGAGAGATCGTCATGACACTTCTTCAATTACAGGCCACATGTCCTGTGGATACACGTTACGTGTCTTTAATGCAGTGGTTTCCATTGCCTTCTGCATCCTCATGTCGTTGACCATTGCTGATTCTTCTGCCTTTTGGGGCAATATCCCACCCCTAGGACAAGAGAGTGCCTTGAACCTCTATCCGCTCCTCCGCCCTCTTTGACAAGGCCGTTGGCAGAATGAGGCTGACTTCTTATGCCGGAAGTCTTTGGCCGCCAATGCTGATTATTTATCAAAATTTAGGCAGTGGCGTGTATCGAACCCGGGACCGAAAACTTTTTGATTATGACTCAAAGACGCTACCCCTAGACCACGGGTACTATCGGTATAATAATTCCAATCCCAAAGAAAGCAGGTGTTGACAGATGTGAAAATTACCGAACTACCAGTTTAATAAGTCATAGCTGCAAAATACTAACGTGAACTCTTTACAAACGAAAGGAAAAACTGGTAGAAGCCGACCTCGGGGAAGGTCAGTTTGTATTCCGTAGAAATGTGGGAACACGTGACGCAATACTGACCCTACGACGTACCTTAGAAGAAAGATTAAGGAAAGGCAAACCGACGTTTCTGGCATTTGTAGACTTAGAGAAAGCGTTTGACAATGTTGTCTGGAATACTCGCTTTCAAATTCTGAAGGTGGCAGGGGTAAAATACAATTTGCACAGAAACCAGATGGCAGTTATAAGAGTCGAGGGACAAGAAAGGCAGGCAGTGATTGGGAAGGGAGTGAGACAGGGTTGTAGCCTCTCCCCGATGCTATTCAATCTGTATATTGAGCAAGCAGTAAAGGAAACAAAGGAAAAGTTCGGAGTAGGTATTAAAATCCATGGAGAAGAGATAAAAACTTTGAGGTTCGCCGAAGACATTGTAATTCTGTCAGAGACAGCAAAGGACTTGGAAGAGCAGTTGAACGGAATGGATTGTGTCTTGAAAGGAGGGTATAAGATGAACATCAACAAAAGCAAAACGAGGATAATGGAATGTAGTCGAATTAAATCGGGTGATGTTGAGGGAATTTAGATTAGGAAATGAGACACTTAAAAGAGTAAAGGAGTTTTGCTATTTGGGGAGCAAAATGATTGACTATAGTCGAGGTAGAGAGAATATAAAATGTAGACTGGCAATGGCAAGGAAAGCGTTTCTGAAGAAGAGAAATTTGTTAACATCGAGTATTGATTTAAGTGTCGGGAAGTAGTTTCTGATAGTATTTGTATAGTGTGTAGCCATGTATGGAAGTTAAACATGGAATGACAGGGCCGAGAACGAAGAGTGATTCTGAATTTGCATTACCTGCTCTGAGTCTTATTACGCTTCTTGCTGTACACCCACGTCAGTACTAAGTACAGGCTTATTACCTACGTATTATAAGTAACTGAGAGCTTGGCAACCCTAGCGATTCACGTGATTCATACAACCAGTTTTTACGACTATGTTGGGTTTACTAGAACCACGGTGTCTCTACTCTGACAAGCACTCAATTTGCACTGTAACAGGTGCCATAATTAACTATAGGCCCAGATGCTCCCCAAATCTCTACACTACATATACAATTTATTGCACATTTTGTACTGAATCCCGCGCTGCCCACTGGAACCGGATTCAAAGTACCCTAGAATGTGGCACTCGAGAGCCTGCACTCACCGAAACTTCGTAATAGGCAGAAGGTGGTCGGCATTAAACACTTTATATGATCCATCATGGTAGAAAGTGGGTAATCACAATTATGATATTGTGTATTTTGCTACATCAAAATATTTTGTTTCGATGGCACAACTTTTTTTCCCCCAGAATCAGAGCAGTATACGATATGAAACAGTCCTCTAATCACTCTAAAATTTTCGCAAACAATCATTGAAAGATCTTTCGTAAGTTAAATTTTGTTGGTTACACTGAGAAAAGTAACGAATGAGCAGACTTCGAACCATGGGTATCCTCCTCTTCTTCTTCCTCGTCTTTTCCCGCTTCTCCAGGGGATCGACATTTTAAAACTGTGTTTTGCTGATGTTAGTGACAGTTAGTGACCGGGTGTCTTCAGGCTCATCTGCCTTCTTCGTTAGTCCGCGACACAGATTCGATTCGGCGCAAGCTCATCACTCTGAATACCGGGCTGTCCAAGACAGAATCATTCATATGAGCACCTAATTTTGCTGTCAGTTGTTTCATTTAATCACTTCAGGTGAAATAACCCTTCTGTTAATAAAGATATTGTTCCTTCACTAAAGATCACAGAATTGACGATCGCAAAGTAAATAAAATTTAGCAAAATAAAACGGATAAATGAATTACGTCTGTGTCATTGTGCCGAATTAGACCCATTAATATGTTTAAATAAAATAACTGTTGCTCGGTTCAGTTGAGCACACTTTTTGCCGTTACTACTCCTTCCAGCAGTATTATCGATAATATTTAACATCAAAGCATGAGTGAAGTTATGATTACGCATGTTTTACAGCTTCTTTCTTTGACGGGTTTTTTCCACTATTTTCGTCCAGCTCCTCAAATTTGAAGTCAGTACGTTGTAACCTCTCCGCACGAAATATTGTTAAATAAAAATGCAAAATGGAGCAAAGCGTAAACTCCCCACAAAATTGATAGAAATGATAATTGACCATGAACCCATTCGATAATATTAAATAATGAACCATGAACGAAATGTAAACTCCCAACAGAAATGATAATATCTGGCAAATTTTATAAGGGCAGCAGCGCTGACCTTTGGCCCTGTATTCTGAATAAAAAAAGTAAAAATTCTTACCTCAATAAAAACTGCATCTATATCTGCTCTTAATTATACATTCTTCGACACAGCTTCGTGCAATGCTGGCGTATATATATATATATATATATATATATATATATATATATATATATATATATATATATATATTCTTGGAGGGAATGTATAGGAAATATTCTTTAAATTGAAATGTATGTTTTTCTTTAAAAGAGTTACTTTATAAAAAAAAAATATTATTGGGGCATTTTTTGAACAAATTATTTACAATTAACATACATTATTAGATATGCGCAATGCTGCTTCTTAACCTTCTACAACAACACTCATCGTCCAGAGTCCTGACCAGAGTCGCGAGCAGAGCACACAGCCGACGCATGCCGACTCCCGCAGATTGCTACCGTCCACTCACTCCCTACTGTATCCGACCGCCTACCACTGTCGACTCGCGCAGACTAGCGCAGACTCGCGACAAGCAACAACTAACAATAAACTACTCTCTGATCAGAGATTCTGTCATGCCTCGCCCATCGCCGGCGAAGCATACACCTTACAACGTCTGTACATTTTTGTTATTTACTGGTGGGAAACAAAACCTGTCACAGTAATTTCAGATCTCATCAATAGTAAAAGATCCAGAAATAGCCTATTATTCAGTCCGAAAGAAACTAAACACGGAACGTAACTTGTCTTTTTGGCCCCACAATTAGTAACTCACCGTAAATTCTCAAAATGTTTTACAGATCACCATCATCGGTTGGTAACTGTCTAGATACAAAATCAGAAATTCTAGATTTCTGAAAAGCCTGGATGCATGCAATCATTTACAGTTGTGCTTATAACGTTTTTAGAGCGCTCCCGAATGTCCTATGAAAAATTACTGTGTGTCACAAATCTTCAGGACAAAAAGTATACGTTACATACAACGGAGGACCTTAGAATGGGCACATTGATAAGACGAACCAATGTTGTAAAATTAATACTTCTCAGAGGAGAAATTCTTCAATGACAAAATGAGTCATGTGTCTTTATACCGTTTCTGTTTCACATCTGTAAAAATTTCACCATTGAGTTTACTGCTGTTTACTTGTTACAGGATATTGCTGATATGGAGTAGGGTTTAGTGTTTAGAAAGACGGATGGATGGACAGAAAAAGTTTCGCCACAGGCTATATGCTAATTGGAAAAAATATACCACTGTAAGTAGAGATATGCTGAAACTACATGCATCAAACCTAAGACAGCTGACCAAGGTATACAACAAATGTCTATTTTCCACAACGGGAAATAAGAAGTAGGAGATTGTTGTGTAAATTACTAAGCACCCGTTAACTTCATCGCCAAATACACACTTGAAAATGTCCGAATGAAACACGCTGGTCGAGCATTAATTAACTCCGCTGTAATAACTAACAAGTATAAGCAATGGGCACAAGATTATTTTTACCTATCATTTTATTTATTTCGATGGAGTATTCCTCGTAATATAGTGCAGAAAATCCTATTCCGTTGATACCCTTGGAGACACCTATTTCTAAAGAGATAACATACTAGCCACCGCAATAGCCAAGTCTGAAGTGACGATGATTCTCACGCCACTGCTATTAGGTGTAACTAGCTGATACCAATAACAAAATAAGGACTTTTCTTTCGTTTTATTAACCTATTGATCTGCTTTCGTTACAAAATATGAAACATAATTAAAAGATGTATAAAATGCATGTCTGACCATTAGTTGCTTTTATTTTAAACCCAAATACCTGTCGGTTTCAGACATGGACCATCTCCACGAATAAGGTTTAAAATCGTTTAAGCCACCACATTATACGTATTTGCCACTTAATGTTGGAGCTTAAACCACTTTAACCCTTATCCGTGAAGACAGTCCATAACTGAAACCGGTCGATATTCGGGTTTAAAATAAAGCAGCTGAAGCTCAAACGTGCTGTTAACAGTTACCTTCCAAAACCGTCTATAATTAAAACATATAATGCTTGCAGAGAATACATTAGTTTGACTGAAACATTAAAACAAAAGTCACTATATTTTATAGCAAAATCCAGTTATAAACAAACATAATGAAGCATTAAAGACATTCTCAAATTTTAAAATTCCCTTTTACAAAGACGAATGAAATGGATAGTACATTTGTCAACTAACCTATTCATTTAACTGAGAGCCGGCCGGGGTGGACGAGCGGTTCTAGGCGCTACAATCTGGAATCGCGCGACCTGCTACGGTCGCAGGGTCGAATCCTGCCTCAGGCATGGATGTGCGTGGTGTCCTCAGGTTAGATGGGCTTAAGTAATTCTAAGTTCTAGGGGACTGATGATCTCAGAAGTTAATTCCCATAGTGCTCAAAGTCATTTGAGGCATTTAACTGAGAGAAAAATAGTCTTCCATTTTTAAAATATTGTACAGTGCAAGACGATGATTTCCGTATCACGAACCAGTTTAGTCTCTTCTACCGACTGCCTTGAAAATCTGCTAGCGTATTTGGCTGTCGAAAGTCCTGAACTCAACAGCAATCTTTTGAAGTACCTACTGTATTTCTCCTGCGTCGACCCTGTGAATACATAATTGTATAATTATGACCTTAAAGAGTTGGTGCACTCTGCATACTAGTTCCTTGTAAAAAATCTGCTTGTTGAATACATTGATATTTTGAGACAAAAAACTGCGTTGGTGTAGCACCTCCACAATGTGCCCTTTCCTGTAACGTAAGTATTTCAGTGCCACAGTTCCCCCGCAGTAATTCATTTTCTGTTTCCTATTCCACAGTTTGCCACGGTACTAATACTGGAATATATGCAATCGGTGCCATGGCCCACACCCACCACTGAGTTGGTACGCTCAAGAACTTCAGGGAATCAAGTTGTTATCAGTTACAAAGTATCAGAACGAACTGTACTAATATGCAGTAAATGTTATGTAGCAAACTTTAAACGACAGGTTACTAGGCCATCGAACAAACTGCTTAGGATCACTCGAAGAACATTCCATAAATTTTCGGCTTTCTGTTTGGATGAGAATGGAAACGTAGGTGAAACGACGAGGTTGTGCTGGGAAGACGTATTTTTACAAATTCGTTTATTATACAGTTCGATTAAACTGCATTACGCTGATGTGTTTTCAATTGTCAAATATGTTATTCAGTTATTCCAAGGGTAAACTCAAATCTCTACCAGTAATTCTTAATTCGAGTCATCCAGTAAAAATGGAACGAATTACTACTACAGAAATTACATTACATCGTTTCACGATAGTCAACTGGTGGCATTTCGGAACGTCCCATAATTATTGTAGCCAATTCCCGTATTCAAAAGCGGAAGGAACTGACCGAATTTAAGGTGCTCCTTCGGAGAGGATATTAATAAAATTTATAAGGACCAGTGGAAACAAATTATTAAATGTCGTGTATTTAATATCATATGGACAATGATTTACAAGTGCAAGCTTGTGAACAAAATGACATGATTAAAGTCACTGACTTACATGGAAGTATTCGATTTCATTATAAAGAACAGTTTCCAGTCATTTACCCCACTGAAAAGACGGCATACATTTTTCTATACAACCCGACAAAGATATATTTTCATTGTGCGTTGTGATATTTACTTCTACAATATCTGATCTACACTTCTCTCGGTATCGACTTCACAACTTTTCACAACGTTATTGTTTCACATACTTTCTCAACTGGGCGTCTTCATCTGTGAGCTGCAAACTGTGAAATATGTAGCACGTCACGGTCATTTCCACCAATGTCCCCGATTATTTGAGGCAGCTTAATAAAATAATATTTACTGTAGGCATACTCGCACGTCTGTAGTTCATAGAGGAATGGGTGCGTGAAATCCATGAAATGATAATATATTTTGACAAGTAAGTTTCCCATAATTCACAAAAAGGACGAATTACAGTGAAGTATTCCACTAGTTCACACAAAGGGTAAAGGATAAAAGTTACCCTCCAAGTACTAGCGGTTACACCAATTCCGGTCAATCTTATAAATCCACACGTTAGTTACAGTGTCACGTGTTTAATCGTACTACTACGGACGTAAACGGTTGAACATAAAACGTCTATTAGTTAAATATCTATTCTAAGTCTATCTGTGTGCAACAGAGTCCACCAGCTGCACAGCTAGAACGGTATGCTGCTTCAGTGTCTGTTCACTAAAGTCATGACGTTATCACGTGGATATTGTCTGGCGTTAACTTTCAAGTCAGTCAGCCTTGGTTGCGAACTTAAATAACGAGGTGACTACTTTGTGTTTTCACTTTTGCTTATGACTTTCAACTAATAATCGGCTATACTCTCACAGGAAAAGCAGTTTTATTTTCTTACTACAAGGTCATCATTAACAGCAGGCTTTATATTTGCTTAAATCTTCCAGGGTAACTGCCCTTCGTGAAATATCTGATCTACAGGGTGACCCAAACGTCAGTAACAAAATTTGAGAGGATGTCCCGGGATATTTTCACATTATTTTGGTATGAGGGAATACGGCCTCCGGTGGCTCGTTACACAGCAATTGAATTTCATTTGATTTATTCTCCCATTCATCCTAGTATCGGCATTGCACGAAACTAACTGCACAACAATGCATTGTTGAGGTGAAATGCTGTTCGTTTTGTTCCACTCACCGACGATACCTTCTCCGGCCATCATTAATGTCTACTTTACTGTTCGCCCTGAAGCTTGCGTTCAGTACTGCTCTGTAATGTCTCAGGTTTATTTTTCTGCCTGTTTTAGCTGTACGTTAACAGTGATTCACTGCAGTATAGATAGATTTATTGATAAAGCGTTGTCAGACAAGCACCTCATGTGTGAAATCACTGAATGTAGTGGGCGAGCAGCTCAACGACAATATGGTGAACTGTTCCCGCAACATCTGTAACCAAATCGCAGTGCTTCAGAATATATCTGATGGTAGGTGTGTTGCAAGGTGTTCTGTATTTTACATTTAAGCGATCGTGTATTACAGCTTTGTTTCACTGTTGCGGAGATGTATTCATGAACAGAAAGATAACAGTGGCAACAAATCGAATAAATCATACTAACATTAATATTGAGTGAAATTTTTCTCACGGGGGCCGCGTTAAAGCATTGAAAGTAATCAGTGATGCGAGATGGAAGTTTATGCCCGACGAGGACTCTAACACGGAATCGCTGCTTCTCTAAACCATTACCTTAACCGCTTTGGCCATCTGGACACGCTTTTTGGCCGACATATGTCCCGAACTAGTCTGACGCTTATGCAGTGTCACTGTCTATGTACCTATGGCTCGCAGCGCTACCTGTACTCTCGCTAGAGGAAACGAAACGTGGTGTAGATCAGCACTGAAGGAATCACGTTTGGCGTCAAGCCTATAGAAATGTTATGTATACATGTGTGTGGCGTCTGTACTGTCGGAAAGTATCTCTGAACAACCTAAGTTTAATCGGTGGTATTGGGGTTCAACCTGTGTCTGATAACATTATTTTCGGGTGCGGTCAATTGAATCAGAGCAACATATTAAACGACATGTCCGTTCTTCAGAGGCCATTACCATGTGTGTCTCAATTACAGGGAAAAGCCATAAACAAAGCCCACAATGTTGTACCAAACTCCAGACAGAACAGATACATGAAATAGCTGATGTTTATCGGATTATTAGAAGAACGAGCACAGAACATTGCATATGTCGCGTTAGTAAAGCGTTGCGGATGATTGGTGCAATATTTGTTGAATTATGCCCAAAATAAAATGCGAAACGCAGTTTGTGAGCAATTTATAGACTATTCCAGAAACAGACCAACTAATTTTATGTACCGGTTTGTTGCTGCTAGTGAACAAGTGTCCGTCACTCCATACTAGAACAGAAATTGCAGTCGAATTGGTGGAAGAAATAAGTAAGAAAAGCGGGAATTGATTTTGTCTTTCGGGATGATTATAACCAGGGCAGTTATAACGGGCCCATTGGTACTAGTTGCCTTGCAAAGAAAAACAAAACCCAAGTAACAATAACCCTCCGTAAACTACGTAGATGCACTCTATGAGTGTGATGGATAAAAACAAATTTTCACCAACACAACGCCTATGACATATGGCGGTACAGTTGAATACTATTTCTAAAACTCCATGATAAGGCGTGGACATTTAGTTACACTTTTTATGACTGCTGCTTTGAAAGGTGGGCGTACTTCTCGCTGATAATTTAAATACACACAGCCAGCTGGAGGGAGCATGACTCTAGAAATGAGTAGTTGTGGGTTATTACAGCTTTACTGCATGTTCTATGTTAAAGAGATGTAACATAAGTACCTACTGTATCATTCTTTAATTTGTCCCATCGAATAACAATTTTTTGGCATCTATGCACTGGAACCGAATTTCAACCTGTTCTTCTCATCTACCCGCACGGTCGGGAACAACTCAGGAGGACGTCGTTATCAGGAGAAAGAAAACTGGCGTTCTACGGATGGGAGCGTCGAATGTCAGATCCCTTAATCGGTCAGGTAGGTTAGAAAATTTAAAAAGGGAAATGGATCGCATTATTGTGGCCAAGATGGACACGAAGCCCACGCCTACTACCGTAGTACAAGTTTATATGCCAACTAGCTCTGCAGATGATGAAGAAATTGATGAAAAGTATGATGAGATAAAAGAAATTATTCAGGTGGTGAAGAGAGACGAAAATTTAATAGTCATGGGTGTCTGGAATTCGACAGTAGGAAAAGGAAGAGAAGGAAACCCAGTAGGTGAATATGGACTGGCGGTAAGAAATGAAAGAGGAAGACTCCTGGTAGAATTTTGCACAGAGCACAACTTAATCATAGCTAGCACTTGGTTCAAGAATCATGAAAGAAGGTTGTATACATGGAATAACCCTGGAGATACTAGAAGCTTTCAGACAGATTATATAATGGTAAGACAGAGATTTAGGAACCAGGTTTTAAATTGTAAGACATTTCCAGGTGCAGATATGGAGTCTGACCACAATCTATTGGTTATGAACTATAGATTAAAACTGAAGAAATTGCAAAAAGGTGGGATTATAAGGAGATGGGACCTGGATAAACAGAAAGAACCAGAGGTTGTACAGAGTTTGAGAGAGTGCGTGAGGGAACAATTGACAGAAAGGGGGAAATAAATACAGTAGAAGAAGAATGGGTAGCTTTGAGGAATGATATAGGGAAGGTAGCAGAGGATCAAGTAGGTAAAAAGACGAGGGCTAGTAGAAATCCTTCGGTAACAGAAGAGATTCTGAATTTAATTGATGAAAGGAGAAAATACAAAAATGCAGTAAGTGAAGCAGGCAAAAAGGAATACAAACGTCTCAAAAATGAGATCGACAGGAAGTGCAAAATGGCTGAGCAGAGATGGCTAAGGGACAAATGTAAGGATGTAGAGGCATGTATCATTAGGGGTAAGATAGATACTGCCTACAGGAAAATTAAAGACACCTTTGGAGAAAGGAGAACCACTTGTATGAATATCAAGAGCTCCGATGGAAACCCAGTTATAAGCAAAGGAGGGAAAAGCAGAAAGGTGGAAGGAGTATATTGAGGGTCTATACGGGTGCGATGTTCTTGAGGACAATATTATGGAAATGGAAGAGGATGTAGATGAAGATGAAATGGGAGATATGATACTGATTGACACTGATTGACGGAGCACAGAAAGACCTAAGTCGAAACAAGGCCCCAGGAGTAGACAACATTCCATTAGAACTACTGACAGTCTTGGGAGAGCCGGTCCTCACAAAACTCGACCATCAGGTGAGCAAGATGTATGAGGCAGGCGAAATTCCCTCAGACTTCAAGAAGAGTATTTTTTTTTTTTTTTTTTTGGTCAATTGGTCAACAGTCTACTGACTGGTTTGATGCGGCCCGCCAAGAATTCCTTTCCTGTGCTAACCTCTTCAACTTAGAGTAGCACTTGCAACCTACGTCCACAATTATTTGCTTGACGTATTCCAAACTCTGTCTTCCTCTACAGTTTTTGCCCTCTACAGCTCCCTGTAGTACCATGGAAGTCATTCCCTCATGTCTTAGCAGATGTCCTACCACCCTGTCCCTTCTCCTTATCAGTGTTTTCCACATATTCCTTTCCTCTCCGATTCTGCCTAGAACCTCCTCATTCCTTACCTTATCAGTCCACCTAATTTTCAACATTCGTCTATAGCACCACATCTCAAATGCTTCGATTCTCTTCTGTTCCGGTTTTCCCACAGTCCATGTTTCACTACCATACAATGCTGTACTCCAGACGTACATCCTCAGAAATTTCTTCCTCAAATTAAGGCCGGTATTTGTTATTAGTAGACTTCTCTTGGCCAGAAATGCCTTTTTTGCCATAGCGAGTCTGCTTTTGATGTCCTCCTTGCTCCGTCCGTCATTGGTTATTTTACTGCCTAGGTAGCAGAATTCCTTAACTTCATTGACTTCGTGACCATCAATCCTGATGTTAAGTTCCTCGCTGTTCTCATTTCTACTACTTCTCATTACCTTCTTCTTTCTCCGATTTACTCTCAAACCATACTGTGTACTCATTAGACTGTTCATTCCGTTTAGCAGATCATTTAATTTTTCTTCACTTTCACTCAGGATAGCAATGTCATCAGCGAATCGTATCATTGACATCCTTTCACCTTGTATTTTAATTCCACTCCTGAACCTTTCTTTTATTTCCATCATTGCTTCCTCGATGTACAGATTGAAGAGTAGGGGCGAAAGTCTACAGCCTTGTCTTACACCCTTCTTAATACAAGCACTTCGTTCCTGATCGTCCACTCTTATTATTCCCTCTTGGTTGTTGTACATATTGTATATGACCCGTCTCTCCCTATAGCTTACCCCTACTTTTTTCAGAATCTCGAACAGCTTGCACCACTTTCTATTGTCGAACGCTTTTTCCAGGTCGACAAATCCTATGAAAGTGTCTTGATTTTTCTTTAGCCTGGCATCCATTATTAGCCGTAACGTCAGAATTGCCTCTCTCGTTCCTTTACTTTTCGTAAAGCCAAACTGATCGTCACCTAGCGCATTATCAATTTTTCTTTTCCATTGCTCTGTATATTACTCTTGTAAGCAGCTTCGATGCATGAGCTGTTAAGCTGATTGTGCGATAATTCTCGCACTTGTCAGCTCTTGCCGTCTTCGGAATTCTGTGGATGACGCTTTTCCGAGAGTCAGATGGTATGTCGCCAGACTTATATATTCTACACACCAACGCGAATAGTCGTTTTGTTGCCACTTCCCCCAATGATTTCAGAAATTCTGATGGAATGTTATCTATCCGTTCTGCCTTATTTGACCGTAAGTCCTCCAAAGCTCTTTTAAATTCCGATTCTAATACTGGATCCCCTATCTATTCTAAATCGATTCCTGTTTCTTCTTCTATCACATCAGACCAATCTTCACCCTCATAGAGGCTTTCGATGTATTCTTTCCACCTATCTGCTCTCTCCTCTGCATTTAACAGTGGAATTCCCGTTGCACTCTTAATGTTACCACCGTTGCTTTTAATGTCACCAAAGGTTGTTTTGACTTTCCTGTATGCTGAGTCTGTCCTTCCGACAATCATATCTTTCTCGATGTCTTCACATTTTTCCTGCAGCTATTTCTTCTTAGCTTCCCTTCACTTCCTATTTACTTCATTCCTCAGCGACTTGTACTTCTGTATTCCTGATTTTCCCGGAACATGTTTGTACTTCCTCCTTTCATCAATCAACTGAAGTATTTCTTCTGTTACCCATGGTTTCTTCGCAGCTACCTTCTTTGTACCTATGTTTTCCTTCCCAACTTCTGTGATGGCCCTTTTTAGAGATGTCCATTCCTCTTCAACTGTACTGACTACTGCGCTATTCCTTATTGCTGTATCTATAGCGTTAGAGAACTTAAACGTATCTCGTCATTCCTTAGTACTTCCGTATCCCACTTCTTTGCGCGTTGATTCTTCCTGACTAATGTCTTGAACTTCAGCCTACTCTTCAATACTACTATATTGTGATCTGAGTCTATATCTCCTCCTGGGTACGCCTTACAATCCAGTATCTGATTTCGGAATCTCTGTCTGACCATGATGTAATCTAATTGAAATCTTCCCGTATCTCCCGGCCTTATCCAAGTATACCTCCTCCTCTCGTGATTCTTGAACAGGGTATTCGCTATTACTAGCTGAATCTTGTTACAGAACTCAATTAGTCTTTCTCCTCTTTCATTCCTTGTCCCAAGTCCATATTCTCCTGTAACCTTTTCTTCTACTCCTTCCCCTACAACTGCATTCCAGTCGCCTATGACTATTAGATTTTCGTCCACCTTTACATACTGCATTACCCTTTCAATATCCTCATACACTTTATCTATTTGTTCATCTCCAGCTTGCGACGTCGACATGTATACCTGAACTATCGTTGTCGGTGTTGGTCTGCTGTCGATTCTGATTAGAGCAACCCGGTCACTGAACTGTTCACAGTAACACACCCTCTGCCCTACCTTCCTATTCATAACGAATCCTACACCTGTTATAACATTTTCTGCTGCTGTTGATATTACCCGATACTCATCTGACCAGAAATCCTTGTCTTCCTTCCACTTCACTTCACTGACCCCTACTATATCTAAATTGAGACTTTGCATTTCCTTTTTCAGATTTTCTAATTTCCCTACCATGTTCAAGCTTCTGACATTCCACGCCCCGACTCGTAGAACGTTATCCTTTGGTTGATTATTCACTCTTTTTCTCATGGTAACGTCCCCCTTGGCAGTCCCCTCCCGGAGATCCGAATGAGTGACTATTCCGGGATCTTTTGCCAATGGAGAGATCGTCATGACACTTCTTCAATTACAGGCCACATGTCCTGTGGATACACGTTACGTGTCTTTAATGCAGTGGTTTCCATTGCCTTCTGCATCCTCATGTCGTTGACCATTGCTGATTCTTCTGCCTTTTGGGGCAATATACCACCCCTAGGACAAGAGAGTGCCTTGAACCTCTATCCGCTCCTCCGCCCTCTTTGACAAGGCCGTTGGCAGAATGAGGCTGACTTCTTATGCCGGAAGTCTTTGGCCGCCAATGCTGATTATTTATCAAAATTTAGGCAGTGGCGTGTATCGAACCCGGGACCGAAAACTTTTTGATTATGACTCAAAGACGCTACCCCTAGACCACGGGTACTATCGGTATAATAATTCCAATCCCAAAGAAAGCAGGTGTTGACAGATGTGAAAATTACCGAACTACCACTTTAATAAGTCATAGCTGCAAAATACTAACGTGAACTCTTTACAAACGAAAGGAAAAACTGGTAGAAGCCGACCTCGGGGAAGGTCAGTTTGTATTCCGTAGAAATGTGGGAACACGTGACGCAATACTGACCCTACGACGTACCTTAGAAGAAAGATTAAGGAAAGGCAAACCGACGTTTCTGGCATTTGTAGACTTAGAGAAAGCGTTTGACAATGTTGTCTGGAATACTCTCTTTCAAATTCTGAAGGTGGCAGGGGTAAAATACAATTTGCACAGAAACCAGATGGCAGTTATAAGAGTCGAGGGACAAGAAAGGCAGGCAGTGATTGGGAAGGGAGTGAGACAGGGTTGTAGCCTCTCCCCGATGCTATTCAATCTGTATATTGAGCAAGCAGTAAAGGAAACAAAGGAAAAGTTCGGAGTAGGTATTAAAATCCATGGAGAAGAGATAAAAACTTTGAGGTTCGCCGAAGACATTGTAATTCTGTCAGAGACAGCAAAGGACTTGGAAGAGCAGTTGAACGGAATGGATTGTGTCTTGAAAGGAGGGTATAAGATGAACATCAACAAAAGCAAAACGAGGATAATGGAATGTAGTCGAATTAAATCGGGTGATGTTGAGGGAATTTAGATTAGGAAATGAGACACTTAAAAGAGTAAAGGAGTTTTGCTATTTGGGGAGCAAAATGATTGACTATAGTCGAGGTAGAGAGAATATAAAATGTAGACTGGCAATGGCAAGGAAAGCGTTTCTGAAGAAGAGAAATTTGTTAACATCGAGTATTGATTTAAGTGTCGGGAAGTAGTTTCTGATAGTATTTGTATAGTGTGTAGCCATGTATGGAAGTTAAACATGGACGATAAATAGTTTGGACAAGAAGAGAATAGAAGCTTTCGAAATGTGGTGCTACAGAAGAATGCTCAAGATTAGATGGGTAGATCACATAACTAATGAGGAGGTAATTGAAAAGAATTGTGGAGAAGGGGAGTTTGTGGCACAACTTGACAAGAAGAAGGGGCCGGCTGGTAGGACATGTTCTGAGGCATCAAGGAATCACCAGTTTAGTACTGGAGGGTAACATGGAGGGTAAAAATCGTAGAGGGAGACCAAGAGATCAATACACTAAGCAGAGTCAGAAGGATGTAGGCTGCAGCAGGTACTGGGAGATGAAGAAGCTTGCACAGGATAGAGTAGCATCGAGAGCTACATGAAACCAGTCTCAGGACTGAAGACCACAGCAACAACAATCCGCGCAAGAGCAACATATCAAAGGAGATTTACGGCTAGTAAGCCCATAATGATCGTCCTATTAAAGCTTCCCAGTGACTCACATTAAAAACACTGTGATTCATGTTCAGTTTGAGATGAGAAATGTGGATAGGAGATATTATCATCGAAATTCTCTTATCAAGAATTTAAACCAAACTCCATGAGTTTAAACCAAACTCCATGACATCTCTTTTCTTTCCATCATTAATTCTGTGATGTATACAGTGAATGCTGCGGGCGAATAACTATATGTCTTACACCAAGAATGTGACTTCCGCATTCGTAATGACTGTGTTACAAATAACCTGTTGCTCACTAGACGAATTAGACGATTCCGTATAGAAAGGGGGGCTGATATAGAGGGGACCCGCTGTGGTTGTTCGGCCGCCTGTTCCAAGTCTGTATTTAGCGCCACGTATGTGATTTGGGCACCTTTGTCATGAAGAGGAGATGAAATGAGCAGTACATCACAAAAAGCCACTCCTCGAGCGAAGAAAATGTCGGTACTGGTCGGAAATCGAACCCCGTACCAGCGATGCAGAGACAACGGCGCTACGGACTGGACCACAAGCTGTGTACTCGTCGACAGTCCGTCTGACATCAGCCTTGTGACGTTACTATATAATACTTTTTGCAAGAAATAACCTTCTCTCAATACCTTGTGCGGGGAAAACGGTGTGAACAGAATCGTGGGTTCCCGTACGCAACCCCTTTGTCCCCTCTCCGCTGTGGCCACGCGCCCTCTGTTCCAGACGGAACCGGCGGCGCCTGATTTACGCAGCTCGGTTGCCGCTGTCAGGCGTCGTCGGCCGTTCAACCGATTACGCAGACCCCAAAAACGAAAACAAAGCACGTGTGATCTACACGGTCAAAACAAAAGACAAACAAAAACTACCCAAAGCATAGCCGGTGCCACTTCCACAAACACACACACTGTGAAAAATCGGACACCAGATGTTGTTGGGCAGTATTTCACTACGTCAGGGCAAAAAATATGCAGGGGGCAAACGCGACAATGAAAAGTGCCGCTGATGAATGGGACGCACGTTCACAAATGAACTTTTAATTTGGTTTCTTCTCTGTCTATTTTTATTTACAGTTGCGCTAAATTTCGTATTTTGTCAAGGTGGAACTGCGCGTTGCCGAGATCACAAGCAGACATCAGTTAGTCGTAGATCGGACGATAAAACTCAAACTTCCTTTGAGATACTAAAGTTGCCACGCAACTGTTATAACTTCAGGTTGTTTTGTTAATGGTTTTCCCAGTTTTGAGGTTGATAATGTCGCTGATGTGAGCGCTATTGCCTATTGTCTACCATATCATAACACTATTGTCTTCTAATTTGTGGATTCTCCTAAATAGGAAACAGCTGTCAATAAGAATGTACTATCTGCCTGCACGATGTTGAAGATAACTTAGATGTCTTTGGCCAGACATCGATCGGACATGAACAGCGAAAGAAACAAAACATGTACGAGCAATTGGCCTTCCTATATCTCTTACTAAACACAGGGGCTTCACAAAAGTATGTAAACATCAGAAACACATTACCATATGGTGTATAAAATTTGTCGCTATTAGGAATAAATTCAAGGTGATTCAGAATGGGTAAATATAGGCTCGAAACAATTTTTAAGGGAATCTTATAACGTACTTTCTGCAAAATAGTGGCATGTTGAAGTAATAATGACGGATAATGGATAGCGACTACATACACATCTCTGCAAAACAGACAACGAACGCAAAATGTGATCACGATCTGGTGACTGAGATGACAAGGGGGGATGCTACATTTCATCCTCTTGCTCACAAAACCAGTCTTGGACAGAGTGAGATCTGTAAACAAGGGCCTTGTTGTCTCGGAACACAGTATCACCACTGGGATACAAAGATGAACACATAATCGTTTACAGTAATGCGACGTTGCAGAGTAACCATGAACGATGGGAATTCCACGATTCGCTACCCAAATGAGCACCAAACTCCCAGTCATGTTTCACGCTTGCGACATATACTCGGCCAGAAACTGGAAGCAGTGTGAAAATACACATATAACCAAATTACTTCCGTTCACTGCTTCATGGGCCACGTTTTATGGCTTCCGCACCATGTTTCGTGTTTCGGGTATTTGCATGAGTGAGTGGTTTTGGCTCGCCGTTATGGCCGAGCGGTTCTAGGCACTTGTCTGGTACCTTGCGACCGCTACGGTCGCAGTTTCGAATACTGCCTCGTGCATGGATGTGTGTGATGCCCTTACGTTAGTTAGGTTTACGTTCTGGGGGACTGATGACCTCAGATGTTAAGTCCCATAGTGCTCAGAGCCATTTGAACCTTTTTTTTTTTTTTTACTTGTTTCGGAATTCCTGATCTCCCTGTAATTCTCTGTTTCTGCAGCTCTCTTAGTATTGGTTTGATACTGACAGGATTCTGCAGACTTCAGCAGCTGCCGCCCTTGCAGTCCCCTTGAATTGCCCTCTGCTTCTATCACTTAACACACACAGTTTCGTGTACGTTGCGACCTAGTGGATCAGGTATTTCCGCTTTTCCCTGTATGCGATAAAAATCTTCGATTCGCAGCTTCTTGTAACTCCAAACACTTCAGGTCTCTTGGTCACGAAAGCATCCACCATACGTTTACCAACAGTTTCCCTAATTTCTATTTCCCTCAGCTCAGTATAATGCATTCACAATTACACCGAAGAAGCTTCTGACCACTACTGGCACCCACAAATTATTGAGGACATTTCAAACGGCCGTCCGAGTTAAAATACAACAGCTAAGCATTCAGGATTTCTAGAATCTGCATTTATGTTGAAGGATACAATTCTCGCGGTGTTGGCATAATTTTGTACAAATCTTCGAGAACTGAAAACTCATCAGCATAATACATTTTAGAGAAGCTACATAATCGCCTATCGGCTTATATAACATGAAGAGCTTCCAGTCTGCTGTCTCACTGCAGGATTTAGGAAATAAACACACTGAAAAAAATGAATTCTTGTGTTAAATAAGTACTGTTAAGCAGAAGGGACTAACTGCTATAAACAAGCCGTTATACCATTTATATCGGGTATTGCTCTTAAATTAGATTTTGTTGTAGTACTGTTAATCAGTAAGATTCCAGTGGAATATGCTATTCTCGTTAGCATTTACGCTCCCAGCTGCGAGTTAACAGGTTTAGAAACGCATTTCGTCTGCTGAACTGAGCGAGCGAGCGAGTTCAGGACTAGCTTCGTGACGTACGCGCCGCGGCCTGTCGTTCTCGTGGGTCTACCACATCGATGCTGTGACGTGATTGGAAGATGTGAGAGGGGTGCGTGCCCCCAGTCCACTGCTAATAGCCGGTTCGTAACGGCTCGTGTTGCCACGTCTTCGCTCACAAGTCCTCTCACCTGTCCTGTTGTAGCTGTACGATTGAAACGTCCCCGTAGAAAAATTAATGAATTACTGGGCTGATAAACCTCTTACGTTATTTTATTTTGAAACAGCTGAGCAGAACTGAACATACTCAGACATTTCTCTCTTTACTTGTTCTGACCAACACTAAGCTGACACACAATATTTTTAGCGCAACGCAAGCTGACTTTCAATAATCCCTACAAAAGAATGGCCCTGACTGACAATAAGCTATACCTTTCATGAATCACTTGCCTCACAAAAATCTCCGTTACTCGAACTAGTGCAATACAGCGAGCGCCAATACTGCCAGCTAAATAAAAGATTCAAACTACTGAAGGCACTAACTACTGATAGGCATAGTTAGTAAATGAAAGATTTTTATAGAGTACAAACAGTGTATTTACCTTAATAGTGTACAAAACTCATTATATATATTTATATATATATACAGGGTGTTACAAAAAGACACGGCTAAACTTTCAGGACACATTCCTCACACACAAAGAAAGAAAATATGTTATGTGGACATGTGTCCGGAAACGCTTACTTTCCATGTTAGAGCTCATTTTATTACTTCTCTTCAAATCACATTAATCATGGAATGGAAACGCACAGCAACAGAACGTACCAGCGTGACTTCAAACACTTTGTTACAGGATATGTTCAAAATGTCCTCCGTTAGCGAGGATACTTGCATCCACCCTCCGTCGCAAGGAATCCCTGATGCAGCCCTGGAGAATGGCGTATTGTATCACAGCCGTCCACAATACGAGCACGAAGAGTCCCTACATTTGGTACCGGGGTTGCGTAGACAAGAGCTTTTGAATGCCCCCATAAATTAAAGTCGAGAGGGTTGAGGTCAGGAGAGCGTGGAGGCCATGGAATTGGTCCACCTATACCAATCCAACGGTCACCGAAACTGTTGTTGGGAAGCGTACGAACACTTCGACTGAAATGTGCAGGAGCTCCATCGTGCATGAACCTCATGTTGTGTCGTACTTGTAAAGGCACATGTTCTAGCAGCACAGGTAGAGTATCCAGTATGAAATCATGATAACGTGCTCCATTGAGCGTAGGTGGAAGAACATACTGACGAAACTAAAATGAGCTCTAACATGGAAATTAAGTGTTTCCGGACACATGTTCATATAACATCTTTTCTTTATTTGTGTGTGAGGAATGTTTCCTGAAAGTTTGGCCGTACCTTTTTATAACATCATATATATATATATATATATATATATATATATATATATATATATATATATATATATATATATATATTCATGACATCCAGTCTTACAAATTTACTGCCTCTAATGGACACAAGTCCAGATCATCCGCTCTCAAAATTCCGCCATCTCTCTCCCCACATACTGCCAGCTAAATAAAAGATCTAATTCCTGATAGGCATAGTTAGTAAATGAAAGATTTTGATAGAGAACAAACAATGTATTTACCTTAATAGTGTTCATCAGTTCACGACATCCAGTCTTACAAATTTATTTTTCTGACGGACACACGTCCAGATCGTCCGCTCTCAAAATTCTGCCTTCTCTCTCCCCACATCCACCACAGCTGGCGGCTCACCTCCAACTGCACAACGCTACGCGCTCTTCACATCCAACTGCCCAACACTACAATAGCGAATATACCAACAATGCCAACCAGCCGCAGACTGCACACAGCACAGCCAGTGATTTTCATACAGAGTGCTCCGTGGCGTTACCAACATAGAAACCTAAACAGCCTACTTACACGATCTGTCGCTGCTGCCCCCACAGCACTAAGACACTGGCGAGCGTCTAAGCTGCGTGACGTCCAGAACCTCGTCTACCGATGTGAGAGTGTTGTACAAATGACGCAGTATGTCAAACTTGTGTGGCAAAGTGGCGAAAGGACCGTCCTGCCACTCGGAAGGCCACGGTGTGACCCGTTTCAAACTCGTTCACTTGCCTGTGGGAAGCACGAGTGCGTCTCCGTGGTACGGTTTCCTGCTTACTTCTCGCGTTTGCACCACACAGAGCATTCTCACTGTATTAAACGGCAGGCATCGATGGCGTTCAGGTAGCTATGTCACTACGTCATCTGTTAACGGACGATGTTGAAACCATTATCAGTACATCTAATATCCCCCAGGTGATACAGCTCGTCATCGAATCAAAATCGACGTCATCTTTCCACGTGTGCAAACATTTTTCTTCCGGCGGTGTGTATCTGTTTGCCGGACCAAAACCTATGTTGAGTTCGATGGTTAATATTCTTAAGCCGTGACACTGTTCTACTGAAACCACCTGTTGACGCAAACACCGTTAGGTGTAGAACTCGTTTGATTAACTAATTGTGTCTTCGAAAGTCAGTTCATTTCATTAATATTAAATTCTATTTGGCATTTATCTTTCCCCTACCTGAAACAGTAGAATGGCCTATTGCAGAACATCATTTCTTTAACGAAATCCGAAAAAGCCGCGAGAAGTAGAAAGAGGTTCCCAATTTCGAAATTACGGAGAGTAATACCAGATTCACATGCTAAATAACAGCTTCGACAATGGAACATTTTTCGAGAATTGAACTCCCGTCATCTTCAAGGCACATATCCAGGAAGAAGGCGCTGTACAAGGAATGTAAAACCTCGGTATGGGGAGCGTATCCGGAAAGATAACACACACACTCACACACACACACACACACACACACACACACACACACACACACACACGCTGCAAACACTATTACCAATGAATATCCAAGTATAACCGACAACAGAAGGTAGCGAGTGCAAATACCATTTTCTTTAAATGAAGGAAGAGGAGCCCACGCTGAATTCAAGCGTAAACTCCAGTCTCTATTTACAATGACACTAATTTCATTCCAACTGCTCCCTTGATAACACTATTCCTGTGCATGCCAGAATCTTCGTTTTGTTATATTCCATATGATGACTGTCGCCAGGGGAACTTTGTGCAATAGCGAATTCGCTCGGCACTTGTAAGCATATGTGACGCTGATCCCCAGTTCCGCTGTCCTCGAAGGTCCTGACTATCTGACCAAAATATGACGTGCCCTTACTACAGAGAATACAATAGACACTCACCTTACGTATATCAAGACAATTCTTCAAAACCAAGGCATTTCTTTAAGGATCCTAAAAGTGCCCTATTCTTAGATGGTGGTCGAGAAAAACATTTCACATTATATTTCCGGAAAATACGACCAACTCTGTTGAAAATGCAACTCACGTAATGCAAAACCTGTGTAGACCTAGGCGCCACCTAGTCATTTGTCACGATTCACCTGGTGTACGGTTAGTCTATAACACAACTCACATCTCATCTATTTTCACTATAACCATACTGACGAAAGAAGAATTAAAGACGGGCTAACTCAGCGGACTAACTCAAGGTCCGAGACGACGTGGACCTCGTTAAGCCGTACCACTTCTCGCTGAGCCGGATGGTGGGAAAGCTGTGCTTCCTATTAATTATTTTGCCTCCAGTCTTGAGAAGCAAGATGATGGTTTAGCTATTGTTCGTGAGAAGACCCATTATACTCGCCGACAGTTACATTGTGTTTGTTAGAAATTGTTTCGTCGTCATTAAATTACTGCTTTAAAAATTACGGCTTTTTCTGGGGTTAAATGGACACTGATTCCTAGTCACAGTTTGACAGTGAGTTTTATCCTGTGGCTGTTCACCGTTTCGGTGGTCTGGAATGTAATACGACGCAGCATTTTCCATGCTAAGGAAAAGTTTAAAATTTACACTGACGCCCAAGCCTTTACAGGTGGTCGATTTTAAAAGTCCTGTCGAAAAAGCTGCCGAGGAGGTTATCAGCGAATATGTGTTGTGTTGACTGAGGGATGTTCAAGCAAGTAACAACAGGTGAAAGGACGTCCGCTGTTCACTAAGAGTGTATCGAGGTATTGTTATTTTGCCAGAAGACAAGGGCATTGCTACCGTCGCAAACATGTGTTGACTGCGGCTTCCATATTATTCAATAACCAGACAGACGGAGTTCCAACGGAAAGCGCTTTGCCACCTACTATTGCCAAAGTTTGCAAACCTCAGGGTTGATCACGAATCCAGTTTTCCATGGTGTCTAGGAATTCTTTTTCACAGGCGAACCTCTGACGTTTCAGATATTGTTTTAAGGGTCGTAAAATATGTGAGTCACTTTGGGAGACACTGTAAGGAGGTGCTCCAGGACTTCCATCGAAAGTTTAGGGGCTAGAGTGACACACATCCTGTTTCATAACGAAGACTCCACCGAACAATAAAGCACCTAGCGACACACTGTTCTGCGTAAAATTCATTCATCTAGCGATAAATTTGTGCAACATGTTTCCCTTCTGGCGAAGAAATTGGAAAACCGCTTTTTGTGCTGATCGCGAGGAATGCATGAAGCAACTGCCTGCGGAAACCACTCTCCATTTACCGTATCAGCCTTTAACTTAGCTTTTACAGCAGTGAATATTACCACACCATCTGTCGGTAAGAACATTCAGCCACGGGGATTACATACAATGCCGCTACAGTGAAGGTATTCTTTTCAATTGGACCTACCTTATACATCGTGAACTATTGCCAAAGTGGTTATGAAAGACTTCTAGGAACGTGCTTGGAGGGGGCAGCATAAGAATTCGCTTGTTTTTTTCAGACGTATGGGAGATGCTTTCTTTGGTTGGCCTCGTGGTAGGCTTTTGAGATCATCTGAAATTAAAAATTAATAGAGGTGAATGTTTCTGCTTAACTTCTGCAAGGAATCGTGCTCTCTCATATTTTATAAAATGAGAGGGACAGAGGTAATAGTACCCCACCGCTGTTTATGAACATTCGCTGTCGATAACTTCTAATGTTTGTCATCTTAGACTGTATGATGGCGCTAGTGTTTACCGGAATATCGGTGGTTCTCCTGTAAGTTATTAGAGCCTATGCTTTAATGACTACCTTCGTATCGTAAATTAAGTACTTCATCCTACTACGATGCAAGAGTTTGAGCGATTGTTGGATTTTGCACTCCCGCAAACAATATACGTTTGGGAAACTTAAAACTAAGGAACTAACAAAGAAATAAAGATGAATTACCGTCAACATATTTATGAGGGAAGTCGTCTGAATGCTTTAGCTCGATTATGCAGCAACCGTATCACATACTGGAGAACTAAAAGTCGGAAGAAATTAGTCACGTTATCCTACATTTTTACAGTAAAATAATCGGTCGTGTGTGCCATTCGATTTCTCGCAGTGAACAAATCATGCTTGTAAACCACAAGTCGTACTCGATCACCTTACTTCCGAAACTTATTGCTTCTCAGGGAATATTGTATTTAGTCTTTTCCATACGATGGTGAAGGTCATCGGTAACATTTTCAAATACCTCACACGTGGCGTGGAAACTCTCATTTATGCAGTGCTGGGCTTTGTTGATGATGTGGTTTGGTAGAGAGCTCTCACGCTGGCCTGTCCCGCTTTCACCGCACCTCGAGGAACTCGTATCTCTGGCGGTGGGGGTTCCCCTTCCCCGGCCTGTTACGTCAGGCTGCACTCGCGTGGCTCGACGCCCTTTCTCTCCTCCCACACAGGGGTGTACACAACAATAAAATCACTCCCCGCTGTCGATAGCCTCGCCGCGTGAGTATTTCACGTTCAATCTCGCCCCGGAGCACCCCTCTTTCCTTCTTTGTGGTTCTCTCGCGCCCTTTGAATATCGAGCGGCTGATCTTCATACCAGTGCTCCGCCGTTTAAATAATGCATGGCGGCCGAACGAAGCTCGCTTTCCCCTCGGTTCCTTTCCCTTTACACACACTTTTCGCACAAAGTAGTGTAATAATTTACATAAATGGAAATATTCACTACTTGTCATAGGTTATTAATAACTTCATACTTCGCCACTAGGATAGTGAGTGGGAAAAGGTTTCCGTCGTAATGTTGGCAAATACAAAAGCCTTCTATCTACAAAAACGACACCTTTCAGCAAATTTGTAATATGAAATTCGGTCATTGATTTATGGTGTTTTCAGCACCCAGCACGATGAAGAATTGTCAGCGATGTGCAAAAATGGTTGCAACAGTAAGAAGCCTAACCTCTGCACTGTACAAACGAAAAGGTCACTATTCTGTTATTTGCTAATTGTAGTAACAGAACTCTGGTAGAAACTAACATACCAACACAGGGAGGAAACTTGCAACTACTGCTATATTATCTTTAGCTCATCTCCTACGAAGCTGGCTAATACTAGAAAGCACTTTGTATTAATCTGTACGTTGTTGTACCTTAACAATAGCTGATTCAACTCATTTGCCTGGATGTACGAGTATATACATGATTTAGTCACATTGATGTGACCACCTCTTGTGTTCGATGTCGAATAGCAATAACCACTCATAGACGGTAGGTGGCAGCACTAACACCGGGGGGCACATATACCACGTCAGGATGGGGGGACGCGGAAAACAGTGCAGAGCGATTTATCTGAGTCCAGAAGGGTGTGTTCACTGCAAAAGTTTAAAGCCAATCGAGAATCTGTGGAACCACTTCGATCCTGTTGTTCGCGCCATCTATCTTCATCCAAAAAGCCTACCACAGTTGGCCACAGCACGCGAGTCAGCACGGCTCCACATCCCTGTCCGTAACTTCCAGATCCTCATGACTCTACTTATGCACGACGTGGTCACTGACGGTTTTGACAGGACGTCACATTAATGTGACTTGACAGTGTACAAGGTACGTGTAATTCAAAAGAAACCTTCACTGTACGTAATCACCGTGGGTGAATGTTCTTACCGAGAGATGGTGTGGTAATATTCACAGCTGGACAAGCTGAGTTAAAGGCTGATTAGGTAAATGGAGAGTTGTTTCCTCAGGCAGTTCTTTCGTGCATTCCTCGTGATCAGTACAAAAAGCGGTTTTCCAATTTCTTGACCAGAAATTTATCGCTAGATGAATGAGGTGTACCAAGAGCAATGTCTCGCTAGGTGCTTTACATATCGGTGAAGTCATCGTGATGAAACAGGGTATGTGTCACTCAGCCACAGTGACTCCCAAAGTGACTCATACTGTAGGCCCCTTAAAACAAACTCTGAAACGTCACAGGTTCACCTGTGACAAAGAATTCCAGGACACCGTTTGACACTGGATTCGTGACCCACCCAGAATTTTGCACACTGACGCCATTGACTCCCGTCCTACGCGTTCTTGAGTTGGGTATATGAGTATCTGCGCAGCTGAAGTTGTCTACGTGAACTGTAATTATAGTATTGTTATTAAAGTCTCCTTACGTAGAACTGTAGTCTCTTTTTCTTCTAGGCAGACTGTAATATAGAAGCTAATCGTAATGAAAACTGTCACTAATTAGCAAAAGGAACTATGATTTTACCATTTGAGACTAATGACAGTTATATTCGATTATTGCTACATACAAGTCCCTTTTTACGGCTTACGGCAATCCCAGAGTAGAAATATCATCGAAACTATTACCATTTACCTTAGCAACACTGGATCTTATCGCACCGATAGTAACAACGGTCTTTTCGATTATTTGTACTTATTATCTTTGTCCCTCACTCAACCCCTCTCTCACTGATGTCAGGGCTATCTTATATCAACAGTAACCAACCCCAGACAATAATCCATATGTATAGTTTGTTTGTTTGAAGTATCTCTAAGAGTACCAGAGTTATGCTCACTCAAATTGACATAAATACCGCCTTAATTGGCACGCTATATTACTAGTCTTCTAGATACATTTGACGTTGTGCCTTTACTTGGGAAGTCTAGTAATGTGGACGGTTTACAATTCTTTGATTCGATGAGACTCTCAATTAGACCACAGTGTATCCACTTTCCTGTGTTTTAATTACACAAGCAATTTAAAACGATTCCAGTTACGAGATTGTGTGGTTTTTGAAAGGAAAGCGAGAATAAATCCCATCCCATATCACAACCAACAATTGGTACAGACATTCCGTCGAGTTGCAACAGCTGTAACTATTTTCAAGGCAAACCAATGTAAGTTTTGAATACTGAATTGCGAATAACAGCTCTAATTTCACATAACATTCTTTCGACATTCCTAGCATGTCCCTGATTAATTAATAATTCATTTATTTCAAATGAAACTTAAACTAACATTTAATGAATTTATTTTAATATAGAGTTCTAGTATGAAACTGAGACTAAACAAAAAAGAAATCATTGTATTCAGTATTAGTTAAATAGTTAGCAACATATTACCTACAAGCATACTCATCACTGAGAAAGTATTCATTGTAAGATACATATAAGTCTTCTTTTGACATAACAGGTTGAAGATATGTAGTTAGCTCTCTTACTGCATAATTAAAGTCGCCTTAGATTTGGCATTCAAAAATGTATTTCAGTTTTTCCATGACTACAATGCAGTCGATCGTAATATGATTGATGTTGGTGTTGGTAATTGGCCATCAGTCAAAATATTCGTTACTACACAATGCATATCACTTCAATACCTAATAAAAATAGCCTTTAATAGCTAAAATTTGTTTCTACCTTCACACATAGATTTAAAATTGACCCATTCAAAGGTTTTAATAATTAGGTGAAAATGTTCTTACCGCGAAAAATTTAAAGTGACGAGTTTAAGCATTTTCGTTGGCACGAAAATTACAGTTAAGAGATACAGACCTTTTTGCGTTAGTTGCTGCTACTTGAAGTAACCATGCCACAAATGTACAAAGTAACCGGTAATTGCAAGGACTGAAATTCACGGTTGATTCCAGATATTATATATTTCTTTTAAAACGCTACAAACAGATTTCAGAAATTATTTTGGCCCTTTATCTGCTGCTCTAAAGGTTTTTCCATAAAGTTTCTAGCAGATTTGTGGATATTAAATTGCGTTTTACGTTTAGCATATCGTAAGGTCCTTTTTTTCTTGTTCTTAAAAAAATGACAAGATTCCTCCCCTTATATCGCGTGTGCGAGATTATTTGAATCTCGTTTCTGTTGTCAATTTTCATGACCAGAGATACGCTTCCTATAGACGATCTGTGAAATGGCTCATATGAATTGCTTTCCTGTCTTTCTGAAACGTCTGAAGAAGTTTCTGCATCTCTGGCCAGTATAGTTCTTACCACGTACTTTATTTATTCCTCTATTTTGTGGTTTTATTTTATGTTGTGAGTTTGTCCTAATTTGTTGTTTGTCTTCTTCAGTAAAACTACTATTCGCGCTAAACCACTTTCTAAATGTGGAATACTGACTTTTTCTTGTGGTAAACTGTCCATATGTGATACAGTGTATTTGAGCTATAATTTTTGTACTTACCGTCTTAATCAGTTTCATTGGGTAACTACTGTTTTAGTTATTATTTATACTGTTATGAATTCCTAAGGGATTTGGTTCTTTCTATTAGGTAATACCAATAGCCTGTCTAAGAGCAGTTTACTTGCTGGCACTTGCCTTGTCACACTACTGAAGGTTTGTTTCTTGCTTACAGGAAGTGTGTGCTATTCATTCCCTTTAGTTACTTAGGCTAAGAAAATCTGTAGGGATTTAGTCTTCACGTACATTGTGAATTTTATGTTTTTGTGTAATATTTTAAATTTATAAATTAACTGGTTTATGATCTCTTGCTTCCAGCAAACAGTAGTAAAGAGTAGAGTGTCTTCATTGTTGCCTTATACATAAATTTATTAATGTGTTTCCTTCCTTGAAAAACGCAGTTCCTAAATGATATATGAACTTTTCTGCAAGGAAGCTAGGAATGCAGCTAAACTTGCGTTTGTTTATACATTTTTGATGCATAAGGCAGAATAATTGTGTGGCGGAACCTTTTTCAGTCCGTCAGTGAGTTCTGCAATATGCGGGAGTGAAAGAAATTTCTATTTAGCTTATTTCTATATCCTTAGGATATTGTCATCTCATGCTAAAATTTATTCTGTTTATTGTCCTCGGCAGCATAATTTGGGTATACTGGTAGAAGTAAGCAAAGGTATATTCAAACCATTTCGCTAGGAGCAATTACAAAAGTAAAGTACAACGTTTTCTTCTAAAAATGAAACCGAGCGGGTTGGCGCAGTGGTAGCACACTGGACTCGCATTCGGGAGTACGACGTTTCAATCCCGCGTCCGGCCATCCTGATTTAGGTTTTCTGTGATTTCCCTAAATCGCTCCAGGCAAATGCTGGGATGGTTCCTTTGAAAGGGCACGGCCGACTTCTTTCCCCACCCTCCCCTAATCCGATGAGACCGATGACCTCGCTGTTTGGTTTCTTCCCCCAGTCAGTCCAATCCGATCCAATATAAAAATTAATTTGTTCTCTACATTACAACTTACCGAAGGCCATCTTCTATGGTCGGGTGTGGTAAGGTGAATAAACCCTTCTGATAAACGCATAACGAAAGTATCAGTGATAATTTTCATACCACGCAACACAATTTCCATTTCTTTGAAAATCCATTGCAAGGCTTAAATTTTCTTTTATTTAATTCTACTGCAATAATTTTTGGAGCAGCTAAACGAATGCATTTTGCTGTGCGTTCCTTTGGGATGGGAGGTGGTGGGGGAGTTGAGAGGGAACAAAAATTTTCACTGATGATCTACTTTTGTTACTCCTGTAGCTTTGTGGTGCACTATAATTATTGATTTCACGTTATGATCGAAGCTACCATTCCGAAACATGCAGTTTGGAGTAGAAATTAGTTCACAATGTTTCAGGATGAAAATTCATTTTATCACATCGTATTCTCAAGTTACCAAGGTCCACTTTCTCAGGATGCTCAAGTTCGGGTTTAGTACACATTCCAGTGCAAGAAAATGTATCTTCTTCTGCAGATACGTCAGTATCTGTAGTCCGCAAACCAGTGTGAAGTGCATGGCTTTTTTATAGATTTCACTTTACTACTTAGAGTCTGTTAGGCTTTTAATTTATTTTACATTGCTGAAATATGAGAATCTCTGTAGTCACTCAGATCTTGTCTTTGGGATTAAAAAAAAACTGTGATCATTCTAGAGACCCTTCCTTATTTACGTACAACGCCCTTTTTTAGAGCTCTTTGTTATCATTAGGAAAGATTGCAACAGTATTCTAAGATGGTTTTGTATACCGTATCACTCAAGAAAGTTTCATTGATATTTGTGCATTTCCTACTTTTGTTACTGTACAGTCTATAACCTTAGCAAAAATACTTTTTTCATATTTTGATACGAAACGTAAATTACGCTCATGGCGCCACTATGTAAACTCTTCGCTCTGGCGGCCAACTTTGTCTTCCTTGTCTCTCCATCTCCCTACGATAGCTAGCAGACTCTCAGCTTGCGTCAAATTATACATCTAGCAACGCTCGTGTCCTGTGACCCTTTGTGGACTTCGTTATGTTTTCATATATTGCATTTTGTAGTCAGTGTCTTTTTCATTTTCTTTTCATCGATAATCTATGCACGAATTTGTTCTCCTCTTGCTTTTTAGATATATAATGATGGAAATAGATCCGAAACACGTCAGGTGAGCAATTATTGTAATAAAGTCACTTTTTCACCTACTGTATGATTTTTTTAAGAGACCTGTGTACCTCCATTACACTGTAATACATCTATGGTCGTCTGCCTCCAGCGAGTTTTCATGTCTCTGCTATATTCTAGTTAGTGCCGTGCCACCTGCTTTATCTACGAGTGAGTCTATGTGATCATTCCACTACATTTACTTGCAAATTGTAGCACCCAGGTTGTTGAATGATTTGACTAGTTTTATTTGTGTATCGTAGATAGTGTCGTCGTAGGACACAACTTTTTATGATTTGTGAATGGTATGATTTTTAATTTATCGATATCTAAAGTGGGGTAGCAACAGCTGCAGCATTTTAAAATGTTATCAGGATCTGAAGCAACGTGTGTGAAAAATTGTTTTGGCAATACTTGTAATAAGTAACTGCCTGCGAAATGTCTGAAGTTACTGTCAATTTTGGCTGCCAGGTCTTCAGTATACAACATGAACAGCATGATGGGTGCCAAGAGACTTACCGAGGACACACTTTCAAATACTTGTACATCCTCTGTCTGTAATGTTCATACATCTGTATGTGTAAAGAAAAGAGTCTCTTCCTCAAATGCAGGAAGATTCTGCCTTCAGAAACCTCACACAACATTTCTATGTTCTCTCTGCATGTAAACTGTTACTCCTGAAGAGAAAGTGAATCGGCTCCTTTTGTAGGAAATTAATGTAGTTAAATTTAGTACTCAGACACCTTTAACTTGGAGGCCATGGTTTTCGAGCCACTGAAGAAAAATGACTTTGAATGTCACTTGTGTGAATTTTCTTAAATTATTCGAAAACGATGGCGTCTAACGAAAACGTGTCCCACTATAAAATTTGACTGCAGTAAATTTCCTACAAAACGTTCCTGTCCATCATGTCTGTAGGAATAATAGTTTGCACGTAGCGAGCGGGCGAATATGAAAATCTTATGTGTGGTACTTTAAAGCGTTGCGGGTTGCATAAACCCAGCGGTAGGGGCTACTACAATACCCCGTATGAAAATGAAATTATATGTGGCAATACGCACTAATTAGGGACATGACCAAGAGCGGCACACAGCTGATAGCAGACGCTGCACGGTTTTCACGCAGTAAGCTCTCTTGTCTCTCGCGCAACGCTCCGCCGGTCCCGGCAGCCGTGCGTCGGATCGCGGCACTCAATTGTTCACCGCGGAACGGGGACGGCGTAGGCGGTGGGGGCGGCGGGGGCGGCGTCAGCAGACGGCAGTCCCCTCAATTTGCCGCCGTCGCTCCGAGTGGCCCCCTAGCCGCCAGCCGGCCTGTGAAATTCGCCGCGGCTCCGCGCCGCTCCGCTAGCTGCAGCTACATCACTCCCCGCCGTGTTCCGTCCTGTGATTGAGTCGGATCGAGAGAGAAACGAGCGATCGACAGGGACGCGCGCCGTATCGGCAGCCGGGCTTGACTGATGGACATTAAATTGTCTGCCACTGGCCGGCCCGCCCCCACAATCAATCAGCGGTGCAGCCGCCGGCAGGGACCGGCCCGCGCCATGTCGCGCCTCCAACAGCAGGTAGTTGGGTAGATAGGTGGGTAGGTAGGTAGGTAGGCAGGCGATCCTATCCACCTGCTCTCCGGATCTGGAGTGGCTCGGCAGGTGTGCCCAGCGACGAGAAACCCTGGCGCAACTCGAGCAGTTGGTGCTAATCTACGCTCTACCTCCTCTGCAACACAGTGTATTGCGTTAATAAACACGTGTTGTTTTCGTAATGGTTTTTAATCGGCGGAAACATTTTACGCAGCTATCCAAGCTAATATTTTCTTTGCAAACTCTTCACCATTGCATGAGTTATGGAACCTACACTCACTGGAACGTTTTCTGTGGTTATGTCTTAGTCTCCATCTGCAGTTTGTCCCCGCAACTCCCTCTATTACCGCATTGTCTTCCTCGATACCTCAGCACATGTCCAGTCAATCTACACTTCCATTACTCAAGTTCTACTGAAAGTTTTTCCTCGCTGCCTACTATTCCATTATCTACCCCCTTCATTAATTAACCATTCCACCCATCCAATATTCAGCATTCTTGTGTAACACCACTTTATAAAACATGTACGCTTTTCCGGTTTATACTGGTTAAAGATTTAAATCGAACTATATTTCAGAAAAATACTTGCAGAGAGCAATTCCTAATACTTCAATTTACACAAGAGGTCAAAGCTACTGTCATTTAATGAGACATATTATTTCCTTGCCCATCTGAATGTGATACTTGTCCATCACCAGTCATTTTGCTGCCCAAAGAGTAAAACTCCTTACTGTTTGTACTGTCTGATCTCCTCTTCTAATTCGATAACCTTCCGTTCCACTTGTTTTTGTTTCTTGGTGCTCATTTTGCCAATTCCTTTCATTATACTGTCAGCTGCTTTCAATTCAGTGTCTAAACCATTTTCTGTCTCTGACAGAATATTAATCCCATCAAAAGAACTTCTCTCTAAACTTCAATTCCTTTCCTAAATATCTCATCAGGTGCCTTCATTGCCTGCACAGATAGTATAACGTGAGCTCTACGCTAGTGACCAGTTCTGCATAACAGTATGAAACTGTGAAAAAATAATTAAACTGAACCACTTATATTTTCATTATATTAGCTTAACAAATGTCAAACGGCTGTAAAATGTGAACCTAACGTCAAATTATGTGTGGATCATACAAAATTAGTAAAAGTAAACGATTACAACAATTTGTAATAGGGCATGCAGATCAGCGAGCACTTAAAATATTAATCAATAGAAATTGTAAGTAGAAGATACTGCATCTATAACCATAAATCAGTAATGAGGCTAGGGTACGTTGAAATAACAATAGAAACACTGTGAAAGTGGTCGGCCGATGTGGCCGAGCGGTTCTAGGCGCTTCAGTCCGGAACCTCGTGACCGCTACGGCCGCAGGTTCGAATCCTGCCTCGGGCATGGATGTGTGTGATTCCCTTAGGTTAGTTACGTTTAAGTAGTTCTAAGTTCTAGGGGACTAATGACCTCAGATGTTAAGTCCCATAGTGCTCAGAGCCATTTTTAAACTGTGAAAGTGTTGCTGTATACGGTAATAATAACAATGGCGTGTGACGAGGACCTCCCGCCGGGTAGACCGTTCGCCTGGTGCAAGTCTTTCGATTTGACGCCACTTCGGCGACTTGCGCGTCGATGGGGATGAAATGATGATGATTAGGACAACGCAACACCCAGTCCCTGAGCGGAGAAAATCTCCGACCCAGCCGGGAATCGAAGCCGGGACCTTAGGATTGACAGTCTGTCGCGCTGACCACTCAGCTACCGGGGGCGGACGCTGTATACGGTAAAAAATGAGAAGTAACGAAAGGTAGTATGGTGAATGGCAAAAGACACAGAAGTGCGTTATATCTGTAAATATTGAACAAAATTTGTGATATAAAAATATATCTGTCAGTTTAAGAAAGCGAAACGAACAACAGTGCTATATCTCTGGTCAGCAGACAAGAACGATTCTCAGGATGCAAAGAAACAAAATTTTTTTGGTGCTAGTAAACAAATATTCTTTTTAGTGGTGGTAGCCTGGACTGAAGGCCGAAATAAGAAACAATAATCCGCTGATGGCCGAATTACCACAATAAGATATTAATTCTGGTTAAATCCCAGACGAAAAAATAACTCTTTGCAAAATGTAAATTGTAACAGAACAACAGTTAGTATCTCCACTAACTAGTCCAGTGAAAGTCTGATTTTCAACAGCACATTCAGAAGTACTTAAGCCAGTTTGTATAAGGCTATCATTGTAATTCAGAATCTAACCAACTGTTTCAATTACGTTCTCTGGAGAAACACCAGTCATTGATAGCGAATTTCCTCACAGATAAGAGAGCTTAGACTTTGGTGCAACCAGCGTGAACGACTAATGTAATGTCCCCATCGAAATTAAAGATGAAACCATTGATGAGATGTTGGAGTTTAATACTATCATGTTGACCTACTGCAAAGATCATTTTGAGTCGAGAGGTAATCGAAATGAATTAAATTCAAAGATAAGCCGAAATTAACAGGACAGGATAAACGTATGCTCCATGCATCTACAACAAAAATATATCCAAGACGTTTCATTTCCGAAAACATGTGTATTTCGTTATCCAGAAACGTTGCCTTGATACAAAACTGTGGTCGAGATATGAAACGTCCCCTTTGAAAAATTATACAGGACTGTGCTTAAACTGACACACAATATTTTTAGCGCAACGCAATCTGACTTTCAATAATCCGTACAAAAGAATGGCCATGACTAACATTAACCTATACCTTTCACAAATCACTTACCTCACAAAAATCTTCGTTACTCGAACTACTGCAATACAGCGAGCGCCACTACTGCTAGCTAAATAAAAGATTCAAACTACGGAAGGCACTAACTACTGATAGGCATAGTTAGCAAATGAAAGATTTTAATAGAGAACAAACAATGTATATACCTTAATAGTGTTGAAAAATCATAATATACATAGCAGTTCATGACATCCAGTCTTACAAATTTCAAAACTCCGCCATTTCTCTCCCCACATCCACCACTGCTAGCGGCTCACCTCCAACTGCGCAACGCTACGCGCTGTTAACATCCAGCTGCCCAACACTACAATGGCAGACAACAATGCAAACTAGCCACAGACTGCACACAGCAGAGCCAGTGATTTTCATACAGAGCGCTACGTAACGTTGCCAATAAGAAAACATAAACAGCCTTCTTACACAGTCTTTGGTCAGCACAGTCCTCAATCTTTAAGAGAGAGTGGGTCACCACTTTTCACACGAAGACCGGTCACATCACGTAACTTCGTGTATACTACAAGCATACTGTCGTGATAGAAAGCAGACATTATTAAGTGAAGTGTATTCTGTCTCTGCAGCTAAATGAAAGGTAGTTTGTTCGTTACCTTATGTAATTCGCTTCTTTTATTTGTGAAACATCTTTAGCTGCCTATAATATATGTTTGCTTACGTATATGATGTATATATCTCGTGAATTAATGCAAATGTTACAAAGGTATCCATCTCAGACTCCACAAAAAATTCAATCAAACTTACAGAATAATGTAATTACGCATTATATCTATGTAAAGTCAAGAAACCACTCATTGGTAGCACAAAGAACGAAATTACGTATAGAAAATATTGGATAAAACAAGGAAATCAAATCGCTTTAAACCAAGAAATTCATGTGTAATATTGTGTTATATGATGTACATCTGGACTTATAAACATCTATTAACAACTACATGGCGCCTGTTAACACAATAAAGAAAACTGAACACATCACCAAGCACTGCAACATACACAGAACGAACGCATATGAAAATTAAAACACTCACTAGCAGCCTTAACCAGGAAGAAAATCACAACGAAGTGCAGCACACAGATCACTCAAAATTCCACCAAAAATAAACCGCAGCCACAGAAATGTAAGAGAAAGACCATAGAAACGACAAAAACTGCTTAAGGCAGCATCAGCACAAAGACAGACAATAACTGCATATAAAATCTAACAATAAATACCGAAATCATCCCAATAGACGAAGAGAAACAAGAAATTAACCCTGTGAATTTTGGGATATCATGAGAGCTAATGTAGAATGAAATAGACGATATAATCAGCATGTAAAGGAAAGAGAAACATCAGAAACTTCAAACAGAAAACAATATGAGTAAATAAATTAAAAGAAAAACTGTACTCCATCAACACAACAGATACCACAGCCAATAAAGGGAACACCACACTACTGATCAATAAAGAACAATATATAGAAAAGTCCAAAATATTCTTCATCTCCAACAACATCACAAAACTGAAATTTGATCCAATGGCACATTTCCAGACTCACATATAAAACAGCCTTGAAGGCATCGAAAGTATTCTCACAGAGAAAGAAGAACAACACATTGCACAGGAGAACAAACGATCATCAGCACTCAGAAGCCAGTCCAATATTCATAAACCATATATTGCAGTGAGGGCTGTTATTTCACAAATACACCATCATACTATATAGCAGAACACTTGAACCAAATCATAATATAACGGCATGAAATTAAGACCACTAGAACAGCGAAAAACACAAATCAGTTGAAGACTTACATTTCCACACACAGCATCACTCATTTGCTTTGACCTGAGAACATGTACATCTCAGTACCCACTGCAGACACAATAAAACTAACTGAAGGAGAGTTACTGATGTACCACAAACTACCTGCAGATAATATACAGAAATAAAAAATCCTTTAATGTAAAGTATCCCAAAATTACTTCCAAGTCAAAGGGAAACTCTCAATATCAGGATCACAGGCAAACTTACTCATCAATCAACAGAAGGTAATCTTTGACACAGTCGTCATATTTTGTAGTGGTACAGATTTGTGGATGATTAAATCTGTATGGTAGATGAACTAACAGAGAAAACAAATAAACAGATACAATCATAAAGAATGTACATAAATGAAATGCAAAAACCAGCCATAGATATAACAATAAAGAGAGACAGGAATAACCCCATATATGACCTCATCAATAAGCCAATAGCAACAGACAAAATTATACATGCCACATCCAGCCACCCACAAAATCAAAAATTAGCCACTCTATAAAGCATTTGACTTAGACTAAATTACAATCTACTCAGCAAAGAAAATTATAAATAAGAATTACAAACAATACAACTCACAGACATAAAACAATGGTTATGCAACTCGTGTAACACAGAGACTCAACCACAAAACCAAAACACAACCAAAAAATGAAAACGAGGTTAGGATTCAAACACCACAATACCCTACAAACAGTAAAGGCACTACAGTTCACACAAAAACATGAAACAGTAACACATCACAAACAGAAAGACAATGCACACTTCAACACAAAAATACAAATAAACCTACTAAATAGGAAGCACACTAAAGAAGCTGCAATTAGACACCACTTGAAGAAAAAAAGACACACAATCCAACAACATTTACAAACAGCGAAAGAGATTTCAGATGAATATCAAGGAGCAAGCATATACCAGTTACAATGAGAAAAATGCAAACCCGTGAAACTGGAAATGACAGGCATAAATTTCAAAACTACAAATAAAGAACATACAAGAAGCTGGAAGTATGAAAGCCGCTATTCAACCCTTGCCAAATACATGACAACACTAGCACATGAAATATCTAATATGGGATAAAACATGAAAATTATTATAATAAATAATTACAATAAAAGCTCCTGATATTACAAGAAAACTACTACATACAAAGAGTCCATACAATGAATAACAACATAATTAATGATGAAGCTAATATAAGCAAAAGCTCTTGAGAATCGTAGGCACTAAAACCATAGTAAAACAAAGATGTAGTACATACCAGACTAAATAATAAATGAATATATCTCTATCCCCTTCTCCTTCCTCCTCCCTCCCTCCCTCCCTCCCTCCCTCTCTCTCTCTTTCTCTCTCTCTCTCTCTCTCTCTCTCTCTCTCTCTCTCTCTCTCTCTCTCTCTCTCTCTCTCTCACACACACACACACACACACACACACACACAACACAGTTCACAATTACTACACTTACAAACACTTAAAAATAAAAAAAAATACTCGTATTAAACCACATGTAGAAATCACAATGCAAACAAGAGATGATGAACTGAATTTAAATTGTGAAATTAATTGGTCGAAGAAATGCACTAAATTGGCAGAGTATGCAGATCGAGTACATACATCACCAGGATGCCAGAGATGAATTACCAATATCAGAAAGTAAGTAGTACCAAATGACAATTTAACGCCACGAAAAATGTGCTGGGCAATTTGATCTAACTTGTAAAACTAGAGAAGAACAATAAAAACGTAATATAATTATATGTTTGTAACTAACATTAAATGAATTTGTTATATACATAAAATAAGCATCTATTACAAGCCAATGAAGATTTTTCCATAACAAAACAAACAACATATCTAGGCCAAACAGAAACTGCCTGCCATTAAGGTGCAAATAATGGAAACAACTCCATGAAGTTTGAAGCAAATAAGGAACGACAGAAAATAGATAAAACGACTATAAATGTTGTCTACACTAAACAAAAGTAATGAAACAAGTACTAGCAACTAAGTGTACTCCTATGAAATATAATGGAGCCAGCCGAAGTGGCCGTACTGTTAAAGGCGCTGCAGCCTGGAACCGCAAGACTGCTACGGTCGCAGGTTCGAATCCTGCCTCGGGCATGGATGTTTGTGATGTCCTTAGGTTAGTTAGGTTTAACTAGTTCTAAGTTCTAGGGGACTAATGACCTCAGCAGTTGAGTCCCATAGTGCTCAGAGCCATTTTTTGAAATATAATGGCATGATGTTAGTAACATGTTCTGATATAAGCTGTAAAGAATGTGTCCATATAAGCTCAGTGACATTACTGTTTGTACTGCATATATGAAAACGCCAAATTAGTGTACTGAACTCTTTCTTATTGTTATTTAATAGATTATAAATATTACATGTTACCGACATTAGCGGATCTTCAAATTAATATATACTAAATAGAATTTACTTAAGATAGTATATCCATGGCATTTAGGTACTTAAAAGTGGCAATAGACTTTCGTGTTCGAAGTTAGTGGTGTCTAATTTCGTATCTCATAAGAGAGATCCTTTTGGAAGTTTTGTGAAAAAGTGTTATTAGTCAGCTCACCATATTCACTGAGATTATTGTATGGTGTTTTGCTTATATTTATAAATCAAATATATCTCTGCTTTCTTAACCCACTGTTAATGTAAAAATATACTTCATAAAACACATAATGTTAATGTGGGACCAGATTCTATAGAGTTCTCCTGTAAATGGTGACCCATCCTCCTGATGTATTTATGATTATACTCAGCAGAGCAATCTCTGTTGTGTTAAGCATATAAGTGTGATTTTTCTCCCAGCACGGAAAATGAATATTTTTGAAAATTTTTTACACATCTCTCTTGAAAGAACGTGCGATATCCATTTAAACTATTCATTTTAACTTGAGTTTCTCTTAATTTTCATTGTGTTTCAATTATTTCTCAGTTCAAATTGCCGTAGGGCAATATTGCACAGTAAACGTCCCATAGCTGATAATTTTGACAAAATACAACAAGCTTATAGCCATGACAAGTGTTTTGAAATCGCCAGAAGCCCAATGACAATTTATGTGTGTGTTTCAATGCGAAACCAAGCATTCCTACTATTGATTAGTATTCGGTCTTGTAATCGCAGTAATGCCTTGTGATGACGAATAAAACTTTCGAAACTTACATTGGAAAGAGGATGTAAAAAGCGTTTCATTTACATTTTAAATTTAGAGGATGCTAGCTGTTTATAATGTTTTCTTTAAACAAGGCCACAAACGTAATTTAGCTCACCTGTTAAAAAAGATGGTACCAGACAGTCTGATGTGATATTATTGTAAAGCATTAACTTTCAACCAGAAAAATGGTGATTCAAAACAAGGCCCAGGTCTAGTTTCTCACTAGTTTGCCTGAACCAGTAGATTTGGTGGAGCTCCTGACATGTAATGCACCAGTATCATTCACCATCATGACAGTCAGAGTCTCCAGTATAGTTTTAGTAGTCATGTCTCCCTTTTCTTTTTCTATCAGATACACCACCCTACTTCTCTACTCATCAGCTGTAACCAATCTGGTACATATCTCCCCCTAAGCCCCACACTTCAGGACGACAAAGGCATCGCCTTCATTATCATACATCATCTTCATCAGGCTTCGCAACATTGTCTCCAGAGCTATTTGAATTCTATTTCCATCTGTGTGAGCCGTTTTTACTTCAGATTGATTTCATAAAAATCTGCACGTTTACCACAGAACATCAACTGTTACTTCCGACTTGATAATTTCCCCCTTGTCATCAGAAACTACTCAACCACAGTGTTAATAAACAGAAATTCTGTAGATTAATTCTCAAGACTAAGCAAAGCAGGTGATGCCTGACTTGAAATTAGGGTAACAAATTGCCATAAAATGTATACCTTTGGGATAAGATGGAAAATAATCTCGTCTGCTGGAACATTGCCATGAATAGCTGAGTTATGGTTATGGAGTATTCCCAACAGCATGAAAGCGATTCAACTCCTCATTTGCTGTGGAACGAGACCTATTAATAGGTATTCATGTTGAAAGTTGCCCCATCCAAAAACAACTTTCGTAAACAATTTTCTTTCTTTCGTGTTTTTGAAATCGCAGAAACTCTGTTGAAATGTTTGAGTCTATTTCTGAAAGCATAGTGGTCCTTGTAAAACTCAGTATGAGTTTATAAGGCAACATTTTGCTGAGTTGGAAGGGGGGGGCGTCTACTGGAGATAAATTTGTCACTTCATCCATCAAAGAGTAGAAGGACACAGGGGGCATCATCCCACTCTACATTGCTGCTACATTTATTCAAGATGACGGCCATAGATATAGCAATTTGTACTGACCTCATGGTGGGAAGCTGAAGTTTCAGTGGGAAAATGGGTCAACTGAACTACCTCCACTAGCCTAACTCCACACACCTCCCTTCCCCTTCCCCTCCCCCCTACCGCCTCCTCCTTCATCTTCCCTTCTCCCCTCTTCTGGATATTCACAGGAAAAGGTCTGAGCCTACTCTTGGCTGCTGGATAGGAACGCCATATGTCTCTATTTTGTATGCGTTGCAGTGTGCTGTTAATTTCGAAAGTTTGAGTTGTCATAGACAATATCTCAATCCAGTGTGTTCACCTTGAGGACCAGAGTCCAACTAACCTAGTTCACAACACAACCACAAGAGGGCATTGTTGTATCTCCCACCTCCCCTCGCATGACATAATCTAAACGTCGCTGTAGGAGAAATATTTGGAAAATCGTTAAGTCTATGCTGACTTCCCTGATAGGACAGACGTAATTGTTTACTGTCTGTACTATGTGTTCAGTGGAAGAGATGTCTGCGATGTAAAAGGAGGAGTTTAATGGTTATTTTAGCTGCAATCATGCAGCTGAGGACTTTGTCCATAGTCACCAGCACAACGCTTGGAAAACAATGGTACTTTATCAAATAATGAAAAGTAGTAGATTGGGCTAGGTTTCACTTCGCAACTCAGGCTAATAAATGCATTTGCTGAACTGTAGATCATTCGATAAAATTCTAGTCAGTCATCTGAAGCGCAAGAGGTTAGATATCCACCCACTCCAGCACATGCACTCCTGTCCCAGAACCTCAAAGCCCCATTGGATGATGCTATGCTGGGCTCACACTTCTGACATGCAGTAGCCACAGGGCGGCTGCGCACTAAACAGGAAAGACCTCAGCCTACTTTTTGGTGCATGGATGACCCTTCCCATTGAAGACAAACTGCCTCAAAACTTATTACACCTGGAGTCCAGGAAAAGTGGAGTGTATTGTCATACATATCTTGAAGATATCACAGGAACTAACTGTATCAATGCACATAAAGCGAGAGTTTTGCAGATGACGAAAGAATATGTAAACAATTTGCAATGCAAATTCACGTTTTATTCCAAGGAGTCCCACAACCACCTATGAACACGGAATATTAAAGAAAACATATCGGCCCACTTGTGAAACTATACCTGAGACACATCGCGCTCTTTTGTGGGAAATAGCACATGTTTTCCTTGATCTTTGAGCGCGAGCTGCTTCACAAGTTATTAAATCCATCTGAATATGTCTCCAAACACACTTTCAAAAATATCGCTGCACTGCAGTTTGCTCCAGTTTTGCATTATATACCGCAACACCTGAAAACGGACTCTCTCAAGATTTCTGCACACTTGTGAAACCTCCTTGAGACACATCACACACTTTTGTGGGAAACAGATCCCGAAACCGACATCATTTGCAATATCTCATTTTACACATAGAAACGACGATATTTAGTGGTAAAAAAAAAATTCTCTGTAACTGTAATCACGACGCTCACAAGTGTTCGAGTTTTAGCTACTTACTTGAAGGCACTGCCAGAGAAAGAGAAAATTTTCTGAGTCTTACAGCTGCTATGGTGTTTACCATTTTTCTGAATCGGTGGGTGGACTTAGTTTATGTTTGCTGCTGGAGTCAGGGGCGTTGTTTCCCTCACTGTTCGAAGCACACACAGGCATCTAAGCACAGTTAGAAAAATCAGAACACAAACGGAATTCGAAGAACTGCCCTACAGAAGAGATAAATGGTTGGAATTTTCAGTGAATTTTTCATTTCCTACAGCTGCTGATCTGGAGATGGTCTGAAGCAACAATAGCAGGTTAGGAACAGCATCCAACCTTTCTGAACCTGAGGAGTATGGTTTGTTTAGACTTGTCTCTGAACGCTCGTAAAGGAACACATCAAGTGACTCACAGACGTCACAGATACCTTTCTGTAGATACATTTTCTTTCGGCCTAAAGTAAGGCGCCACCACGTCAGTCGGGAACGACAAAGAAGAGAAGGCTGTGAGAAGAAGTCAGCCAATCACACACTGACTTGACCTCCTTCCAGGACGACAACAACATAGCAGCGGTCCCTATGTGAAGTGGGCATAAGCGCTGTGACCGACTGGCGACGCCTCAGTTCAATAGGAGCGTCAACTGTAGTTGCTTCGCTTGTATTCTCTATGTAGCACAGACTTTATACTGAAGAAGATGTGTGAATAACTTCACACTTTTCTTTATTCAGGGTCAATTGCCACTTTTCGCACCATACAGATGTCTTATCTAAATCATTTTGCTATTCATTTTGGTCATTTGATGACTTTACAAGGCGGTAAATGACAGCATCATCTGCAAACAATCTAAGACGACTATTAACATTATCTCCTACATCGTTAATATAGATCAGGAACAATAAAGGGCTTATAACATTTCCTTGGTGAATGTCCGATATTACTCCTGTTTTACTCGATGACTTTCTGTCTGTTACTACGAATTGTAACCTTTCTGAAAGGAAATCACGAATCCAGTCGCACAAGTGAGGAGAAATTCCAAAGGCACGCAGTTTGGTTACAAGATGCTTGTGAGGAACGGTGTCGAAAGCCTACTGGAAATCTAAAAATATGGAATCAATTGGACATCCCCTGCCGATAGCATTATCTCAGGAGTATAAAGAGCTACTTGTGTTTCGCAAGAACGATACTTTCGGAATCCGTGCTGACTGTGTGTCTATAAATCTTTTTCTTCGAGATACTTCGTAATATTCGAATACAGCATATGTTCCAAAACCCTACTGCAAATCGAAGTTAGTGATATGATCCTGTAATTCAATTGATTTTCCCACTTCCCTTTTTGAGTATTGGTGTGACTTGAGCAATTTTCCAGTTTTAAGGTAAGCAACTTTCTGCGAGCGAGCGGTTGTATTTGATTGCTGAATGTGGAGCTTGCGACACATCTGTGTAATTGCACTTGTGGATGATCATGTAGAAAGGGCTACAGAAATCCTCGGATCAAAGTCAAGTATTTTTACTTGTCTTGATGTAATAAGACTCATTAATATGAGTTTTTTGATTGTTTGTCTAGCCAACTGGGTAAGCAGGATTTCTAGACACAACACTAACCTAAGCTTATAGCATTTCTAGGCTTAGAGAAAGATTTTGACAATGTTGATGTGAATACTCTACTTGAAATTCCGACGGTAGCAGGTGTAAAACACAGGAGGCGAAAAGCTCATTACAACTTGTACAAAAACCAGATGGTAGTAACAAGGGTCGAGGCGCATAAGTGGGAAGTAGTTGTGGAGAAGGGGGTGGGAGAAGGTTGTAGCCCATCACCGAAGTTACTCAATCTGTACACTGAGGAAGTAATAAAGGAAACTAAAGAAATTGGGAGTACGAATTAAAATGTTCATGGAAAGGAAATAGATTTAAGGTTCGCTAACGACATTGTAATTGAATGAGAGAGAGCAGTGGATTTCGAAGAGCAGTCGAACAGAATGGACATTGTCCTGAAAAGTCGATATAAGATCAACATCAACAAAATCCAGGAAGGAAATGGAATGTAGCTGAATTAAATCAGGTGATGCTAACGTAATTGAATTAGGATACAGCAACCTTATAGTAGAAGATGAGTTTTGGTAAATGGACTGGAAAATAAATGATGATGCACGATGTAGGGAGGATACAGTATGTAAACTGGCAATGGTAAGTAAAGTATTTTTGAAGAAGAGAAATTTGTTAGCATCCAATACAGATATAAGTTTTAGTGAATGGGTTTTTTCCTTTTCTCTTGAGTAATCTAGGTATGGGTGTTATTTGTATAGTTCTTCAACAGTGATGAAGAGAGTTTTATTGCACAGTGATGTGTATTCATTTAGTACTTTCTTTCCCTGGGCTATTTATTTTTGGATGTGACAATTTTCTTCTATAGTTCATTTTTGGTATAAGCCGCTACTAATTTTAATGATCTGTAAGTCAGTTTCATTGTTTGTTCGGTGGTGATTGTGTCCTAACAGGTGATCTGCGAATGTAGAGTGTGAGCTATTGCTTTACTGTGCTCTGAGATGTTCTGTATACCTGTGTCTGAAATTCCAGCATGTGTGACCCACATATGCAGAAAAATGGTTCAAAGGGCTCTGAGCACTATGGGACTTAACAACAGATGTAATCAGTCCCCTAGAACTTAGAACTACTTATACTTAACTAACCTAAGGACAGCACACACATCCATGCCCGAGGCAGGATTCGAACCTACGACAGTAGCGGTCGCGCTGTTCCAGACTGAAGCGCCTAGAACCGCTTGGCCACACCAGCTGGCCCACATATACAGACTGACAGCAGTTGGAAGTAAGTTGGTACATACCTGACAGGCTGTGTTTGTTAATGTTAGTTGTATTTCCTCCAAGTCTGCTTTGTATAGTGTTTTTGATTCTGTATCCTATGTTGAATCCTTGTTTTTTTTAGTATATTACCTATCCTGTGTGTGGCTTAGTTGTTGGAAGTTATTATGTGCCGTTTGTTGCTCACTGTCGGTTGATTTGTTATGTGTTGTGTTGCGTTGGTTTGTGTGTGTGTTTCATGGTTACATGTTGCTTGTTTTTGTGGTTTATTTTATCTACTCTCTTTGCATCACATCCATTCTCCTGTGCAGTTTGTTTTATTGTGTTCAGTTCTTGTGCATAATCGTGTTTGTTCATGAATGTTCTGTTCAGTCTGTGTAGTAAATGTCTGAAGCTGGCTTCTTTGTGAGTTATGGGGTGATTAGGTTGGTTATAAATAATGGTGCTGCTGATTGTGGGTTTCCTGTTGATTGTGAATTCATGTTCGTAGTTTCTCTTGTGCATTTTCAGATCTAAGAAATGAATTTATCCATGTGTCTGTATTTCAGTGGTGAACTGTATTTTTGGGTGGATTGAGTTGATGTTGTCATGAAGTTTCTTATGCAACGCTGTGTTTCATCTGTTAAGCAAATTATATCATCTACATATCTGTACCAACAGATTATTTTCTTCTGTTTTGGTATTACTATTTTTTCAAAGATCTGTTTTTCTATCTGATTGAGGAAGATGCCAGCTAGGAGGCCACTGATTGTGGTTCCACGGGTACTCCATCTTTTTAAGAGCAAAGTTTGTTGTTGAATGTGAAGTAGTTTTGTTCTGTAATGCACCTGAGTATGGTAGATATTTCTTGTATGTTTGTTGTGGGTATGTTTCCTTGCAGTTGGAAGTTTCGTTCTATGATGGTTTCTTCTGTTGGGATGTGTGTGTACATGGAAATTATGTCAAGTGAGATTACTGTGCTATGTTTGGTATGTTTTCCTTTCTCATCTTTTCTATCAAGTGACTTGAGTTCTTTAGACTTTTGTTTTCAGTGTATTTATATATTGCCCATAGCAGTGTGTGTATGTGTGTGTGTGTGTGTGTGTGTGTAGTATGTTGGTGCTTCAGTAAAGTTTATCAATGGCTACATAGATATTCCAGGTTAATGAACTTTAGGCAATGATTTCACAGTGGGGCCCTCGGGATTTTTCTGTATCATCTTTTTAATCTGAGTTTCTGTAAAAATTGTTTCCACGTTTTTCAGAGATTTTTGTAAGTTACTTTCGTTTTGGTTTATTGTATCACTTTTTCAATCTGTGATGTTGAAGCATTGGATGAATTCTAATATTTTGTCAATGTATTCCTGTTTGTTTATGCCTACGATCGACTTAGCCTAGTAGGATGACATTTTCTTGTGTTAGTTTGTTCTCCAATTTTCTGTAGGTTTTTCCTTCATCAGTCCATGCGTTTTCTTCTATAATGGTTTTGTTCTCTTTGATTATGTCTCTTTTTTCCTCAGTAACTAGTTCTCTTGTTAGACTTACATTGAATACAGGTATGTTTAGCTTCTCTTCTTGCTTTATGATGTGTTCAGGTTATGTGATATTTTCTATAGCTCTGGGTGACAGAACTGTGTTTCTGTTATGTTTGGAACTGTTTTCAAGTAGGCTGCTTGTTTGTTCAGATAGTTTTATGTCTGTTAGGTTAATCACTCTTTTGTGGAAGTTGTGTTTGTTGTATTAGTGATGGGATTGATGCATGTTTGTATGGTTTATTATTTTGGTGAGTTTCTGTTGTTGGACTGTATGTTTCCTGCCTATTATGGTATCTGTATATGTTCTAAACCTCTACATTAATTCGTAGAATTCTATACACATTCTGAATTGTTCAATATTCAGAGCCTGTTTTTTGGAATATGAAGAACGGATTTCTTCCTTTAACCACATGAGTTCAGCCTTACGTTTTGTCTGCTGTGCTGCAGATGACATGTTGTTTACGGTTGTGGTAACATAGTTGAGTACTGTCTTATAGGCCAAATATTGTTCGTTGAATTTTATGTTGAGTATGATTCTTTGAAGTTTGATGTTGTGTTCTGGAATTTGTTGAAGAGCTGCGAAGGAAATACCTGGCTTGGAGTAGAAATAATCATCTTCTAGTGTTGCAGTCCTTCTTATGTCCGTCCCTGCTATGAAAATAGGATGAGGAATTCCGCCTTATGCTAGACACATTTTCAGTTTCGTGTTGCCCATGGGTAAAACGAAACTGAAAAGGTGTCTTGCATAAGGCAGAATTCCTCGATCTATTCCAATAACTCGTCTACTTTGTCGTCACTCGTTCTGATGTTAAGCTTTTCGTCATACTCTTTTCTGCTACTTGTCATTACTTTCGCCTTGCTTCGATTTTCTCTAAGTCCATATTCTCAACTCATGAGATTGTTAACTCCATTCAACAGATCCTGTAATTCTTCTTCACTTTCAATGAGGATAGCAATGTCATCAGGGAATCTTATCATTGACATCATTTCACCTTGAATTTTAGACCCACACTTGAACATATTTGTATCAAGTGTGTTGCCAGTTGATGGAATGGGCTGTGGGCAAATTAATAAGAATATCGTTCCAAAATTTGATTATGTTACTTCTGTGGCAAATGTGCAAGTAGTAATAAGATAATTTTCTTTTCTTTAAATTTACTCAGTAGTTACTGCAAAACATGTCACGAAAAACGCACGACATAACTACACTTTTGTTTCATACGTTCGCTATTTCATTATTGTTGTAGAATTTCAAAAACTGTGATATTACTTCATGCACAATATCATAAGGATTAAGAAAATTGCTTCTTTTTTGAGTTCAGATGAGATTTGCAGACTCCAGGACCTCCTCCATTGGCACACTTCGTTTTCGACAGAACAGAGTTTAACTCCTCGGATTTGAGGCGTAATGATGAGTGCATTTCTTAAAAAAGTAAGAAAACTCTGCCCAACTACCAATAAATAATGTGCAAAAGACTTAAGGGAAAGGCTCTAAATCATGAAAAGTTCAATTTTTATTTTTTGCGTTTTCTGAATCTGCAGACTATCACCTTTTAATAGATATATAATTTATTCAATTCCGAAGACTACAACTATTTTTAAATTTTTTTAAAATGTGTTCTACATGGGCGTGACACACTGTGGCGCTGTTAAACTGCTGTCAAATGGTGTTATTATTATCGTCCGTGTTCATCAGGTACATTTTAGTGATGTGAGATAAAGTATGTGTTGTGGCTAACCTGTGATGGTTCAATATATATTGCTGGTGTGATTGTCGATTGTTACATGCCGGCCGAAGTGGCCGTGCGGTTAAAGGAGCTGCAGTCTGGAACCGCAAGACCGCTACGGTCGCAGGTTCGAATCCTGCCTCGGGCATGGATATTTGTGATGTCCTTAGGTTAGTTAGGTTTAACTAGTTCTAAGTTCTAGGGGACTAATGACCTCAGCAGTTGAGTCCCATAGTGCTCAGAGCCATTTGATTGTTTCATGTTTATTTACTCTGTCGCTATCTCGAAAATATTCGTAATTAATTCTGTTTCTTGAGTCTCTGTTTTGTTGAAATACAATAATAAGTAAAAGTAAAGTTATTAGAAATCCTCTGAAGGCTTTTAAGGAAAGGAGAAATGTTGGAAAGCCATAGGTATGTGTTATTATTGTAAACAATAAAGACGATAACCAAGTGAGTGAACCTAACCTCTCAAGTACACCTGCCCATAGCAGTCAAAGTGGGAAAGAAAATACTTCACAGAAGAAGCTTGGTTCAATGGGTGAAGGCTATAAATGTTTTATGGGCGAATCGGATGTGAATGAAATATTTGATATATCGGTTCTCAAAGGAATTTTTTCAAACTGTGTAAGATGTATTCATTGTAGTGAAGTTGGTCTGGAACTCTCCATAATAAAGCACTTAGGACTTGCTAGTGAAATACAACTGAAATGTGATAAGTGTTCATACATGACCACCTTTTGCAACAGTGTTGCAGTAACTGAAACTGAAGAAAATGGTAGCAAAATCTACGAACACAACATTAGATTTGTTTATTCCTTGCGTTCAGTTGGTAAGGGTGCTACTGCAGGTGCAATTTTCTGTGGCATCATGAATCTTACAAATCCCCCAACCAAGTTTACGACCTATAATAAATTAATAGGGTCTAAAGTAGAAGATGTCTGTATAGAATCTATGAAGAACGCTGTGGAAGAGGCAGTAATGGAAAATAATGGTAACAGAGATTTGACTGCAGCGTTCGATGGTACCTGGCATAAACGGGGACACACATATCTTCATGGTGTAGTATCTGCCACCAGTATGTATACAGGGAAAGTTTTAGATGTAGCAGTAATATCAAAGTATTGTAGATGTCCACAAAAATATAAAGGCACACATGAAAATAATTGCAAAGCTAACTATAGTGGCAGTAGTGGAGGAATTGAAGTGGCTGGTGTTGCCAGTATATTCCAGCGTTCTGAGACGTGTGGTAAAGTGCGATATGTTAATTACCTTGGTGACGGTGATTCGAAAGTTTCAAACATGTTCAAGGACTGAAGCCCTATGGTGATGATGTTGTAGTGCAGAAATTTGAGTGTATTGGACACGTACAGAAGCGAATGGGAACAAGACTTCGGCGACTGAAAGCTTCGTACAAAAAACAAAAACTCAGTAATGGTAAAGGGTTGGATGGGAAGGGAAGGTTAACTGACAGTGTAATTGACAAAATACAGAACTATTATGGAATGGCTATTAGGCAAAACACACAAAGTGTCGACGAAATGAAGAAGGCTGTTTGGGCTCTTTTTTTTCATACTTCTTCAACCGATGAAAATCCCCAACATAGCTTGTGTCCCAAAGAAGAAGACAGTTGGTGTAAATATAACAAAGGATTGCTAACTGGTGAAGTGTACACTCATAAGCATAGTCTGCCTCATGCAATAATGGAGGTGATAAAACCTATTTTCAGAGACTTAGCAGCACCTGAACTGTTGAAAAAGTGTATTCACGGAAAAACTCAAAACACCAATGAAAGTGTAAATAGTGTTATATGGTCGAGAATCCCCAAGACTGTATTTGTTGGAATAGAAACACTTCACTTTGGTGTGTATGATGCTGTTGCGACTTTCAATGATGGCAACATTGTAAGGTGCAAGGTATTTAGAAATATGGGAATGAAGATAGGTTCTAACATGGTACGAGCGATGCTTGCTTTAGACAATGAACGCCTTCAGGCTGTAGACAGGGCTGTAAAGAGTCTAGAAATACAAGCAAGAGTAAACAGGAGGAGGAACAAGAGGAAGCTGGAGGAGGAGTTGGCAGAGGATGAAGATAATCGTTCCTATGGACCTGGAATGCACTAAAAAGTTAATCCACTCTTCGTCGCTCGATTCCCAAAACTTTTATTTTCTCATACCAATTACATGTTTTCTAAGGATCTTCCAAACATATTTGTTTCAAACTTTCAGTAAATGTTACACAGTACCTTCTGCATAATTTAACACAGCCTTTTTCCAAAAAACTGTATATTTTTGAACATATAAATAAAAAATTGCAAAAAATGTTGTGAATTTTCATTACAATTGAAAAAAAATCATCTTTAATAACTGAACTAAAATTTTGTAAAATCCCTGTGTTAAGTTGTAGCCCATATTCCAATAAATAATCTGTAAAAAGTTCAACTTCCTACCTCAAATACTTTGTGAGGAAAGATGTAATTTATAAGCGTTATTTTAACATTGCAAGTATAGGGCGTTCCGGAGCCCCTTAACGTCCTTTGCCTCATTAGCTTTTACGTAATAAGGAAAATCGTAAAGATGTATCATTTTATAGTCTGAATCAGGAGAATGGACCCTAAACGTCACCCAGCGATCGAATCACTACGAAGAGTTTCATACTATCTCCATCCAGAAGACAACAGCAGAAATTTGAAATTTTATGCACAGAATTACGGTAACGCCTTTTGGTCAGGAACTTCACATCACCCGTACTTTAATTACATGCCAAATAGTAACAGCAAAGTCAATATTTCAAGCAGGTAACTACAAGTCGATTGGCACTGCACAAGCGTACATCGTTGATAAAGACTAGAGAGTAGTAGTATATTACTAGACTGGTTAATGTGTTCACAAAACTACAGCACGTTACCCTGTGATTTCCCGAAAAATAGAAAAGTATATTTCTTTACTTGTGTTGAATGTATTCTAAAAGTTCATATGAAAGCTTTTTTATCGAAATTGCACTCAATATGTACACCTAAAACAAGGTATTATTACTTGCTACCAGTTGATAAATAAAAAGTGATGTGTGAAATAAAACGAATTGTTCAGAAAAAATTATTTTGTGTTAGATCTGAAACATGTATTGATACGTTTCAAGTAATTTATGTTATTGGAAAAATGCACATATTTTTTCTGATATGGCCTTTACTGACTCAGTGACAGCTTTCGTAATGGTACATTAAGGATCAATTTGTCTTCTAGTTATGCAGGTGCACCGAACACGATTCTTCTCACATTGTGATGGATTGTCTACGACGAATCTCACTAGCGAATATACATTTACATATATTGGAAAAGTTCAATTTAAAGCCTATCACCTTGAAGAGGTACATACAATATGACCGAGAGTGTGAACAGCACATATTATTCTTATGAATCGCCTTTATGCAAGCAATGCTATCTTTGTAAGTGATGAGTTGCCCTGAAAAGTATTCCTTCAGCTCAGTAAAGTGGTCATATATCAGGAGGTTCATGCGTGTATTACCATAAGCATTAGTTATACGAGCAACAGAAGTTAATTGTTTGAGCAGCTTAGTAATGTGCTCCTTCCAGCTTAAGTTATCACCAGTCCATACAGCAAAATATTTTGCGCTTTTGTCCTGTTTATTCATTCCAGTTCATGTCCTACATGAGTTGTTGGTATGACTATTTGTTGTACACATATGTTTTCTTATAACTAAGGGTTAGTCCATTTTGAGAGAACCACTTAGTAACTCTACGGAAAATATCGGTAACAGATCTCTTTGTTTCTCTCAAATGGGATTTATTATAACAAAGTTGTGTTCTGCATAAAATACCAGTTCTGCTTGATGAATGTTAATCATTTTGTTTCTTAAGTTTGACTCAAACCAGATTTTTGCAGAAGGCATCAATTCCTTATCTAACGACTGGGTAAATCACAAAAAAATACAGTTGTTGATACTTTATTAACTATTGTAATATTTGGTGAATGAATGAGTAATATGCATTGTCAGTCGACAACCCGTCTTAAATCCAAACTGTGATGTACTAAGTCAGTTTTTACTTCTTAAATGTGAGACTACACTTGAGTATATTGCGTTTTCGAATATTTCGAATAAAGAGGTCCGTATGGGAACTATTTAAATCTTTCTTGTCATATTTTGTATAAAGAACTTTTACAGTGGCATATCTTAATCTGTCTGAAAAGGTTCCTGTGCATGTGATGCATTTTAAATCAGAGCAAGTCATCAGAACTCTTTTTGAAATTTCATTAACCTCATACGAATTTTCACTTCTGATCTTTTATTACCATATTCATTTCGGTAAAGGCTGTCAGTTCTATGCATAATTGTTTAAAGTTTTGGGAAATGACAAATAAAATTTCTTGCTTTTTCAGCTGAATCATTCAGTTTATTTTTGTAACATTTAGAAAGTGAATTTAAAAAATAGCTAATAATGTTGAATTATCAGTCATAACATTGTCCCTGAGCTTAACTGTGACAGAATCTTGTCACTGACTGATCCTGCCTCCCATTTCACAATATCTCAGGTAGTCTTAATCCCTGTACCTGAATTGTTGATTTCTATCATGATGTCCACATTTATGGACATTTTAATGACTTTCCTTAAAATATTACAGTGTTTTTTCGTGGAATGCAAGTAATGTAGGATCTTGATATGCTCTGGCTTTTATACACATTGATTTTTCAATGATACAGACTGCTTTATCTCCTTCAGTTCTCCATGGGTTACTTAGGTTTCTAATGGACTTTCTGGATAACAATTATGGGGACTTCTTTCAAATATTGACACTAGTTTTCTGTGAAGTAACTAAAATTTAGATCGTCGTCTCTTTCCATATATATCTCATTACATACCGCTCCTTCAACAAAGTCTTGAAACGTTTTGTTCTGGTATTCGTTTGTAATTATAAGATCAAATCTCTCACATGTCATATTAACTGCAACTCCCAGACTATATCTACAATGCGACCACCATTTTAACACTGTCAGTGCCAGGCATCTTGTCGTGTACCAGTTACCTCCTAGCCTAGTCAGTCAACCTTTGGTTAAAGAAAGATACAGTAGGCCTAGGAAGTGCTCTACTTTCACTTCTCATTGTGATAAATGTCATTGAATAAAAAGAGTCTGATGGTATCACTGTGCTTACGTTTCCGATACTGCCAGTTTCCTGGCTGACGTTTTTCTGCAATACTTCGCTATTAGAAAAGTATAAAATACTTCTAAAATACTCAACCGTCGTATGCACAAAATAAAGGATAGTCCAACAAATTTCGTTGATGTAGCTGTGTACGTTCCCCTATTCCCGCTAGTATTATGGCCAAATTTCTTTCGGCCATACTCAGAGTGAGGAAAGATACTCACCCCGAGGTTAACGTGATCATACGGGACCGAAATGACAGTGGAAGCGTAATTGTCACGGGTGTATCGCCAAATTTAATGAACTAGTTATTATGCAGCGAAAAGCTAAAAAAAAAGTAAGATATTTATGTGAACTGAAAGCAAAACTTATTAATAAAGTATCGTTTTTTATGTAATCAAAGTAAAGAATATTGCATGTGGCAAAAGAATGTGAACTATCACTTGATCAGATACTGTAATGAAACACAGGAATATTCACAGCTTAATACGTTTTGCTTTATAACGGGTGAGGTAATTTTCCATCCCCACATTTCCGATTTTACGGTCCTGTTGTTAACTAATCGACCCTGATGTGACTTCTGTATTTCAGACCTTGTTACTACGAAGCTAGGCGTGATTTTAAAACGTATTGTACCGGTATCTCCAGAATTTTCTCGCCTATCGCCACCAAGGAAAGCGTATATTCTCCGTCGTGCGACGGAAAGGAAATGAAGAAGGAAATAGAAGAAGTCATTAGGGGGGTGAATATGTGGGGTATTTTTTCCGACGCTACTGAATTTACACAAATCACTTTCCTCCTACTGCTCGACGCAAAGGCGTTGCTCGCTAAGGCAGGAAATGAAGCCTCCTTGGAATAGAACAGTACAAGATTTACCCCGCATTTATCGACGCTAATAACACGATTGTTAAAATTTCTATTAACAGCAGCCGCACCTAAGAAGCAGAAAAAGTGGAGTCTGAATATTAGTAGAAATTTCACGAAACATTAAATGTTTAATCACAGCAATGTAATAATTGTATTTTTTTTCTCCGTCCTACATAATGTCGTCCTATTTCGGCTTCAAACTTTTTTGTTTTCTTTATTAAACCACGAGTTCAATGTTCGTTCTGTTGCAGGCTCATCAAGCTTCACATGCAAATGCAGTTTGTGTGTTCGATTTTCAGCGCATGAAACGTTCTCTGTTAATACGATTCACGATTTCGAGCGCAACGTTAAATAACTTTAAATTTGTGCTATCATTTCATTCTCGCTATACTCTGTTACGACAATAATTCCACGCTAACTATTCTAATACGCATTGAAAGGTAATTACTAGGGTAATAGCTTTTGAAAACATTATTGGAAAATACGAGCGAAATATAGACAATTAAGATAATATTCAGTCTTGATCTCCCGTATTTATTAAAATTAATATTCACACTTCCAAATGGCAACCGGTTTCGATTTTATCAGATTTTATCTTCAGACCATGTCTTATCAGATGGTGAACAGGGTCGACGGCTGGAGCATTGCTAAGTGTAAGAGGACACCACAGGTACCGTTTCTAATAAAATGTCCTATGATGAGGAGCACGGCAATATGGCCACAACTTATCTTCTACAGTAAGATGACACCAAACATACGACTGCTATTACATCTACATCTTCATCATACTCCGCCAGCCACTTAATGGTGTGTGGCGGAGGGTACTTTCGGTACCACTATCTGATCCCTCCAACCCTGTTCCACTCGCGAATAGTGCATGGGAATAATGATCGACGGTAAGCCTCTGCATTGGGGAGGAGGAGAAGTAATGTGTTGTCCGACTCCTCTTGAAAAGTGCTGTCCAAAAACTTCAAAAACTTCGACAGTAAATCTCTCCGTCATATGTAACGTCTGCTAGTGGAGATTGTTTAGCGTCTTGACGAAACGCGCCGCCCTTCGTGGGATCTCCGCTATTTCCTCTATCAGTCCTACCTCATGGCGATCCCAGATGGACGAACAGTACTCAAGAATCGGGCACTTCCTTCTTGGATGAGTGAAATTTCCTTAAAATTCTTCCGATGAGTCATAGTCTGATGTCTGCTTTGCCCACTAACTGCTTTTATGGTTATTCCATTTAAGGTCGCTCTGGATGCTATCTATACGTCTTTTTTCGGAAGCACCACAGGACTTTCCCAGTCTGACTTCTAGAATGGCTAAACGAGTGTTTGAAGACAGCTTTTATTTGTTCGTCGTAGTGATTGTTTGCATGCATGACAGTATGTCTGTATCCGTTAATCTCTAAATTGTCTGGTTATTGTGTGTAATTGTCTATTACACTCCTGGAAATTGAAATAAGAACACCGTGAATTCATTGTCCCAGGAAGGGGAAACTTTATTGACACAGTCCTGGGGTCAGATACATCACATGATCACACTGACAGAACCACAGGCACATAGACACAGGCAACAGAGCATGCACAATGTCGGCACTAGTACAGTGTATATCCACCTTTCGCAGCAATGCAGGCTGCTATTCTCCCATGGAGACGATCGTAGAGATGCTGGATGTAGTCCTGTGGAACGGCTTGCCATGCCATTTCTACCTGGCGCCTCAGTTGGACCAGCGTTCGTGCTGGACGTGCAGACCGCGTGAGACGACGCTTCATCCAGTCCCAAACATGCTCAATGGGGGACAGATCCGGAGATCTTGCTGGCCAGGGTAGTTGACTTACACCTTCTAGAGCACGTTGGGTGGCACGGGATACATGCGGACGTGCATTGTCTTGTTGGAACAGCAAGTTCCCTTGCCGGTCTAGGAATGGTAGAACGATGGGTTCGATGACGGTTTGGATGTACCGTGCACTATTCAGTGTCCCGTCGACGATCACCAGTTGTGTACGGCCAGTGTAGGAGATCGCTCCCCACACCATGATGCCGGGTGTTGGCCCTGTGTGCCTCGGTCGTATGCAGTCCTGATTGTGGCGGTCACCTGCACGGCGCCAAACACGCATACGACCATCATTGGCACCAAGGCAGAAGCGACTCTCATCGCTGAAGACGACACGTCTCCATTCGTCCCTCCATTCACGCCTGTCGCGACACCACTGGAGGCGGGCTGCACGATGTTGGGGCGTGAGCGGAAGACGGCCTAACGGTGTGCGGGACCGTAGCCCAGCTTCATGGAGACGGTTGCGAATGGTCCTCGCCGATACCCCAGGAGCAACAGTGTCCCTAATTTGCTGGGAAGTGGCGGTGCGGTCCCCTACGGCACTGCGTAGGATCCTACGGTCTTGGTGTGCATCCGTGCGTCGCTGCGGTCCGGTCCCAGGTCGACGGGCACGTGCACCTTCCGCCGACCACTGGCGACAACATCGATGTACTGTGGAGACCTCACGCCCCACGTGTTGAGCAATTCGGCGGTACGTCCACCCGGCCTCCCGCATGCCCACTATACACCCTCGCTCAAAGTCCGTCAACTGCACATACGGTTCACGTCCACGCTGTCGCGGCATGCTACCAGTGTTAAAGACTTTTTTTTTTTTTTTTTTTTTTTTTTTTTTTTTTTTTTTTTTTTTTTTTTTTTCACTAGCTGCTTATATTTTATGACCCACCGTCTAATTTCTTATGGTGGGTCGTATATTGCCACTTAGCCGCTGTGACTGGGTCCGGGGTCCGCAGTGACTTAAAGTAACACCACACCGGCTCCCGTCCCCACTCACACCGTTGCCCGTGTCCCGCCACGTGGAGGCGGGCTCTGTTTAGATCCATTTGTTATCTTTTTTTTGTGCAGCATTAGAAAAACTTATAACTAATACAAAATCAAGTAAGATATTAATAAACAAAACGAAATTAAATATTTAGAAAGAAGGAAGGAAGAGAACTGAATAGAGAAGTTATATGTATAATATGGCCCGTCACCTGGTTGTGGGCTGCGGCCCGGGTCTTGGAATGACCATCAAGACGCTGGCCGTTGCTCACCATGCCTTTAACATCTACCATCCTAAAAACTACCTTAACTAGAAGAGATTAGGGTACGTTAAAGCTAGAAACTAAGACTAAGACCTCCATGTCCAGCCTGCTAAACTATTTACGATATACAATAGAGAGGTAACTGATTTTGTGCTTGGCTCAAAGTTGCTAATGAAAGGGTACTCGTGGTAAAAGTAATAAGGTAATGACGCTAACGGTTTGTGTTGAGCCTGCAAGGCTCCTAGTAGAGTACATCAGGCGCAAGCACCTCCCGGCCCCGTCGACAACACGACCTGAACGGTGGTTTTCCCCGATCTACCATAGGTATCCGTCGGGTTGGGCTCAAAAGAGAGGAACCACAATTAAGATCCTTCCATCCAGGACGTGCGCCGCCTCTTACCAGGGGGGCGTAGGTCCCTTGAAGAGGTGCCCAACTTTAAGCTTCAGATGAGAGGTTCTTAGTATAGTGGAGGTTGAGGTATAGGCTGTGTAGGTTGGTTGTACAAACAGTTCACACTGAGCCAATGAGACTTACAATGATACGTGGTGTGGCAGTTAGCACCTTCCGGCCCCGCCAGCAACACAGCCTGAGCGGTGGTTTTCCCCGATCTACCATAGGTATCCGTCGGGTTGGGCTCAAAAGAGAGGGACCACAATTAAGATCCTTCCATACAGACTGTGCGCTGCCTCTTAACGGAAGGTGTAGGTCCCTTGAAGAGGTACCTAGCTTTAAGCTCTTATTGGACATGGAGATGCTGTAAACTATTTATATATACGGTGCAATCTGTTTTTAGGATTGTGTGTGACTTGTGCACCTCTTGTCGGTTGTTCCACTCTGTTCTTTGAATTTGACTTGGTTGACACTATGGATCATCCGCGCTGGACGCTTCAATATCTGTGTTGGTGCCCTGGTCTGTATCTGTTTCTTCTTCATCACTCGTGGTGCTAATCATATCTGTATCCCCCTGGGCATCGTGACGTCTGTTTGGACCGACTTGCCTTCGGTAGGGTCTGTTGCGCAAGTATTCTATTTGTTGGATCTTCGAGATTTCGTCCGTTAGTTTGTTGAGTTCAGTCCACCTTTCCGGGTCGCGTATTATGGCATGTAGTTCGTTCTGTGTGTTCAGGCGATTTATGTGTACTGTGTGTCTTGTGTTCGTGCGTTGTCCGCAGAAGAAGACAGTATGTTCAGGGGAACCTTCTTCCCCGCATGTGCATCTATTAGTCTGCTGCAGACTCACGCGGTACAGGTGCGTGGGATAAGGGCCATGTCCTGTGATGAAATGTACCATACCGCGGCTGGGATCAATATGTTTTAGTTTTAGTCTTTCCCGGATGTCAGGGAAGAAGTTGTAGACACGGCGGCCCTTATCGCTGTTGGCCCACTCGCTCTGCCAGGTATCCACTCGCCATGCTCTGAGTTGGCGTGTTGTCTCAATCGGTACACCAGTGATCTGCCGAACCTGGTCTATTCTCCCCATCCTAAGCCAGTACATTGCTGCGCGGTACCTGATGGTGATATCTATGGGGAAAATTCCCATGACGACACATAGTGCGTCATTTGATGTTGTATTGAATGCCCCTGTTAGTCGAAGTAGAACACTTCTTTGGCCTCGACGTACAATGGTTCTGTTGGTTGAGAGATTTAACCTGTGGGCCCACGTACTGGCAGCAAAGCATAGTACTGACTCGAAGAGAGCGCAATGGTATGTTCGTGTCACTGACAGGGGTAGTCTGAATTGCTCCGAATTTAGCCTAGCCAGTTTGTGTAGTATCTTTTCTGCTTTGTTTGTGCATATTCGCATGTGTTCGTGGAAGTTCAATCGTTCATCAATGTATACTCCTAGATAGCGTGTGACTGCTAGTCTTTTTATGTTTGTGTCCCCAATTTTGACTATTGGGTTCCTGCGCAGGATACCCTTTAGCAATGTATAAGTTGTTTTGTTTCCTGCTATCTTTAATTTATTATCTGTGCACCATTGGGTTATTGTCCTAAGTGTTCCATTGGCTCTTTCTTCTAGCTGGGCACGGTTATTTGCTGAAACTACGACGAGTAGATCATCAGCATAAGCGACAGCTCCATCTGTCAAGATGTGCTCCTCTAGTAACTGTAGGAGCGGTTCTATAACTATGTCCCAGAAGATGGGGCCGCAGATCGACCCTTGTGGACAGCCTTTTGTAATTCGTTTAATCACTTTCTGGTTGTCCATTTGCCAAACGACCGTTCTGTCTCTGCAGTAGTCCATGAAACTATTATACAGAGACTCCGGTACCTGCAGGTGTCTGAGCCTCTTGAACAAGGCCGGCCACCAGAGGTTGTCGAAGGCACCTGAGATGTCTATCATAATTGCAAGTGTGTATTTGGAGGGTGTGTCGTGTACTATTTGGAGTGCTCTGTTAATTGCGTCGTCTATAGATTTCCCTTCCCTGAAGCCGTATTGGTGTGGTGTCAGTCCCCGTAGTGTTCGGTGTGCTTGTAGTCTTTTGCAGAGTAGTTTTTCTTGTACTTTACCGAGTGTATTGATAAGGCAAATTGGTCTGTATGACTTGGGGTCTGATGGGTCTTTGTCTGGAGCCTTTTTGATGATAACCGCCTTCGAGGTCTTCCACACTGCAGGCACACGGCCCAGCCTTAATGCATCGTTTAACAACGTTGTGAGAAACGGGGTGATCTGCGGAGCAATTTGTTTCAGTACCTCAGAGTGGATACCATCCGGTCCAGGCGCCTTTTTGTTTTTGAGTTCTGAGATCGCTGTCGCCACTTCTTCCTGCGCAAATGGACAGGTGACGGTTGGTGTGGTGTATACTGTGTCTACTTCGCGTCTCAGTGCTGCGTGTTGTGGTGTGTCTGTGTCTGCGATGTCGTCGGGCAGGAGTTTGCTCAGCAGGAAGACTGCGATGGAGCTCCGTATGCCACGGCAAACTGGCTGACACTGACGGCGGCGGTGCACAAATGCTGCGCAGCTAGCGCCATTCGACGGCCAACACCGCGGTTCCTGGTGTGTCCGCTGTGCCGTGCGTGTGATCATTGCTTGTACAGCCCTCTCGCAGTGTCCGGAGCAAGTATGGTGGGTCTGACACACCGGTGTCAATGTGTTCTTTTTTCCATTTCCAGGAATGTATTTGAAGCGTTGGGGTATTGTGTGTCAATTAGTTGGTGAGGCGAAGATGAGGTCTTTTCATATAAAATTATCTACATTCTTTTAATGTATGTGAGTATGGATGGTTCGCCTAATTATTCTTTGACATGTTTGGTGGATCAATATCTACCGACATCTGCTATGGATTTTACAGAGTTTGAAGTTTGTGCAGATGTGTGTCTGCCGCCATTGACCAGACTTCTGATCTATACAGGGTGGTCCATTGATCGTGACCGGGCCAAATATCTCACGAAATAAGCGTCAAAGGAAAAAACTACAAAGAACGAAACTTGCCTAGCTTGAAGGGGGAAACCAGATGGCGCTATGGTGGGCCCGCTAGATGGCGCTGCCATAGATCAAACGGATATCAACTGCGTCTTTTTAAATAGGAACCCACATTTTTATTACATATTCGTATAGTACGTAAAGAAATATGAATGTTTTTGTTAAACCACTTTTTTCGCTTTGTGATAGATGGCGCAGTAATAGTCACAAACATATGGCTCACTATTTTAGACGAACAGTTGGTAACAGGTAAACTGAATATTTTACTTAGGTTGCTCCAATGTGATAAATGTACATTTGTGAACTTAACATTTCTGAGAAAGCATGCTGTTACAGCGTGATTACCTGTAAATACCACATTAATGCAATAAATTCTCAAAATGATGTCCGTCAACCTCAATGCATTTGGCATTACGTGTAACGACATTCCTTTCAACAACGAGCAATTTGCCTTCCGTAATGTTCGCACATGCATTGACAATGCGCTGACGGATGTTGTCAGTCGTTGTCGGTGGATCACGATAGCAAATATCCTTCAACTTTCCCCACAGAAAGATATACGGGGACGTCAGATCCGGTGAACGTGCGGGCCATGGTACGGTGCTTCGACGACGAATCCACCTGTCATGAAATATGCCATTCTATACCGCTTCAACCGCACGCGAGCTATGTGCCGGACGTCCATCATGTTGGAAGTACATCGCTATTTTGACATGCAATGAAACATCATGTTGTAATGTCGGTAGAACATCACGTAGGAAATTAGCGTACATTGCATCATTTAGATTGCTATCGATAAAATGGGGGCCAATTATCCTTCCTCCCATAATGCTGCACCATACATTAACCCGCCAAGTTCGCTGATGTTCCACTTGTCGCAGCCATTGTGGTTTTTCCATTGCCCAATAGTACATATTATGCCGGTTTACTTTACCGCTGTTGGTGAATGACACTTCGTCACTGAATAGAATGCGTGCAAAAAATCTGTCACCGTCCCGTAATTTCTCTTGTGCCCAGTGGCAGAACTGTACACGACGTTGAAAGTCATCGCCATGCAATTCCGAGTGCATAGAAATATGGTACGGGTTCAGTCGATATTTATGTAGCATTCTCAGCACCGACGTTTTTGAGATTCCCGTTTCTCGCCCAATTTGTCTGCTACTGATGTGCGGATTAGCCGCGACAGCAGCTAAAACATCTACTTGGGCATCAGGTCGTGGTTGGCGATTCACATGTGGCTGAACAATTCCTGTTCCCTTAAATAACTTAACTACCCGGGGAACGGTCCGAACACTTGGATGATGTGGTCCAGGATACCGAGCAGCATACATAATACACGCCCGTTTCGCATTTTGACCACAATAGCCGTACATCAACACGATATCGACCTTTTCCGCAATTGGTAAACGGTCCATTTTAACACGGGTAGTGTATCACGAAGCAAATGCCGTCCGCACTGGCGGAATGTTACGTGGTACCACGTACTGATACGTTTGTGACTATTACAGCACCATCTATCAAAAAGTAAATAAAGTGGTCCAACTAAAACATTCATATTTCCTTACGTACTACACGAATATGTAATAAAAAATGGAGGTTCTTATTTTAAAAAGCGCAGTTGATAGCCGTTTGACCTATGGCAGCGCCATATAGCGGGCCAACCATAGCACCATCTGGTTTCCCCCTTCAAGCTACACGAATTTCGTTCTTTGTAGATTTTTCGTTTGATTCTTATTTCGTGAGATATTTGGCCCGGTCACTATTAATGGACCACACCGTGTATGTACCAGCCGGAGTGGCCGAGTGGTTCTAGACGCTACAGTCTGAACTGCTCGACCGCTACGGTCGCAGGTTCGAATCCTGCCTTGTGCATGGATGTGTGTCGTGTCCTTAGCTTAGTTAGGTTTAAGTAGTTGTAAGTTCTAGGGGACTGATGACCTTAGAAGTTAAGTCGCATAGTGTTCAGAGCCATTTTCAACCACCCTGTACAATGTAGTATGGAGGATAACAGGTCTGTACAGTTGTAGCAGCGTTTCTACTGTCAGCCCCCCATCCTTGAGGTGCGGGTTGAGGCGATAAATGCGATATGTCCTATTTATTTGTTTCCCAAATGTCAACTTTTTATCTGCCTCTAGTCCCATGTAGGTTGCCGAGTCTCTCCAGTCGATTTCGATGTCTGCAACCGAAATCTACCTGGTTTGGGGATTTAACTACCTGGTGAACTTTATCGTTACTGTTTTTCCTGGATTCTTTTAAAATCTTCCTTGTGTTAACCATCTTGCTATTTCGTTCAGATATATTATAGTCTCATCACTACAAAGTTGAGGTTGCTACTGATTTAATGTCTCATCAGCTTAAAGCGCCATTCCAATGCCTGTCGGTTTTGGTATGTCATTTGTATACAGCATGTATAGTATGGGGTCCAGAACCGACCCTTGCGGAACGCTGGCCACAGCGTCTCTGAGCGTACTAACATGACTGCCACAGCTAACAAAGCATTGCCTCCCTTCCAGGAACGAGTTATGCCTCTTATGTGTCGTGGAATGCGTAACTGATGTAACTTGTGTATTAAGCGATCATGCCAGACTTTGTCGAACGCTTTCTCGATGTCGAGAAATTCCACTCCTCTGCTGTGTTTTATATCTCTCCCTAAATAGGACAGGAGTAAAACACTAAACACGAAACTTTTTATGATGTGAAATGATAGATCCATTCTAACAACTTGAGTAAGGAAAGGAGACATGACCTCCAACACGACCTTGGCTAATGAAGTGGTGTAATGTCCAGAGCACTGTCTTCTTGGAGACTGTTATGCTATACAAGTATTTTATATATTGTTACTGGGTAAACTCTTTTGATGCTAGTCAGTTGTCAGGATGAGCATTACTGCAAAGGACATTTGATTCTGAAGCATTATGTCAGGGTGAAAAACACAAAACAAATTACTTTTTCTCTCTTAACAACATGTGGGCAGGGTGGGTTCTTCCTTGGCTCGGGTATGAGGTCGAATGAAACAGCATTTTTACATAAGATAACTTTTATTGAAAGATTTGTTCAATGGTTTCCTTACTGGATTGTTCTGGCTGGGAGACCGGCAGCTGTGTCATTTGCGAAGCCTTCTGCTGCATGAGCGGTGGCGTGTGATTACACCTGGCGGTGTGTATCTCGTGTCGCTGTTTCGCCCAGTTGACTGGAGACGCGCATCATGAGATGGCCCGTTTAATTATTGACAACGAAGTCGTGAATCGGATGGTGATACCTTGGATGTGGCGTCCCAGTGTTTCTCTTCTCTATGCGGCCGCGTGTGTCAGTGTTGTGCGTCTGCCAGCGGAGCGGCGGGGCGGGGAATGGCCAGTGTCCCGGACTCTAACAACGGACTCCAGCTTGCCAGTCTTTGGCTGTCAGATCTTCGTCACCAGCTCACAGGTGACTGCTGATGTGAGGCCGTCTCCTTCCCGTCCTCACGAGTCACCCGGGCATGTAAAAAAAAAACAGTCTTCAAATACCTTCTAACTTCTGTCTTCTGGTGGCGAGGCTGCTGCTTGCTATTCCATTACAGCGGCGGACTTGGTGCTTCTGTGAACGATGTAGTCTTTTCCTGCAAGACGGTCTTCAGCACCGACTGAACTGTACTGGAACTGAACTCGAACCAAAACTGAACTGAAAACTACTGTCAGGCCCACTGCATCTCGCGTATTTATTTACTTCAGTTCACTGGAGGTGAAAGACTTCACGGTCATTGCCTCTTCTGTCACGTTGAAAAGCTTCTCGAAGAATCTTCTGAACGTCGGTCATGGCTCTTGGAATGTAGTCGAGGGCCTTTGATCACATGTGACAATTGAGAAACACGTGAGCCGTTCGGGCGATGCCCTGACAGCTGAATCGACAGCGTCCGCTTATGTGGGGAGGGCGATGGCTTCTCCTGAACGTGCAGACTTGCAACCGCCGGCTGTTGCCACTGCTGCTCTGCCCGCTGATTGCCACTGTGTAACTCTTTTAAACTAAAATAAGTTTTTCATTTATTTTCCACTTTCTACTTCACTTCACATTGATTTCACTAATTTATTTACCTATCTTAAGTACCACTCAACAATATGTTCTGTCACTCTTTACCCACTAACACAATTACCAACGTCATGTTAGTATACGAAACCTGCCTATGTGACTAAAACAAGCTGTTATTGAGAGTCAAACTTGTTTCGCTTTTTTTTATTTTGGAAACATCTTAAGTTACCTGTAATACACATTACAGTTCTTACTAAAGCTATTTTCTTGAGATATGATGAAACTCGTAATTGCATACAGCCGTTAGTATTAATCTCAAATTGTTGGTTTCCTATTTGTTTATTTGTTATTGTGGTCCTCAGAACAAATACGTGTTTGGAGGACCTCTCAGAGATAGTCAATCCTGTGCGAGTCTCTTCATCTTTGAATAATAACTGCAAGCTTTATCCAATTGAAACTGCTTTCCGTACTTAGGCCTCCCTTTCTAATTTTTACTTCTCACTCTTCCCTCCAATACCGAACTACCTATTTTCTGAAGCCACAGGATGTGTACCATCGACAGATCTATACTCTTAGTAACATAATATTCTTCTGTCATATATTAATTTTTCCACAGTTCTCTTCAGTACCTCCTCGTCATTTGTTCTATCTACCCACGTAATCGTCAGCGTTCTTAAGTAGCACTTCATTTTGAAAGCTTCTGTTTTCTTCTTCTCTGAATTTATTATTTACGTTTCATTTGTGGAGAGAGCTACGCTCCATACAGATACACTACACCTGACTTTTTGGTCCACGTTAGTAATTAATTTATTTACGAGAAATGTTTTTCGTGCTGTTGTCAGTCTGTATTTTATGCCCTTTCTGCTACGATGCACAAAAAAGAAATTTTTCGAATGACACGGAAATTGGTAGATTTGATGTTCATGTACAGACAAACAAATTATTAAAGCTTTAAAAAAAAATTGGTTGATTTATTCAAGAGAATGAGATCTACAAACTGAGCAGATCCATAACGCGTTTCTTCCTCTCTGGTTGTTATGCTAGTCGTTATTCGGCTTGGCATTAAAGTTGTTGGATGTCTTCCTGAGGGATATCGTGCTAAATTCTGTGCAACTGACACGCTGTATTGTCAAAATTCCAATGTGGTAGGATGGCATTGACCATAGTGCTCCAAACATCCTCGATTGGGGAGTCTTATGGCGACCTTGCTGGACAAATTTGTGTTTAGCAACCACGAAGACAAACATCAGAAACTCCCTCCTTTGTTGGGTGGACATTACCCTGTTGATTCGCAAGCTTTATATGGCTTGCCATCAAGGACATCCAAACGAGGCATACAATATCGACGACTTAACCACTTGGTGAGACCTTCTACTGCTTGTCTTCATGCTTGCGAAACCATAACTTGGCCAACAATACCGCCGGATCGCTCCCGGTTTCAGAGTGTTTAGAGCAAACAAGCTGGGCACTCCAACCAGCTCGGGGTTTTGACGGTCTAACGCACCATTTGGCACGTTATCCATCAGGAGAACATCCAGAAAACCCATTAATCAGTTCCAAGCCGAATAACTGCTCCCATAAGGGACAGAGATGGATTAGCGTGTTATTGATTTGTTCTGTTTTTTGAGCTCTTCCTCTTAAATAAATGATGCCATTTTTCTGAAATTGTAATGATTTCTTTTTCTTTCTTGTACATGTGCAGCACATGCAACGATTTCCGTCCCATGCGGATAACACGTTTGTAGTACTTGTTGTTTTTTGTCTTCTTTTTGTTCTACTTTTTACAGTGCATTTCACTGCTCAAACAACGAAAAGCGAGTGTGCAGGTTACCAGGAAACTGGTCGGTCAGTAGATCGATCGGTCGGTCCGTCGGCTAATAAAGTGGTGCTTGTGTAGGGCCCTCTAATTAGATACTTAATCACAAATGACGAGTGATAGCTCTATGACGCCTATGTTAAAGAGCAACTCAAACCGTGGAAACGTCACTGTCGTCGAGAAAGGTGAAGGTCCAGCCACCATTGGTCAAGCCTTGTTGATCCATTATGGACGTGAGACAATCGGATTTCGCCAAACAACGGTGCAAATTGAGAAGTTAATTTGTTTTATTTTTGGCTCCTGATTCGGCAATTGAGTATGCCATCTTCAGGCTCATCACGCACCCCTAGAAAGCTATTGATATTAGCATATTAGGGCCATCTGTTTCTGGATGCACTTGAGAATTCACGATATCCGGGAAAATATGGCCCCAGTATGCCAATGTCGATAATTTTTTAGATGTGAATATGGGGCCTGAAGATGGCCTATTGAATTGCCGAAACTGGTAGCGAAAATAAAATAATATCTCAATCTGCAGGGCTGTTTGGCTAATTCCTTTGTTACAAAACCATTGTTCCAGGTGATGCTGTCTGTCTTTTGCATGTACCAAGTAGTAGTTCTAACAGACTGTGTTTGAAAGGGGCAAACCGTATCGGGACACACCGTAATGTCCTGACGACGTTATGGAAGGCTGTCAAGATTCGTCGCTGTAATCTGTACAGGTTTTATTTATTTATTTATTTATTTTGGCACCACGGGTAGGTGCCAGGTCATTCTGCACGTAACAGGGTCAAACATTCTACATCTTTGAGTTTTCGGCTTCAGTGTCTTCATATCCTACTGATATGGCATGCTGTGATTTCTTTCCCAAGGACGAAGAAAGTGTTGCATGTCAGGCATTTCCAAACTGACGAACCGAAAAGTTCAGAGATGGGATGTATTCTGTACAGGCCAAATGCATTCTACTTTCAAGGTATTCTCTAATTTATACTACTTTTGAAAAACGTCTCTGCCACTGGCACTGTTGGATGGCGCTGCTGAAAGTGCGACTGTGGCTCCTCCTAAACGAAGCTGCCTTCCGTCTTCTGTGAAGTGAGAACACGAAATCTCTTCCGCCGTCAACAGAAAACCTGCGAATACCATCGGCGGAGTCGTCCTAGCTGGAGATCTACTTGCACATGTTTTGTTTAGTGGGCTCAGTATCGTCAATGGCGGCGCCTACTATCGAGTGTCCCAGTGTCCAGTTCGTGGTTGTGAAGTCGGGTCTAGCCCACTGCATACGCGTAAGTGCTGGGTGGCATGCTCGTTATGGAGAAAGTCTGTGATAGTGAGAAGGCTAACCGTTGTGGTGGCAGGCAAAAAGCTGGTAGGCTGTCTTAAATTTGTGATCGCAGTGGCTCCAACTTCAGCGGTTGCTGAATTTGTTGGACATCAGCTTCAAGAAAATTTATTATAAATTTTATTGATTGTGTTCATAAACATGAACGGTTGTTTAAGCAAAGGAAAATGTCTTTATTCTTTTTATCTCATAGAAAATTAATGTCATTCATGTCAAAACGGTATATGTCCATGCATGGATAATCAGGTATTTCGAAACTTGTTTACGTAACTTGTTTTACTATCATGTCTTTCACAATTTATTGCCGTTACATTTTGTAACTGCTGAGGAAGTCGATCAAAGATATTCATTTTAATGTTTTAAAATTATATTATTTTTAAATATAATTAATTTTAATATGTTTTTTAGAATAAAAATTTTTATGTTTTTTTCATGAAAAGCATCACACTCACCTGAATCTAGCCCATCATTCATTTTTCATTTTACCGAAGATTATTTTGGCTCTTCTTTATGCTGAACTCGTCCTTCCAGTAGCCTTTCTTTCGATTTCTTAAAATTATTCATGCAGCCATTCCTCCTAGGCTTCTCTATGCTTTCCGTATATTTAATTCTTATGTTGCTTTATTCGTGTCTTCCCATGAACATATTTGTACTTCCTCCTTTCGACTTCCAGCTGAAGCATTTCTTCTGTTACCCAAGGTTCCTTTTGAAGTGTTGACAGAAGAGCGAACACCGTGTTGCTAGAGGAGGCCGAAATGCACGCTTTTAAACTCACGCAGGCTGGCGTGAGGTCTGGAACATTACAAGGAAATGAGAACTTAGAAATAAAGTACGTAGCTGTTGGAATACTTAACTTTAATCCATAACTGGAGAACATCGCTCTTGATACATAATTATAATCTCAATATAAATGGTGATGGCGCCTTGCTAGGTCGTAGCAAAAGACGTAACTGAAGGCTATGCTAACTATAGTCTCGGCAAATGAGAGCGTATTTGTCAGTGTAGCATCGCTAGCAAAGTCGTCTGTACAACTGGGGCGAGTGCTAGTAAGTCTCTCTAGACCTGCCGTGTGGCGGCGCTCGGTCTGCAATCACTGAAAGTGGCGACACGCGGGTCCGACGTATACTAATGGACCGCGGCCGATTTAAAGGCTACCACCTAGCAAGTGTGGTGTCTGGCGGTGACACCACACCTTTTGGTCAGCTTCCTTGTACCTACGGTTGTCTACTTAATTTTTGTGACTGTCCTCTTCAACTAAACTGGCTGCTATTGTATTTACTATAGCTGTAAGTAAGGCCTATTAGAATTTAAAGTGCATTTCATTATACCTAAGTCATCAGTGTCCTAAATCTTGCTACATTAATTTTTCCGAATGGTTCTCTCGGTCTTCAGTCAGCTTATCACCATTGATGAATTGCGATTATCTCTTCTCCTGGTTACGCCTTACATTCCAAAACCTGATTTCTGAATCAGTCGGATGATGCTGTAGTCCAAATAGAGTCTTTCCGTGTTTCCGTTCCATTTACATGTGTGCTTCTGCCTCATGTGATTCTTGAACAAATTCTTGTAACAAATTTGTAGCACTTCTCCATCATGTTTCTGCTGCCAAGCCAATGTTCTTCATAACTCTGACTTCTGTTCCTTTCCCTATTTCAACATTCTAACCACCGATGACTGATATATTAATACTCCTCTTATGTAATAATTACCCATAAATGTAAATGTCGTGTGGCTATGGCCTCCCGTAGGGTAGACCGGTCGCCGTGTGCAGTTCTTTCGAGTTGACGCCACTTCGGCGAGCGGCACGTCGATGGGGATGAAATGATGATGTTTAGGACAACACAACACCCAGTCCCTGAGCGGAGAAAATCTCCGACCCAGCCGGGAATCGAACCCGGGCCCTCAGGATTGACATTGTGTGGCGCTGACCACTCAGCTACCGGGGACGGACATAATTACACATTAAAAACACATTCAGTTTCTAATTCCTCGTCCTCAGCTTGGGCTGTCAGCCTTTCTAAATTATTGTTGTTGACATTGATTTACTATCAATTCTGAAGAGAAAAACCTTATCCGTGAACAGTTCACAACAACTCCGTTTCAGACGTAGTGTCCTATTCATATGCAATCTTCTGGTCATGGTAACTGCTCATGGCGGTCCACTGGCGGAGATACGAATGAGGGCTCATCGGAAATCTTCCGATGGAGCGAACATCATGAGACCCTTTGAACTGAGGGCCACATATCCTGTGAATAGTCATTAAATGTGCTTAACGCAGTGGTCCCCATCCCATGAGCTGGAGACTGTCCGGAAACTCTGTCTCGTCCTGTGCCGCCTTTGGCAGAACAAGTGTGACTCTCTATACAGGAAATCGTCGGTCACCAATGCTAACGACTTTTATTGAGAAATAAACAAGGGTGGTGTCCGGAACCAGAAAAATGAACGTTTTTGATTACTAGTCAATGACGGTACGCCATGTATCCACTTTAGATACGAGGTGCTGTACAGAAGTAAAGGCAGGTACTATTACGACCTTGTCGTCATAAATGTTTCTGACTTTCTTATAAACGATATTTTGTGCAATAAACATTCACATTACACTCCTTAGATGTTTTAATATACAAGGTGGTTCAGCTGCCCCTACATATGGGTTTTATGCAAACCCACAATGCCTTTAAAAACCACGTGCAAGATTATTATATTCTCCCACTTGCTACGTGCAAACTGTTAGTCGCACGGAAAAAAATGAACAGAACTTTATTGTAGGAAATTTAACGTACCGTAGCTAAATTTTGTACTGGTATATGATCCCGGTAGTGGCTGTAGTGTTCGAATCATTCAAGAAAACCGTACAAAACTGACCTTCAAACACGTTTTTCTGGACTAACTCAAAACTCATGGCCTCCAGGCAGAATGTAACCCAATGCAGTATTTAGTTGCGTTATATTTGCTACAAAAAGGTCCTGTTCATCGTTTCTGTAGAACTAATATGTTGTGCGTATCGAGCTAGAGATAAGAAAATAATGTGTGTTGTTTTTTAAGGTGTTGCAGGCTGCATAAAACCTATATATAGGGGCAGTTGAATTACCCAGTTCCCACCGGCCGGTGTGACCGAGCGTTTCTACGCGCTTCAGTCTGGAACCACGCCACCGCTACGGTCGCAGGTTCGAATCCTGCCTCGGGCATGGATGTGTGTGATGTTCTTAGGTTAGCTAGGTTTAAGTAGTTCTAAGTTCTAGGGGACTGATGACCTCAGATATTAAGTCCCATAGTGCTCAGAGCCATTTGAACCATTTTTACCCTGTTCTAAACATTCATACGTAAAGATGCAGTGTACGAAAAAATTGTTATTGAAATAAACAAATTTAAATGTTATATTAGTGTAACGTTTAATTTTAGCTGAATAAACGAAAGGAAAGACAGTGGGAAATGTGAACAGGGAGTACAACTTCGAAGTAATTGATACACCTCTATGAATGATTACTGTGTTTCCATAAATTGTATTTAAAGTCGAAACAAAGATTGGGCGGTGCCCAGGTCCACTACATACTCCACCGCAACCGCTCGATTCTTGAAGTATCTCAGGTTAAATGCTTAGATGATTTTGCACGCATGTTTAGAATGATATTTTGTGTGATGCAGTCTATCCTCTGTGTGGTTGCGTTTGTATTTCGAAACCATCCTCACTTCCAGCATTCGCCTATGACGATTCCGAACCGCAATTTAAACTCTTAAAGCTGAATCAGCAGCAGCTAGGGAAGACGGCTCCAGGCACAAAAGAATGCACCGTCGATCATTCTGGAAACGGCAGTCGACAATCAGCACGCCTCTGTTCTCTTCGGCGGACAGAAAGGAAGCTGCAAGTTGTGGCCGGAGAGCCACGGTTGTGGTGGTGGTGGGGGTGGTGGTGGTGGTGGTAGTGGTGGGTGGCCGGGCTTGTCTCAGAAGGCGGTCGGGACGTCGCATTCAGATCACGCAGTAATTCGGGTCGCGGGTGCAGCGCGGCCCTGCCCTGCCCTGCCCGGGGCACGTCCCTTGTTTCTGATTGGTGGACCGCGGGCTCTTTAATCAGGTCCGCCCTCGCTGGGCCCGGCGCCCCGAACTCCCGCCCCCAGCGCAGAAGTTGGCCGTCCGCTCGCGGGGCGCGGGCGACGCCGCCGTCTGACGTCTCCGCGGCGACGCCGGCTGCTCCCTGCCACGCGACGGCGCCGCGTGCGCCTCCAAAGGCAAAATGTGACCCTAACAAGCCGTCTGCCGGCGCTCGTAATTAATTAGCGCCTTGCTTATTAGCGCTGACGGCGAACAACTGTCGGATATTCCAGTAATGGTGTATTCGCCTGTTACTTACGAGCCCTATTCTCCGACAGAGGGAAGTAATAAACACCTCGACCGTAAAATATCGCGAGACACTCTGTAAGGTGGCAACGGCCTTGCACCTTACATGAGTCCATTTAACGTGACACTTTAGGTTTAGTTGGGGTAATACTCTAAATTACGGTGTAGGAAATCTATGTGGAAACGCATCGGCAAGCGAGAATTCCGCGATTTTGTAATTATAACATTTTGCGGAAAGGCAGTACGAGAGACAGAGCTCGGATACCTCCCCGCCTAGCCGCCGAAGGCCACAGCCTAACGGTATGAATGGTGAACTGGGGGATTTCTGTAATCCGTTTAGAGCGGCCACTGCAGTCTCCAACGTCTGAAAGACGTGCGGCTGCCGGTGGTCAAGTGTTTACCAAAACAGAGCAGTGGATAGCTGGACGGGCTTTCCTGTGCGTGCTCTCGCCTATGTCCCTCGAGTAACTCAAGTGGGGCAGGCCTGGAGTTCCGAATAACAAACTTTCAATGCAAGAATCTGTGTTCGCTATGATGGGCAATCTTTCCGGGAAAATCACGACTGGTCTCTTGGGAAAAAACTTCCAGTAAACGTGTTATTGCCCACAGCTGTGGTCCTTCCCACCCGGCGAGGGCAGAGTTTACTTGTGATATTTTGTAGAAATAAAAGAATGGTGGAAAAGAGTTCTGTTCCCAGGCCGTACATTAGTCGGCACTGGCAAACTGGGTATTTTGAGAGCTTCTAGTGATATGATTCGCTCGGTAGAGAGCGATCTTGCTGGACTCTCGGTAAAGGTCTTCTGTTCTGGGCTCTCGTACTGAGAAGACGTTACCCAAGTCACCTCCAGTCTTGGTTTTTCGTTCTGAGTGGACGTTAGCCACGCCAGGTCTTTGCTGCCAGGAAGATCGTTGCAAATAGAGAAGTTTATGAATAGCGGTCTGTTGTCCGAGTAGTGTAGGAGTGCACTTTCCGAGACGCCACACGCCAACCACACACCCGCGCCGTCGCCGTCGGAGACCGCCGCTGCAACAGGAACATTATGGTAAGATCGCTCCCGCTGCGGGCTGACGTCGATCTGTTGTAGAATTTTAGAACATGTTTTTCGCTCGAGTATCATGTCGTTTTTGGAAACCCAGAATCTACTATATAGGAATCAACATGGATTCCGGAAACAGCGATCGTGTGAGACCCAACTCGCTTTATTTGTTCATGAGACCCAGAAAATATTAGATACAGGCTCCCAGGTAGATGCTATTTTTCTTGACTTCCGGAAGGCGTTCGATACAGTTCCGCACTGTCGCCTGATAAACAAAGTAAGAGCCTACGGAATATAAGACCAGCTGTGTGGCTGGATTGAAGAGTTTTTAGCAAACAGAACACAGCATGTTGTTATCAATGGAGAGACGTCTACAGACGTTAAAGTAACCTCTGGCGTGCCACAGGGGAGTGTTATGGGACCATTGCTTTTCACAATATATATAAATGACCTAGTAGATAGTGTCGGAAGTTCCATGCGGCTTTTCGCGGATGATGCTGTAGTATACAGAGAAGTTGCAGCATTAGAAAATTGTAGCGAAATGCGGGAAGATCTGCAGCGGATAGGCACTTGGTGTAGGGAGGGGCAACTGACCCTTAACATAGACAAATGTAATGTATTGCGAATACATAGAAAGAAGGATCCTTTATTGTATGATTATATGATAGCGGAACAAACACTGGTAGGAGTTACTTCTGTAAAATATCTGGGAGTATGCGTGCGGAACGATTTGAAGTGGAATGATCATATGAAATTAATTGTTGGTAAGGCAGGTACCAGGTTGAGATTCATTGGGAGAGTGCTTATAAAATGTAGTCCATCAACAAAGGAGGTGGCTTACAAAACACTCGTTCGACCTATACTTGAGTATTGCTCATCAGTGTGGGATCCGTACCAGATCGGTTTGACGGAGGAGATAGAGAAGATCCAAAGAAGAGCGGCGCGCTTCGTCACAGGGTTATTTGGTAACCGTGATAGCGTTACGGAGATGTTTAATAAACTCAAGTGGCAGACTCTGCAAGAGAGGCGCTGTGCATCGCGGTGTAGCTTGCTCGCCAGGTTTCGAGAGGGTGCGTTTCTGGATGAGGTATCGAATATATTGCTTCCCCCTACTTATACCTCCCGAGGAGATCACGAATGTAAAATTAGAGAGATTAGAGCGCGCACGGAGGCTTTCAGACAGTCGTTCTTCCCGCGAACCATACGCGATTGGAACAGGAAAATGAGGTAATGACAGTGGCACGTAATGTGCCCTCCGCCACACACCGTTGGGTGGCTTGCGGAGTATAAATGTAGATGTAGATGTAGGAGTAGAGTTAAATAGTTGGATCACGTGCAATTGCTGTTTCCACAGAGGTTTCACGGTACTTTGGGGTGTAGTAGTTCTTCGTATTTTACGTTTTGTGACGATGTCAGTCGGTCAGTCAAGTTATAAGAGATCGCGCTTTGGACCAATTTTAACACAGTTCACTGCCAATGCCAGTCAGGAGGATAGTTTGTAAATTGTTCATTGTGTTTTATTCAGGATTGATCTGAAAGTTATAACAAAATTATTGTGATTCAGCAGAGCCTTTACTTTCAGTAGTAGATCCTGAATTCACCCTTTTGCGTTATTTTATTTTTGTGTATGTGTTTGATGTCATTGAAGACTCTAAATGTTCATTCGTGTTTGGAAGTGAAAACACGTGTGACTCATCGTCAACACTACCACCGCAGATTAACTAGGGGAGACAGTGCCACATTTAAATCTAGTGTTATCCATTTTGCGTGCAGTTCTACTCCCAATTTCTCTGTAAGTTGTTTGTCAGGGGCGAACACACGCAAAAATCGGACAAGCGACGGGTGGTATATTTCAACTCCAACTTCAATCTCATAATGTTTTTTTATGAAGATGTGTCCATATTTGTTCATACACTGAACCACCAAAAAAACAGGTATAGGCATGCGTAATCAAATACAGAGATATGTAAAGAGGTAGAGTACGGCGTTGCTGTCGGCAACGCCTATGTGACAAGCGTCTGGAGCAGTTGTTTGATCGGTTACGGCTGCTACAATGGCAGGTTATCAATATTTAAATGAATTTGAACGTAGTGATATAGTCGGTGCACGAGCGATGGGACACAGTATCTCCGAGGTAGCGATGAAGTAGGGGATTTTCCAATATGACCATTTCACGAGTGTACGGTGAATAGCAGGAATCCGGTAAAACATCAAATCTCTGACATCGCTGCGGCCGGAAAAAGATCCAGCAAGAATGCGACCAACGACGACTGAAGAGAAGTGCAACTCTTCCGCAAACTGCTGCAGATTTCAATGCTGGGCCAACAACAAGTGTCAGTGTGCGAACCGTTCAACGAAACATAATCGATATGGGCTTTCGGATCCGAAGGCCCACTCGTGTACCGTTCACTGTATGACACAAAGCTTTACGCCTCACCTTGGTCCGTCAACACCGACTTTGTACTGTTGATCACATGTTGGCTAGTCGGACGAGTCTCGTTCTAGATTGTATCGTGCGGATAGACATGTACGGGAACGGGGAGACAACCTTATGAATCCATGGGCCCCCGCATATCAGCAGGTAACTGTTCAAGCTGGTGGAGACCCTGCAATGGTGTGGTAAATGTGCAGTTGGAGTGATGATACATCTAGATACGACTCTGACAGGTGCCACGTACGTTAGCATCATGTCTGATCACCTGCATCCATTCATGTACGTTGTGTATTACGACGGCCTTGGGTAGTTCCAACAGGGCAATGCGACACGCCACACGTCCAGATTTGCTGTAGAGTGGCTCCAGGAACAGTCTTCTTAGTTTATCCACTTTTTCTGACCACCAAACTCCCAAGGCATGAACGTTATAGAGGATAACTGGGATGAATTGCAAAGTGCCTTCAGATGAAATCTCCACTCCCTAACTCTACCGAATTACTCACACGGATTTGTCGACAGCACCACAAAACTTATGGTGTCAGTTCCCTCCAGCTGACATTAGTCGAATCCATTCCACGTCATATTGCGGCATTTCGACGTGCTCGTGGGCGACCTACACGATATTAGGCAGGTGTAGTAGTTATTTTGGCTCTTCAGTGTAGATACTCTATGACACATTTGTTCTTTCAGGTGAATTACTATCTACTGAGAAAGCACCAGTTAGATTACTGTAAAATGGTTCTGAGAAGCGTCTGCTGTTTATCCGTATATTACGGGCTCCGATTACTGAATTCAGGTTACATTCATGTATGTCTGAGGGAGATCCCCTCAGATATGTGACGTGGCTTTTGTAACTGCTGTATCCTAGTCCGTAGTATCAAACAATCTAAAATCCAGGACGGAAAGTAATAATACAATGATAAGGATAGTTTCTACTCCCCATAAAACGGAGATGCTATTTCTCAAAGATTTCCACCAACGAGGCCTCTGTCAAAAAATAGACAAGATACGCATATACATACACTCACCCAAACGCAGCTTACACACACGTGACCACAGTATCTCGCAGCTGGAGTCAGACTTTGACTGACTTAGTGCGTGTGCGTATGTTGTCTACTTTTGACAAAGACCTTGCTGGCCGAAAGCTAAGTTTCCGACAGTCTTTTTGTTGCGCCGTTCTGCGACTCAGCATCTCCGTCTGGTCAGCAGCAACTATACTTTCCATTGTATTGTTGTGGCTACTCCATTTAATTCCTCTGTTCAGGTGAGACTGCCGGACGGAGTGGCCAAGCGGTTCTAAGCACTACAGTCTGGAACCGCGCGACCGCTACGGTCGCAGGTTCGAATCCTGCCTGGGGCATGGATGTGTGTGATGTCCTTAGGTTAGTTAGGTTTAAGTAGGTCTAAGGTCTAGGGGACTGATGACCACAGATGTTAAGTCCCATAGTACTCAGAGCCATTTGAACCATCAGGTGAGACTCTAAATTTATGGACTGTCGCAAGCTCAGAGAGGGTCCCTGCTATGCGTTAATTCGGAAGTTAATTTACTATCAACAACTTTGTTTTTGTTTCGAATTATCTGTGGCGCAACAGATAAACGCTATTGTCTTACACCTCGCAACCTGAGTGGGGAATATTCCTTTAACTGATCTTTATTTGCTTAAACCATACCACACTCAGTGTTAGTGGTGTTGAATAGCGAAACTCTCATCCGTGAACTTAAAACTTTTACTCATGGCAAGTAAACGTGGTGGGAAAATGGGAATGCTATTGAATTATTAATACTGACATATTGTCGTTTTCTATATCACACAAAATTTAATTTGTAACAATTTTATCTAAATTTAACGTTTAATACTAACTTTATAATTTAAAATTCTCTGATTTCATCTCACGCGACACACGGTACCTGTGCACAAATATGATTCACTATGATATCACGCAATATGAAGTGTCCACGATGTATCGAACACATTCATCCAACTTCATTATGTTCTTTTACTTAGTCCAAAGGTTAACAACGGTCTCTCTTATTGTCTACAAGTGTGAATGATTGTTACATGAATGTAAATGATTCGGTTTTTGGGGTTGTTGAAAGTAGTCACAATCTTTGGTTACGAGGGGGCAATCATACCTTATCCCCCCCCCCCCCCCCACACACACACACACACATATATATATATTATTATTTATTATTCACGTTTGGGCCCTACTGGACCACGCGAAGTACAATCACGGGGCATTCAGTTATTTTCTTTTAGACTTTCTCTCTGCCCAAATTGTTTTCATTCTCTCGGAATGAGCTCTTTTCCTTTCATCAGACCATGTGGTTCCAGTTTTCTTTGGTTTTTCAGCTTGACCAACTACCCAGTCATGAATTTTTTGCCCAAATAATTTTCTGTCTTGAATTTCATCTTGTTTTATATCTGCCTCTTTCATGTCCTCTTTTATAGCAGCAGTCCATTTTATTGTCTCAAATTTAGCTTTACTTCGATTTTCGTAGAATTCCACTACTTGTTTAGTTAGTCTGGTAGCATCCATTCTTTTAATATGCCCATAAAATTTTAATCTGCGTTTTTTCATATCCGAATATATGCTGGTGTATTGTTGAATTTCACTATTTGCTCTTAGCCTGTATGTTCCTTCTTCAGTATATTTTGGACCTAGAATTTTTCTGATTACTTTTCTTTCTCTTTTTTGGATTTCTTGAATGTCCTTTTTTCTGTTTAAAATTAGCGTTTCAGCCCCATAAAGGCACTCTGGTTTTATGACCGTGTTGTAATGTCTCAATTTAGAGTACCTCGAGAGACATTTTTTGTTGTAGATGTCTTTTGTAAGTCTAAAAGCTGTCTCCATCTTTTGACAACGAATTTCATTTCCAATTTTTTCTAGACCAGTCTCTGAGATTGTTTCACCTAAATATTTGAATTGCGAAACTCTTTTGATTTTTCCATACTTAGTTTCCAAAAGTTTGGGTGCCAGTTTGTTGCTAGTCATATACTGTGTTTTTTCAAATGAGATTTGGAGACCTACTCTTTCTGCTGTTTCTTTAAGAATTTCTATTTGTTTCTGAGCAATTTGGATGTCCTGCGTTAGAATAACCAAGTCGTCTGCAAAGGCCAAACAGTCTATTCGAATATTTGTTCGTCCTAATTTCACTGGTTGGTCAATTTTGAACTCCAATTTTCGTTCGCGCCACTCTTGTATTACTTTTTCTAGAACGCAGTTAAATAGCAACGGAGAGAGTCCATCACCTTGCCTCACGCCTGTTTTTATTTCAAAGGATTCTGAAATTTCTCCTCTGAACTTTACTTTTGATTTTGTACCAGTTAGCGTGTCTCTGATATATATAAATATATATATATATATATATATATATATATATATATATAGGGTGTCCCGCCGGCCGGAGTGGCCGAGCGGTTAAAGGCGCTACAGTCTGGAACCGCACGACCGCTGCGGTCGCAGGTTCGAATCCTGCCTCGGGCATGGATGTGTGTGATGTCCTTAGGTTAGTTAGGTTTAAGTAGTTCTAAGTTCTAGGGGACTTATGACGACAGCAGTTGAGTCCCATAGTGCTCAGAGCCATTTGAACCATTTTAGGGTGTCCCAGCTATCTTGTCCACCCAAAATATCTCTGGAACAATAACAGCCGTTGGAAAACGACTTTCACCGGTATCAATGTAGGGCTGGGGCCCATGAATGTACATATTTGGAAACATTCTAAAACGAAAGCATATGTGTTTTTTAACACAAACTTATGTTTTTTAAATGGACCTCCTGTATTTTTTCTTCAGTAATCCATAGCACGACAAAGCACATACACAATGGCGTTGATTGCATCGCAATATTCCCATTACATCCCGAGATATGGAGACGTGAAGTTCACGCTTGAAACACCCGACATGCGCTGCTAGCGCACGTCCTGAGGCTCAGGCGTGAACCCCATGCTGCCCGTAATCGCGATGTGATTGACAAGTAAGTGTCCCTCTTGATACGTATGGAGGTGTGATTACACATGTCAATCACATCGCGATTACGGGCAGCATGGGGTTCACTACTGAGCCTCAGGATGTGCGCTAGCAGCGCATGTCGGGTGGTTCAAGCGTCAACTTCGCGTCTCAATATCTCGGGATGTAATGGGAATATTGCGATGCAATCAACGCCATTGTGTATGTACTTTGTCATGCTATGGATTGCTGAAGAAAAAATATAGGAGGTCCATTTAAAAAAACATAAGTTTGTGTTAAAAAACACATATGCTTTCGTTTTAGAATGTTTCCAAATATGTACATTCATGGGCCCCAGCCCTACATTGATACCGGTGAAAGTCGTTTTCCAATAGCTGTTATTGTTCCAGAGATATTTTGGGTGGACAAGATAGCTGGGACACCCTTGGGTCGACAAGATAGCTGGGACACCCTATATATATATGTATATATATATAATTGTCCCCTCGTAACCAAAGACTGTAACTACTTTCAACAACTCCATAAACCGAACATTTACATTCATGTTCCAATCATTCACATTTCTAGACAAAAAAATTATGATCATGCAATTAGGAACTCCTCAACTATGTTACAGCATGCTCCGGGCATATCGGAAATACTAATCACAAAACCATGCGAAACAGTTTCATTACTTTAAAAATCTGCACACGCTCTTCTCACATTTGAGTGAAATTCGCAGCATCAGAAAAGCACATCAATCAACGGACCATGGAGCCCTTACCGTACCGTGGGTCGATGGTATATGTATTCACTGCAGACTGGTCCCAAGTACGTATTCAAATCTGCACAAGCAGTTTTCTTCCATTGTGCGTTATCATTGACTATTGCTAACAGAAGGCACTGTCTACAGTGAACACCATTACGATTGACGGTTATCGTCGTACAGTTCCAGACACTACTCGCATGGAGATGATTACCAGATACGTAATCGCCACATATTAATTCCAGCTTAATTTCTACACTCGCATTTCGTCAACTTACGATGTGGGTCATGCACGTTATATTTTCCTTGCTGCCATGTCAGTACAAATACGTACATATCCCACGGAGACATGGACACTGAAAAAATCATCACACGCTAAATGAAAAAGTTCTTGGATTAATGTATTGAACTTACAGAACTTAAAGTTAACAGAAGCAATTAAATATTTCAATTATCTCTAACACGCTCTGTCCTAAAACTGGTTGCTGAAACCTGAAGAAAGAAGCAGAAAAGACCTAAACAGAGGACATAAGTTCTGCCCAGTTCTAACCATTCAATTAGCATCATATCACCGAGCGACGTGGCGCAGTGGTTAGCACACTGGACTCGCATTCGGGAGGACGACGGTTCAATCCCACTTTCAGGTATCCTGCTTTAGGTTTTCCGTGATTTCCCTAAATTGTTCCAGGCTAATGCTTTGAAAGGGCACGGCCGACTTCCTTCCCCGTCCTTCCCTAATCCGATGAGTCCGATGACCTTGCTGTTTGGTCTCCTCACCCAACAACAACCCAACCCAACAGCAGCAAATCAAACTGGAATGGCCCCATACAAATTAACACAAAATGTTATATTAAAAAAGAAGCGTTTTGATTAATATTCCCAGTTAAATGCTCCACATGCTCAGAATGTTGGAAATGGCTCTCATTTCATAGCACTAAAGAAAGTACACCTACTTCCTTCCTACCACCAGTGTCTCGTCTCCAGCAGTCCTCGGTCCGCGATGGCATTACCTAGCACTTCCTTCTACTTCCGGACAGTAGAGGGGATTGGCCAACTGCGACTAATGGAATCGCGCCATCAACGTCTTTGGTTTCTTTTACCAAGCTATAGTAACAATCTAGTAAACTTCTGAATTCACCTACACTATCTTTACCAGACCCCATCTCACTGCGAGAAAGCTAATTCACACTGACCAAAACATGCAAAAATTTAAACTAAATTTAATTAGCGAATGAGGACACAGCAAGGAAAATGTTAGGAACTGCAAGCGTACATCAGAATAAAAAATAAAACACAAACGTCAACCTCTTCTCTCAGGGTAAAATTCCTCCAGTCACAATTGGCGAGCCTTCGTCATAAGGAACGGAGGAGTTGTTGGTCTAGATTGACGTGCCATCCGCCATTGGCTAGATGCGAAACAGATGATGCGAGGGAGAGGGAATATTTGTCAAACCAGGCGGAAAAAAATCAAATCACAATTGACGAGTTGTGAGAAATAAATGAAAATTGGTAAGTCTACTTCTACAACTCTGAGATTACGTCTGTGCAAATTTCGTGTAAGTCACATAAGACTGCTACTAGTTTCGCCACTATGAGGATTAGAAATAGGTTAGTTTGAAGTACCCTTTGCAACGGTCGTGAAAGTTAGTCACCTTTGAGACTGGGTGTGGTAAATTCATATTACTCAAGAGTGCCTTTAGGGCGTAAAATACGCCGTTATCAACACGTCACAGTTTGAACGCGGTTGTGCTATAGGACTACAACAGGCTGGTTTATTACTTCTGCGATGTTTCAGAAAAAATTGGCAAGAATGTAGCTGCTGTACATGATCGCTGGCAGCGATGATCACGAGAGTGTACGTTTGCAAGAAGACTAGGTCCCGGACAGCAACGTGACATTACCGAAATGGTGTTCGGCATATGGCTCTGCGCATCGTACTGCATCTGCAACAGCAATCTGACAGCAGTTGGCAACGAACCAGACGCCCTGAAGTGTGCATTCCACTGACCTCAAATCACCGTCATCTGCGACGACAGTGGTGTCAAGGGAGAGCGAATTGGAGGACAGGGTTGAGTTCTGCTGTATTTTCTGATAAATGCTGGTTCAGACCATGTGCTATTGATGGCCGTGTGTTGGCTAAAAGAACGCCAGGTGAGGACCTGCAACGAACCTGGACCTTTTTTTTTTTTTTTTTGGTCATCAGTCTACTGACTGGTTTGATGCGGCCCGCCACGAATTCCTTTCCTGTGCCAACCTCTTCATCTCAGAGTAGCACTTGCAACCTACGTCCTCAATTATTTGCTTCACGTATTCCAATCTCTGTCTTCCTCTACAGTTTTTGCCTTCTACAGTTCCCTCTAGTACCATGGAAGTCATTCCGTCATGTCTTAGCAGATGTCCTATCAACCTGTCCCTTCTCCTTATCAGTGTTTTCCACATACTCCTTTCCTCTCCGATTCTGCGTAGAACCTCTTCATTCCTTACCTTATCAGTCCACCTAATTTTCAACATTCGTCTATAGCACCACATCTCAAATGCTTCGATTCTCTTCTGTTCCGGTTTTCCCACAGTCTATGTTTCACAACCATACAACGCTGTACTCCAGACGTACATCCTCAGAAATTTCTTCCTCAAATTAAGGCCGGTATTTGATATTAGTAGACTTCTCTTGGCCAGAAATGCCTTTTTTGCCATAGCGAGTCTGCTTTTGATGTCCTCCTTGCTCCGTCCGTCATTGGTTATTTTACTGCCTAGGTAGCTGAATTCCTTCATTGTCTTCGTGACCATCAATCCTGATGTTAAGTTTCTCGCTGTTCTCATTTCTACTACTTCTCATTACCTTCGTCTTTCTCCGATTTACTCTCAAACCATACTGTGTACTCATTAGACTGTTCATTCCGTTTAGCAGATCATTTAATTCTTCTTCACTTTCACTCACTCAGGATAGCAATGTCATCAGCGAATCGTATTATTGATATCCTTTCACCTTGTATTTTAATTCGACTTCTGAACCTTTCTTTTATTTCCATCATTGCTTCCTCGATATACAGATTGAAGAGTAGGGGCGAAAGGCTACAGCCTTGTCTTACACCCTTCTTAATAGGAACACTTCGTTCTTGATCGTCCACTCTTATTATTCCTTCTTGGTTGTTGTACATATTGTATATGACCCGTCTCTCCCTATAGCTTACCCCTACTTTTTTTCAGAATCTCGAACAGCTTGCACCATTTTATATTGTCGAACGCTTTTTCCAGGTCGACAAATCCTATGAAAGTGTCCTGATTTTTCTTTAGCCTTGCTTCCATTATTAGCCGTAACGTCAGAATTGCCTCTCTCGTCCCTTTACTTTTCCTAAAGCCAAACTGATCGTCACCTAGCGCATTCTCAATTTTCTTTTCCATTCTTCTGTATATTATTCTGGACCTACACCTGGATTTATGCTCAGGGGTGCTATTTCGTCTAACAGTAGGAACACTCTTGCGGTTTTCCCACGCAGCCTGACTGCAAATTTGTACATCAGTTTGCTGGTTTAAGCTGTTGTGGTGCCCTTGATGGATAGCACTCCATGGGAAGTTTTCCACTGTAGTAACCCAGCGTGCTCTGCAGAGTGTCGGCCTGTTGCCTTGGCCTGCTCGACTACCACATCTGTCTCCAACTGGGCACGTGTGGGGCGTCACCGGACGACAACTCCAGCGTCATCCACAGACTTCATTAACCGTCCCTGCATTGACCTACCAAAGGCAACAGGGATAAAACTCCATCCCAAAAACCGACATACGGCACCTCTACAACACAATGGATGTACGTCTGCATGCTTGCATTCAACATTCTAGCAGTTACACTCTTTATTAATGTATTTGGATTTCTCATTTGCAGTGGCTTGTCTCGCGCTTACATTGCCCTGATATCTTGCAATGTTATTTACTGTAGTATGTTACATAGACAAACGTATTTCCTAAATTTCATTGATCTACATTAGTTATTTTTTGTGATGCACATTTTCCCGTCATTGTGTTATTGTCGTGCCACAGAGGTGGCTTCCTGGACGTTGTTTGCTTTCCTCGCACTCCATAGTTGTGTATTTACCACTATGAAGGTGGGAAATCCGAAGACGCAAGAATACAGCCATCTTGAAAATCTCAATAGCTTCTCGAATTTTCCTTCCATAAATGTTGGTTTCTAAGGACAGCACACGCATATTGTTGAACTCAGTGTATGGATGTGTAGTGTCTGTTCTATCGGACATGTCCTAAAGAATAGATTCGCCTCGATGGTCAATGAACCCACTAGCTTTTGTGCAGGTGCACAGTTACATTTGACATCCTGCGGGAGTCTCAAAGTAGCGAGCATGGCTGTCACGGACGCGGGCTGTGTACAGGTGGGGCTGCGTGGGAATGTGGGTCAGTCGAGGGGAGTGCCGAGATACTCCGCGCAATTGCGATAAACACTGTGTTCGGATGGCGCTGTGTTAGGGCACCTGCCCAGTAAGCAGAACATCCTGGCTTGGCATCCCATTCCTGCACACTTCTTATGACCGCTGATTCCGCATGAACTACCGATACACCTGACATCAATAATTTCTTCCCTTTCCTTTCCTTTATTTTCTCCTCCCCCCTCCCCCACCCCACCCACCGCCATCAGTATACATAATGTGAAATAAGTGTCTTTGCCTCCGTTCACGTGTTCCGCTACCATAGACTTGACACTTTGTATTAAGCTCCTGTGGCGTTACTGTTCCATAATAAGCACTTCCTCAGTCTTCCTCATATTTAGATTTTACACAGAGTACTCGGAGGAACATGCCCCACTTCTTGCAGCGGTGTACCGTAGGTCTCTAGAAGAGCGTAGCGTTTCAAAAGATCGGAAAAGGGCACAGGTCATCCCTGTTTTCAAGAAGGGACGTCGAGCAGATGTGCAGAACTATAGACCTATATCTCTAACGTCGATCAGTTGTAGAAGTTTGAAACACGTATTATGTTCGAGTATAATGACTTTTCTGGAGACTAGAAATCTACTCTGTAGGAATCAGCATTGGTTTCGAAAAAGACGATCGTGCGAAACCCAGCTCGCGCTATTCGTCCACGAGACTCAGAGGGCCATAGACACGGGTTCCCAGGTAGATGGAGTGTTTATTGACCTCCGCAAGGCGTTCGATACAGTTCACCACAGTCGTTTAGTGAACAAAGTAAGAGCATATGTACTATCAGACCAATAGTGTGGTTGGATTGAAGAGTTCCTAGATAACAGAACGGAGTATGTCATTCTCAATGGAGAGATGTCTTCCGAAGTAAGAGTGATTTCAGGTGTGCCGCAAGGTAGTTCCATAGGACCGTTGCTATTCACAATATACATAAATGACCTTGTGGATGACATCGGATGTTCATTGAGGCTTTTTGCGGATGATGCTGTGGTGTATCGAGAGGTTGTAACAATAGAAAATTGTACTGAAATGCAGGATCATCTGCAGCGAATTGACGCATGGTGCAGGGAATGGCAATTGAATCTCAAAGTAGACAAGTGTAATGTGCTGCGAATACATAGAAATATAGATTCCTTATCATTTAGCTACAATATAGCAGGTCAGCAACTGGAAGCAGTTAATTCCATAAATTATCTGGGAGGACGCATTAGGAGTGATTTAAATTGGAATGACATTATAAAGTTGATCGTTGGTAAAGCAGATGCCAGACTGAGATTCATTGGAAGAACCACAAGGAAATGCAATCCGAAAGCAAAGGAAGTAGGTTACAGTACGCTTGTTCGCCCACTGCTTGAATACTGCTCAGCAGTGTGGGATCCGTACCAGATAGGGTTGATAGAAGAGATAGAGAAGATCCAACGGAGAGCAGCGCGCTTCGTTACAGAATCATTTAGTAATCGCGAAAGCGTTCCGGAGATGACAGATAAACTCCAGTGGAAAACTCTGCAGGAGAGACGCTCAGTAGCTCAGTGCGGGCTTTTGTTGAAGTTTCGAGAACATACCTTCACCGAGGAGTCAAGCAGTATATTGCTCCCTCCTGTGTATATCTCGCGAAGAGACCATGAGGATAAAATCAGAGAGATTAGAGCCCACACAGAAGCATACCGACAATCCTTCTTTCCACGTACAGTACGAGACTGGAATACAAGGGAGAACCGATAGAGGTTCTCAAGGTACCCTCCGCCACACACCGTCACGTGGCTTTCGGAGTATGGACGTAGATGCAGATTGCTGTGTAAAGGTTCTATAGTTAAAAAATTTCCAGTTGTAGGTACAGGATGAACTTCAACTCAACAGTCGAAACCTCAAATCAACAGATAAAACTTCGGAGATTTTGCAGACACATTTTCTGACCATTGTGGCGTAAAGGATCCGTTGAATCCAGCAGTTTGTTACATAGCAATAATGTAATTATGCGTTTTCTGTTGGTTACCCAATTACCTTTTATTCCGTGAAAAACTTCACAACAGTAGAAAAGGTGTTAATATATTATGACGAAAACGTACAGTATAGAAAATAGATTAGTGTAACAACACTCCCATCCAAATCTTGGCGGTGTGGTGCTCAACATAGCTTTGTTGTACCGCTCTGTCATTCCATTGAATCAACACTCACACTAGGTAAATACTGGCCAACTATTCGCAAGTAAAGCTACCCATATTGGCGCGCGTCAGGGTCACCATGCAAATACTGCTGTCATAAATCCAAATCGAGCGAGAACGGAGCAGTGCGGAATGCGTGCTAGAGGTCGAAGTTTTGAATGGTCATTACTGTTTCCAAGAGCAAGAAGTGTGAGTGAATCGAACAGCGTATACCGTCGAATTTATTCAGTTTACCGATGTGCGAGTGCGTTTTAGGCATACTTATGGTCTGGATTGCTGACTTGATTCCTTATAGCTGAAGACCACAAAAAATCATAATTAACCAAAACATTTACGTTCAGATAAAATGAGACTGCATTTAATCAATTTACCAAAGTCTGTCTGCGTTTTAAACATACTTAAGGTCTCGATTACTGACTTTGCGTATAATACATTATGGCTGAAGAACGTACGAAATTATCATTAAGAAAGCCTTTACATTTAGATAAAATGAGTCTGCTATCAGAGAAAATGCAGGTAACATTGTTAGAATTACCTGGTCACTGTTACTATGTCTCCCTACGGCTTTGCCTACAGTAATCCAGCAATATTTCATACTAGGGAAAATTTACATGACATGGTCTTTTTCATGTGTTACACTCAGCTCAATTGCGACATGCGGACGTCAGGGAAAAGCAAAAGAATAGATGTAAACTAGCGGAGTTTGTTCTTGTGTTTTTAATAGAAAATACTACAACTGCTGCCGGCCGGAGTGGCCGTGCCGTTCTAGGCGCAACAGTCTGGAGCCGAGCGACCGCTACGGTCGCAGGTTTGAATCCTGCCTCGGGCATGGATGTGTGTGATGTCCTTAGGTTTAATTATTTCTAAGTTCTAGGCGACTGATGGCCTCAGAAGTTAAGTCGCATAGTGCTCAGAGCCATTTTTGAACTACAAATGCCACCTGTGCAAATGGGAAAACAATCCACTACATTTCCTAGCAGCTACACGTTATCAATCACTGGTATTCATGCACCACTAATGGTATACGCGCTGTCCCAGATAATATTGTAGCGAAGGGCAGGGGAGGACAACGACCCTCACCTGAAAAAGTAGTGGCAAGCTGAACTCGGATCCTGTCCTGCCGATCGGAGAATCCTATCAATGTGAGACTTGAGTTTCTCCTGGCGTACACAATTTTCAAATAACTTACGGATATTCAGCCAGGTAATATTTACAGCGACCGCCAATATTTCGGCCGGAGTACTAATCGCCATTTTGAATGCACGAACTGAAAATGCCTTGAGAATGACGGCGTGTACTCCGGCCGAAATATCGGCGCTCGCTGTAAATATTACCTGGCTGAATTCCCGAAAGTTGTTTGAAAATTCTATCAGTGCTATATGTCTGAAGAAAACAAGGAGACCCACTGGATATACACTCCTGGAAATTGAAATAAGAACACCGTGAATTCATTGTCCCAGGAAGGGGAAACTTTATTGACACATTCATGGGGTCAGATACATCACATGATCACACTGACAGAACCACAGGCACATAGACACAGGCAACAGAGCATGCACAATGTCGGCACTAGTACAGTGTATATCCACCTTTCGCAGCAATGCAGGCTGCTATTCTCCCATGGAGACGATCGTAGAGATGCTGGATGTAGTCCTGTGGGACGGCTTGCCATGCCATTTCCACCTGGCGCCTCAGTTGGACCAGCGTTCGTGCTGGACGTGCAGACCGCGTGAGACGACGCTTCATCCAGTCCCAAACATGCTCAATGGGGGACAGATCCGGAGATCTTGCTGGCCAGGGTAGTTGACTTACACCTTCTAGAGCACGTTGGGTGGCACGGGATACATGCGGACGTGCATTGTCCTGTTGGAACAGCAAGTTCCCTTGCCGGGCTAGGAATGGTAGAACGATGGGTTCGATGACGGTTTGGATGTACCGTGCACTATTCAGTGTCCCCTCGACGATCACCAGTGGTGTACGGCCAGTGTAGGAGATCGCTCCCCACACCATGATGCCGGGTGTTGGCTCTGTGTGCCTCGGTCGTATGCAGTCCTGATTTTGGCGCTCACCTGCACGGCGCCAAACACGCATACGACCATCATTGGCACCAAGGCAGAAGCGACTCTCATCGCTGAAGACGACACGTCTCCATTCGTCCCTCCATTCACGCCTGTCGCGACACCACTGGAGGCGGGCTGCACGATGTTGGGGTGTGAGCGGAAGACGGCCTAACGGTGTGCGGGACCGTAGCCCAGCTTCATGGAGACGGTTGCGAATGGTCCTCGCCGATACCCCAGGAGCAACAGTGTCCCTAATTTGCTGGGAAGTGGCGGTGCGGTCCCCTACGGCACTGCGTAGGATCCTACGGTCTTGGCGTGCATCCGTGCGTCGCTGCGGTCCGGTCCCAGGTCGACGGGCACGTGCACCGTCCGCCGACCACTGGCGACAACATCGATGTACTGTGGAGACCTCACGCCCCACGTGTTGAGCAATTCGGCGGTACGTCCACCCGGCCTCCCGCATGCCCACTATACGCCCTCGCTCAAAGTCCGTCAACTGCACATACGGTTCACGTCCACGCTGTTGCGGCATGCTACCAGTGTTAAAGACTGCGATGGAGCTCCGTATGCCACGGCAAACTGGCTGACACTGACGGCGGCGGTGCACAAATGCTGCGCAGCTAGCGCCATTCGACGGCCAACACCGCGGTTCCTGGTGTGTCCGCTGTGCCGTGCGTGTGGTCATTGCTTGTACAGCCCTCTCGCAGTGTCCGGAGCAAGTATGGTGGGTCTGACACACCGGTGTCAATGTGTTCTTTTTTCCATTTCCAGGAGTGTAGACTAGCACCAAGTGTATCATACGTATCTGTCATGAAGTCGCAAAACTACTTCTTTGAAACTTCTTACCAGATGAAAATTGTGTATGAAAACTGTATACCGGACCGAGACTCGAACTCCGGACCCTTGCTTTTCGCAGGTAAGTGCCCTATCGACCTTTTCTTTTCGGTCTTGTTCGTTGGGTGTGGTCTGGGAGTACGTCACAGGACATCCGTTCAAATTGATCGTTGATTCATTTACCCAGTTTTCTTTTACTACAGGAGGCCAGGACCTCTCTGACCGAACACGCTGAACTAGCGTGCCGTTACCGGCTGTGCTACTGAAGCACGACTCACGACGCGTCCTCACAGTTTCAGTACCAGTCTCCTACCTTTTGAACTTCACAGAAGCTCTTCTAGAAGGTAGGAGGCCAGTTATTGGCAGAATCGAACCTATGAGGACAGATGGTGTGTCGTGCTTGGGTACGACAGTCGGTAGAGCACTTGCCCGCGAAAGGCAAGGGTTCCGAGTTCGAGTCTCGGTCCGGCACACAGTTCTAATCTCCAGGAAGTTTCATATCAGCGCACACTCCACTGCAGAGTGAAATCTCATTCAAGAACTAGTTCGGTATTTAACGAGAAAGGAAATGAGTTGCCGACTATGTCCAGTTCTTAGAAAACTAGATGTTTAAGTACGTAAATGCTTGTCTATATGAAATATGTTGTTTCTGTTTCTTTTTGGAAAAGAATACTGTGACACGTAAAATATCCTCTGCGGTAAGAGGATTCTATTCCCGGTACTGCCAGGGATATTTTCCTTGTCGGGAGGACTGGGACGGGTCCCAGACAGATTAGCGATGTCAACAAAGGATCAGATTGCGTGAGGGGTAGCTACTGCAAGGTCTGCAAATCCGACAGCCCCGGGAGATCCGTATGCCGAGCCCACGCCTCTCCAAACTGCATTGACAAAACACCACATGGCCGCCGGCCGGGGTGGCCGAGCGGTTCTAGGCGCTGCAGTCTGGAACCGCGCGACCGCTACCGTCGCAGGTTCGAATCCTGCCTCGGGCATGGATGTGTGTGATGTCCTTAGGTTAGTTAAGTTTAAGTAGTTCTAAATTCTAGGGGACTGATGACCTCAGAAGTTAAGTCCCACAGTGCGCAGAGCCATTTGAACCAACCACATGGCAGAGAATGACACCGCGTCAGGTCGACATCGCGCAGTCTTCTGGGCCTGGTCGTGGAGAAATATTTGTATGACATATCAAATATTCTTGTAAAAGTGATCCATGGACGTATAAAACTACTACTACTAGAAAATGAGCTAATTTCTACTACCAGAAGAGGTCTATTACCAAATGTGCCTGCAATATTTTCTCTCTATGCATCTTCTTGTAGTTAGCTGGCTTCTCTCGTTCCTCAGCATAAGTCAGAAATCATTAGGTTTCGTTTCACTTCATTTTATTATAGATACTAACCAATCCAACATTGGCTCACAAATACACGATGAACTTCTTGAGATTCATATCTACGTCCACTGCTGCACTGTCTCTGATGCGGCGCATGGATTTCACCTGTGTCAGTGGTCTAGGTTTTCTGCTGTTCATAAACTTCACGGAGTATATTTCGACAGACTCATCAACATTTGCCAGGGTTTATGTGTGAATTTCTGTATGCGTATATCTACACCACGATACGGTGGTTCCTATATACGGGTCTTCAAATTAGTGAGGGAAGTGTTACTAACTCAGATTCGAACAGAGCAAATTTTTGTACAGTGGGAGATTTTTGAGTAAAACTTGATACACATTTAGCTTAATATCAGCAGACGACAAACATGACAGTAATGCAGCCCTACCAATCTCATTCTTGGGATGGGGATGAGAAAGTGGTCCAGGTAAGCATAACAATGAACATCTAAAACAGTATGAACCGCACTTACATTGATAGTGCCCCTAAATGTGGGGGTGGGGGTGGGAGTGTGAAGTGATTGACGTGTAAAAGTAAACGAAACATAACATCTTTAGTGCCAAATCCACGGTCTTCTGAGTCCATAGGCTTCTTGGGGAAAGTCTTTACGACATTAAACCGCCACAGGTGAGGTTGGTGGTAAGATCGAGTTACCTGTAAAGCTTCACTTGGGAACTCTTCGAGCACTTTCAGTAAAGCATGGTACGTACATGACATAACTAGGAAAGTATGAATATTAATGGTCAAAGACACCCACAGGATATACATAGGGGATTTTAAGAGGATTAGTTTATATTACATAAACCGTATTTATACTTTTAGTGAACTAAGTTTCGTTTTATACTATAAACAAATTTCATTCATTTTCCCATCCAACATAAGTTTAGGAAAATAAGTAACTAGCCATTACTAGATTAACAACTAGTATGTAAACGGTAACCACTTTTCTTACATTACTATTTTTCTTAACGGCATTATTATTGTTCCTTGTTTATACACTAGTGTTTCAAAGTCCGTGAGTACGTGGCCATGGAAGGTGTCGTCTAGCTCGATCCGATGACTATCTCCCAGATCATACACGGCTTTGACAATTTCTGGGTCACATAGGTGATAACACCTACCGTACACAAAATCAAAAAGATATTCAGACCTGTGACAAAAATCCGCTGACTCCAGAGTACTGTGGAAGATGCGGCATATCTCAGAACGCCGGGGATTAGAAAATAGCCTCTGAGTGCGAACAATCTCACGTGCACTGTGTAACAACAGGAGGAGTTTGAGAAGTGCCGGCTCCAACACTACCCGTGCACTCTGCTGTAGGCGCGCATTCTCTGCAGGTTGGTCCAAAGAATAAGTCTGACGGCTACCCTGTGGTAGCTCGCGATAATGGTTGTCCGGATAGTAGAATTACGGAGTCCATTTAAGTAAACGACATGAACGACACGATTATTAAGGTTGGCGAATTAGCTCAGCGTGCTTAGCGATGCTGACTGAGGTAGCTCACTGAACAAGGAGGCCATATATGACAGTACCGTGGTTACTGGTGACGTCACAGCCGGTATATTACGTAAAGACATAACCGGAGTCCATCAACAGACATAACACTTCACATTGGCCATGAAGTGGTTGGTCGAAAGCTTATGATACTTTAATTGCCTGACGTGGTAGGAAAACCGGTAACCTTTTTGTTGCCGTCGTGATACTTTCGATTCTTACAGCTCCACGCCCGTTTCAGTTGTATGGTATCGACTTATCCATCTAAATTAAGTTGTTCGTTTCGACCACGCGGACACGATCGTCATTCCGTGCTTTGGTCACACTGCGTGGTCGACTTCTGACTCTTAACTTCATCATATGACAACCTTTCTTCTCCGCTTGTTCAACGTAAGAATCACAGTTGTACGTGCATGTCCAGTACGAGTCACAGTGTCACTGTGCGATTGATTATCCATTTTATGTAGGCCGATCAAACTGCCACGCCCTGATTCACTTCCCAAGTGAGGTGATGCACCTGTTAAAACACGAAACACATGTGAATGGAAGGTTTCCTTTAAAATGGAAACATTTTTGGTTAGGTTTGAACGTGACTGTTTCTGACATCGATTCAAACATAAAGTGTACTGCTACCAGTAGCAGATGGAATTGTTTGATTAAGTTTTATACAATTTCCCAAATAAAATAATCCGAACTCCAGGACGGTTCTCTTAATATTGGGTCATTGTTACACAAATAGTTCTTTGAATTCAATCGGGCTATTGTTTCAATTTTCGCGAACTGTAACGAAATTCTAAACGGAGCATTACGTGGTTGGAAGACTTGTGTCTTGACAGCTTTCTCAGTGTTGCGTCAACAATATCTTTTATTACTAAATAATACTTCGTAGATCCAAAGCACCAAAAATTGGACCCACTGTTAACTAAAGGGTACTTGAAGATGATATAGAACTGATACTAGGGAGTCATGCGACCATCCAACATTGACGTATGTCGTGGCAGTGGAGTAGTGTGTACGTGCTGGTCGGTTATGTGGACTCAGCGCAGAAAATTGGGTCGATTAGATGACGTGAAAGAATGACATAAATGAGAAATGTAATTGGTCGCTGCTACGATCTAACCGTAGTTGCCGTATTCTTGGGTATATTAACGTGGCACGTCCAACTTGTAAATGAAGGAATGTAAAACCGAAGTCACAAGATGAAACTATTAGGCACATGACCGCTGCTCGACTAACAACGGTCGGTTACGTGATGCCGACCGTTGTTAGTCGAGCAGCGGTCATGTAACTAATAGTTTTATCTTGTGACTTCGGTTTTATGAATCTGACGGAAAAGAGTGACCGTGGGAGCAGTCGTTTTTTATTTTTGTGACAATGATTTTGTATCAGCTGTTCTGCCTCATGTATCGTTATATCCAAATGGTTTATAAATGTTAAGCTGCATTCAGATCCGATGACGGCACCTTCAGTGTGTTGAAACCGGTTATCCAGTAAACAGTATTTAAGCGATCGTGGCTTTTGAATTATTTCTACAACAAAGTGAACGCCCCACCACACACTATGTGTTCACTGCATAACGAAAGTTGTTCACAGGTTCTGAAATCACCCGTAGAGAAGGCGGTTATGTGACAGGAGAAGATGTGTACACCTACGTAATCTGCGTAAGTCTAGATTCGTCATCTTTTAGTAGTATGACAACGACTCTCATGTGCATTTCAGGTACTATATGCTCATCCATAAGTATGTACCATATTTTATATTATGTCCATTTTAGCGTACACTTTGTCAAGTTAATGGTAAACGGTTTTTATTATCTGTGTTTATAATTTCATTTTATGTTTTCCATTGTAGTAGCTGAAGACCGGGTCGTAACTAAAAAGAACTGTGATTGCGTTAGACAGAAAATAAAATAAATTGCAATCATTTCCGACTCTAAAAGTTTTAACTTTACACTTCTTCTTGAAACGTCTCCAGCCCTCTTGATACGTAGTAAAACATCAAATGAGAGCCCCTGGTCATTCTACCTACCGGAAACGTTGCGGTTTTAGGACAGGGGAATTAGCGGATCTGCCTTCGACTGTTTCTGCCTACAAATTTCTCTGGGCGCCAATTTTAGTGCGTGTAGTTTAAAGGACACAATTTTTTGTTGTTGTTCCGAGCTTCTACAGATCAATTTCATTTACTGATAAATCGTTGGAAGCAGTGTAAGGAGTGAAATATTGCCCGAAAAATAACGATATTACTGCAAGGCTGATAAATTTTCTTGTTCCCCTGGTACTGTACTGTTCGGGGTAGAGGCAGTGTGACATCGTCTTGTTTGCAGCTACGTTGCGTCACATCAAGGGACACTGGGGCTTTGCGTTGATGCCCTTTGTAAGAATTCACACTGACATTACTTTCGAATGTAGTATTTCATTCTTTTTTCCTGAAAAAAGTAATCTGTAACCTTTAATTATTTCAGCTTAATTGAAATTTTTGTAAGAGCGTATTTATAGCCATTATCTGTTCATTAAAAGCGAAATAAACTTTCTAATTAAAACGGGTGCGGCAGGCACCAGCAGTAGGCCCGTGTTTCTGCGGCGACGGCGCCGGACTGGACGCGCTTTTTTTTTTTTTTTTTTTTTTTTTTTAAGCGTTTGGTTGGGGTGAGATGGGGAGGGAAGGGGGGAGGAGGAGGATGGCAGTGAAATTTGGCTGCGTGCCGCCCCTGTCCGTATTGGAGCAGCTTCTGACCTGTACCACATTCCTGTCCGCACACCAGGCCGTCCCAGCGCCTCCTCTTGTTTACGCCGTCGCACATTGCTCTCTGGAATTCCACCGCGTTCTCTTCCGTTCCGCGCTCTCTCGTTAGTGTCTGTTCCCGCCACTGGGGGCGCCACACGTCCCTCCAAGTCCCGCTGTCTGTGCTACTGCTGCTTCGCTGTTTCGCTACGTTCGCAAACCAGTATTACATTCATTAGCTAATCAAGCAGTTAATTTGCTATTACAGCGCAGCGGAGTTCTAACACAAGCTGCTGAATTATTTATACATCATTTTACTCCTCTACCGAAGTTATCTGCAATAACTGTAGAACGGTTTTAATTTGCTACTACAGCGCAGCGGAGTTCTAACACAAGCTGCTGAATTATTTATAGATAATTTTACTGCTCTACCGAAGTTATCTGCAATAACTGTAGAACGCTTCTAAGTTATCCCAGAAAAATATTGAGGTTTACTCGTTGCATCTATTTCTAAGTTCCACGCGAAGAGTACAGCTTCTTACCACTTTTACATCCAGACGAAGGTGCAGCTACTCTGTGTCTGTGAATGCCAAACGGAAGTGTGTAAACCTAAAGCGCGGTCATCACCGCCCTTGTAGCTAGCGAAAATATCATAGAAGGAATTACACTACTAATTTAGTGTGTTTTACTGCCCATCTTAAGGCAAAAGATTAAGTCTTGATTCACCATGTTTTGTCATTATAGGTTAATGATACATCTGCATGTACACGAGCACTCTGCAAATTACATTTAAGTACCTGGTAGAGGATTCATCGAACCACCTTCTCAATTCTCTAGTGTAGGAATCTCGTATAGCGGAAAGAACGAACACCTATATCTTTCCGTACGACCTCTGATTTTCCTTATTTTATCATGGTGATTGTTTCTCCGTAAGTAAGTCGGTGACAAGAAAACATTTTTGCATTTGGAGGGGAAAGGTGGCGTTTGTAATTTCGTGAGAATATTCCGCCGCAGCGAAAAGCGCCGTTGTTTTAATGATGTCCCACTAATCTTGTATTATTTCAGTGACACTTTCTACCTCTTTCGCGATAATACAAAACGTGCTGCCCTTCTTTCAACTTTCTCTATGTACTCCGTCAATTCTGTCTGATAAGGACGCAGACTACGCAGCAGTATTCTGAGAGTCGACTGAAAAGCGTAGTGTAGGCAGTCTCCATAGTATATATGTTACATTTTTTAAGTGTCTTGCCAATAAACCGCAGCCTTTGGTCAGCCTTCCTCACAACATTTTCTACGTGTTCCTTCCAATTTAAGTTGTTAGTAATTGTAAATCCTAGGTATTTAGTTGAATTTAAGGCCTTTAGATTTGACTGATTTGTCGTGTAACGGAAGTTCAACGGATTTCTCTTAGCTCTTTGATGACCTTACCCTTTTCGTTATATAGGGTCTATTGTCAACTTTCGCACCATACAAATATCTTTTCTACATTGTTCTGCAATTTTTTGGGCCTTGTGATGACTTTATTAGTCGATAAACGACAGTGTCATTTGTAAACAACTGAAGTAGGCTACTCAGATTGTCTCATAAATCGTTTGTATGGATAAGGAACAGTAAAGGCCCAATAACACTTCCTTGTCGAACGCCAGAAATCACTTCTGCTTTACTCGATGACTTGCCCTCAATTACTACGAACTGTGACCTCTGTGACAGGAAATCACGAATCCGTTCACAAAACTGAGACGATAAGCACGCAATTTCACTACAAGCCGCTTGTGTGGTACAGTGTCAAAAGCCTTCCAGAAATCCAGAAATACGAAATCAATCATCCCTTGTCGATCACTCAACACTTCATGCGAGCAAAGAGATAGTTGTGTTTCACAAGAACGATGTTTTCTAAATCCATGTTGAATGTGTTTCGAGAGACTTAGAGGTAATTCATCATGTCTGAACACAATATATGTTCAAAATCCTGCTGCATATCTATGTTAATGATATGGGCCTGTAATTTAGTGGATTACTCCTACTACCTGTCTTGAATACTGGCGTGACCTGTGTAGCGTTCCAATCTTTCGGTACGTATCTTTCGTCGAAAGAACGCTTGTATATGATTGTTAAGTATGGAGCTAACGCATCAGCATACTCCGAAAGGAACCTAATTGGTATACAGTCTGGACCAGAAGACTTGCTTTTATGAAGTGTTTTAAGTTGCTTCACTAGTCCGAGGACATCTACTTTACTCATGTTGGCAGCTGTTCTCGATTCGAATTCTGGAATATTTACTTAGTCTTTTTTTTGTGAAGCCATTTTGGAAGGCAGTGTTTAGTAACTCTGCTTTGGCAGCACTGTCTTCGATAGTATCTCCATTGTTGACGCACAGAGTAGGCATTGATTGTGTTTTGCTGCAAGCTTTCTTTACATACACCCAGAACCTCTATGGATTTTCTGCCAGGTTTCCAGACAAAGTTTCGTTGAGGAACTATCATAAGCATCTCCACGCTAAATGTCAAGCTTCTGTAACAGATAGCCAATCTTGGGGATTTTGCACCTGTTTAAATTTCTCATGTTTGTTTCGTTGTTTCTGCAATAGTCTTCTGACCCGTTTTGTGTACTGAGGAGGATCAGCTCCGTCCTTTGTTAACTTATTTGGTATTATTCTCTCAATTGCTGCAGATACTATTTCTTTGAAATCAAGCTACATCTAGTCTACTCTTATATTATTAATCTGGAAGGAGTGGAGATTGTCTCTCAGCAAGGTGTCAAATGAATTTGTATCTGGTTTTTTGAATAGGTATATTTTTCGTTTATTTTTGGAGGATTTGGGGGCTACAATATTCAGTCTCGCTACGACAACCCTGTGTTCACTAATCCCTGTATCCATTTTGACACTCTTTGTTAACTTAGGAATATTTGTTGCTAAGGGGTGAAGTGTATTTTCAAAGCCGTTTACTATTCACGTGGGCTCATGAAATAACTGCTGGAAATAATTTTCAGAGAATGAATTTAGCATGATTTCCGATGATGCTTATGCATACTGTGGCGTTGCAGCTAGTGCGCGATCGCCCATTTGTCTATTAAAAGCTTTACTTCAGAATGTATGTGGGCTGCAATGTAAGGCGGTAGAGCATTAATAGAGTCAGTAACGGACGAGTTGTGTCCTGCAGACTGACGTCACGACCATCTGTTGTAGCTGCGCGTGTGAAAGCAGTAGAGTAGCGCTGGCAGGCCACTTACATTATACGAAACTAAAAATATTAATAAATAATAAAGGAATAACCTGAGGAACGTCATATTTGGTGTACAACCTTCTGTTGTGAAAATAAATAGTATGTCAAAGTCTGAGATCAAAAATAGTTGTATTTTGGAAGTTAGTAAAAATCCAAAAAAAAAAAAAACGTAATTTTGCGACAGTCAAGAATTTAAATAAAGAAAGTGATGTAATAGTTCACCTTCAGTGACTATGTACGATGATCTGATAACACTTTCAGTGTTCATATATAAATTTGGAAAGTTTTTAGTTTCAGAAAACCTCTGTGACTTTTCTATAATGATAATTTCTAGAATTCTAAGTAACCATGTGTATTGTGTGTTAGGGTGTATGTGAATGAGAATGCGTGCGTGAGAGTATGTGGGACGTTCGGCATTATTAAAAATCATTCATATAATTCTCTTCAGGAACTGGCAAGTGTTCCAACTCTGTAACGTGGGAACGAATCCACTAGTGGTTCCCTTACTAGTGAATGTCGGATGTCCAAGTATGTATGCTTATGTATAAGACAGCCAGAACATCCGCGACTACATAATAAATTTCCAGATGTAGAGTTCATTTTGTTTTGTTTATTTAATTAGAGAGTTTTGTGTTACTTAATTTGATGACGTCACTGAGCCTAGAGAAGTGGTTGGTGATTGCTAGATTTTGGAGCGAGCCGCACCCTAGAAGTGCGTTCTCATTGGTCGTAAGTGCTGACAGCCAATGAGAAGCGAGACGGTTGGCCGCCTAGCGAGGAGATATAGTTTTGAGTGTGGGAGAGTGACAGGAGAGTCGCGAGCTAGCTTTGATTGGAGACGGTCATGCTGGATGTAACGTTTCGCATTATGTGTAAGATGAAGTCTTGGGATGACTTCCGCGTTATGGTCCACTGTTAATGGTACCTGGTAGTGACCAGAAACTGTTTATGAAAACTTTAGAGTGTTGTGATAATTCCTTCCGACGAAAATCACGAGTGAACTTTGAATTATAATAGCGTGGCGGTACTGAGTATATTCTTACTGAGTATTTTATGGCGAGCATAAACTTTTACTAAAGACAACCACTGAATATCGTGTGCGGAATTAATTGGCCGATCATTGACTGTGTTACAAGTAATTGGTTTCGGAATTTGGGAAGGTAAAATTTCTGGCTGTTTTAGGTATGGTGATAACTGTGAGCAGAAACTTTGGTAATTTTCGTAAATGTGGGCTGATGATCTTGCTTAACGGCAATAAAGATCTATTGACGGTTTAAATTTGAACTTCGTGTTTAAAGTACGAGTGACATCCCCTTCCGAATCATTTCTTTAAAGTACATAGAAAGTTTTCAGCAAATTTTACTTATAGCGGCCTACAGCGAAGATCTACCGCTGGAAAGAGGTAGGTGAACAAAAATTATAAAAGAAATTGCATTGCAGCAGCAACGTATAATCCGTCGCAATTGGTGCATCGCACGCACGCACGAAAAAATCCGCCGCAGTATCTCTGTATTTAAACATGTATTTTCGCCAACATAACTAGGATAAATTAAAGTCACCACCAATTATAATCGTATGAGTCGTGTACGTATTTGAATTCAAACTCAAGTTTTCTTTGAACCTTTACGCAACTGTATAATCCGAATTGGGAGGTCTGTAAAAGGATCCAATTATTATTTAATTGTGGTTGCCAACAATGACCTCTGACCATACCAACTCACAGGAACTATTTAATTCAATTATGCGACAAGATAAACCTAACAGCACGAAACACGCCACCGCCATCCGCGTTTAGCCTATCCTTTCGGAACATCGTTAAGTCCTTCGCAAAAATTTCTGTTGAGAATATCTCCGGCTTTAGCCAGCTTTCTGTGCCTACAGCGATTTGAGCATCATTGCTTTCTATTAGCGCTTGGAGCTCTGGTACTTTCCCAACACAGCTACGACAGTATACAACTGTTATAGGCTCTGAGCACTATGGGACTCAACTGCTGAGGGCATTAGTCCCCTAGAACTTAGAACTAGTTAAACCTAACTAACCTAAGGACATCACAAACATCCATGCCCGAGGCAGGATTCGAACCTGCGACCGTAGCGGTCTTGCGGTTCCAGACTGCAGCACCTTTAACCGCACGGCCACTTCGGCCGGCTACAACTGTTATATCGATGGTTCCTGTATCTACGATCTTCCTGTGTTCGGCCTGCACCCTTTGTGACTGAAGCCCTTTTTGTGTTATCCCGAGACCCTCCAACCTAAAAAAAACCGCCCACTTCTCACCACACGGCCCCTGCTACCCATGTAGCCACCTCCTGCGTGCAGTGGACTCCTGCCCTATACAACGGAACCCGAAACCCAACCACCCTTTGGCGCAAGTCAAGGAACCTGCAGCCTACACGATCGCAAACCGTCTGAGCCTCTGATTCAGACCCTCTATTCGGTTCGCAATCAGTCCTGTCGACCGTGCTGCCAATGGTCAGCCTTGCTTTCATCTCGCAAGCAAGACTGGCAGCCTGTACCACTTCTGTTAGCCGCTCGAAACCAAAGAGAATCTCTTCTGATCCAAAATGGCACACATCATTCTTAACGACGTGAACAACCACCTGCAATCTGCTGCACCCTGTGCTCTTTGTTCATACTTTGTGTGTAATAACAGAACATTCTTTGCTTCTTTGTGACATTACTCATACTGTCGGCCCCCACTCTTTTGGAACTATACACGAGTGTTCCTGCAAAGTTATGAACACAGTTTATACCCTGATGGAAACCGCCAGACAGTAAGTGTGACTTAATGATAACGTGATCTGGCTCATTATTAGTAGAAGGAAATGGAAAGCTCATAACCGCTACGAGAAAAAGAGGTGAATTTAATTTTAGGTAACGCAATTGAATATAGCAGACGTAAATAAGCTGCTAACAACATACTGCACAACTTCCACATGTATTAAACCATACCGGTGTACATTTAGCATTTAGCGGTTAACATTTAGCATGTGTAATGGATAAGACGGTTTGCAGTTACATAGTCTCAGCCGTAGCAAATCTAGGAAAAACTGCATCAGCATCAACATACTTGGTTTGCTGAAAATCTTTTATAAAACCAGAACTGCTACTAAGTAAGACAGTAGCCCTGACTCAAATAAGACACAATTGTAAGAAAAACACAAAAGAATTCAAAGGTGGACACTGATACACTCGGCGGAAACACGTAGTTCCAGGAACAAACGGAAACACGTAATTCCAGGAACAGACTCGTGGTAATGAATTCTAAAAGTCTAAATGCAACAGAAATTAAGCATAATTTAGACGTAGATTATATACAGAATTACGCCATAACGGTGATGAATGGACATCGAGCCGGAATATCTAACATCCCTTCCAAACAACTTCTCAGTTCACAACAGATGGATGGATTCAGACCAGCACGCTCTAAATCAGATGGAAATGCGGACAAATACCAACTATCCTGCACGCAAAATGGACATGCAAGAGACCACAGGAAAAAGGCATAACTTCACCAAACTTGGATATTGTCAGAGACCCCTATCATATCAAAACTACTGCTATACCCACGGCTTTCTGCGGTCTCAGCAGTACACCGAAGACTGGTGGTCAGAAGCACGTGTATTAACAAAAGACATATGTCAGCACGGATTCAGTAAACATCGTTCTTGTGAAACACAAGTAGCTCTTTATACTCATGAAGTAATGAGTGCTATCGACAAGGGATGTCACACTGATTCCATATTTTTAGATTCCCAGAGGAATTTCGACACCGTTCCCCACAAGCGTCTTCTAACCAAACCTTGCCTATGGAATATCGCCTCAGTTGTGCGACTGGATTCGTGATTTCCTGTCAGAAAGCTCACAGTTCGCAGTAATAGCCGGAAAGTCATCGAGTGAAACTGAAGTAATATCAGGCGCTCCCCAAGGATGTGTTATACGCTCTCTATTGTTCCTGATCTATATTAACGATATAGGAGACAATCTTAGTATCCGTCATAGATATTTTTAGATAAAATATCTGTGTGGTGTGAAAAGTGGCAGATGACCCTGAATAAAGAAAGTGTGAGGTTATTCACATGACTGCTTAGGAAATCCACTAAATTTCGATTACGCGATAAGTCACACAAATGTGAAGACTGGAAATTCAACTAAATACTTAGGGATTAGAATTACAAATAACCTAAATTAGAACGATCACATAGATAATGTTGTGGGTACAGAAAACCAAAGACTGCGATTCTTTGGCAGAACACTTAGAAGGTGCAACAGGTCTACAAAAGAGACTGCATACATCACGCTTGTCCGCCGTATTCTGGAGTATTGCTGTGCAGTGTGGTTTCCGCATCAGGTGGGACTGACGGATGACATCGAAAAAGTACAAAGAAGGGCGGCTCGTTTTGTATTATCGCGACGTAGGAGAGATACTGCCGCAGACATTATACGTGAAGTGAAGTGGCAATCATTAAATCAAAGGCGTTTTTCGTTGCGACGTGATCTTCTCATGGAATTTCAATCACCAGTTCTCTTCTCCGATTGCGAAAACATTGTGTTGACTCCCAACTACATAGGGAGAAATAATCATCAAGATAAAATATGAGAAATCAGGGCTCGCACAGAAAAATTTAAGTGCTCGTTTTTCTCTCGTGCCGTTCGGGAGTGGAACGATAGAGAGACAGCTTAAAGGTAGTTCGTTAAACCCTCTGCCAGACACTTTACTGCGAATAGCGGAGTAGTCACGTAGATGTAGATGTCTGAAAACCTGCTTGCTAGAGCGTACTGAGCCGGTAGGAAAACAAGACGCGAGTACCTTAACGCATGCTGTAACCCAAAAGAATTCAGCTGCATAGCATTTCGGCACCAATCAAAGCTTTTGGTCGTGTGGTAAGAGGTACTAGCACTTTGTTGTGTCTGCCATAGGCAGTCCCTGTCGCGGTCAGATGGGACTCGTGACCGCCTGTATGTAATCAACAAGTGACTTACGTCGAACATGATGCAGTCCTGTGATGCATGAAAACCACTGGTTGGGAAACGGCTACTTTTTAACATCCAAGAAATTGTTCAGCAGTTGTGCGCACCTGTTAACTTGTGTTCTTCACTCTCCTAACTGTTTTACGGTGTACTCTTCCGAACACTACTTAAAATGGGTAAGAGACCAGACTGAACAGCGCATCTATAGTCGAGGTATCTCATCAGTCTGGAGCTTAGTCTAGGGATTTCTCTTAGTCACAGTTGCCTTCGTAATATGGAGCCGACACTAAATCTGCGTGACTGAGACGGATACTAGTTGTTGCGCCAGCGAGTTCGTTATACACTCATCTGCAAAAGTTTGAGTCACTTAACGTAACAAAATATATTAAGTACCCAGTGGAGGAGTTGAGACCAAGAACAAGGATCGGGATTAGTTTAAGGAAAACACATGGAAGGGTGGCCCAATTTGATGCCTCATTTATGAATCCCAAACAGTTATTTGTATTTAATAACAAATCAGTCATGAGCCAAGTTTCTTGCGAAATGCATACAACTATCTAAAATTTTAAATTAAATTCACAATGTAAAAGGACAGTTGATTTATGCATATAGTTACAAATAGTATTCAAAAAATATCAACTGTGCAACATAATGGTGGTGTTGTGTACATAGTTCCGCGTAGTCAGCGCGTACACAACTTTCCCACTAGAGCGCGCCCCGCTAAGCACAACAGCGTAGGCGCAGCGCTCGTCCATCTCCGCACTACGAGATGGCGCTGTCTTAGAGATGGACCAAATTCTGCTTCCGCCGATCCACGTATTAATATGTAACGCAGCCAATGAGATTGCTGCTAACGTAGAACCTTTTCTCCTCGCGGATCACACTCGCGCACTGATACATGAACGAGCGAGGTATTATAACGAGTGTACAGACCTCCGATTAGTGAGTCTGCCTTAGTCTGCTTTAGTCTATAGTCAAGTTTCCGTCTGTGCCTAATAAGATTATCATATTCCTGTACATAGCCATGAAGAGAAATGTATAGGCACTTTGTCAAATATCAGAGATATGTGAGAATAAGATTAACGTACCGAGACCAAAGGAACTTCAGATTGTCAATTGTAAACAGCATCCAGAATCAAGTTACGTAATATCTATGATTTTTATTATTTTAATAAATGTGTGTGAAAATTAATAAAGTTCTGTTTAAAGTTGGTCACCGTCAATCTGTTACTCTAAGCGTGCAAGTGGCATTTCTATCGTCTGACCTAACGGCAGGAGATAAACACGCCACAATACGAGGTGCATTCAAGTTCTAAGGCCTCCGATTTTTTTTCTCCAGACTGGAAAGAGATAGAAACATGCGTATTGTTTTAAAATGAGGCCACGTTCATTGTCAATATGTCCCAGAGATGGCAGCACCGTATGGCAGATGGAATTTTACCGCCAGCGGCGGCGACGTTTTCCTTACTTGAACAGCGTGCAATCATTCGTTTTCTGAATTTGCGTGGTGTGAAACCGATTGAAATTCTTCGACAGTTGAAGGAGACATGTGGTGATGCAGTTATGGATGTGTCGAAAGTGCGTTCCTGGGTGCGACAGTTTAATGAAGGCAGAACATCGTGTGACAACAAACCGAAACAACCTTGGGCTCGCACAAGCCGGTCTGACGACATGATCGAGAAAGTGGAGAGAATTGTTTTGGGGGATCGCCGAATGACTGTTGAACAGATCGCCTCCAGAGTTGGCATTTCTGTGGGTTCTGTGCACGCAATCCTGCATGACGACCTGAAAATGCGAAAAGTGTCATCCAAGAGGGTGCCACTATTGCTGACGGACGACCACATGGCTGCCCGTGTGGCATGTTGCCGAGCAATGTTGGCGCGCAACGACAGCATGAATGTGACTCTCTTTTCGTCGGTTGTGACAATGGATGAGACGTGGATGCCATTTTTCAATCCAGAAACAAAGCCCCAGTCAGCTCAATGGAAGCACACAGATTCACCGCCACCAAAAAAATTTCGGGTAACCGCCAATGCAGAAAAAATGATGGTGTCCATGTTCTGGGACAGCGACGGCGTAATCCTTACCCATTGCGCTCCAAAGGGCACTACGGTAACAGGCGCATACTACGAAAATGTTTTGAAGAACAAATTCCTTCCTGCACTGCAACAAAAACGTCCGGGAAGGGCTGCGCGTGTGCTGTTTCACCAAGACAACGCACCCGCACATCGAGCTAACGTTACGCAACAGTTTCTTCGTGATAACAACTTCGAAGTCATTCCTCATGCTCCCTACTCACCTGACCTAGCTCCTAGTGACTTTTGGCTCTTTCCAACAATGAAAGGCACTCTCCGTGGCCGCACATTCACCAGACGTGCTGCTATTGCCTCAGCGATTTTCCAGTGGTCAAAACAGACTCCTAAAGAAGCCTTCGCCGCTGCCATGCGATCATGGCGTCAGCGTTGTGAAAAATGTGTACGTCTGCAGGGCGATAACGTCGAGAAGTAACGCCAGCTTCATCGATTTCGGGTGAGTAGTTAATTAGAAAAAAAATCGGAGGCCTTAGAACTTGAATGCACCTCGTAAGACCACGAGACATATTGCTGACACTCGCCTACTTCGTTAGAGCGACAAGTCAAATAATCTGATGGTGTGTGTACCGAAGGTCTTACAGTACGCACACCACAGGTGGTCCGACTAAAAACAGTTATTTAATCAAATAAACCCGCGGCGGCACGCTTTCCCCGCAACTAGATCACAGCTGTTGGCTGAACCCACGAATGGAATTGATTATAAGTTCAACAGACATTACCTGAAGGACGTTAAAATGAATACATCTCCACTGGTTATTCTGCTCTCATAGAGACAAGATACGACCAAGCTGCCCATAGGCTACACACATGTAAATCCCAAGCAAGTAGTATCTCACCGACTAGCCACAAGCCTGTTCCGCATAAATCACGTTAAGTACGTAAATAAACTACAGGGCCCCTAAAACACAATTAAAATGATAATTACAATTAAACGCATAATTCTTTAAAGAAACCAAGAAACACAGTGCACAGTTTGGCCGAAAATGTTGATCATACGCTCACAAGGACCTTACAATAACAGAAACACGGTGTCAATTACTTCCTAATCCGGTGACACTCCCACCGTGGCACGATACCAAAAGAATAACAACAAACTACTCAGCTTATAGCTAGAACAGGAAATCTGTAGAATAGCATTTGACCTGCCAACACTTAGGCCCTGTGCGATGACGGGAAAATCGCCGAAGCAGAAGGAAAACGCATTCCTGCCCAGGACCGCAGCAAAACACGTTCCATGAAAAGTAAGATACACAGAAATACTTACAGGGGAAATTAGAGCTTCAACTATTAAATTTCATTAACATTGCAAGTTACACTTCCCAGCAATAACAAAAAGAAATTTACTAGGTCACTTAAAGAATAATTACATAATAATTCAAACAAGATTTTAAAAAAAAAATCAAGATTTACCTATTACGCGGCGTCTTAAGGACTAACAGATACTGTAATTGGGCTACGCACCAAAAGGCAGATGGCCCGTTAAACTGTACCTTATAACCCGAAACGCTCCTCAACGCGAACTAAGAAAATGTCCACAAGCAAACACGTACACATACGTGACCCACACGTGCCTACCTTCAGCTTGAGCCCTCATAACTTTGCTTACGGGGCAGATCCAATAAGGGCCATGAGGTCTAGAACTAACAGATATTAACTTTTGTTCTTTGGGACCCGCAGTGCAACATAGGTCTTTTAATGACACGATTATTTATGAATAGTACTCATCTACACAGATATGTAAGTTGTTTATGTTTTATCTCATCAGTAATGAGCCCATTTTGGCAAATGACCATCGTCAGGTGCTCTGTAAATACATAGATAACCGATGGCCTTAATATAATGATTTTGTAATTATGATCTGAAAATCTGTAATATATGATTAGGTTTTTACCTTCCACGTAACATCGTTGCTGTTATGTCCTATCTGTTTTGGAATTATTACTTTCTCTCAGGTGTACAGTGGAACTGTATATCGGATATTACTTTTTTCCATATATGCTGCGTTTCTTGCAGCTTGGATGATAGTGGGTCAGCGATGTTACATATTTACATAGTTACCATTATAAATAAATGATGTGTGAAACTCAGTTTTTTTATTATTATTTTTTCATATAGGTTTGTTTCTAATTATGTTTTTGCTCATATTTTATGTATTTAATTTCTTTTCATAATAATGGTTGTTGTCCATAATTTATGCTGGTGTTCCGTCTCTGCTTTATACTGCTCATGTTTTTATCGCTGGATATGTGTTTTTTACAGTCAATGATATCATTATTTTACCCGTTTTGCCGATTTATAACGTGAACAAAGTTTTCTATATACTTTTTGCGCTTTAGGTCCATTTAGTCGTTCAGAATTACAATGTCATCGGCGAACCTCAAAGTTTTTGTTTCTTCTTCATGGATTTTAATACCTACTACGAATTTTTCTTTTGTTTCCTTCACTGCTTGCTCAATATACTTATTATTATTTTGAGCTTTTCCTCATTACAGAGGCTTATCTCCAACACAATAATTTACTTGGAAATTACAATACAAACAATAAACGTTCTTAAACTATACTCTCAAAATACACTCCTGGAAATTGAAATAAGAACACCATGAATTCATTGTCCCAGGAAGGGGAAACTTTATTGACACATTCCTGGGGTCAGATACATCACATGATCACACTGACAGAACCGCAGGCACATAGACACAGGCAACAGAGCATGCACAATGTCGGCACTAGTACAGTGTATATCCACCTTTCGCAGCAATGCAGGCTGCTATTCTCCCATGGAGACGATCGTAGAGATGCCGGATGTAGTCCTGTGGAACGGCTTGCCATGCCATTTCCACCTGGTGCCTCAGTTGGACCAGCGTTCGTGCTGGACGTGCAGACCGCGTGAGACGACGCTTCATCCAGTCCCAAACATGCTCAATGGGGGACAGATCCGGAGATCTTGGTGGCCAGGGTAGTTGACTTACACCTTCTAGAGCACGTTGGGTGGCACGGGATACATGCGGACGTGCATTGTCCTGTTGGAACAGCAAGTTCCCTTGCCGGTCTAGGAATGGTAGAACGATGGGTTCGATGACGGTTTGGATGTACCGTGCACTATTCAGTGTCCCCTCGACGATCACCAGTGGTGTACGGCCAGTGTAGGAGATCGCTCCCCACACCATGATGCCGGGTGTTGGCCCTGTGTGCCTCGGTCGTATGCTGTCCTGATTGTGGCGCTCACCTGCACGGCGCCAAACACGCATACGACCATCATTGGCACCAAGGCAGAAGCGACTCTCATCGCTGAAGACGACACGTCTCCATTCGTCCCTCCATTCACGCCTGTCGCGACACCACTGGAGGCGGGCTGCACGATGTTGGGGCGTGAGCGGAAGACGACCTAACGGTGTGCGGGAACGTAGCCCAGCTTCATGGAGACGGTTGCGAATGGTCCTCGCCGATACCCCAGGAGCAACAGTGTCCCTAATTTGCTGGGAAGTGGCGGAGCGGTCCCTTACGGCACTGCGTAGGATCCTACGGTCTTGGCGTGGATCCGTGCGTCGCTGCGGTCCGGTCCCAGGTCGACGGGCACGTGCACCTTCCGCCGACCACTGGCGACAACATCGATGTACTGTGGAGACCTCATGCCCCACGTGTTGAGCAATTCGGCGGTACGTCCACCCGGCCTCCCGCATGCCCACTATACGCCCTCGGCTCAAAGTCCGTCAACTGCACATACGGTTCACGTCCACGCTGTCACGGCATGCTACCAGTGTTAAAGACTGCGATGGAGCTCCGTATGCCACGGCAAACTGGCTGACACTGACGGCGGCGGTGCACAAATGCTGCGCAGCTAGCGCCATTCGACGGCCAACACCGCGGTTCCTGGTGTGTCCGCTGTGCCGTGCGTGTGATCATTGCTTGTACAGCCCTCTCGCAGTGTCCGGAGCAAGTACGGTGGGTCTGACACACCGGTGTCAATGTGTTCTTTTTTCCATTTCCAGGAGTGTATTTCTCCAGGTGTTTCGATCTTGCGTGTCCTCTTCCTCTGCGCCCATTCTCCTCATTGTGTGCTGTACATTTTGGAACCAGGTGGTCACAGGTCGTCCTCTTCTTCTTCTCCCCTCCGGTTCCCACTCCAGTATCAATTTTGGTATTCTGGCTTCCTCAATTCGTCGTACATGCCCGTACCACTGTAATTTCTTCCTATCCATTACGTCGTATATTCTTTCTTTAATTTCCATTCTCCTTATTGCTTCGGTGTTCCTTATCTTATCTTTCCTGGAGATTCTTGCCGATCTTCTCCAAAAGTCCATCTCTAGAGCTTGTAATTTTTTAATGTGCTTCATGTTAATTGTCCAGGTCTCCGTTCCATACAGAACCACACTCTCTAATATGGAGTTGTATATTAATTTTTTAGTTCTGCTCATTACATTCCTGCTCCATAAGACTGAGTTAAGCATCCCAATGACCCTCCGTCCGCTACTAATTCTTTTATTGATTTCTGACTCAATATACACATTAAATAATATCGGGGAGAGGCAACAACCCTGTCTCACTCCCTTCCCAACCACTGCTTCTCTTTCATGTCCCTCGACTCTTATAATTGCCATCTGGTTTCTGTACAAATTTTAAATAGCATTTCGCTCCCTGTATTTTACCCCAGCCACATTCAGAATTTGAAACAGAGTACTCCAGTCAACATTGTCAAAAGCTTTCTCTAAGTCTACAAATGCTAGAAACGTAGGTTTTCCTTTCCTTAATCTAGCTTCTAAGATAAGTCGTAGAGTCAGTGCTGCCTCACGTCTTCCAATATTTCTACGGAATCCAAACTGATCTTCCCCGAGGTCGGCATCTACCAGTTTTCCATTCGTCTGCAAAGAATTCGCGTTTGTATTTTGCAGCCGTGGCTTATTAAACTGATAGTTTGGTAATTTTCACATCTGTCAACACCTGCTTTCTTTGGGATTGGAATTATTATGTTCTTGAAGTCTGAGGGTATTTCGCCTGTCTCATACATCTTCCTCACCAGATGGTAGAGTTTTGTCATGACTGGCTCTCCCAAGGCCGACAGTAGTTCTAATGGAATGTTGTCTACTCCCGGAGTCTTGTTTCAACTCAGGTCTTTCAGTGGTCTATCAAACTCTTCAGGCAGTATCGTATCTCCCATTTCATCTTCATCTACATCCTCTTCCATTTCCATAATATTGTCCTCAAGTGCATCGCCCTTGTATAGGCCCTCTATATACTCCGTTCACCTTTCTGCTTTTCCCTTCTTTGCTTAGAATTGGCTTTCCATCTGAGCTCTTGATATTCATATAAGTGGTTCTCTTTTCTCCAAAGGTCTCTTTAATTTTCCTGTAGGCAGTATCTATCTTACCTCTAGTGAGATAAGCCTCTACATCCTTACATTTGTCCTACAGCCATCCCCGCTTAGCCATTTTGCACTTCCTGCCGATCTCATTTTCGAGACGTTTGTATTCCTTTTTTCCTGCTTCATTTACTGCATTTCTAAATTTTCTCCTTCCATCAATTAAATTCAATATTTCTTCTGTTTCCCAAGGATTTCTACTAGCCCTCGTCTTTTTACCTACTTGGTCTTCTGCTGCCTTCACTTCTTCATCCCTCAAAGCTACCCATTCTTCTTCTACTGTATTTCTTTCCCCCATTCCCGTATATTGTTCCCTTATGCTCTCCTTGAAACTCTGTACAACCACTGGTTTAGTCAGTTTATCCAGGTCCCATCTCCTTAAATTCCCACCTTTTTGCAGTTTCATCAGTTTTAATCTACAGTTCATAACCAATAGATAGTGGTCAGACTCCACATCTGCCCCTGGTAATGTCTTACAGTTTAAAACCTGGTTCCTAAATCTCTTTTACCATTATAAAATCTATCTGAAACCTGTCAGTATCTCCAGGGTTCTTCCATGTATACAGCCTTCTTTTATGATTCTTGAACCAAATGTTAGCTATGATTAAGTTGTGCTCTGTGCAAAATTCTACCAGACGGCTTCCTCTTTCATTTCTTATCCCCAATCCATATTCACCTACTACATTTCCTTCTCTCCCTTTTCCTACTACCAAATTCCAGTCACCCACGACAATTAAATTTTCGTCTCCTTCACTATCTGAATAATTTCTTTTATTTCATCATACATTTCATCAATTTCTTTGTCATCTGCAGAGCTAGTTGGCATATAAACTTGTACTACTGTAGTAGGCGTGGGCTTCGTGTCTATCGTAGCCACAATAAGGCGTTCACTATGCTGTTTGTAGTAGCTTACACGTACTCCTTTTTTTAATTCATTATTAAACCAACTCCTGCATTACCCCTATTTGATTTTATATTTATAACCCTGTATTCGCCTGACCAGAAGTCTTGTTCCTCCTGCCACCGAACTTCACTAATTCCTACTATATCTAACTTTAACCTATCCAGTCCCCTTTTTAAATTTTCTAACCTACCTGCTCCATTAAGGGATCTGACATTCGACGCTCCGATCTTAGACCGCCAGTTTTCTTTCTACTGATAACAACGTCCTCCTAAGTAGTCCCCGCCTGGAGATCCGAATGGGGGACTATTTTACCTCCGGAATATTTTACCGAAGAGGACGCCATCATCATTTAACCATACAGTAAATCTGCATACCCTCGGGAAAAATTACGGCTGTAGTTTCCCCTTGCTTTCAGCCGTTCGCAGTACCTGCACAGCAAGGCCGTTTTGGTTATTGTTACAAGGCCAGATCAGTCAGTCATCCAGACTGTCGCCCCTGCAACTACTGAAAAGGCTGCTGCCCCTCTTCAGGAACCACACGTTTGTCTGGCCTCTCAACAGATACCCCTCCGTTGTGGTTGCACCTACGGTATGGCTAGCTGTATCGCTGAGGCACCCAAGCCTCCCCACCAACGGCAAGGTCCATGGTTCTTGGAGGGATGTGAGACATAGCAACTACGAACAGAGAAACTTAAGGGACCAGACAGAGCTGGAAATTTTCTGTGCTATACTATACCACACGTTAAAAGAAATTTGATTTCAATCACAAACAAGGTAAACGGCAATGCGCCTTCTGCCTTAACTACGACGTTTGGCGGCATGGAGCCGGTCCCTGGTAGCTGTATGAATACTATAGAAACACCGTTATTTCTGTTCCCATTAATAGGAGATAGATAGCATGGAAATACTTTAACTAATAAGCAGGTACTACAGCATTTGAAATCACAATAACCAATTTTATTACCTTAGTCAGTATTGCTAACAATAGGCTCCGTACAGTTTTAATGCACTATCTTCGATATTTCGTCTTAGATGCACACACAAGTTCTTACATTGAGTGAACAACAGTAATATTATATGATAACTAATCTGTCAATGCGGAACGCGCCACATACACGTCCGGCGTCTTTAAAAAATGTATCAGGACTGTGGTAACAGAAAAGGATTACAATTATTCAGCTGTCAAAAACTAAGAAACACAAAATATCTCCATCGATACAATTTATGAACAATTCGTATTCTGCGCCGTGGCGCGTAAGATCTTCTTTGACATAAGGAAGGTGGTCGCTGCGCGGCGACGATTTTTTCACAAATTGTATCGCTTTTATGAGCCGGCATGGTTAGATTATCGAATGTAAGTTTATTTATGATACCGAAACATATACCAATATTACAATTTGGGGCTATTTTTATGGTTCAAATGGTTCAAATGGCACTGAGCACTATGCGACTTAACTTCTGAGGTCACCAGTTGCCTAGAACTTAGAACTAATCAAACCTAACTAACCTAAGGAAATCACACACATCCATGCCCGAGGTAGGATTCGAACCTGCGATTGCAGCGGTCGATCGGCTCCAGAATGTAGCCCCTAGAACCGCACAGCCACTCCGGCCGGCTGCTATTTTTATGTCCTTGATTTTTAGCTAATGTTCTGCAATTCCTTATTGTATATCTTTTTGTTGTATGCGTGAAATTTATTAAGGAGGTTGTTTAGTTTCTTGTTTCAGTAGTATGTGGCACTGTTAACATTGTCTACTACAGAACGTATAGAAACGAATTGTTTCTGTATCTTGGGGTCTCCACGGGGCTTAGGTGTTCTTGGGTCCATGGGAACTCATGTCCTTTTTTCATATTCAGTAAATATTGTATGACATGCATTTACGGTTTTCTTGGTTTGGGCTACAAATTTCTTTGTGGGGTTTCTATTGATTTGTGTGACACCATTGCTACCAACGAAATCGTTAACTTTCTGTATGTAGTCATTTTTGTTTATGATAGTAGTCTCAAATACACAATGATAACAACCCACAATTTCAAGTACAAGATTAACATCGCATAACAGTTGCTTGTCGCATACAGAAACCTCCAGACTAAGACACACAGTCCCGAAGGAGTCACCGAAAAGTATAAAGAAACTTGATTCCTGGCCAACTCACACCGGACAGAATTAACAATCTTTAAGTACATTGTTAGATGTGTTACATGATGATCAGTTAGGCGTTAGGAAGAGTAAACTCTGACGTCAATTCTGACGTATGAGGTTGATAATAGAAGCAAGACTAAGGAAAAATCAAGACGCGTTCATAGGACTTGTCGACCTAGACAAAGCGTTCGACAATGTAAAATGGTACAAGATATTCGAAATTCTGAGAAAAAAACGCTAAGCTATAGGGATAGACGCCGGTTGCGGTGACCGAGCGGTTCTAGGCGCTTCAGTCCGGGACCGCGCGATTGCTACGGTCGCAGGTTCGAATCCTGCCTGGGGCATGGATGTGTGTGATGTCCTTTGGTTAGATAGGTTTCAGTAGTCCTACGTTCTAGGGGACTGATGACCTCAGATGTTAAGTCCCATAGTGCTCAGAGCCATTTGAACCATTTTTTTTTATAGGGATAGACGGGTAACATACAATATGTACAAAAGCGAATAATAAGAGTGGACGACCAAGAACGAAATTCTCGGATTAAAAGGGATGTAAGACAGAGATGTAGTCTTTCGCCCTAGTGTTCAATCTGTACATCGAAGAACCAGTGGAGAAATAAAAGAAAGGTTCATATGTGGGATTAATATTCAAGGTGAGAGGATATCAGTGATATGATTCGTTGATGACGTTATTGTCCTATGTGAAAGTGAAGAAGAATTACATGATCAGCTGAGTGGAATGGACAGTCTAATGAGTACGGAATATAGATTGAGAGTAAATGGAAGAAATACGAAAGTAATGAGAAGTAGCAGAAATTTAACGTAAGGTTTGATGGACATGAAGTAGATGAAGTTAAGAATTCTGCTGCTTGGGAAGGAAAATAACCAATTACGGACGGAGCAAGGAGGAAATGAAAAGCAGACTAGCCCTGGTGAAGAGAAGTCTACTAGAACCAAACGTAGGCTAAATTTGAGGAAGGCATTTCAGAAAATATGCGTTTTCGGCACAGCTTTGTATGCCAGTGAAACATGGGCTGTGGAAAAATCGGACCAGAAGACAAGCGAAGTATTTGAGATTTGGTGCTACAAACGAATGTTGAAAATTAGGCAGACTGGCAAGGTAGAGAATGAGAAGGTTCTCCGCAGAAACGGAGACGAAAGGAATATTTCGAAAACGCTGGCAAGGACAAGGGACAAGATGATAGTACATCTGTTGAGACATCAGGGACTGACTTACATGGTACTAGAGGGAGCTGTAGAAGGGAACAGGCTGTAGTGGAAGACAGAGATTGGAATACATCCAGCAAATAATTGAGAACGTAGGATACAAGCGCTACTCTGAGATGAAGAGGTTGGCACAGGAAAGAAATTTGTGAATTTGTGGCTGGCTCCATTAAACCAGTCAGAAGACTGATGACTAAAATAAGAAAGAAAAGGAAAACATAGTACTTACTAAACTGTCTTCATAGATAATTTCAAACAAATACCAAGAAGTGCAATAGCTTCAGGATTCTAGGCAGGAACAGGATAATACTGTCATGCTGCTAATGGCAGCTAACAAGTTGTTCATTACATCTCGGCGTGTTTAGTACACCACAACTGACTGATGTACGTCGTAGACAGGTTGCAAGGGAGGAGAGCCGTTCCTTGCCCACTAACTTACCGGTACCAATCTACATCTACATCTACATCCATACTCCGCAAGCCACCAGATAGTGTGTGGCAGAGGGTACCTTGAGTACCTCTACCGGTTCTCCCTTCTATTCCAGTCTCGTATTGTTTGTGGAAAGAAGGATTGTCGGTATGCTTCTGTGTGGGCTCTAATCTCTCTGATTTTATCCTCATGGTCTCTTCGCGAGATATACGTAAGAGGGAGCAATATACTGCTTGACTCTTCGTTAAAAGTATGTTCTCGAAACTTTAACAAAAGCCCGTACCGAGCTACTGAGCGTCTCTCCTGCAGAGTCTTCCACTGGAGTTTATCAATCATCTCCGTAACGCTTTCGCGATTACTGAATGATCCTTTAACAAGGCGCGCTGCTCTCCGTTGGATCTTCTCTATCTCTTCTATCAACCCTATCTGGTACGGATCCCACACTGCTGAGCAGTATTCAAGCAGTGGGCGAACAAGCGTACTGTAACCTACTTCCTTTGTTTTCGGATTGCATTTCCTTGTGGTTCTTCCAATGAATCTCAGTCTGGCATCTGCTTTACCAACGATCAACTTTATAATGTCATTCCATTTTAAATCACTCCTAATGCGTCCTCCCAGATAATTTATGGAATTAACTGCTTCCAGTTGCTGACCTGCTATATTGTAGATAAATGATAAGGAATCTACATTTCTATGTATTCGCAGCACATTACACTTGTCTACTTTGAGATTCAATTGCCATTCCCTGCACCATGCGTCAATTCGCTGCAGATGCTCCTGCATTTCAGTACAATTTTCCATTGTTACAACCTCTCGATACACCACAGCATCATCCGCAAAAAGCCTCAATGAACATCCGATGTCATCCACAAGGTCATTTATGTATATTGTGAATAGCAACGGTCCTATGGAACTACCTTGCGGCACACCTGAAATCACTCTTACTTCGGAAGACTTCTCCCATTGAGAATGACATCCTGCGTTCTGTTATCTAGGAACTCTTCAATCCAACCACACTATTGGTCTGATAGTACATATGCTCTTACTTTGTTCATTAAACGACTGTGCGGAACTGTATCGAACGCCTTGCGGAAGTCAAGAAACACGGCATCTACCTGTGAACCCGTGTCTATGGCCCTCTGAGTCTCGTGGACGAATAGCGCGAGCTGGGTTTCACACGACCGCCTTTTTCGAAACCCATGCTGATCCCTACAGAGTAGATTTCTAGTCTCCAGAAAAGTTATTATACTCGAACATAATACGTGTTCCAAAATTCTACAACTGATCGACGTTAGAGATATAGGTCTATAGTTCTGCACATCTGTTCGACGTCCCTTCTAGAAGACGGGGATGACCTGTGCCCTATTCCAATCCTTTGGAACGCTACGCTCTTCTAGAGACCTACGGTACACCGGTGCAAGAAGAGGGGCAAGTTCCTTCGCGTACTCTGTGTGAAATCGAACTGGTATCCCATGAGGTCCAGCGGCCTTTCCTCTTTTGAGCGATTTTAATTGTTTCTCTATCCCTCTGTAGTCTATTTCGATATCTACCATTTCGTCATCTGTGCGACAATCCAGAGAATTAACTACAGGGCAGTCTTCCTCTGTGAAACAGCTTTGGAAAGACGCTGCAGGAAAACGTGGGCCCCCATAGTCCAACGGTCAACGGTGTTCATTCGCTGCAATCGCCAGGACGCTGAGTACAAGGGCACACCCGTACAGCTCCGTGTCCGACACAGCACACCCCAACACACAGCCCCCATCTCCCAGCAAAGATGATACGATGTGGATGAGTGTCGAGGGAAAGCGCACCCAGGTGGCACCAGCAAAACCTCGCGCGCGTCCTCACCGAAGCCGTCACGTCTCAGAGGCCTCCCAGTCGTGTACAGAAATTTAGACGTCACATCGTGTGAGGTCATATTGACTCTAACGTCGAAATGGGCTCACCCGGCAACACAAGGCACTTTAACGAAAGTGGAAAAGACCGTGTGTGTCAGCCAGCGAGCGGTTACAGCGCGCAACGTGGCCCAGACACAACATCTGGATGACTTCATACGAGGAAGAATCATCGAGAACTGGATGAAAGACAAAGTGTGACGAGTGTAGCCTACGAATCTGCTTCTACTCACAGCATCGGGTCACTTCCATGTGGAGCGTCCCTAATCACAGGCACTGCTGGTAGAAAAAAAAAGGTGGCGTTCGACCGAGGTCAACTACAGCAGCAGACGACCGCTACGCTTTGCAACAGGCAAGAAGGGACGCACTTTACATAATGACTGAAATTTCGACCAGCTTTCGCAGTACTGTGAAGTACACAGTCCTGGGCTCCACAGTGGCGTAGTCTCTTAGCCGGCCAACCAGTAATTCGTGCTCCGTTGACAACCGCACGCACATCGGCTGCACCGTTTGCGATGGTGCCAAGGGCATAGTAACTGGACCAACGAGGAGTCTGGTCCTGTGCTCTTCTCTAAGGAGAGCAGATTATGTCTCAGTAGTGCTCCTGGACGTAGCCACCTATATAGCGAGAGGTGTGAACACGTGTTACACCCAGGAACATTGTCGAATGAGATTTTTCTGGTGGTCAAGCAGTTGTGATGTGAGGAATCACAATATTACATGAGTGCACTGACCTCCAACTCTTTGTACACCTTACACTCACCAGCAACTGTTGTTATGACACAGTATTTCTTTCCCACATGCGTCTTTTGCCTTGAGCAGTACCATCAAAAAATGAATGGTCAAGAAATGGATGGCTTGGGCCAGTAAATCGCTATCTTTGATCCGCTTTCCCCAAAACATTGTGTATGATCGTTGCAGATTAACGCCTACGTATTTAGTTGAACGTACAATCTTTAGATATATCGTATAATCAGATTAAGAGCAGCCGACCAGTTGCAAAGGATAAAGTAATCTTTACCTAGGTTTCAATAGATATAAATCTATCTTCTTCAGAAGACGGCAGTATTACATTAATATGAAGCGATATGTCCTTATCGTTTTTACAAACATCTGCCTAGTTTCATTAGTCAAATAAAACATAGCCCTGAGAACAGGGTTTGTCAGACAAATAAAATAGGTACATGGAAGTTGGAGAGCGCATTAGTCGCTTATGCGCTCTCCAACTTCCATGTACCTATTTTATTTGTCTGACAAACCCTGTTCTCAGGGCTATGTTTTATTTGACTAATGAAACTAGGCAGATGTTTGTAAAAACGATAAGGACATATCGCTTCATATTAATGTAATACTGCCGTCTTCTGAAGAAGATAGATTTATATCTATTGAAACCTAGGTAAAGATTACTTTATCCTTTGCAACTGGTCGGCTGCTCTTAATCTGATTACGTGGAACCGTTGCTGTAGCGCAGCTATGTTTAAAGTACTGATATCGTATAATCCTAATTTAACTTTTTTTGTACTCACGTGGAGGAACTAACACTTTTCCTTATTAAGAAACAACTGCCACTTTTTCCGCCATTCAGATGCGTCGAAGTCATTTTGCATTTGGTTTTGCTCTTATGATAACTTTACTAGACTTTAAATGACAACATCATCTGCAAACAATGTCAGAGGTCTGCTCACATTGCCTCCTAAATCATTTACGTGGATTAGGAATATCTGCAACTTCCTGGGGAAAGCCGGATATCACTTTTGCTCCGTCAATTACTACATACTGTGATCTTTCTGAGAGGAAATCACGGATCGAGCAGCACAACTGAAGCGACATTCCATGGGCCCACAGTTTGATTAGAAATATTTTGTGAGTAACGGTATCAAAAGCCTTCTGCAAATCTAGAAATATATTATCAATTTGAATTCCCTCGTCGATAGCATTCATTACTACGTCCAAATAAAGAGCTAGTCGTGGTTCACAAGAATGATATTCTCGGACTCTATACTGACTGTGTGTCAGTAGACGGTTACCTTCAACATAATTCATTATGTCCGACCACACTTTTTCCAAAATCCTACTGCAAGTCGACGTTGGTGATATGGGTCTTGAGAAACCTGGTTAGTAGGCATAGAAAAAGCAAATTTCGATGGAATCGATATTTTATAAATAAGTTTAAGCATTAAAGCGTTGTGTGAAACCTTGGAAAACTTCTGAAACATCTAAATCCAATTACTTCCCATTTTATACCTTTTACCGCTGAAGAAGTTGAAACGCCCGCTAAATCACGCAGAGCTAACAGGTAATTAGTGTTGTGGAAAGGACCAAGGGACTTGCGGTCGGATTCATTTCACAATTGTAATTTATTATCATTTAGTTCACAAATACAGTTTTGAAGGGATTAAATTTTCTTCGCGTCTGAAGGCCTCCAAACAGATGCTTTAGAATAAGTTCAATTTCGAAAAGAAATGACACACAGTTAAATTTACGAATAAGATAAATCGTATACATATATGAGATCAGCATGCGGAGCGTCTGAAGGCCGCCGGATTAAGTCTTCAAAAGTCCAAATGTACTATGATGATTACTGAAGGCAGAAGGCCACAATGTTTTAAGATGCTAACAGGACTGATGGCCCACAAGGTGCACGGAAAGAGATAACCAAACGCAGTAAGATGGCTGAAGGCCGCTAAGTTAAATTCTGCCAATTAAGGAAATGTATATTGCAACAATCGGGAAAACAATACATTAAGTTTAAAAAATCAAGGCCCAAAAAAGTTACAGATATCACTATCCCCTAACAAACGTGCGTGTGAACTGAGCTGCCAAAACTACACACTAAGTTGGGCAGCAACAACCGGTGAGGAAACGACACTGCCTAAAAATTACGTTAGCGGCCAGGGCAGGTAACCAGAACACTAACGGTCACAAGGCAGAAAATTCCACTGGTTCACTTAACTACGAAAGAAGATAATACGGTTAACTTCACCGAAACTGAACACTGCCTGAATTTACGTTAGCGGCCAGGGCAGGTAACCAGAACACTAACGGCCTCAAGGCAGAAAATTCAGCTGGTGCACTTAACTATGGATAAATTAATTTAATCAATTGCACCTGGACATCTCGAACACTTCACTCGTTGTTGCTCACAGGAAAACCTCCGTAACAGCAATGCCGTAACCAACAACGTAATGCTCAAACCACTTAACCTTCACGTCCTGGGTCGGCGAGCTACGACGCTCGTACCAATCGGACAGCTCCAGACAGACCCCGACACTGCCCAGGGAGCGCCAGCGGCCCAGTCGACTACGCCGCACGGAGATGTCCGCGGACCAACCGACCGACGAACAATCCACCAACGGTCAGGCCTGGCTTAAGTGATGCGTGGCGGCATCGGTCGGGCAGGCGATGTCCACGCAGGGCTCACAGCTGCTGCAAGCCGGCCAGTGGTTGGCCCGGGCTGTGCTCCAGACGCGCTGCAACTACCTGGCAGGACACAACTCACGACCCGAACCGCCGCCGTCAACTCTCCTCCTCGCACGTTCCGACTCACTCCATGACAGATGACAACCGGGAAGTCAGAGCAGCCGAGCAAAGATCCCATCAGAGGGCATACATCGATAAGTGCTAATAGCGCCGATGACGGTGAGGCAAAACTGCAACTCAGTAGAGCCAGTAATTTAAATCAACGTGGTGAGATGGCACAAATGGCTCTGACCACTATGGGAATCAATATCTGAGTTCATCAATCCCCTAGAACTTAGAACTACTTAAAATTAACTAACCTAAGGGCGTCACACACATCCATGCCCGAGACAGGATTCGAACCTGCGACCGCAGCTGTCGCGCGGTTCCAGACTGAAGCGCCTAGAACCGCTCGGCAACCCCGAGCAGCCAACGTGGTGCGATGGACATACGTTAAAACAGGGTGTGAAATACCAAATGGTGGGACGGCGAGCCATGTTGGGCTCAGACGTTGGTGATATGGGTCTCTAATTTAGCAAATTACTGAAGAGTCAAGGAATTTTACGACTGAATTATTCTAAACTACAATAATAATTTAGCAATGATGAAGAGTTGACTGAGGTTTAAGAGAATCATCCGAAAGAACCATTGTGGTTGGAAATAGGATACCGATGTACTGAGGAACTTGAAGTTCGCTGAGGATATGGATATTGCGATAAGGTAGACTAGAGCCGGCAGTTCAGCTGAAGATGAGTGGACATATCTAAAAAGTGCAATCACAGGTGTTTGACTGCCAGACATATGTACAAGGAAGGTAACTACGAGGACACGTTAGGTAACAAGCTGTACTTCAATTGATCGACGTAAGAACAAAGTACAAAAATGTTCACGGAGAAACAGGAATACAGCAATATAAACACCGTAGTCAGGTAATAGGAAGTGCAGGAGAGTCAAGGAGAAGTGGCGGAAGGAAACATGTAAAGAAACCGGAACAGAAATGAGCGTCGGGAGGACTGACTCAACATATAGAGAAGTCAAAACAACCTTCCGTGATATCAGAAGCAAAGACGGTAGTATTGTAACAAGGCCGCTCCCATTCCAAAATACCGTTATCCATGATGGCGGCCATGACGTCAGAGTCATTATGAAATGTTTTCATAACACCGTCACCATTCCAAAGCATCGTTAGTCGACAACAACAAGGTCGCACGCAGTGTATCCGGCACGTGTTGACTCTCTAGTCTTTATTACCGTAGCGGGTTGTGACGTAGAGAGAGTTAGCGCCATCTCTCTCTATATCGCAACCCCGCGCATACATACACGCGCTAGGCAGGACCTATATAAATCAATGCACGACCTACCTCACTCTCACACTGCTCGTATACTTCATTCATCCAATACTTGTCACGTCTTCGTAATTAAACGTGTAAAAATGAAACGATCACGAATCGCCAGTGACAGCAGCAGCAGCAACGTGCTCATGTGGACGAAGTTCCATTCCCTGGTAAGCACATTTTCAGTATTCTGATATCTACACCCTTTAACTCTGTGTATGAGTGCTACGTATCTTTTATAATGCTCTCTATAAAGATCGTTCATCCACTTGTTCTGTGTGTGTTCCGGCTTACGTTTTTTACCCTTTTGAATCTCTCTCTCTATAAAAATTGCTTATCCACGCCTTTTTTTTACCTCTAACTTGGGTGTCTGAATCTTTTATTTTAAGTGTTACATTTGTTTTGTACTGCTCTCTATAAATATTGTTCATCCACGTGTTGTATGTTACGTGTTATACCCGTTTTCGATCTCTCTCTGTAAAGTTTTCTAAGTCTTTTAACGGATTCTGTGTTTGTGTATGTGTTAAGTCTTATATCCGTTTTGGACATCTCTATGTAAAGAATGACTTTCCACATGTTGTATGTGTTATAATTAATTTACCGTATCCGCTATAAAGATAGAGCTTCCACGTGTTGTGTATCTGTTATATTCGTTGTGCAGTGCTCTTTGTAAATATTTCATTTCTTTCCTTTTTTTTTAAATTTGCTGGTCCGCTTATTTCTCTATCACTTAACTGAAAGCACACTTCCCTTTCCATATGCGATATTATATTCAGTCTTCTCCATCTTTCTAAATTTCTTCCAGCAAATCACGGCTGATCTAGACAATCAGATCGAGATGGAAAGGGCTCAAGCGCAGCTCGAATGTAAGTACATTTATAATACAATCATACTTCTTAAACTTAAATAATTTCATCTAATATATACCCGTTTCCTGATTGTATACATTTAGTCCTCACAAGCCGGTCTTTTCTTTGTAGATGCGCCTAATTCAGCATTCGGTTCAACCACCCAAAACGTTCAAGGAGGCGGCGGTAGCGTTCAAACGGCGCCCGCCACACAGGACACTCAGTCTTTAGAGGAGGAGGAGACCAACCTGCCTGACCCGTTTGAGGAGGAGATCAACCTGCCTGAGTGGTTTGAGGATCTACTTGATTCTGGCAATGAGTTGCTCAAACCATGGAGTCAGAGCGGAGAAGGTGAATAATTTTGAACATTAACATTCCTTCACATAACCACCATTATCTACTCTTATTGTTATTATTTATCGCTCTTTTAAATATAAATCACTAAATTAATTTTTTTCCTTATTTATCTTACAGGTATATCACACGGCGTAGGCCGTGTTCCTAGAGCGGTGGTTGCGGGGGCGGGGCTCGGGCGCACCGAACCGCAAAGACAAGCCGCGCCTTGCGTAGCCCCTATAAGGGCTTCGCGGGAGACGGATGCAGAACACGCGCCAGCTCCTCCCCCAGCGCTGTCGCAACCGTTTGGCTGCGCAAAGCAGCAGCTCGCCGCCGCCGCCCACGCAAGGTATGCGTTCCGAGACGTATACCTCTCCCCGCAAATGATGATGATTACGATCACCCATCACCGGCCCATTCATCTATCGGGTGGACTCCTAGTTGTAGCAACAGTAATAATAGTTATTTCCTTATGGCTAGCGGTAGTTCTCTCCCCCGACCTATCGATAACGACTTCGATCAGAATAACGGCGTAATGACTCCCTTAGAATACTCAGCAGTTGCTAGAGCGTTTGAGGGGCGAATCTCTTTCACCAGAATTGAGAATCCAGGCGGGAGGTATCGCGATCCTGTAAGGTTTTTGGAGGCGTGCCTCCCCGTCTTGGAGACCGAGCTCCTCAAACTCTTAGAAGATCCGGAATTTAACGCCTTTAAATGCACTGCTGTGTTATGCTGTGAACTGAGTCACCCCCCTAAACATCAAGGTGACGCGGAGACGGCTACTGTGCATTATATATGGGGTGACAATGGCGTTATTTCTCGGAGCACATCGATTGCTGAGTGGTATCGAGAATCCACCTTGAGCGCTATTATGGCCCGATTTTCCGAGATGGAAGTACGTGGATCCGCTAAAGCGCTCAGCAGTATACCACACCTCGACATCCATATACATGTCTATGATCCAATGAATGGAGGGTCCAGTTATATTAAACTCCCTATAGATATTGAGAAAAAGCAAGCATGCATTAATGTTCAAAATAAGTATGATAATGCGTGTTTTGCATGGTCAGTCCTGGCTTGCGAGAGAAATTACAATTACAAGCATCATCCCGAGCGTCCCAGCAGTTACAAAGTCAAAGATATTAAGAGACAGTATAACTTTGACGGAATAGAGTTCCCTTTAAGAATCCATGACATACCTAAGTTTGAGGCTCAGAATACCGCAATATCGGTCCACGTTTATGGCCTGGAGAAGAAAAGCAAGTCAGATGAGCAGAACAAGCATACAGTAGTAGGCCCCCTCCATTTCTCAAAATTTGCAGGTGAGCGAGAGTTGCATGTCAACATGCTGCTCTTCTCCGAACGTGATAATTATCACTACGTCTGGATCAAAGACATGTCCCCACTCATTTCCTCCCAGTTAAGTAAAAATTATCGTAAACAACATATTTGTATAAGGTGTTTGAATTATTTTTCATCTCATGAGTTATTAGCAACACATCTATTAGATTGTGCATGCAAGGACCCGGTACGTGTTGTTATGCCCACTGAGGAAAATAACTTCATTAAATTTAAAAATGCTCGCCACCAGCAGCGTTGTCCGTTTGTTGTGTACGCTGATTTTGAATGCTTGCTGGCTCCTATTACTCGTTGTGAAGGGAACCCCTTAGCCTCACACACAACCTTCACACAAAAACACGTACCTTATGCGGCTGCGTTCCAAGTTGTATGCGCATATGATTGTAAACTTAATAGCTATCAGTCTTATGTAGGGAACGACCCGGCGGTTTGGCTTCTCACAGAGCTTGAAAAACTTTCTTGGCAAGTTCACAAGCTCTACAGCATCAATATTCCCATGACCAAATCAAAGGAAAATGATGACTTGTATGAAAAGGCTGTTAATTGTCATATTTGCGGGCTGGTCTTAGATAGAAAAGCGGAGACTCCTCGTAGAGACCATTGTCATCATACGGGTAAGTTCCGCGGTGCAGCCCACATTGCATGTAACTTGAAGTATCAGTTACCTACACACATATCCGTCTTTTTTCATAATCTGAGCGGGTATGACGCTCATTTTCTCGTTGAGCACTTGGCTAAGTTCGGTATGAAGAATGATCAGGTCAATATCCTGTCTGAAAGTGTTGAAAAGTACATTTCTTTTTCAAAACGAATGACGCCGAAAATTACGCTCCGCTTCCTTGACTCTCTACGATTTATGCAAACTTCGCTTCAGAAACTGGATGAGACTTTACCTCGGAATGACATCCATATCGCTCGATCTGCATTTACCGATGAGGAAAAGTTTCAACTTGCGACGAGGAAAGGAGTTTTCCCGTACGAGTATCTTGATAGTATGGCAAAACTCAATGAAACCAGGCTTCCCGACATAACTTCTTTTACCAGTACTCTCACTGGCGATACCATAACTATCACAGATTATGAGCATGCCGTTAATGTCTGGCAGGAATTCAACATCCCCAATTTGGGAGAATATGCAAGGTTATACATGGACGCGGACGTTCGTTTGCTTGCAGATGTTTTCGAAAAGTTCCGGAGTGTATGTATGACCACGTACTCTCTGGACCCTGCCTTTTATTACACGGCACCTGTGTTGTCCTGGGACGCTATGCTAAAAAAAAAACGGATTGCAACATTGAAATTTTGACTGATGCTTCAATGCTTCTATTTTTTGAGCGAGGGATCCGCGGTGGACTTTGTCAATGTGTTCACAGACACGCCAGGGCAAATAATCCGCGGATGGGTGTCGAGTACAACGCATCCCTTGATTCTAGTTACATTTTGTACTTAGATGTTAACAATTTATATGGGCATGCTATGAAGCAACCGCTGCCGGTTGCCGGGTTCCAATGGGTGCCTGAAGACGAATTGAAGGGATTAGGTGGACAGATAATGGGTCTTGCGGCCGATTCTGATGTAGGGTATGTGCTTGAAGCAGACATCGCGTACCCTAATAATTTGCATGGAGAGACAAGCGACTTGCCGTTATGTCCAGAGCAACAAATTCCAAGAGGAAGCACCATCCCTAAACTGATGGCCACTGTTGGGGATAAGCAGAGGTATATTATTCATTATCGTAACCTCCAGCAGTGTCTCAGATTAGGAATGGAGCTCATTAAAATCACCCGGGCAATCTCCTTCAAGCAATCCCCCTGGTTGAAGGAGTATATTGAACTAAATACCGAAAAGAGGGCGGTCGCGAGTAATGATTTTGAAAAAGACTTTTATAAATTAATGAATAATTCCATTTTCGGGAAAACTATGCAAAATGTAAGAAATGAAGGCGATATTTTTATTAGAACCGCATGGGAAGGGCGTTACGGCGTGAGAAAATGTATAGCCAGGCCAAATTTTAAGCGTGCCACCATCTTCAATGAAAACTTTGTTGCTGTGGAGATGTCGAAGACTGCAGTAGAGTTTATGAAACACATCTATTTGGGGATGCGTATACTCGATATCTCCAAATTCTACATGTACCGATTCCACTATGAGTTTGCGAAACCTCATTTCGTAGATCCAAAATTACTTTATATGGATACAGACAGCTTTATCTACTGGATCAAGAACTGTGATCCATATGAAGTAATTAGGTGCAATGGTAAAGAATTCGACACCTCTTCTTATGAGGTCAATAATCCTTATGATATTGTTCCACAGAACAAGAAGTTTATCGGTCTCATGAAAGACGAGTCGAATGGTTTACCAATTGTAGAGTTTGTGGGACTGAGATCGAAAATGTATGCATATTGCACAGTAGACGGGAGCACTCTGAGACGGGCAAAGGCTGTTAGACGGATCGCGTCTCGTGCGCTTACGGTCGAGGACTACCTGCAGTGCCTGTACGGTCGTAGCGTTGAAGGCGCTCATCCACACATGGTTCAACAAACTAGCATTCGATCACGAGCTCACGAGGTGTACACTGTGCTGCAGTCTAAAGTCGGACTGTCTCCTCATGAGGATAAAAGAGTCATTTGTGAGGATGGGGTGGGAACCCTCCCATACTCACACTATTTACTTGAAACGAAAGTAGAGGTGGGGTACTCTGGTTGAGTGATAGAGAGGGAATGAGCGTGTGAATGTTACAAATGTGGGCTATGCGTGGAAATAGTATGGCTCTTTTATCATAGTGTAAATAGTTGATGAGAGTGTTTTGTTGCGTCTATCAGTTTGCGCGCTTCCATGCATGCCTGAGTGTGCGAATGAGCGCGAACTTGCGTTAAGTGTGTGTGTATGTAAATATAATCATTATTTTTTCAAAGAAAATCATAATAAATAAAATTTAAAAAAAAATTTAAAAAGTCTTTATATCTACATATTGCTGACCATTATTAATATATATATATATATATGAAAAGGCTATAAATTTAGCCAATTAACTTCTGTATGAACAAAAAATCATAATAAAATTTTCTCACGTAATATATGCATCACTTCTAGTCTTTATAGAGCTTAGATTTTAGTTTGTAAGTTTCACCTACCGCTAGCCATCCAGTCAGAACTAGTTTTTAAGTGTATGAGTTCCACTAATTAAATTCATTCTATATGTTCAATTGCTTGTTCTAGCGGAAAATGTTTCTAGACGTCCACTTTAAAGAAAAATATATATGTTCACCTTGTTCTTGTAGTTGAAAATCTTTAAATCGACTTACTTGGAAAAAAATATACATTCAATTTGTTGTTGTTCTTTTCGAAAATGTTTAGAGCCATTGACTTGAAACAAATAGGTTTGGTATTAATTAAAAGTGCTTTGTTTTTCTGGTGGAACTTCATTAGCGATATTAGTTACTTTGCAAGATAGGGTAGTACCTCTGCATTAGCTTTAAAATTACATATATAATTTATCTGAAGAGAATGCTTATATATATTTCTTAATTATCCAAAATTGTTAAAAAAAATTATCTAAAAAGATGTGGAATTTCATATTTTTGGTTAAAAACCAATCTTATATCTGTAAACTCATATTTATATATAATGTGAAAAATGTTAAATTCTGAATTCAATAATAAACTCAGTTATTTCATTCTAAAAAAATGTTGTTATTATTTGATACCCTAATAATGATTACTCTTTTTATTAAAAATATTATAAATTTATTTATGTGTGTATGCAGAATACGTACATACAGCCACATCGCACTGCATAAAGTTATAAGGTTTCCTGCTTTTAATCACAAGTGCCGGACTTCTGCTAGTTGTCACGAACACACACAGCCCACTGCAGCGCTATCTCTTACAGTCCTACGTCAACAGATACTTTAGAGATCGTAATCTGACTCATCGCTTTCCACAGCGGCCGCGAGGCCGGCGACTGGTGCAACCCCCTACCAAGCGTCAGCGGCTGCGCGTGTCTGTCGATTTCGACGGAGGCCGCGAGATCGGCATCTGACGCATCCGCGCCTAACTATGACAGTAGGCTCATTCCACGTCAAAGGCCGGGGTATGTGTCTCTCTCGGACAGTTCCCTTCATATACAATATAAAAAGAATAAACTTACAATACTAGGGACGTTGGATGTCATAGAAAGAAAAAACACTCAATCTTATAAATTATTATTTATTTCTAATAAAAGTGAAAAGTAATTTTACATTCTCATATGCAGATACAAAAGCACTTTTTTGGTAATCGTTCTTCAGTCGTTGGATGGATGGACATCCGTACCATTCAAGGTCTTGAATAGATGCAAATTTAAATATTTGACGCATCCAGGAGGTTTTGTCCTTTCCCTTCACGTAAACGATGGTGTCATTGTGATCGAATAATTTAAGTGCGATCACCACATCTTTATAGGGTATGCCGGGATCATCCCAGTGAATTCCATGATAAAAATTAGTTAACCACAATGCACTGGTCCGTGTTTTACAAGATTTCACTTGCGTCAACGGTCTTGGTGATCGAATATTTGCGGAGAAGGTTTCAATTATTCCTGCGTCTTGTGTGTAGGCCACAAAAGCAACTTGTTTAAATACGAACTGTCTTCGCTTTCCATCATGGAATCCTTGAACATCTGCAATGATCTTCACAGGCTGAGTTGCCATCGTCAAATGATCAATGCACAGGACAGCATATTTTCATTTATACAGCTCGTTGCACAACACCTGTGAGCGGAGAGTAATTGATTATTCTGTCGTGTAGGACTAATGCATATGCAGCGGTGTGTTCTGGGAAATTTGTCGATGATTCAAATTCAATTCGAACGTCTATAGGTCCAGACTTAATTATCTCATTCTGTTTAGAGCAGTCTATTACAATGATCGGTGAAAGCTCTTTGAACTTACGAGGACTCAGTAGACACCCCCCTCCCTCTCCTTCAGCAATTTCATAGTAAGAAGGACGAAACCTTGCATACATGTCATACGCGAGGCTATATACATTTTCATTCCATTGCAGATGTAGATTTTCATATGGGTAGAATTCTGAATTAAGGTAGACTTTGGCGTTAGTTAACTTGCAGTTATCGAACACGGTGGAATCGTTTGATGTATTTGCTCTTCTGTCAGTCTGAAACGCAAGTATAATGAATCTGGGTGTCTCGATATGACTGGAGGTCTTAATAGCCCATGTTTGTCTGCTCGCGGTCGGTAACACTGGATACTCAAAGATCTCCCATGAGCGGAAGGTCAGTGACAGAAATGTACCTGAATTCAACACTTTCAAAAGCTTCAATCGTTCCTCGTCGGATACAATGACGTGAGGCATTTTCCATATTAATTTGTTGATTGTGATCCTATTCTCTTCTTGAGCTCCTTGAATGTACGAGTTATTGTCTGTCGCACTCCGCACGAGAATAAGTTCCTGTTTAGCGTTCATAATAATCTGTCTCATATCCTCACAATATCCCATAAGTATTTTTAGAGGTATGCATGCAGTAAATCGCTTGTACTCCTGGGGTGTTCTACCCTCCGCATCGTCTATGAACCATCCAGCATTTTCTAAACTGTGCAGATCTGCTGGTGATGCCGAGACGTATGTTTCAAGGGTCGATGTTAGACCAACACTGCGTGTACGATCAATCTCAGAACCATTCAGTTCATAGCGAATCTCTTGGAAGAGGAATGCCAATGCGTTTCGTGTCAGCTTTGACCCCACCGTATCGGTGCCATCAGTTTTCTTGAATGACCCTTCGAGATATATGAAACTCTTGCACGGAAGAGTGAGTGTGTCCTGGTGCTGTATGACAATCCTGATTTCATCATTCTTGTTAAACGTGGTTGAAGAGTAAGATTTATGAGAGAAGTATTCTTGACGTATAATTCTGTCATCATACTCTACTGGATTGGTTATATTGAGTGATGACGTCATTGCATGGTTTGAGACCAACTGATTTAAGACATTCGTAGTTCACAGGTGTTATCAGTTTGCTGTTCAGTAGCGAAGTGGCGCGCTGTGTATTGCGTGCAATTGTTTTATACCGCAAGCCCATCTTGTTTTAGATGTAATCGTATAATGATTTCCTCACCGCGAAAGTCGACAAGTTTATTATTCTGATCCACGATACGCAGCTCCAAATAGCCCAATGTCTGAGCAGTCACTGGAAGGTATATTGCATTGGCAGGTGTCTCAACAATCTTATACCCCGCTGCAACTGAGGGGAAGAATCCGTAAATAGTGTGAATGAGAGTATCGTTGAGATAGGAATTCGTAGCAATGTTACACTCGACACGTATTGTGCTGACTGGGAGTATATCCACAGACTGACTGGACTTGTAAAATTTAGTTGGATCTTTCTTCAAAATCTGCCCTTTTGTGAATCCAAGCAGGGGTCCTATTGAATGTTTCTGGCTAAAGTCAATCGTTGCATTTAGAGTCCTTATTTCAGATTTAAGTGTATTGATGTTTGCACGTAGTTCAATACCTTTTCCAGACTGTTTTAAGAGTTCGTTTAAATCGTCAATATCGTATGCACCAGATTCTATTTCAAGAATATCTTTTTCACCAATAATATCGAGATGCAGTTTATTGTTAGTGTTGGTGATATTCGGGATGCTGTTGTACGTCTCCAGTCCAATCAATGCAACACTCCATTGACCTGCACTCAAATCAATTGGTGGGAAGTAATTTGCACGCAATACAGATGACCGTCCTTTCAACGTCAAAGTGTACGACATTGCATCTGAACGTCAACTGATGAATGAAGGTTTAAACATCCTTCTTATATACGTTAGTTCTTGTTCTTCTTCTTCTTCTTTGTGAACGTCAAGAGAAAGATGATGCAAAGATGCCCGCAGAGGTATGTATTAAAGTCCTGATACCGTTGATAATTGTATAGTACATGTCTTCTGTGAGTGAAGTATTGCTGTAATTCTTCGGGTGGTTGCAGGTCACCAAAGGAGTCGAAATAGTAGACTACCCCTGCGTCTTTCATAACGTACGCCACACAGTGGGTGCCAGGACCTCCGACAACATCTAAATTCACAATACCGCATTCACCAGTTTTCCACATAGTCTTAGGTAATGTATCCCTCATAAACACACCACGGAATCTTGGTATCTTGAATTTATGTCTAACAAACTTAAGAAGGTCTGTATTTGTGAGTGGTCGATCTGGTAGATCCGCTATTGGGCTTTTTTTTTATTTATGAATAGACCAAGACCCTTCTTATACTGTTTCAAGTATAGGACTTTTCCAATGACTGCTGCTTCCATCATGCGGTTATGTCTTCTCGCCTCTTCTAACTGGGTTTGACTGTTCGAGCGATAGCTGCAGCCCCACCGGCGAGCGAACCTACCGCTGAGAGCGCGGAGAGGGCTGGGATGAGAAAAGGAATAAAACCGCCGGATGTCTTGGGTATTGGTAGAATGCGAGGTGCTTTAACGGATCTTCTCGTTGGTGATTCTTTGTCCTTCATTGCGTTTTTAGCTGCATACATCGCTGTCAGGATACATTTCTTCAAACAACCCTTCTTGTTCTTCATGTCTAGTGCGCGACGTGCAGCGTTCATAACGCGCTTGAAATTCATCACTCCTAATCCTAACTTGATTTTTCCGCGCATTGTTTTATCAACTGCGAATGCCGCGATGCGTTGACCTATACCAATATCTTTTCTTTTCCGTATCGCCTTAGCTTTATCAGCTAAAATCCTATCTGCAATGTGACGACTTGGTAGATCTTTATTTTCTTCGTATGCAATGTCGTGTTCCATGCACGCTTCGTCAAGCAGATTCACTCCCTTATCACCTCGCGCCAAGCGTTTCTGAAGCTTTGTCCCAGGTCCGCAGTAGTTATACCCCGGGATGTGTAATTCCAAAGGTAGTTTGTCCAGAACACCACCGCTTCCTCTAATGTGCCCTCGATCGCGCATGTCAGGCTACTGTGGTGGTTGTGGACGATGAATGTTCATTATATAGCAAATCCCTGGCATCAATCCAACTGTTTTGTGTAGCAGGAAAACCAAGCCATTTGACTAGGGCTTTATTTCCAAGTCGTCTTATGACTCTCTCCACGAGAAAAAGATCTGGTTGTGAGCTCTTCTGCATCTCCTCAGTGTAGAAGGAGCCTGCAGTTTCTTCACCTTTACTGTCTTTCAATAAATAAGTTCTAGGATTCGTTCGCTGCACATTTGAAACTGTAAATATCTCAGTTGACCAGTTCGGTAGGTATGATTTCTCAAATGCGGTCTTGTGTTTTGAGATACGCACCAAATCACCTACATTAAATTTCTGTTTGCGTGGATCCAGTATCTTAATGTGAAAGTATACCGTATCCATGAGTGTGTTATCACGAACATCGATTGGCCGCATTTTTATTGTGCTATGTTTGGTTCTATTATATTGAGCAATTATTTCTGGGAGTATATCTGTCCATTTGTATGAGCCACGAAGGTTAAACCGCATCCACATTCTGCCTTTTATTGTTCTGTTCAAGCGCTCTACGATACTTGCCTTCAGGTGAGTGAATGTCGAGTAGTGATGTATTCCATACCGCTGCATCACTGTCTTGAAGTACCTATTGTAGAACTCACCACCATGATCGGTTTGGAGATTGTCCGGGCATCGATTGGTTCCTATCTGTAGCAAGCGTTCAAAAGCATCAGCGACATTTGGTCCGGTTTTTGTCTTGACTGGTACTGCCCATGCAAATTTGGAGTATGTATCAATAACAATTAAAATGTATTTGAAGCCATTATTCTCATGTGAATATTGTCGCATATCTACAAGATCAGCTTGCCACAAGTCATCCATCCCTTTAATCATGACATGCCTGCGCGGGTATGTTTTGCGTGCTGGTTTGTGTAGTTCTCGAACTATGGTCTCCATACTTATTCGATGATACCTCTCTCTCGAAGCTCAGAGATTATGGAGACAATTTCATTGGAATGAGCTGTATTACCTGCAGCAGCTGATGCCATGAGCAGACGTAGTCGATCTATTAGTTCGTTGGGGTCGTCATAATATATATACTGAGGGACTCGATTGTTCACTGTCTTAAGACCGATATCAATACCATCTCCGCTGCTGGCACCGTTGTTGTTGTTTTGGTCTTCATGTATTGGTTTTATAATGGTTTTATACTTCCTGTTGGTTAGGCTTTTGGTGATCTTGTGTACACCAGTCATGTGTAGTATTTGACGGTACGTGTCCTTATCACTAACTGAATAATTTATAGGTTTTTTAGTTGGTCTTAGGAAAATAAGATTCATTGAGCCTGGTGTTCGGTCAAACTGTCTATTAGCTATTTGTAGTTTGTCTTCTGTTACAGTTATGGGATGCGTGCCCAACATGTATGGTCTTCCCGGGCTAACGCCGAATGTTCTATCTATCTGGCCTGGTGCGTGACTAATAATGAATTCATCAATGGCTTGACTGTCGTTTTGGGTCGTTTTTGTTTTTGGTGAGAACTGTCGGAGAGACTCAGTAACGGGCTTAAAGGTCTCTCTTAGTGTTTGCTGACGATCAATATACCCTAACCTAAGCAACTGTAATTTCTCTCGGACTGCTTTACGGGCTTGAATGACTTTCTGTTTGGTCGTCGACATCTCAACGTATACTAATCAGACGTCTCTGCGACATGAGGCTTTATATATGCATTCATTTTCTTCAGCTTCTTAGTATGATCACGATCGCCCTTATCGACAACAATCAGGTCTACATCTATTTTTCCCTGAATATGATCGACCTTTTCAGTTAAGTCGGTTACTTTCTTACTGACTTGATTAACTAGCTCATTTAACTCATTCACCATTCTCAGAAGGGTTTGGTAATAGGTGTCTAGTTCCCTGCGCATACTTGCAACTTTAAGAGTCATAGCTTGAATTTTCGCTTGCATGTACAAGCGAATGTTCTGTCTGTGTACACCAATCATCTCAGGTTGAGAGGTGGACATACGCGCGAATTTGTCCATGGTATGACGTAGACTGATGTGCTAACGTCTATTACCTTGTTACATATGCAAAAATTCTTGAAAGTTTCGTCTGTATCTAACATCATACAGTTTTCTTGTTTTATCAATAACGAGAAACCCATACTGTGAATGGTTCCAACAGTCTGCACATATCTTTAAGAAATCATTGAACGACATATCCGTCCCCACATGTGCTTGGTAAATGTGTCTTAAATTAAGATTGTCTTGCTTGAAGGCTATAATGAGATTTGCGTTATCCCTAACAAGTTGTTTGGGGATTCTGGAATATGTTTGACTTAGATAAAATACGTCAGCACCCATATGGCGACCGAAAGAGAAATATTTGCGAATTTGGTCTTGGTTTTCTACTGCAACATCGTCAAATATGAATACTGTGTTTGGTTTTGTTTCTTCAGGTGGGGGGATATCAGAGCTTTCACTGAATGTTGTGTATGTAACGCCATCTACACCTCGAAATATCTCATGCAATAGCTGATACTTGGGTTGAAAGAGTGTTTTTGAGAATAGACAGACATGTTCAAATCGGACACCTTGCACATGAGTTAGCAGAGTCATGAGGACATTAGTCTTGCCGCAGTTGGATGGGCCTACAATAATTGCTCTTATATTATCGGGAAGGAGAATTCCGTTTTTCTTGTTCTTCTTCTTCTTCTGCTCTTCACTTGAATCTTCACATGACCAGTCACCGACAACAAAGTCCTTGTGGTGAGGGTGCTTCACCCAGCCAGCCATGATAGTAAATGAGCCATGTACAAACAAGTACTTGACATATATAGAAAATATAACTGAGAGGATAATAATAATATTTGTGTGTAGCCAGTATAGTTCGATCAATTAACCGATTGAGCTATACTGCCTACACGAGGAACAGATGTATGAAGAGTAAGATGGTCATACTTTTGAGTAGAATTAAAAAATTATTGGATCAATTTGATTATAATAGGAGTGGTGGTCTGAAATAAAAGAGAAACAGGAGATAAGATTAAACATAAATTATTTATTTAAAAATCATACATTCGATGTACTATTTCTGAGGTGTTATCATAATCTGCACGTTTCTTCTTAAAACCTGTACAATATATACCAAATAATTCTCTTTGGTTGGCAATAAATTCTGCACGTATCTCACGCAATCCGATAGGTGACTCTGAGTACTCTGGTTTTTGACACACGCATTTCAATTGGATATCTGTAGTTTTAATGGCCATATGCGAACGAAGATGTTGCTCAAAATCGTCAATATGTATATTATTAACACGTAGAGAGTTTTTAACATCACTATATGCTGCCTCTATGCTAGGAACCCAACGATTCAGTCTCTCGAGAGCAAACCGTATAGAGGAGTCTAGGTTGAATAATTTGGTAACTGACGGATGCCTTAGATAGACGCTGTCGACACCTGATTTAATGCATGAGGCGCAGTCATCATATACAATAGTAATGGAAAGTGTGACATCGGCAAGACGAATTTCTGGTGGGGGATGAGTTGGATCATATTCGGTGGTCATTTGTTGATTGATGTAGCGCCCTGCATGACAGATCCCGGCCCAGTCGAACTCGGAAATCGGGACTTTAACACTTTTGGAAATATTTTCAATCTCCATTATAGCTTGGATCCCCCAGACATGATGGACGTCTATAGCAATGTTCACACGTTTGGAACCACTGGAGGTTAAATTATACGTCGTGGTGAATAGCGTAGCCGCACTAGACGTATTCTTTTTATTTACAGTATCTAAACTCGGTGGTTGCACTATCACGGGAGTGTTCGATTGTGATGGGTTATATGTAGGCATCCAGTACTGACCACCATTTAGTTGATCTTTAACACCACCAGTGGTTGAATTCGTTGTGTGGTGAGCAGATCGAGCGTCTTCATCACACAAGTTGCTGAGTGGGACGGAGAGCAGCATCTCCTTGTCCTGCTCCAACATGTGAGCTACAGGATCCCACGTGGTCGCTACTGGATCAAATGAGTGGGCTGTCGCTGGTGTAGGTCTGGATGAGATGGTTAACGAAGCTAATGATCATGTAGGTTCGGACGCGTCTGCGGAGCTAAGCATGGTTGCGTTTGACTCTGTTGAAAAAAGAAGATGAATGATTAGATATTAGCGAATAAGTGAAAACATTGAATAATAAGGATAATGAACGAGATAGAATAATCTGAAATATGATACTTACTTTTCCGTTTGATCCTGTTCTGAGTGACAGCACTGGAGGTCGACTGGTGCTTCATGATTGTTCTTCTTAGTCTCCCGCTGACTGAGTGACCAAGACTGAGGTCCCGGAACTTAACCTATATATGTCCTACAATGAGGTCATAGGATAGTTGAATCCTATTGGTAGAAGTCGAACATGTGACTCAATTAAGGGATTGTATTGGATACAGCCATTTCCACCACCCCACAAAACCATCAGCTGACTTGATGACAGATTACTCTGGTGGCGGTAATAAAGACTAGAGAGTCAACACGTGCCGGATACACTGCGTGCGACCTTGTTGTTGTCGACTAACGATGCTTTGGAATGGTGACGGTGTTATGAAAACATTTCATAATGACTCTGACGTCATGGCCGCCATCATGGATAACGGTATTTTGAAATGGGAGCGGCCTTGTTACAATACTGACGGCAACATTAAAACTGCATTCGGAAATTACAATGTTACACGCAGAAGACAGATGCAGTACAGGAATTCATTAAAACAAAAACCATTGTTTAAAAATTTGAATATATGAAGTAACTGAGTAGATAAAAAAATTTCCAAACAATGGGCATAAAGAAATCCACCCCTTTCCCCGCCCTTGGTACTCCCACTCGACTAGTGGACTCCCTGTGCCTTCCACATCGACTTCAATCTCTTCTCAAACGACGTCACCGAAAACGTTCTTCTCTCCCTCCACCCCCCCCCCCCCCTCCATAGAGGCCTTCAGTGAATTTTCAGCTATCCGCTCTCTCCTGAGAGACTTGTGATAAAATCTATGAGGCTCCTGACGTACCACCAGACTTCAGGAAAAATATCATCCACTCAATTCCGCAGAAAGCAATGTCAGATAAATGCGAGAACTAGCGCACATTCAGCTTAAGAGCCCATGTTTCAAAGCTTCCGACAAGGATAATATACAGAAGATGGAAAAGAATTTTGAAGAGCTCCTGAAAGACTTTAACGTTAAGAAATGTCACCAGAGAAGGAATTCTGACATTGGGCTTGAGAATGGAAGCAAGACTGAAGAAAAATGGACACGACATAGAAAAAGCGTTCGACCAAGTAAAAATGCTCGAAAATATGAGAAAAATAGGTTCAAATGGTTCAAATGGCTCTGAGCACTATGGGACTTAACATTTGAGGTCATCCGTCCCCTAGAATTTAGAACTACTTAAACATAACTAACTTAAGGACATCACACACATCTATACCCGGGGCAGGATTCGAACCTGTGACCGTAGCAATCGCGCGGTTCCGGACTGCAGCGCCTAGAACCGCGTGACCACCAAGGTCGGCGAAAGATAGGGGTAAGCTAAACGGGAAAATCGGGATAAAATACAGTATGAGGGACCGATAAGACTGGAAGGCCAACAGCGAAGTACTCTTATTAAAAAGGACGTACAACAGGCATACAGTCTTTCATTCAGGCTCTTCAGTGTGTACATCGAAGAAGCAAAGATGCAAATGAAAGAATGGATCGAGAGTGTGATTAAAATTCAGAGGGATAAGATTCGCTGATGACATTGCCATTCTCAGTGGAAGTGTAGAATGCTTACAGTACCGACTGATTGCAGTGGATAAACTAATGACAACAGCATATGGATCAACAGGGAAGCGGAAATAGACAAAAGTAATGGGAAACAGCAGAAATGAAAATAGCGAGAAGCTGAATATTACACTACTGGCCATTAAAATTGCTACACCTTGAAGATGATGTGCTACAGACGCAAAATTTAACCGACAGGAAGAAAATTCTGTGATATGCAAATGATTAGCTTTTCAGAGCATTCACACTAGCTGGCGCCGGTGGCAACACCTACAACGTGCTGACATGAGGAAAGTTTCCAACCGATTTCTCATACACGAACAACAGTTGACCTGGCGTTGCCTGGTGAAACGTTGTTGTGATGCCTCGTGTAAGGACGAGAAATGCGTACCATCACGTTTCCGACTTTGATAAAGGTCGGATTGTATCCTATCGCGATTGCGGTTTATCGTATAGCGACATTGCGGCTCGCGTTGGTAAAGATCCAATGACTGTTAGCAGAATATGGAATCGGTGGGTTCAGGAGGGTAATACGGAACTCCGTGCTCGAACCCAACGGCCTCGTATAACTAGTAGTCTAGATGACAGGCATCTCATCCGCATGGCTGTAACGGATCGTGCAGCCACGTCTCGATCCTTGAGTCAATAGATGGGGACGTTTGCAAGACAACAACCATCTGCACGAATAGTTCGACGACGTTTACAGCAGCATGGACTATCAGCACGGAGACCATGGCTGCGGTTACCCCAGACGCTGCATCACAGATAGGAACACCTGCGCATCGACGAATCTGGGTGCACGAATGGCAAAACGACATATTTTCGGATGAATCGATGTGTTACGACCCGTGGCTCTATCCTTCATTCGATCCCTGCGAATCCCCAAATTACAGCAGGATAATGCACGACCGCATGTTGGTTGCCCTGTACGGGCCATTCTGAGTACAGAAAATGTTCGACTGTTGCCCTGGCCAGCACATTCTCCAGATCATTTTCCAATTGAAAACATCTGGTCAATGGTGGCCAAGCAACTGGCCCGTTGCAATACGCCAGTTACTACTCTTGATGAACTGTGATATAGTGTTGAAGCTACATGGGCAGCTGTACCTGTACAAGCTATCCAAGCTCTGTTTGACTCAATGCCCAGGCGTATCAAGGCTGTTATTAAGGCCAGAGGTGGTTGTTCCGGGTACTGATTTCTAAGGATCTATGCACCCAAATTTCGTGAAAATGTAATCACAAGTCAGTTCTAGTACATTTGTCATCTGCATTTTTCTTGGTGCAGCAATTTTAATGGCCAGTAGTGTAAATCTGGTGATCACGAAATAGACGAGTGTAAAGAATTCTGGAACCGTCGAAGGTGGATACTACTAACCCATTACGGACGGAGCTCGGAGGACATAAAAATTTGATGGTCATGTAATATTCACACCTTTCAGCTGCTGTCTTCATAGAAATTTGAATTGCGACATTCGTGTTTGAGAGTATTTCGTCTGCCTCATACATCCAACATTCTTTGTCTCGTCTGTCTTCTGACTTGTTTGATGTGGCCCGCTACGAATACTTCTTCATCTCTGAGTATCACTTGCACCCTACGTCCTCAATCGTTTGCTGCATGTATTCCAATCTCTGTCTTCCCTTACACTTCTTAGCCTGATGTCTTAACGCATGTCCTATCATCCTGTCCCCTCTTCTTCTCTGCATTTTGCATGTGTTACTTTTTTCGCTGATTCTGCGGACGCCCTCCACATCCTCATAAATCCATATAATTTTCAACTTTCTTCTGTAGCAGCGTATCCCAAACTCTTCGATTATCATATGTTGTTTTCCTGTGCCCAAGATTCACTACCATACAGTGTTGTGCTGCAATAAAATATTCTCAGAAATTTCTTCCTCAAATTCAGACCATGTATGGCACTAGTAAACCTATCTTGGGCAGGAATACCCTCTGTACCTGTGCTAGTGTGCTCCATCCATCAAGGGTCACTTTGCTTTCGCTGTAGAAGAATTCTTTAATTTTTTCTGCTCCGTGAACCCCAACTTTTTTGTTAAGTTCCTCGCTGTTCTGATTTCTGCTACTCCTCATTACTTAAGTCTTTCCTCAATTGACTGTTGATTAATATTCTGTACTCATTGGACTGTTCATTGCCGGCTGGAGTGGCCGAGCGATTCTAGGCGCTACGGTCTGGAACCGCGCGACCGCTACGGTTGCATGTTCAAATCCTGCCTCGGGCTTGGATGTGTGTGATGTCCTTAGGTTAGTTAGGTTTAAGTAGTCCTAAGTTCCAGGGGACTGATGACCTCAGCAGTTAAGTCCCATAACGCTCAGAGCCATTTGAACGATTTGACTGTTCGTTATGGATTCTAACAACGGTAGACTGCTGGTGCGTAACTCATTTTCTGTCTCGGTGATATTTCTCGAGTTAGGCGTATCTCGCTATGTATTGTGTTCTCCTTTGGTGTTCTACATTTGTAATATCATTTTGTGATTATGTAGGGGTCATAGTCATTTGTATAGGCTATGGAACGAACGGTGTTAAGTTTCCTTTGAATGGCTGGTGTTTGTAATGATAGGTTATTTAACCTATTAATTACTGACTGAAAAAATGCTAATTTATGAACCTTTGGATGACAGGAACTGTCATTTATAACATTTCCAAAACTGGTATTCTTTCTACAGATGCCAAATGTGTGACTACTGTTATCGTTATGTAGCCTATACATATGATTTTGACCCCAACATAACTACAAAATTATACTACAAATGTAAAATACCAAACCATAACACAATACAATGAGAGATATAGCTGTTAGTTACATTGAATAGATGCTGAAATTCTTCTTCATATCCACTGAGGATAGCACTGCTATCAACGAATCTTATCATTGATATCCTTTCACCCTGAATTTTAACCCCGATTTTGATGCTATATTTTATTTCCGATCATTGCTTCTTCGATGTATAGAATGAACAGTAGGTGCGAAAAACTGCGACCCTGTCTTTCATTCTATTTAACAACTGCACTTCGTTCCTTGTCTTCTGATCTCATTGTTTTCACTTGGTTCTTGCACATATTTCAAATTCCATCGTATATCCTATGTAGAAGGTGACGGTCTTAATAATTTTGAGGGTATGTTATCTACTCCGTGGTCCTTGTTTTGACTTAGACAGCTCAGTGCTACCACTTCAGGTTCATCTACCATCTCTTCCATTTCATCATCATCATCATCATCATCATCAGCCAATTCAATCATTAAATGATGTGGCCTCTTCGAGTCGTGGATTCAGGTAGGCTTTCAGCAGTGTTCTCCAAGTGGGACGGTCTTGGGTAGTTCTCTGCCAGGTGTTACCAGCGATCTTCTTGATGTCTTTGTCCCATCTGTCTGGTGGTCTTCCTCTAGGCCTCCGGTGCTCTCTCGGACTCCACTCCAGCATTAGCATCGTCCATCTGTTGTCTTTTCTTCTTGTGACGTGGCCAGCCCACTGCCATTTCAAGGAACCTACTGTCTCTAAGATGTCGTTCACCTTCGTCACAGACCAGATGTCATCTGCCTTTTTATTATCCCTTCTTGCATAGCCCAGCATTGATCTCTCCATGGCTCTCTGTGCTGTCCTAAGTTTCCCTTTTGTAAACGAGTTCAGTGTCCATGTCTCGCAACCATACGCCATCACAGGAAGAATGCATTGATCAAATACTGCATTCTTCAGATTTACTGGCATTTTCGATCTGAATACTGTTGAATTTTTCCCAAATGCTTGCCAGCCAAGCTTGATGCGTCGATAGATTTCTGGCCTCATGTCTCCCTTCATAGCCGGCCGGAGTGGCGGTGCGGTTCTAGGCGCTGCAGTCAGGAACCGAGCGACCGCTAAGGTCGCAGGTTCGAATCCTGCCTCGGGCATGGATGTGTGTGATGTCCTTAGGTTAGTCAGGTTTAATTAGTTCTAAGTTCTAGGCGACTGATAACCTCAGAAGTTAAGTGGGATAGTGCTCAGAGCCATTTGAACCATTGTCCCTTCATATTTGTAATCTGGCCAAGGTATATTCACTGACCTCTTCTAATAGACTGTCCTTGACTTTCACATCTCCAGCTGGGACCCATTTGTTGGACATTACTTTTGTTTTGGAAAGGTTCATGTTCAGACCAACTAGCTGACATTCCTATGCAAATCTGTAACTAAGTTTTGGAGCTCTGCGAAGTCTTTGGCCAGTAAGGCAATATCATCAGCAAATCTCAAGTTGGTAAGCTTTCTTCCATTAATTCTAATTCCTTTACCTTCCCAGCTCAGCTTTGACATACCCATTTCCAATACAGTTTTGGGGAGATGCGATCGCCTTGCTTGACACCCCTGATGATGCGGAATTCTTGAGTTGATTCGCCGATATTAACATAAGCTGAAGAATTCTCGTAGATTTTTCCTGAGCACTTCAATGCATACTGCTCCTCCTCCATGCTCACTCAAAGCTTGGAGGACAGCTACATGTCTAACGGAGACAAATGCCTTTTCAAAGTCAACAATTATGAAATTATAGTATTATAAATAACGTAAATAACGAAACTTTTTCGCCACTCACTCTCCGTCACTGCCCTTTGAGTGACTTTCTGATGTGAGTACAGAGGCGCCGCTCCTCCCACCCTGTGTAGGCGGTGCGGCGCACCTACTGGCGGGCGGAGTCGCCTGTACGTGTAAAGAGTGCCAGGCAGCCGCTGAAAGACGCCGGCGCTCCTGAATTTTTGTCACGCGCTGTCTCCACCGTGACCTCCATCCCCCTGCACCCTCCCACCCCCCGTCCCCACCCATCCTGTGCTGCTCGTTATCAAATTATCCCCCTCGAAGGCAATCTCGCCCGCTGCAGGCCCGTCTCATTCGCTTCCTGCCCCAGGCGGGGGCCGTCCGCCGCCCCTCTCTGTAGCGACCGCCTTCATCAGCTCCCAGTTCAGCTGCTACCAGCTTGCTCAGGCCTCGGCTTCTCCACCCGCTCATCCCCATCCTCCCCCTCCTCAACCCTCAACGCCACGAACCCCTCAATACAACATCTCAGGCGGCCAGATCGGCTACCGTGTGTACAGACAATTTGACGGGAAACGAAGTGATATCACGAGATTCTGCTGAACATTCATCTTTCGTGAATATCGTCTCCGTTTAACTTCTTTGCTCGTCTTATAGACTGAGCAAACAGTGGTCTCGATTCTAGAAATCGTTTCCTGCTGAACATGCACTTCTGCCTGCTCAAATAGTAATGGACTTTTGGAACACTTAACAATTATTTTCTTATCCGTCTTTCCAGACGTACCTCGAGCACCGTTTAAGAATACACTGACGGAAAAATGCTGCGACACCAAAAAAATAAATAATGCAGAAGAACGTATTTTTGGCCTTCATTTGTCTAAGAAACTTTTAAATGTGTCCCGAAATTACGTTACTTTGCACTATGTAATGTAACGGACTACTGAAACTACTGATACCACCGGCTGGCGAGGTATGCGGTGCCGCAATCAACTTGAAGGAGCAAGTGAACTTTAACTACGGAAACTTAAACATATTATTACTTTGTTACAAAACTGTTAATATGTGGACAATCACGAGGTATATTGCCACAGAGCCATATTATAAACACTATTCATTTTTCATACTATGTTTTTCGTATATGTGTACGTGCGATGTGTAAAATATCGATATACAGCCAAGGTTGGCAGTACTGCACAGTTTGTAAGCTCTGTGAACAGGAGCCGATGGTTGGCGGGTGTAGAGACAATGGGCAGTTGGTGTTGAGAAGTCTCGTAATACGCTTGCTTTCAGAAGGTTAAGGATAGAGGGAACGAAATGATGTATTGGAAAAGCAGTTACATTGAAAATTATTGAATATCGTCATGATCAGCATTTATAAAATAAAAGTTGGAAGTTTAAATATGTGTCAGTTCTTATGTGGTGTCACCACCAGACGCCACACTTGCTAGGTGGTAGCCTTTAAATCGGCCGCGGTCCGTTAGTATACGTCGGACCCGCGTGTCGCCACTGTCAGTGATAGCAGACCGAGCGCCACCACACGGCAGGTCTAGAGAGACATACTGGCACTCGCCCCAGTTGTGCAGCCGACGTTCATAGCAATGGTTCACTGACAAATACGCTGTCATTTGCCGAGACGATAGTTAGCATAGCCTTCAGCTACATTTGCTACGACCTAGCAAGGCGCCGTATTCAATTGATATTTATTATATGAAGCATGTATCATCAAGAGCGATGTTCTACAATTGTGGATTAAAGTTAAGTATTATATCAACTACGTACTTTATTTGCAATTCTCAAGATATTGTCCTGTTCCAGACCTCACGTCAGTCAGCGTGTAATTAAACGCGTGCATTTAGGCCTCCTCTAACAACCCAGTGTTGGCGCTTCTGCCAACACTACATCTTACGCAGCAGAATAGACACCCTGGACCACAACTGATTTGACAAACAGCGGATGGCGAGAGTCATCACTGGACCACGAACGTGCAACAACGACCAATAAAGAGAAGAAAGTTATATTACTCTAAATTAAAATTGTGATGATACCTTTCTTTCTCCATGTCTTCAACCCTGTATGTACTCTGTTGTCAGAGCGAACTGCGTGACGGGGACTTGTGGTCCACTAGGCACACCAGGGAGACCACACAGGTTTAAAATGATAATTTGTAGCTTAATATACTACTACTGATAATAATTAATATTTGTCCCCCGGAGAGAGAGGTGCATTACAACTGCAAGATCACAGGTTAATCCAAGTGCGAGATAAGCCATTGAAAATGTGAAATGCTGGTACATTAATAACCACTGTAATCACTAGAATGTTGAGTGCAAGCACGCAGACGTGTCAACATTGTGATGGACAGGTACCAGATGTCAGTTTGTGAGCTAGAGTTCCATCATGTTCCACTTGGTAAGCTGTTAGTGAATGACGCTGGAGTGTCGTCCGATGATAACCCATACGTGTTCGATTTGAGACAGATCTGGTAAGTGAGCACGCCAAGGCAATATGTCGGCAATCTGTAAAGAATATCGGGTTTCAACAGCAGTATGTGGGCGAGCGCTATCCTGTTGGAAAACACTCCCTGGAATGCTATTCACAAATCACAGTGCAACAAGTCGAATCACCATACTGACTCACAACGTTTCAGTCAAGGAATGTGGCGTAACAACGAGCGCGCTCTGCTGTCATACGAAGTCGGACCCCAACCATAGCCCCTGATGTAGGTCCAGTGTGTCTAGCACGCAGATAACCTGGTTTCAGGCACTCAATAGGTCTCTTTCTAACCAACACGCAGCCATCACTGGCACCGAGGCATATCAGCGTTCATCAGAAAACACAACAGACCTCCACCCAGATTTCGAATGAGCTCTCGCTTGACACCAATAAAGTCGCAAATGCTGGTGGTGTGGTGTGAGTGCAATGCATGCCATAGGATGTCTGCCTCGGAGCTGTCCTTGAAATAACCGATTTGTGAGACTTAGTTATGTCACTGTGGTGCCAACTGCTGCCGAAATTTCAGGTGCAAAAGCAGTACGATGCACCAGAGCCATACTCGAAACCTGATGGTTTTCCCTTCCGGCACTGCCACGTTGCCATCCGGAGTCCCGTCTTCCTGCGGTCGTACAGTCCCGTGACCGCCACCGCCAGCAATCATGTACAGTGGACACATTTCTTCCAAGTATTTTTGCAATATTGCAGAAGGAAGATCGAGCTTGTCGTAGCCCTGTTACACGACCTCTATCTGACTCATTGAGGCCTTGAAGGTATTCTTAACGAATATCAACTCATAGCCTCGAATCTCAAAGGCAACTAACGCTCACGACCGATATTGCGTGTATTTAAAGCAAACCCGGCTGCATCGATATAGCGCCCTTCTAGCACCACTCTTATGCGGGGGGTGCGAAATTTGAATAGATATCATCTTTCAGATGTGGCAATAGGCCTGCCAACTTTCGATAATCTCGAACAACTCCTTCTTGGCACTACAATTTTTTTTCAATCATTGTAGTGTACGTTTAAAGCATTGCACCCAATCGTCTTTACTTCTGGTCTTCATATTTACTCGCACATTACGTTACTGATGTTGAAGTTATACAACGCCATTCAGATCAGTCGACCATGTAGTACGTTGTAGGGCTGAAACAGCAGATACACACAAGATTCACTGTGAAAACCAACTGAAAAACTTCGTTCGCTTGGGATGCTTCGTGGAAAAATTACAGGTGCGTCAATATAGCCTGATATGCATCCCGGTTTTTCGTGAGCTACTGCCACTGATGATCCACAGATGTACTACTTAAAACTGAAACGTCCCCTTAGAAAAATTTATGAATTAATGTGCTGATAAACCTCTTACATTATTTGATTTTCAAACAGCTGAGCAAAATTGAACGTACTCAGACATTTCGCTCTTTACTTATTCTGATTAACACTAAACTGACACACAATATTTTTAGCGCAACGCAATCTGACTTTCAATAATCCCTGCAAAAGAAGGGCCCTGACTACCAATAATCGATACCTTTCACGAATCACTTACCTCATAAAAATCTTCGTTACTCGAACTACTGCAATACAACGACCGCCACCACTGCCAGCTAAATAAAAGATTCTAACTACTGAAGGCACTAACCACTGATAGGCATAGTTAGCAAATGAAAGATTTTAATAGAGAACAAACAATGTATTTACCTTAATAGCGTTGAAAAATCATAATATACATAGCAGTTCATGACATCCAGTCTTACACATTTAATGTCTCTGATGGGCACACGTCCAGATCATCCGCTCTCAAAACTCCGCCATCTCTCTCCCCACATCCACCACTGCTGGCGGCTCACCTCCAACTGCGCAACGCTACGCGCTGTTAACAGTCAACTTCCCAACAATACATTAGCAAATTCCAACAATGCAAACCAGCCACAGACTGCACGCAGCACAGTCAGTGACTCTCATATAGAGCGGTACGTGGCGTTACGAACATAAAAACCTAAACAGCCTACGTACAAAACATGAATTGCCCCTTTGTATTTGGCAACGTGATAACACTGAATCTTACTTTGTAGCTGAACCAACTACAGGCCTAAAATGATATAAAACAGGCCATTGGGAATATATAAATCAATTTGATCATGTTTTACCTCGGGCTTTTCTTGTGGATCAGATATTCATTCCTCTGCGATGTCGTCTAAATGTGAAGCTTCGTGGACCCTGGAGACATGCTGTTCAATTGTAGCCTTGCCCTTCAGTCCGGATCAGCGCTGCTGCTACGGTCGCTGGTTCCCATCCTGCCTCGGGCATTTATGTGTGTGATGTTCTTAGATTACATAGGTTTAAGTAGTCCTAAGTCTAGGGGACTGATGATCTCAGATGTTAAGTCCCGTAGTGCTTAGAGCCATTTGAACCATTTGAACAGCCTCGCCTAGTCCCCTTTGCATCCTCTCTTTGATTCGACATTATTTCCGCTCTGAACGTCGAATGTTATCGTCTCTACGGATGGCGCATACATTCCAGTCTGCTGAAGGACATTCACAAATCTGATCGATTCTTGAGTGTTCTCAGACTGGAATTTCAGTAACATTTGATCAGTTACCTTTAGCTTCTGTGGGAGAAAACAGAATCCGACGGCAATACGTATATTACTTTCCTATCGGCCAAATTAAAGGCAACGGCATTACCATTAACAGGGCAAAATGAATTCCGCTGAGAGGTACAGAGATGAGAGCTGAAAGTTACAGTGAGAAAATAGAGGCCCCTACTGTGGTGAGGTACTCTTCTGACATGATGAAACGGAAGTCTGTTTGTGAGACATAGGGGAGGGATTATACGTCGAAAGAGCTCTGGAAGACTTGTAATTCAAGAAGACATAACTTTCTTTCTATGTTTATAAAGTAATTGGCGCAGGCGGCAACTGAACGATTATTCAACTAATAGTGTCGAATCTATGAGACTGAGGACATACCTTCGTACATTTGGGAAGGAATCATCCACACCATCAGTAAGATATCAATGGCGCATAAATGAAAAAGATTTCATAGAACCAGTATAAAAACTCATGTATCTAATTTCCTGTCAAGAATAATTCACAGAAGACAGGAAAATAATACTGAGGATCTGTGAGATGACGATCAGTTTTATTTTACCTAAGCCAAAAACAATAGAAGTGCTATTCCTCTTTAGTTCTTGATATTATAGGTAAGATATCAATATAACATTATTCAAAATATAAAGTATGAAAAGCCTTCTAAGCGCACAATGGCACAACTTGTTGGAAATTTTTTGAATCATAGTCTTAAGTTATATCTAAAGCCGGGTACTATAGAATGTGTGCAAGAACTTAAAGGGATTTATAAGAATGGAAGACCAAGAGTTAAGTGCTTAACGCAAATAAAGTTTCAGGTTTGACAGAAAGATTTAGGATTAGAGCCAGTCAAGGATTCGCTGAAGACTAAGGTATCCTCCTACAAATAGGAAGAACTAAGCTTTTGAATGGACTGAACGCTTTGATAAGCATGAGAAATGGAACGAGACCAAACCAAAGGGAGCTGAATGTAATGAGGCACAATAGAAATGAGGTGGGTGATAATGCGAAATATACTGACCACGTGGTAGATGAAATGAAGGAAATCAGGTACCTTGGAAGCATAATAACGCACGATAGATGAAGCGAAGATGACATAATAGACAGGTCAACGTAAGCAAAGAAGTTATTCTCCGCTATAAATCAGTCCGCTAGTTCAAACTAAGTCCCTAATTTGAGGACGAAAGGTATGTTTGGAGGACATTCTATTGAAATGGATCGTGGGCTACAAGAACATCAAGAAATAGTGTCGTTTGCGCTGTAGTGCTGTATATATTGTGAGGTTGCTACTGAATCAGCGGCATATCCCAGTTGATGTCAAGAAGAGCTGTACCGGGTGGCGTTACTGACACTCAGTTCGCTGCTCATAGAACCATGTGAATTCAGTTATAGGTGTCCCAGTAACAGGTAACTTACAAGTTTAGTTTATTAAACAGGGTCAGCCCTAACATACGTGAAACGTGAATGTTGTTAATCACAAGACCGAAAAAATAGGGAGTTTCATCAAACTACTAAATGAAGCAATGGTCAGTGCTATACCCTGTTTATTATAATTTGCTGTGGACTTTAAGTAAAACACAAGTGAACAAGGAGTTGAAGTATTATGTTCTTTCAGTATCGTATCAATAAAGCTTACAACGGAAATAAAATCTTGGCAAAGGTCAGGTAACAAAGATGAAGTAAGCGTGTAGATATCAACACAACATTTGCGGAGCAATTAAGTTCACGGAAGGCACACGGTGATTGCTGAATGTCAAACATGAATGACAGAAAGAACTGCAGAAAGAATCTTGCAAGCACCCAATATCTTGATTGAAAAAATTTTGAGTTCTAGATTTCTGTTAATCATAAAGTACTTAACTGACTTTGAGACGCACGTTTTTTTTCGAAAAATTGCCTCCAAAAATTCATGTGCTTATGCATGAAATTAATATACAGGGTGATTCAAAAAGAATACCTCAACTGTAAAAATGTGTATTTAATGAAAGAAACATAATATAACCTTCTGTTATACATCATTACAAAGAGTATTTAAAAAGGTTTTTTTTCACTCAAAAACAAGTTCAGAGACGTTCAATATGGCCCCCTCCAGACACTCGAGCAATGTCAACCCGATACTCCAACTCGTTCCACACTCTCTGTAGCATATCAGGCGTAACAGTTTGGATAGCTGCTGTTATTTCTCGTTTCAAATCATCAATGGTGGCTGGGACAGGTGGCCGAAACACCATATCCTTAACATACCCCCATAAGAAAAAATCGCAGGGGGTAAGATCAGGACTTCTTGGAGGCCTGTGATGAAGTGCTGTGTCACGGGCTGGCTGGCGGCCGATCCATCGCCTCGGGTAGTTGACGTTCAGGTTTCATAACCAACCTTTTTTCGTAGGACTCTCCAAACAGTTGATTGTGGAATTTGCAGCTCTCTGCTAGCTCTGCGAGTCGATTTTCCTGGGCTGCGAACAAATGCTTGCTGGATGCGTGCTACATTTTCATCACTCGTTCTCGGCCGTCCAGAACTTTTCCCTTTGCACAAACACCCATTCTCTGTAAACTGTTTATACCAACGTTTAATACACCACCTATCAGGAGGTTTAACACCATACTTCGTTCGAAATGCACGATGAACAACTGTCGTCGATTCACTTCTGCCGTACTCAATAACACAAAAAGCTTTCTGTTGAGCGGTCGCCATCTTAGCATCAACTGACGCTGACGCCTAGTCAACAGCGCCTCAAGCGAACAAATGTACAACTAAATGAAACTTTATAGCTCCCTTAATTCGCCGACAGATAGTGCTTAGCTCTGCCTTTTGTCGTTGCAGAGTTTTAAATTCCTAAAGTTGTGGTATTCTTTTTGAATCACCCTGTAGATAGGTGCAGTGTTTGATTTAAAATTCCCACCAGTCTTAAAAATGGCTACACTTTCGATACCGAGGCGGACGTATGTCTATCTGGCAAAATCAAATTCACCTGGCAGCACCAGTGCACCGATGTTGACGAGCATGACCAGCGAGATTTCACAAGCTTGCTAGCGCTGTATCCCTCCATCCCCACCATCAAAAATCCAATACACTCTTTGGCCTATTATGCGACATTGAAGTCTACTATGACAGTGAACTTGAATTCAAAGTCATTTGTATCATCGGTGGCAAAAAAATATGTTCAATGTGTGTGAATTCCCAAGGGACCAAACTACTAAGGTCATCGGTCCCTAGACTTACACACTACTTGAACTAATTTAAAATAACTTATGCTAAGAACAACTCACACACCCATGCCCGACGGAAGACTCGAACCTCCGGCGGGAGGGGACGCGCAGTCCGTGACATGGCGCCTCAGAAAGTGCGTCCACTCCGCATGGCTATATGTGGCAGTACAATATTTTCGTTAGTAGTTAGTTTCGTAACGGATAAAGCAGAAGGTATTCATATGGTTCGGGCTATAAATTGAGGGTAATAAGAAGTGCAAAAGAACATGGAAACAGAGCAGCTGAGCCGCATTTCGGCCCTCCAACAACAGAAAAAAAAAACATTCGTGGTTGGTAGGCTAGTAAAGAAGAAGTGAAAAAAATGAGGAAGACTGAAGGTGCAAATAGAGAACTGAAAGCAAAATGGCCAAAGTTAGAAGATGAAACATTGAAATGGACTCATGGGCGTCGTCAAAATGGCAATGGAATTAATACAAAAAGGATTTAAATACATGGTCGCGAGCTAGCACGACGATGGGATTGGTTGGTTGTATAGGTTTATGAAGCCTCGTGGACTTAGGATGTGAACCCAAAAACGGAATATCTCAGAAAATGCCTCTAGAATATTGAAGTAAATTATTAGCTTTCCATCGCTTTATTATTCAACATCCAAAGAAAACCAGCGTAGAACTAAACCAAATAGCGAATGTAGACGAAACTCCTCTGACATGTGGTTAACCGAGTAACGAGAAGAAGAAGAAAGTTCGGATGAGTATTTTCAAGGATTTTGAAGGTCAGTGCAGATTTATAAATTAAGAGTATATTTTAATTCTGGATTTGCAATCTAATAATAAACATGGCAAAAATTTTATTTCAAATGATTGATTAATAATTAAGGTGCCTCGTGTATTCCGCAGCGTCTTACAGTCCGTTAAATACGATACCTGAATCAGAAACCTAAGCTCCTTAATATCAGTCTGAAAACTTCGTGTACATCCTATAACTCGATTTGTTAACGCTGAAGTTGCTCACCATACTTAGCGTTACCAGTGCCAGTGACTGATAGCTTAGGTGGCTGGCCTGCATCGAGGGCTGCTCTCCCTTAGGGCCCAGAATCGAAGTCGGTTCCCCGGATGAAATATCACCTGGCGATCCTTAGGTGGAAGTAAGTTCCACAGGGCGCTCCCAAAAAAATTAATTTTTTACCCAGTATTTGCTTGTGAGCCTTGTGCACGTTTCTGAACTCCAATGACAGTGATTTTCCCAAGTACCGACCAACCAGGTCCGCTTGGGTAATATTGTATGTATTGTATTGTATGTTAACCGGGGACCTAGAAACGACGGAGAGACTCCGTCCCCGCCATAGCCGCAGTGGTCCACAACCCCACGACGACTACAGCAGCCCACTTCAGCCCTCCGCCACCCCACACCGATCCCAGGGTTATTGTGCGGTTCGGCCCCCGGTGGAACCCTCCAGGGAACACCTCACACCAGACGAGTGTAACCCCTATGTTTGCGTTGTAGAGTAATGGTGGTGTACGCGTACGTGGACAAATTGTTTGCGCAGCAATCGCCGTAATAATGTAACTGAGGCAGAATAAGGGGTACCAGCCCACATTCGCCGAGGCAGATGGAAAACCACCTAAAAACCATCCACAGACTGGCCGGGTCACCGGACCTCGACACAAGTCCGCCGGGCGGATTCGTGCCGGGGATCAGGCGCTCCTTCCCGCCCGGAAAGCAGTGCGTTAGACCACACGGCCAAATGGGCGGGCTTGAAAATATTAGTTTCTAGTGCTGGAATTGGGAAACAAGAAGCTCCTGCCTCCTACCAACTGTCCTATTTCTCGTTCTAGCTAGACAAACCATATATACGCAGCGATTTCTTTTCTCTTCTCTTGACTTTATCTAGTCGTAGTTGCTCTTACTGACCTTAACAGAGACCCTCTAACAAGATGGTTAACTTGGCGCCAGCCTGACAGCACTGAGCCCCATGTTTTCAAACGCTAAGAGACGGATGGCCTACCGTCTCACTCCAGTTCAGAGACCATATCTTTGCACTGCTTTGGGTTTTCCCATAGTACTGACTTTCTGCAGAGGGCATGACCCCGTGACACTGCGCTCCCGCGGTGTATGTATAGCCGCATCCTCTTGGTGCCAGTGGACCGCTTACGTTGAAAACACAACAGACAGCGCCTCTTTGCGCGAATGTTGCCCCATACACAATATAGCGTTCCCAAACTTTCTAATTGGCTTCTCGTCTGCCTGCCACGGTGGCAGCGTGTGTCCCTTGAAACCACCTACGGCCCACTCTAATGGTCGCACGCTGGCTATCTCCTGTGCTCGTCTGGCATTCAGCTTCACTCGATAAGATTCCCAGCAACATTTAAACAGACCTCGAGAAGAAGAATTTGGTATGGAAGTGTATTAACTGGGTGTGGTAATCACGGACATACTCTTCAATCATACTTATACTTTAATTTAACAATTGGGATTAATTTAGATTGGCTGGATTTATTAAGTTATGAAGTTTAATTATGGTACGTGGCAGCTTTGACGTAAACAGCCACGTAACATTATGGATGCTAAATCTTAAGAGCAGCAATATGATGAGAAATGAGAGGTCATTCGCAGAATTGGTGAACAAAGCAAAATGTGAATAACAGTATTAGAATAAGGGACAGCATGATAGTGAACATGTCATCAGTGAATAACTTCCATGGTACGGGAGGGATGATGATGATGATGTTTGGATTGTGGGGCACTGAACTGCGCGGTCGTCAGCGCCCGTACAATGTCCCAATTTTAAATAGTTCAATTTTTACACAGTTCAATCTAGCCACTGTCACGAATGATGATGATGATGATGAAATGATGAGGACAACACAAACACCCAGTCCCCTGGCAGAGAAAATCCCCTGTCGGGCCGCGAATCGAACCCGGTCACGGGAAAGAGACGGGAGATATTGTACCGGAAGACAGAGACTAATGTGCGTCCAACAAATGATCATGGGCTTTAGTCGTCAATGATGAAGAGAAGATATCACTCGGATAACATCAACGTGCTCAAAAGAAGCATTAAATCAAAGAAAAGAAATCTCCTTGTTGTTGACGATTGACATACATTAAGTTTCGCTAAGCATGTAATTCAGTTCGTAATGTTGATGTCAAGTGAAATGGTACTTGTTATGAACCCATACATAAATAAATGTACCCATGGAAGCTACAAGAAGTCTGAGAGAATCCCTCTAAATGTCTTCTATCCCCCACTGACAAAGAGGTTGGTGTTCCCACTAAAGTGATATCACATGTTGCGCTTAACCTATAAAGAGACACTGAATGCATTAATCTCCAGGTAACATAATTTATTACGCTTTTTTCAAATTCCAATCTCTGATCACAATATCAGATCTTTAGACGATGAGCGGTTTCAGTCCGTAATGACCATCCTCAGATCTTTTTTACACCATGTCTTAAAGTGACACGGCCATAATGGCATCGTGAGAACATATAAATATAATCAGCATAGCATCGTCACATAGTGATATTGCAACATCAGTTGAGTTGCAGTAATCACTATGTCGACGATGTGGCCTATTCTACACCTTACTTTAGATCTATGTGACGATACTATGCTGATTATATTTCTATGTTTTGACGATGCCATTAAGGCCATATCACTTTGGGACATGGTGTTAAATGATCTGAGGATGGTCATTACGGACTGAAACCGGTTATCGTCTAAAGAATTGATATTCTGATCAGAGACTGGAATAAAAAAAAAAGCGTTTTACAGTATTGGATCACTGTTTGTGTACGTGATTATGTCGCAGTTGGTGAAAGACAGTTTATTAGAGTGAAAGTCCGCTCATATATGCTCAGATAGGATGTATTACAATCCCGACATAAGCCAGTTCGACACTGTGGAGCAAACTGAGAAGCGACCTGAGTACTCCCATAAAATTCGCCAAAGAAATTGTTTGCTGGTAGGTCACAGAGTCGTTAACTAATAACGAAATGAAGAGAAAGAGAGGCAATAGATTCCGGTCTCTAAAGTTTCCCCGACGGAAGTCAGGGCCAAGGAATCAATAGCTACCGAAGTAGAAGAATGTCTACAATTAAAAGTACCGCGACTTAGGGGGCTTCCGCTTCGACAGGCGAGACCGGAAGACGAGAAGAAAGGAGAGGAAGGCGAGAGCATCCAGGCTAGAGCGGCGCGACGCGGCCCGGTCGCCTGTCGCCCAGATGTAATGGTGTGTTCGCGGCTGAGTGGCGGCACCGCCGGACGGACCGACGATTTATCGCAGCCGGCGTCAGGGGAGAGACTGGGGTGGGGGAGGGGATGAGGGTGGAGACGGAGGGGGGTGAGCTGCCGCCAGCGGGGCTTCCCCGGATGGCCGATGAAAGGCGACCAGAAACAAGAGAAAGGCGTCGCCAGGGAGACGGGCCGCCATTGTTCGCCGCTCGCATTAAGGCGCCTCGCACAAGACGGCGCGCCGCGCAAAAGCCGTCTGCCTGCGTCTCCGCCAAGCCGCTAATTAAGATGGAAATCGCCGCTCCTGATTACGAGTCCGACAAACGCCTTACACCCTCAAACGTTTCTGTCTCGGCTCCAGCGTCTACCACGGAGAAGACGTGCCCGTCTAACCAATGGAATAACAAAAATTTTATGGCAATCGTTTTAGGAAAGTACAAGTTACTAATTAACGTATTTCACATGCCCATAATCTTTTATATATTCAGTATGTGCAACCCTATGAATGCTCCAGATATTGTTTCAGATTCGTCAATCACAACGTACTCGCATGTACACACAGTGGTATTAAAGCGAAACTTGTGCCAAGTTTCTGTTATTCTTCGAAGATTTGCATCAACCGACACTTGGACATTTTGACAGTTTATATTTTCTATAAGTGCAACCTGTTGCTGCTGTATTCTTCGAGCGCCGGCCGGTCTGACCGAGCAGTTCTAGGCGCTTCAGTCTGGAACCGCGTGACAGCTACGGTCGCAGGTTCGAATCCTGCCTCAGGCATGGATGTGTGTGATGTCCTTAGGTTAGTTGGACTTAAGTAGTTCTAAGTTCTAGGGACTGATGACCTCAGATTTTTAGTCCCATTGTACTCAGAGCCATTTGAACCATTATTTTATTCTTCGAGCTAAAGAATGCTTGTGTATGTATAAGTAAAATAGCCTTCATCAATCTGAAACCGATAGCTTTATTCAAGCCTTGACTTCCCTCTGCATTTACCATCCTTCCCACCGATACCACGCCCGCATCTCGTGGTCGCGCGGTAGCGTTCTCGCTTCCCACGCCCGGGTTCCCGGGTTCGAATCCCGGCGGGGTCAGGGATTTTCTCTGCCCCGTGATGGCTGGGTGTTGTGTGCTGTCCTTAGGTTAGTTAGGTTTAAGTAATTCTAAGATCTAGGGGACTGATGACCATAGATGTTAAGTCCCATAGTGCTCAGAGCCATTTGAACCATTTTTTTTGAACCGATACCACTTCACTTCTCTCCGTTTCAAAATCAAATGTTCCTTGATGCAACAGGATATGACATATCAAATTCCTCCTTTTACTAATTTTTTTCAGTTCAATTTTCCTCGATCTCTTAATCAGTTATCCTGCCCGTCACATTCTCAGCAGTGTCACATAATATCTAACTTGAAATGTTTGTACTCTTTTTATGTCTGACTATGCTGTCTAATAAAGGTTTATGAACTACCCATCACTGAAATGTATATGAAGTGTCAAATATTTTTATTTTTAAGACCATGTTTTTCCCTAATGAAAGAATAAATTTTATATCCTTTTGATCTCTGGCATCATCACAATTTTTCTTTTGATCTTATAGAGGAGCTCCCCCCCCCCCCCCCAACCCCCCCCCCCCCACGCCCCCGACCTGCATCACCTGACGTATTTAACGTCACCCACTTACGTTTTTCTTTATCGATGTTAACCTCACAAATTCTCTTAAAAACTCTATCCACTCTTTTAGACTGTTATTTTTCCACCCCTAATATAGACGAAACTTCATTCGCTAATCTTAACACTCTTATTTATTCTCGCTGAATTGTCATTATTTCTCCAAATTTCTCATGAGAGCCATTCACTGCTTACTCATTATACAGATATAATAAAATTAGTGAGAGGCTAACTCACATTCTTTTCTCAACTGCAGCCGTCCTAGTTTTACGATTATGAATCTCAGTTTTGCAGCCAAGCTGCTTACATTTTTACAGAGCCGTCATTTCTGTATTTGCCTATCGATACGGCCCTGAAGATCTGAATGACGCAAGTATTAAGGTAATACAACCTACACTCTCTCCATTCCTGATAATCTAAACGGTCTTATAAAAGAGTAACATACAATGGCATCAACATTACGGGTGTTTCAGAAAAAGTGTTTTTCTGTGTAAATTGTTTGATAATAAGTAAAGAGAATAATTATGTAAATAACAAAATGTAGAAAACGTTGATCTTGCAGCTGATTCATGAACATAGATTGTTTAGTTCTTTTTCAGATAGTCAGAGCACTGAGTTACAATTTTGTACACTCATAGTTCAAATGGCTCTGAGCACTATGGGACTCAACTGCTGAGGTCATTAGTCCCCTAGAACTTAGAACTAGTTAAACCTAACTAACCTAAGGACATTACACACATCCATGCCCGAGGCAGGATTCGAACCTGCGACCGTAGCGGTCTCGCGGTTCCAGACTGCAGCGCCAGAACCGCGCGGCCACTTCGGCCGGCGGTACACTCATAGTTATACCTTTCATTACATACGTGACGTATTTAAATTAAATGTGTGCATATCAATTTAAATAAAATTTCTATCAATTCAATTCAACACTGTCTAAAGATTTTTCTATGTGTGCAAATGCTTTAAATGTGTGTTTTCCTTTCCTTAACCTACGTTCTAAGATAAGTCGTAGGGTAAGTATTGCCCATCATGTTTCATACATTTCTCCGAAATCCAAACTGATCTTCTTCGAGGTTGGCTTCTACCAGTTTTTCCATTTTTCTGTAAGAATTCGTGTTATATTTTACAACTTTGACTTTTTAAACTGTTGGTTCCGTAGTTTCCATACCTGTCAGTAGCTGCTTTCTTTGGAATTGGAATTACTGCGTTCATCTTAAAGTCTGAGGGTATTTCGCTTGTCTCATACATCTTGCACGCCAGATGGTAGAATTTAGTCGTGGCTGGCTCTCCCAAGTCTGCCCGTAGTTATGACAGAATATTGTCGACTCCAGGGTCCTTGTTTCGACTCAGATCTTTCAGAGCTCGATCAAATTCTTCTCGCAGTATCATATGTGCTATCTCACATTCATCTACGTCCTCTTCCATTTCTATAACATTGCCTTCAACTCGCATGTACAGACATTATACATGCTCCTTCCATCTTTCAGCTCTCTCTTGTTTGCTGGAGGGCTGGTTTTCTATCTGAGCTCTTGATATTCGTACATCTGCTTGCGACGGGGCGGCGAATAAGAGAAGAAGTGCGGTTGCAGAGTGTTTACACACGAAATGTGAATATACAAATGTTAGTTAAGAATGTTATTGCAAATTTTTGGCTCTCACATAAGTCTCAGGGGATGATTTCCTCACTTGGTGCATTAGTACCCATTTCCACACCCGCGCATCAGTTATAGTTTTTGAATTAATTATTCACTCAGACATGAGTACAGCATATGCTAGGAACCAAAAATTAGGCGATTATTACAGCAAAAATCAGTTTTTCACGACACAGTTCAATCACTATTTATTGGCGTTGTCCTTTTCTTTCACACAATGAAATTAGCACTGGTGAGACGGTTTACAGTTTTACTTTAATAATAATTTGAGTCCGAGCCCCCAATAGCAAAAATGGTTCAAATGGTTCTGAGCACTATGGGACTTAACATCTATGGTCATCAGTCCCCTATAACTTAGAACTACTTAAACCTAATTAACCTAAGGACATCACACAACATCCAGTCAGCACGAGGCAGAGAAAATCCCTGGTCCCGCCGGGAATCGAACCCGAGAACCCGGGCGCGGGAAGCGAGAGCGCTACCGCACGACCACGAGCTGTGGACCCCCCAATAGTAGTAATGCAGGCTGCTATAAACGAAATTATTCAAATAATTCGTACAGAGCTACAAGACGCACTGTCCTCTTTGTTCTAACAGTTTTGGTGCGAAATCACAGTTCGCCACATGTTCACTTACGACGATGTATACCTCGTAAATCGTACTCACACAAATAATCGTAGCACTTCCACTTCACCAAATATATGCTTGCACACTTGCACTATTAAACAATACTCTTTGTTGAAATAAATCGGCGCGAAAAAGAATTCTCAAACGACCACATGGACCACCGTCATGTGGGCTTGCTCGCCACCCACCCTCCAAAACGACTGACCAACGACTGACCCCTGACCAAGATGGCCGCTCGCTTACATAGACCCGGACGTCAACCCTCTGGTTATGCAAGTACCAATATCACCAGTTAAGGTTACAAATTTTGATACATACACCCCTCGACAGAAATAAGTATACCATCGGAACCGCGCTATAAAGTACATCTTATTTAATATTTTACATTAATTACTAGGATTATTCTATCGCCCGGAAATCAAGTTTCAGTTTTTGCAAAATTTCGCCACTTAACGTAAATTTGTTCGTTGACATCTGTGCTACAAAGTTTTAACATAGAACTCCATATAGCACCGTTATTAGACGTAACCTATAGCGATCTACACACTGCGCTGCTCGAAATCTTCATATCAATATATTATATATAAATTATTAGTTTTCTGAGCATACCTCCTTAGCCATTTTGCTTCCTTTCAATCCTTTAAGCGTTTCGCTTCCTTTGCTTGCATAACTTTTAATTTTCTCCCTTAATTTATTAAATTCAATATCTCTTATCCAAAAGTTTCTACAAGGCCTTGTTTTTTTATCTATTTGCTCCTCTGCTATCTTCATCATTACATCGTCTCTTAAAGCGAGTCATTCTAGTAAGAGAACTACAAAAGTTCAAATTTTCAATGGCGCATGCCACATGCTGTACAGAAACTCACTGGTATCACGGAGCGGCAAACTGCCTCACTACACTGTCCGAAGTCGTGTTCGATTGGACAGTAGAATTTAGTCTTTCAGAGCTGTTCACAAGGTAGGTAGGAATGCACAAAGGAGCGGCGTTCTGTTTTCCATTGACTTTACTGTGGAATAAACATGGTATACACGTCGAACTTTACATGTTGCTGATGCTCGGCGAATGCAGACACGATACCAGAAAAGCAGCCATGGCTTGTATCTAGGCACATCCTGGTCGAAGAGCTCCACCAGGCACTACGCTCTTACATGCGAGCAACCGCGTGGAGAGTCAATTAGTTCGAGAAAACGCGGTGGTAGTATATAATGACACAGTGACCGCTGTTACCAGCCATACAGTTGCGCTTCGAATAGTACACGGCCGTAAGTTTCACGCGTGGCACCTGTCACTAACGTAGAATTACAAGGCAACGGTTTGAAATGGAAAGTTACTATCTGTGAATGTACTGTGAGTAATTACACTCTGCGTGACATACAATATGTTATATTCTCTGGCGAATTCACATTAACAAATTATGGTGTAGTGAACCCTCATAATATGCATTACTGGGCCACAGAAAACCCTAGATGGACACATGTCGACCTTCAAAGGAGGTATTTTATCACTGCGTGGTGTGGAAACTTTCGAGATGAAATCACCAGTCTACATTACTTTGCTGGTACTCTGTCAAATAGGATATATCAAGCTGTTGGCGTCGACAGTTTAGGTAGACTCCCTGTAATATGTCCGTCTAGCCATAGGCTGGATGTTGACAGAACTCAATGATCACCCAGACTGTTTTGTACGTGATGTTGCTAAAGAACCGAACAACAGATTATTTGGAATATGATTAGGATACTGTAATCCTCAGGAATGGCCAGCACGACCCACAAATTTAACATCAGCAGATATCTTTTAGTAGGGATATCAAAACAATCTTTTTGTATCAACTAATATTGAAATGAATTTTATCCATGGCGGATGCTGTTGAATTCCGTGACTGTTCCTTTACGGGGTGTAGAAAATTCACTTGAGTGAAAATAAATAACCTCTTATTGTGACTGGTAGCAGATAATTTTCTACACCCCATAATACTGAAATGTAATCAGGCCAATGATAAATTAGGTATCCTATGATACCATTGGATATCGATGACGTAGTTTACATATCAATGGCTGATATAAAAACCCGTGTCCACAATTATTTGACGCCCAAATATTTATATTGCATGTACCTAAAATATTTTCGAACTTTCAATATAAAATTTTGTTAATTCAGTTCTATGATGCTTGGTAAATATGTACCAGCAAACGTCTCTGACAAAAATTTAAACCCCTTGTTTGGTGTAATACTTCAGTTCTTCTTCACACTGTAACACCTTGATGGGAAATGAGTGTAAACGAAAGTTGAGTCGTTTAGAGAAGCTGCAGAAAAAAGATACATTATTTATTTCTTTTTATTTTTTAAATTGCACCGTCATATTATGTGAAATGTTGCAGAATACAAACGTTTAAGAGTTCATACACTTTACTTCATTTGCTATTTCGGGAATTTGGCGTTTTTGGCACTCCTTTCATCAGTTAATTTTCTCCATACGACAAGAAAACCTGCGGACGTTATCAAGGCTCCAAAGAAGGGTGCGAAGCCAGCATTAAGGTTATCGGCCAAATAAAACTTCTTATTTTATATGTGGATATTCAAAATAACGACTAAAAGTCCTGTCTGACGACTAATCATTAGGGAAACACATTACAACTCACAACCTCAGAGGATCTGCAACAGCACAGCAAGGAAGATCACCGCACAATGACACGAGCAATTTTACGCACAGTACATTGCATCCACCACCAAGACTTTGAAAGTATCTAGCTAGTCAATTAATATTGGTACAAATATAACTTAAATTAATTTGTTCAATGTTGGTTTAAAAACATGGACTACATGAAAGGAAAAGCATGTTGTACGTAAAAATTCTTATCTTGTTGCTGCAGCTCTCTGGAAAACAGCTAAATAAACCGCGTAGATAAGTCTTCCGAACGTATAACGTTTGTTACGCCTTCACGTATCTAAATAAATATTCCGTTCACTTATTATACCTTATCTGAATCGCCATGTGTATTGGTATAAGTTAGATTTGGCTAAATTTAGTAACTGTTTTTAAATGAACAGGGAATCCTGAGAGAAATAATAAGGAAAAACTGCTTTGTGTTAACTGGTGAATTGAAATGAAATAGTAAAAAAAAATAAAGACAAGTAAATACACTGAAACAATCTGGTATGAAGTCAGACAACAGTTTAGTGGATAAGTGAAGCAAGCTATTTTAAGAAAGATAACAGGAATGCCATAACGAATAATTAGCCTTATCAGAAATGTATTGTTTTTTGCACTAACGGCAAACGTAGGAACAAGTGCTTTTGCACCCTTTTGTTTGATGTAGGTCCCTTCTTGCTTGCTGCAAAATGCTGCTGTAGCTGACCGTGGTCGATCATTTCCTCTTATTCGGGAAACAATGGATTTAGTTCGGAATATTGCCAATTCACATGAAACAATGCTGTGAACAACACCACTACGCTCGTCACATTTCGTCCTTCTTCCAGTTTTCCCGTAATTCTTCCCCGTGCTCAGTCATCAAAATGTTGTCTCAGGACCGTGCTGCAGTGAAGTACGCATCCACAGTGCACCGTTACTACTCTCTGACTGACATGCGCTGTTCTTTCCGTTTCCTTTCACCACCCATTTGGCGCATAATCACGTTCACCTCAGGAAATTTGATGTCCAAACTTATGTCCGCGACTAGGAGAGAAGGGCCTTCCAACTGTTGCGCAACATCAAATAAAGACTTGGGATGAGTCATTTTGAGCCAAGTAGGGGACTGCTGCACTTTGTCACGGGACATGGGCCATATCCAACATATCTGTGTCGATTTGGTAAACGAGCTACACCTGCATGTGTCTGTGGTGCTCCAGACGGTACACCTGAGCACATCATCTATGACTGTCCGTAATATGATGGTGACGTAAGAACTCAACTACCGAATAATGACACGTCTTAAAAATGGTTCAAATGGCTCTGAGCACTATGGGACTCAACATCTATGGTCATCAGTCCCCTAGAACTTAGAATACTTAAACCTAACTAACCTAAGGACATCACACAACACCCAGTCATCACGAGGCAGAGAAAATCCCTCACCTCGCCGGGAATCGAACCCGGGAACCCGGGCACGGGAAGCGAGAACGCTACCGCACGACCACGAGCTGCGGACGACATGCCTTAATACGACGAACCTATACCTTAGATGTCCTCAACAATCTGGCTAACGGATTATCACAAAAGATCATGAGTGACGTCATTAGTAACCAAAATGGTTAATTGTAAAACCGAGAAAGACTGAGGTGTACCCGCCCAAACCGCCGGGCGCGGAATTGGCCTAGGACTGGAATCCGCCACGCTACAGGATTAGGCCGGCTGTCGCATCATATCACAGACAACAAACAGTCTGCACTCGCAGTTTAAGTACTAAATATTAGTAATAGTATTAGGGAGAATTAGAATACTAACAACACTAACCAAGTAGGGACTGCAGCGACTCAAACTAACTTGGCCAGCCATGTGCCAGGGGCACGCTCACTGGGGTTAGCTCGGTGAGCTGGCCACAACAGTAGGTTTATATATGAATTTGCACAACTGCAACTCTGCAGAGCAGATTAGAATTAGAGTAGATTAATAAAATAGATTAACCTTGTTCATATTTATGCCAGTACCTGAAAGATTCTGTAACAATGCTGCTTTCTTTTCATGTTGTATCACATATAGACCCACTAATAAGCTAAGGTGGTGGGTTTTGTTGTATGATTATATTGTATATTGTATTGTATCAACAAAGATTTTTCTTAAAAAAAAGTTGCGGCTTTTCGGGGACTTCGACTGTCTGGCGTGGGTATCGTGGAGCGGCGTAAGGTTAAATCAGTCAGCGGCAAGCCTGAACGACTCGCTTAAGAACTGGTAGCGGCGGGCGGGGCGAACAGACATGGACGTCGCGTGCAGCATGGCTGACAAGTTGCCTGCTTACTCTGCAAACTTACGGTTTACGCCACCTCGAAGACTGTCCGTGTAGGTTGGATGCAATAGCACCCTGGCTGGAATCCTGATAGTCGCGGCTCCTTCCCAAATGTGGATTTAAGTGTTGTTTCCTTATTTTGAATACTTGATATTGTAAGACCATACCTGTATGATATGGAGTGGAGCATTTTATATGTTCGAGCGAATGACCATGGGCCAGTGTTACTAATTCCAATTTGTGTTCTAGGCCATATCTCGTGAAAGTGTAATAGGATATTTTTCGTGAAGGGAATAACTTGTGGCTCGATCTGTGTGGGAGGTAAGGGGTATATGTGTATGTTTGCGTTTTTGAATCAGCAGGAGCTAATACGATCGGTAGTGAATACTAATAATTTTAATAAGTGTTAAATTTAATATATTGATAAACGGTTACCATTAATTTATATATTATTTTACGCCCTGGATATTCTTATGTGAAGCCTTACTCGTGCAGATTACTGTCCCTTTTCTTGTGTGTTGACGGGGTAGCTTTGGCAGCAAACGAGGCGTTCCTGTTCCCTGGGTCCGCAGCAGAGGCGTGTTTGTCTGTTGGAGCGGCGGCACTCCAGTCGTCGAACTGCTTCCCGGTTGACCGGCAGTCTGAAACCCCTACCTGTCACGTCGCGGTGGCTCAAGTAGAGCAAAATCGATCGTTTCATGTACGCCACAGTGGAGTGTCACAGGCTGTGCGAGAATCCTAGTTACATATACTTGGTGAATTTAAAGAGGTCAAGAGGTTAAGGTCTGTCTGCCAAGCCTGAGGCAGTCTGTAACCGTTCTTTTAAAGTTGGCGCCCTTATTACTATTTCTCAGCGTGTACAGTTTAAGACCTGCCGTTTATCGAGATAAACTGCCGAACATTATCTTTGTCCTCAGTCATTAGTTACTACACTTGGTGGCTGCTCGTTCCTTGTTGGCTGTGATGGTCGTCTACTGCTGGGGAATGGTATATTTACTAAGCGTTATTGTTAATGTTTGGTTGCAACGTATGGGTGGCTATTTGTGTTTAAATTTTATATCTTTCTAGTGGGTCTGCTTGAGGGACTGCGTCTTTAACTGTTTAAGGAATTTTTTATTGAGGGTTATCATACATTGCTAAGCGGCCCTACAACAGCTACAATCAGTGGCGTGTCTTGTGAGCATAGCGGTATTTGATGAGTGTTGTCCAACTGTGTAACGGGTAGCCGGGCTTGCAGTTTGTTAGTACATTTAACATTTAACAATGTTCAGCGACCGCTGTTTGTCGGAAAATCACGCTATGGAGTATGAACGCACGAGGATTCTGGTACAGACGTCGAGATACTGGGACAGCGTTGTTAGAGAGGCCATCGAAATTAGCACCAATGACGACCTCATAAACCGTGACTGTGGCGATAATCTTAGCAAGGCTTGGGAACCAGCGATTGGGTTAATCAAGAGTAGATCGAGCCATCACTCCGACGTCATCTCAGACGCCGTCGCAATCTGTTCCTCCGCGCGACCGTGGCGCGGGGCGCGGACAGCGGAGGGGGCGCGCTGCGGGCGGAGGGTATTTAAATGGGCCGCCGCCACGACCGAACCTAGTTCCCCCTGAGGAGCCATAGCGTACGGATATCCGTGCCGGCACGGCAGGAGCTCACAGGAGCTCAGTCCGTCAGTTCAGCTGATGATGGCGACATGTATGATCGCCGAAATATTGTGCCCGTTGGACACTGTAGACCAGCAGTACACCCGTGGATATTTTGATTATCAAATACGCCGGGAGAAACTCAAGAATCAATATATGTGGATATTGAAAGGGTAATACAGTACATAAAAGTAGAAGAAAATGTAATAGTCATGGTGGACTGGAATGCAGTAGTAGGGGAAAGAGTAGAAGAAAAGGTTACAGGAGAATATGGGCTTGCGTCAAGAAATGACAGAGGAGGAAGTCTGATAGAGTTCTGTAACAGGTTTCAGCTAGTAATAGCGAATACTTTGTTCAGGAATCACAAGAGGTTGAGTTATACTTGGAAAAGACCGGGTGATACGGAAAGATTTCAGTTAGATTACACCATAGTCAGACAGATATTCCGAAATCAGATGCTGGATTGTAAGGCGTACCCAGGAGCAGATATAGACTTAGACCACAATGTAGCAGTGATGAAGAGTAGGCTGAAGCTTAAGACATAAACCAGGAAGTGTCAATACTCAAAGAAGTGGGATACGAAAGTACTAAGGAATGACAAAAATCCTTTGAAGTTCTCTAAGGCACAGCAGTAAGGAATAGCTCAGTAGGCAATACTGTTGACGAGGAATGGACATTTCTAAAAAGAGCCATCACAGAACTTGGAAAGAAAAACATAGTTCCAATGACGTTAACTGCAAAGAAACCATGGGTAACACAAGATACACTTCAGTTGATCGATGAAAGAAGGAAGTATAAAAATGTTCATGGAAACCCAGGAATACAGAAATACAAGTCGCTGAGGAATGACATAAAGAGGAAGTATAGTGGTTCAAAATGTTTCAAATGGCTCTGAGCACTATGCGACTTAACTTCTGAGGTCATCAGTCACCTAGAACTTAGAACTAATTGAACCTAACTAACCTATGGAGATCACACACATCCATGCCCGAGGCAGGATTCGAACCTGCGACCGTTGCGGTCGCTCGGCTCCAGAGTGTAGTGCCTGGAACCGCACGGCCACCCCGGCTGGCGAAGTGTAGTGAAGCTAAGATGAAATGGCTGCCTGAAAAATGTGAAGAAATGGAAAAAGAAATGATGTTCGGAAGGACTGACTCAGCATACAGGAAAGTCAAAGCAGCCTTCGCTGACACAAAAAGCAAAGGTGGTCACATAAAGAGTGCAACGAAAATATCGCTGTTATATGCAGAGGACAGAGCGGACAGGTGGAAAGAGTACATTAAAGGCCTCTATGAGGAGGAAGAGCTGTCTAATGAGATAGAAGAAGAAACAGGAGTCGATTTAGAAGAGAAAGAGGATCCAGTATTAGAATCATGATTTAAGAGAGCTTTGGAGAAATTAAGAAAGAATAATGCAGAAGGTATAGATAAAATTCCATCAGAATTTCTAAAATCATAAGGGAAGTGGCAACGAAACGACTATTATAGATGGTGTTGTAACCTCCCCACCGTAATTTTGTAGGGAAATAAACATGACAATACTTAATAGAAATGGGAGCCGAGTATAACCTTGCCACCGAAATTTTAAAGTAATGACAATATTATTTAGGAATGCTAATGGACATTGCGCTAATTGTAACCTCGCCCACAATGAGAGGTATTGACAATGGCAACAAAAATGTGAAATACGCAATCTGACTCAAATATAAATTTTTCACAAAATTTAAAGGCCGTTCAGTGACAAGAAAATTCAATTAAACCGAAATATCGGTCTTTGGCCCTGTGTAAAACAATCAGAGTTAAAGTCTTACCTGAGAATAAATGGATGTCACATTTCTGCTCTTATCTTTCTGCACGGCTTGGAGGAACTGCATTGCAAATGATAATATTCCTTTTTTCTGTGATTTTACTGAAAATTTTCTTTAAAAGAAATGGAGTGAAATGGGAAGTGCAACGAAATCTTTAGTTCAATAAAAATTAAATTTTTGAAAAAAAAATGCTTTTGAAATAAAAATTATTATTGGGGCACTTGTTAGAGAATAATTACAAGAAATAAATTTTTACATTATCTAATGATTATATTAATTAACAGTATACCTTATTCAGCATCTGGACCAGTGTTGCCGACCGCCTACATCACCCGCACTGGACTGCTATCACTGACCGACCGCTCTGCATGACGACTATCAGCGTACTGCACGCGACGACTACTGACAGAGTACTGCTCCCAACTAGACAGAGCTACAGACTCGCAACGACTGACTCACCGACTCGCAACGACTACTCACAGACTGAGTACCGCTCGCAACACTCGCGCGGTCAAGCGCATACTCTCTGGTCACAGATGCTACAATGCCTCGCCATCGCTGCTATGTTACATACGTGTTTCATAACCCTCCACTGGGGGGGCAAAAATTTGGCAGCGATGGTGAGTCATTTGGACTTGCCAATCGCGGCAAAATTTTTTAATTAATTAATAAACTTCTACAATTTACAGAATATTTAAATGTTGTGCACACGCACTAAGTACAAAATATATCAGACAAAGACAAAATGTGAGTACAAAACATAGTAGCAAATCAAAAAACTGTATATAAAAATTATTTGACAGAAAACAAAGTGCAGAGGCACTGAAAAATTTCTTTAGCATATTCAGAACAAATAAACAGACTGGCAAAATATATTATGTTGACAAGGGACATGAGTGCACATGCACTGCAGTTGAGAACATATCAGTAATTGATGAAATGTATGTACAATTAGTAACAAATGGCATAAGTGCATTCGCATTAAAGTATTGAATATACAGAATAGTAGAAAACATATTGAAAAATGAGATAAGTGTACAGGCACTGAAGTTCAGTAGAAAACATATTAACACCTAACAGAAGTGCACATGCACTGTAGTTCAGAACATATCATAAAAATAAAAATGTATATACAATATAAAAGACAAGAGTGTACATATACTGTACTTCAGAACAAATCGAAAAGATATGTCTTTAGCATTTTCGCAATAAATAAACATAATGACAAAAAATCATGTCCAAAGTGCACACGCACTGGAGAAATGTCTTTAGCATTTTCACAACAAATAAACATAATGGCAAAAAATCATGTCGACCAGTGCCACAAGTGTACTCGCACTGGAATTCAACAAATCGAGAAATGTATAACCTATGAACATAAATGATGTTACCAAATTTTTTTTTTTTTTTTATGTGACAAGAATCAGGATAGGAAAGGGAAGGATTGCATCATGGTTGTAGCACTTTAGATTGCACACAGCTGCTCTGAAAGTCCATATCTTTCCACAGAAGTGCAACACCAAGTGACACAACTTGAAGTTCTTTTCCCATCAGAATTTATCAGCGTACCCAAGACACTGAATTGTCGTAGTAATATTCCATGTTTTCATTTTGGCAGTACATTAGGTACACCAAACAGTGCGACCATAATAACGTCTTCATCGCTCACGGTGGTGGACAGCATGTCGTGTCAACACCACGCTCTTACAAGGCGCACCAACGTAGAATTAGTGCAAAACCAAAGATAGTGCTCCATGATCACTAGGATAAACAGGACAAATGGACATTGCAGTAATTCAGGGTAGTCAGCTTATGAGGTGAAGGACATCAAGTCACATAATATTGACAATTAGAGACTTAATTAGTTTGTGGCATTCATAGCCCAGTTATTGAACATTTCTGTACCAAGTATGTAGTATTACAGAAAAATGTTCATTAATTGTTTTACATGGAATCAGTAGCCTTCTTTTCCTGGTTACAAAGCATTATTAAATAATCGCATTCTTTTCAGTTACAGAGTGTAATTAAGAATCATTAACCTTCTCCTAATTACAGTTAATTAATCATTTGTCATTCCAATAATAATCATTAGCCTTTTCCTAATTACAGTTAAATAATCATTTGTCGTTAATTAATCATTTGTCTAATTACAGTTAATTAATCATTTGTCGTTAATTAATCATTTGTCATTCCAATAGTAAGAATTATTAGTCTTCTCCTAATTACAAAGCATTATTAAACAGTACCATAGTTAATTAATTATGTGTCATTCCAATCTATTAAGAATCACTAGCTGGCATCATGGGTAATCGTATTACAATAAACAGTGGCGGTCCTTGGCCAGTTACAAAGTATATTTAGTATGACAGAATAATGTTCATCAGAAGTCTTAGTTGAAAAGGAGAGTCAATTATTGGCCTAGCATTAACATAATACATTGAGTGATACAAATTATTGGCACTCATTGGCCATTAACCAAAACATGAAAACTCAACATGGAAAACAAGAGCTAATTAATGGCATAATTAATAACAATTCATCGAGCGACATTAATTATTGGCACTCAGTGGCCAGCAAGTATTGAATAGAATAAAACATAGTTCATCATTCAGTATTATTCAGATTATTACGAAGTCATTATTAAAAATCAGTTAATTACAGTCATAGCATTAATAATCACAGGCATTATAAGTAGTCTCATTACAATAAACAGTGTTTCTCCTTCAGTAGTATTCAGATCATTACAAAGTCATTATTAAAATCAGTTAATTAGTCATAGCATTAGTAATCATAGGCATTATAAGTAGTCTCATTACAATAAACAGTGGCAGTTATTAACTAGTGACAAAGCATTATTTTAAATATATACTTTTTTTTTGTCTCATTAAGAAGTCATTACTCAAGTGACATACTATTCAGAGCTAATCAGCATTACTCAGAACTTTCTCAAACTGGTATCACTACTTGGGACTGGTAATACATTTTTCTGTTAGCAATGCATTGCGTTGGGATCGATAATTAATTGCTGAGACATAACACTATTTGTTTTTGACCTATTGCTGCAAATGAGGATAGGTAACGTCATTCGTCATGAGTCAGCTGTAGCAAGGTTATGTAACAAGGCAGTATATGTGATCACATTTATAAGTGATAAACACAAATGGGTAAAAAATAAAAATGCAAGTACTAGAACAGGTATAATAACTAACAGGTTTAGTAAGTATCATGAAAAGCTTCTCCTGGAAAAAATACAAAAACGGATTATTGACCTGAAAGAAGAAACGCACACTATGCTGAAAAGTAGTGAACTTCGAATTAACAGGTAGTGAAATGTGTATAAATGGTGTTCCATAGCTGTCCTTTCCAAAACTTTCTGTCATCCTACTATGCAATGTAACACCTGCTGTCAAAGCAAACTGCAACGAAAACTTAAATAACTACATAGCATAAATACATAACTTCAACCTTATCCTCATCTGTAAAGAAAAAAAACTTCATTATTCATTATCCATATTATCATAACTTCATTATTATCATCACCTGTAAAGAAAAACTTCATTATTCATAATACTATTTCCCTCATCATTATTCATCAGTATTCATTATCATCTGCAAAAAAAATCACTTCATTACTCATTATACAACTATTCCTTATCTCTAGCATATTTCATCACTAAAACTAAGATGTGTAGTTCAGTCTGACAGCCTGCATCAATCACCTTGTATTCTGAAAGAAAAAATTAGTTAAGACTGCTATTCTGTGATGAGTATAGTATATTCTTGTTAATGCTTGTTAATCCTGGTCCATTTACTCTTCCTCATAAAGTCATTGCATCTCCTTTCGTTTATTCTGTAGGTGAAATTCCCATTTCTGTTGAATTTATTTCTTACACGCATCATTTCTTTCTGAAATTGATGAACAAAGATTAATGTCTTGCATTTAAATCCTATACCCACTAAATAATGACTGGTTTATGGTGACACAATTAACCATACAGCATAACATGACAGAAAACGTAACGTGTCAAAGACATTGACAGTGTTCAGATGCAAAAATGTACACAGAATAATACAATGCAGAGATGTCATAGGGCAAAAAAAAAAAAAAATGTCAAAGTCAACTGGTGTGTGTTATATCCTAACTATTTCACAGTGCATACTAACAAAACTGGAATACAATCGTACATAAAAAGACAAATGTGACGTTCGTTGTGTTCAGCTTGTATGTAGTGTAGTTAATAGAGGCGAGAATTAAAGACTTTAATGGAGAAAAAAAAAATGTAATGAAATTAACATGTCATTAGCTAACATTGCATAATTAGTCATAAAATACGTAAGTGTGTCTGAAAAAATATGCACGGTCTGATGTGTAACGACAAGAAAAGCGACCTGCTAACCTTATCTTGCCGGGCGCTTGCCAAGAAAAAATACGATAATCATCAGTAATTAGTCAGGTGAAATAATTGCATTAGTAAATGGCATCATAGTGTGTTGAATCATACAGTGGTTTCACTCAATAAACGGTTTAATGTTTGAGATGTGGTGATTGCCTTTCGATTTTCTAGTTCTCAAAGTTTCGACGTGTACAACATTGGGGTGAGGGATGCTGCGAATCCGATATGGACCTGCGTATAGAAGTTCAAATTTACTGCACTTACCTTTTAATTTACTGGATAAATAGTGTGTACGTACTAGTATCTTCTGTCCAACGTGAAAGTCACGGCGTGTACAAACCTGTTTTTGCTGTCTTCTCCGGCGCTCTGCGGCACGTTTGATGTTGTTCAGCGCAATGTCAATTATTTCGTGGTGTCGTAATCGACGAGATGTAGGAAATGTTATTAATTCTTTAATTTTGTTAGGTGGTTCAGCATTTTTCAGTATAACAGACGGAGATAGCATAGTGGATTCATTTGGAATGGAATTAATTACATCTTGGAATGAGAATATGTGTGTGTCCCAATCAATATGTCTTTTGTGGCAGTATATTCGGCACAGCTTACCAATTTCTTTCATTAATCTTTCACAAGGGTTCGAAGAAGCGTGGTACTTGGATATATAGATCGGAGAAATGTTTCTGGCTCGTAACATGCGTGTCCATACGCTACTACGAAATTGAGATCCATTGTCAGAAATTACTCTCATCACATGCCCTACATGAGATAGAAAATGTTTTACAAATGCTTTCGAAACAGTTTTAGCAGTAGCTTTGCGTAACGGAGTGAAAGTAACAAATTTTGAAGTGAGCTCAACAGCGACAAATATGTAGCAAAAACCTCTGTTAGTTCTGGGAATCGGACCAAAAATATCTACTGCGGCCATATGTCTTAATTTAACAGGTATAATGGGATATAAAGGAGGAATATGTGAAGTGATGTCTGATTTAGCTTTCTGGCAAATTTTACAATACGCTAAAACTCGTCGTATACGTTTCTCCATGTTGGTAAAATAACAGTTCTGTCTCAGTATAAGAAAACATTTTCGTGCTCCGTAATGTGCGTAACTTAAATGAGTGTACCAAATTAGTTTGTTAACCAGTTCGTCAGGAATGCATAATAACCAATTGTTGCTGTCAGGATGAGAGCGGCGAAACAAAAATGTCATTGCGTACAGTGTAGTGGTTCCTAATCGTAACATTTTTCCTATGTTGCCAAAGGTTTTTAATTTCTTTCCACACATTGTCTTTATTTTGCTCTTGTGCTATGTCCTGTAATGACGATGAGATAAAGTTTTCAAATGCTACTTGTTGAATGTACATGACACTGAAATTTGCTTTGCAGAAGTTGGTTGCTACGTCTTGCTGATTGTTGCCGAGAGAACGCGATAGTGCGTCTGCTATAACATTTTGTGTGCCGGGAATGTGAACAATCGTAAAATTAAATTCCTGTAAATACAGTTTCCATCTACTTAATCTATCGTGAGTGAATTTGGCCGAAAGTAAAAATTGTATCGCTCTGTGATCTGTGTAAACAGTGGTATGTCTGCCATAAAGAAAATGCCGAAATCTCGTAAAAGCCCATACAACACATAATGTTTCAAGTTCTGTAACGGAATAATTTCGCTCAGCAGGTGACAAAATGCGGCTTGCAAATGCGATGTTTTTAATTACTGTTGAACCATCTTCTTCTATTTCCTGAAAAATGTGTACGCCTAGAGCGGTGTTGGAACTGTCGGTGGCAATGGAAAAATTTCTGGTAAGATCTGGGTGCGATAAAAGTGGAGCATTCAACAAAGCATGTTTCAGGTTCATGAATTCAGAGTGTGCTTGCTTATCCCATGACCAAATAGTGTTTTTACCTGTTAATTGGCATAATCTGGGTGTGTCTAAAGCAGAGTGATGAATAAATTTACGAAAAAAGTTAATTAAGCCCAAAAAACTGCGTAATTGTTTCTTTGTCGTAGGAACAGTAATGTCACGTAGAGCTTGAAGTTTTTCTGGATCAGGCGCAATGCCTTCTGCTGAAATTACGTGTCCAAGAAATTTTATAGAAGTTTTGCCAAAGTGCGATTTACTAAGATTAACTGTAAGTCCTTGTGCATGAAAAGTTTGTAACAGTTGTTCAAGAATCAGATTGTGTTCAGACCAGTTAGCTTCTGCGATAAGAATGTCGTCTACATACGTCGTAATTCTGTCCTTAAGTTCTGTCGGAAGTATTGTGTTCAAACCGCGAATAAAAGCTGCAGAAGAAATAGTTAGGCCGAACGGTAATTTGCAAAATTGATAACAGTCGCCGAAACAGAGAAAAGCTGTATATTTTCTGCAATTTGGATGAAGTTGAATTTGCCAAAATCCCGATTTCAAATCTAATGTAGAATAAATAGCTGTACCATGAAATTTCTGTAGAAGTTCCTCTAATGTCTGTGGTCGATCTGTTTCATTAATAATAATGTCATTAATGTGACGTGAATCAAGTACAAGGCGAAGTGAGCCATCTTTTTTCTTAACAATATGTAGCGGGTTTATGTACGGACTAACTGCTGGTTCAATAATTCCTTGATCGAGCATATCCTGCAATTCTTTTTTAACTTGTTCTCTGTGAATATACGGAATGGGATAATGCTTTACTTTAAATGTGTCGTGCGGTTTGACTTGAAATTCATACATAAAACCGGACATAGTACCAGGAATGTTGTCAAAAACTGGAGCTTGCTGTAAAAGAATTTTATGTAATTGCGTTCGTTCGTCGTCTGCAGTTGCACTGCTTTGTCTAACTTTATCGGAAATCATTTGTATTACGTCGTAGTCCACTTCGTCTGGAGTATTATAGTTGTGTACGTACGTATCCGTGAACAATGTGGGATTACAGTCTATGTCACGTGTTGCGGAAATGACCTCTGTGCGGTTAATTGTTTGTTCTTCCGCAGATAATGAGTGCTGAAATTCTAAAGCAAGTTGTACATTTTCATCCTTTAACATTAAATAAGAATTTTGAAAATCGATAATTGCGTCGTGTTGTACCAGAAAATTCGTGCCTAAAATAATGTCTGTCGTCAATAAAGGAACAATCCAAAAATTAGAGTGGAAAGTATGACCTCCAATACAAAATGATAAATGCGTCTGTAATTTAACGTCTACTCCTTTACTCGGTACTGCTCCTTTCACTTTTGTTTTGCCTAATGGTAATGTCGGATACGTATTCTCTTTGTTGCACTCGTTGAAAGTCTCCTCATTTATTACTGATATAGGTGATCCGGAATCAATTACTGCTGAAAATTTCGATGATCCAATTTTAATTGCGATAACAGGATGTGAAATGGTTTTCTGAATAACTGGTCTTTCCTGCAAGAGAGTGTCTCTGATATCGTCAAAAGTAATTACATTTTCGTGAACAACATTTTGCGTGTCAAACGTAGTGCTTGTGTTATTGGAAGATGTGTCCTGTGCAGTATCTAGTCAGATTCTATCTGACGTGTTGTTATTATTAGGAGGATTCTGTGGCATTTCTACTATTTGAACTGTTCTATTACTTCTTCCAGACGTGTTACGCTCTGGATGATACCTACTGTCGGGTTCGTTCATGAGAATATGTTCTTGTTGATTATTGTGTTGCTGGTAAGACCGACTGTTATTAAACGTATGTTGGTAATTATGCTCATTGTTTTTACGTCTGTCGTAATAGTCATTCCTATACGGTGCATTACGATAGGAATTGAAATACTGTCTTCTTTGTACGTAGTTGTTTCCTTGCTGACGTACGTTATTATTTCTTGTATCAGGGACTATACGTGCACGCGGCGAAACATTGAAGCCTGGTTGACCTTGTGCATTCAATTGTTGGTTAGGTATGCTAACCGGCTGGTTTTGATATTGTTGTTGTGAAACACCTCTATTGTTACTAAAGTGCTGTTCCTGTTGCTGAAAATTTTGACGGTATTGATAATTAGAACTTTGCCTGTTATTAAAGTTTTGGTAGTTGTCGTTCCTAAAGCGTCTGTTATCTTTCCGATTGAAATTACGTCCCTGATCATAATTGCAGTATTGTTGTTGACCTGGGTTGTTACTCGAAAAGTTTTTGTTTACAAAAGAATAATCGGATTGCTGTACTTCCAAGAGCTGTAAAAGATCTCTGAATGCTGAAATGTTTTCTTTTTGCTGGCCTGTTAGAAGTGACACTCGTAATGACCGTGGTAATTTGGAAATGCATAATTGTATAAGTGCGGATTCACTGTACGGCTCACTCAGGTATTGGTTTTGTTGTACCATGTGCTCAAAAAATTGCGTCACACTCGGAAAATTTGAGTTCTCGTAATTTGGCAAACTAATCAACTGATCTTTAATTCCACGCTGTGTCGTCTTCGACCAGTACGCTGACAGAAAAGCATTCTGAAATTCCTCTACCGAGTAACACTGTCTCGCGATCGGTCTCATACGAGTTGCCGGTTCGCCTTCCAAAAAACTGCAAATAAATTCAAGTTTATGCGTAACAGGCCAAGTCGGTGGAAGAGCAAAGCTAAATTGTTGAATCCAATCCAGTGGGTGAATCTGCGTTCTATCGTTTTTAAAAACCTTAAACTTTCTCACTGACAGAAAATGTTTGTAGTCGAAATTATCATCTCTGTGTGATGGAACATGTTCAGGATCGTAAGAGAATCTATTGTACTGTGGTTGATCGGAATCTAAGTCCCGTACTCTCTGTAGATTACCCAAATTATACGCGCTGCGTGTATCTGACAAATGTTCATAAACTGGTGTCTGTTGTGGTATGTTATTAACCGAAGTGTTTTTCATCTCTGTTACTTCTTGTTGTAAACTTGACAATTTTCTACGCAACGTGTCATTAGACGAATCGATCTCATTAATTGTCTGCTGTAAATTTTGAAATTCAGGTGTTTGATTAAATGAAACCAGTGAAGTATCGTCTGATTTATTGTCATTAGCACTTTCGATAGCATCAATACGACTGGCCAATTCATCATATTTTTCAGTCAGTATTTTTGCCTGATCGTCAGTTTTAGTGTCAGTAGCATTAATCTGTTTTTGCAATTTACGCGTAGTTTCATTCAGTTTTTTAACGTCAGATTTGACGACATCGGAATCCTGTGCTAGTTCTAATTGTTCTAGTCTGTCGGTCACTGTTTGAAAATCGGTTGTGTATGTGTCTGTATTCGACTTAAGATTGGAAATTTCGTCACGTAATTCTGTGTTCGACTGTTTGATGGAATTAATTTCGTCGGACACTGTAGCAATATTATTGTCTACATACGTTTTTGCCTTCGCAAACATTTTACGTTTGTCTTCTTGTCTCTGCGCCGTGATTGTTTCCATGACTTGTCGTTTTACTTTGTTTTGATCCTGAATAAATTTGCGGAAACGCGTATCACTGTTTTGTATGTGAAGATTAAAGCGTTCGTCAATCTGAGTGTTCTGTTGGTCGAATTTCGCGTCGATCTTTTGATCCATTGTGCGCGAAAGTTCTACCGTCATTGCTTTAAACTCGTCCCGTAATTGTGTACCTTTTTCAGAGCATTGTTTAGCGACTCCGCTAATTTCGTCTCTGAGTGTTTCTGTTGCGGCTGTTTGCATTTCCCTTAATTCTTGCGCAACAGACTTAATTTCTTCGCTATTTTTTCGTGAACAAGCCTCAATTTCCGTGCGCAACTGTTCCTTAGTGTCATGACACTGCGCGGCAACGGCTCTAATTTGTTCACTAAGCTGTCTGGAATTGTCGTCTAATTTTTCATTTAAGTGTTGTTTGAGATTTTCATTAAGTTGTTTGAAATTCTCTTTAAATTGTTTGTTATCTACACTCTGTTGTTTGACTTCTTCATTAAGTTGTTTGAGATCTTTACTACTGTTGTCTTGTTTTTCCATAAGTTGGTTAACTCGTTGCAGCAATAGTGTCATAATTTGATCCGAACCAAAATTAGCATCTCTATTCTCAGTGCTGTTTAATGGTGTACCTGCAGTTGTCGCGCTTTGTGTGACCATTTGGTCATTCTGCAACTTACAAAAAGGATTATCAGTCGGATGTACATTGTCAGACACTATTTCGGAATTAAATAAATCCGTCCTACTTTGTGCATCCTGTTCATTTTCATTAGACAAACTTGTCTGTACGTTACTTGAATTTTCCAAATCGGGTGTGTTAAGCTCGGCAGCGCTCATTACAATAGAGCGTCCCGCGTCATCAATTGTCGTCAAATTAACAGACGAGACAATTGAGTTCGTTTGTACATCATTACGGTAAAAGTCATCATTAGTGGTTGGAATGCATTGATTGTCAGTGAACGCAGGATTGTCATCATTACACTGCGTGTCACATGTCCTATCAGTCACGTTGTTTAAGTCGGTAAATTCATTCACAATACCTCGCGATCCACTATTCATAGTCTTTCGCGGCATTTTCACAACAGTCACAAATATTCACAAAACAATAAGCACAAATGCAAAAACAACACACAAATACAACAGAGCAACGAATTGCCGTTGACCTGTAGAAAGAAAGTCACAAAATTAGTAAAAGCGTAGCGCCAAATCCTAATTATATCTAAGCAAATAAGAGCGGATATCTGACTGTTTTTCAAAAGATTCTCAACGAAATACGATCCTGGACTGGGTGTCGCCAAGTGTAACCTCCCCACCGTAATTTTGTAGGGAAATAAACATGACAATACTTAATAGAAATGGGAGCCGAGTATAACCTTGCCACCGAAATTTTAAAGTAATGACAATATTATTTAGGAATGCTAATGGACATTGCGCTAATTGTAACCTCGCCCACAATGAGAGGTACTGACAATGGCAACAAAAATGTGAAATACGCAATCTGACTCAAATATAAATTTTTCACAAAATTTAAAGTCCGTTCAGTGACAAGAAAATTCAATTAAACCGAAATATCGGTCTTTGGCCCTGTGTAAAACAATCAGAGTTAAAGTCTTACCTGAGAATAAATGGATGTCACATTTCTGCTCTTATCTTTCTGCACGGCTTGGAGGAACTGCATTGCAAATGATAATATTCCTTTTTTCTGTGATTTTACTGAAAATTTTCTTTAAAAGAAATGGAGTGAAATGGGAAGTGCAACGAAATCTTTAGTTCAATAAAAATTAAATTTTTGAAAAAAAAATGCTTTTGAAATAAAAATTATTATTGGGGCACTTGTTAGAGAATAATTACAACAAATAAATTTTTACATTATCTAATGATTATATTAATTAACAGTATACCTTATTCAGCATCTGGACCAGTGTTGCCGACCGCCTACATCACCCGCACTGGACTGCTATCACTGACCGACCGCTCTGCATGACGACTATTAGCGTACTGCACGCGACGACTACTGACAGAGTACTGCTCCCAACTAGACAGAGTTACAGACTCGCAACGACTGACTCACCGACTCGCAACGACTACTCACACACTGAGTACCGCTCGCAACACTCGCGCGGTCAAGCGCATACTCTCTGGTCACAGATGCTACAATGCCTCGCCATCGCTGCTATGTTACATACGTGTTTCAGTGTCTAGAATGTATTTGAGTCGGCGACATACCATCTGACTTTCGGAAAAATGTCATCCACAGAATTCCGAAGACTGCGAGAGAAGGCAAGTGCGAGAATTATCGCACAGTCAGCTTAACAGCTCATGCATCCAAGTGACTGACAAGAATAATATTCATAAGAATGGGAAAGAAAACTGAGGATGTGTTAGATGACGATTAGTTTGCCTTTAGAAAATGTAAAGGCACCCGAGAGGTAATTCTGACGTTGTGGACTAAGGAAAAATCAAGATACGGTCAAAGGCTTTGTCGATCAGGAAAAAGCTTTCGACAATGTAAAATGGTGCAAGATGTTCGAAATTCTGAGAAAAGTGGGGGTAAGCAATAGGGAGAGGCGGGTAATATACAATATGTACAAGAGCCAAGAAGGAACAATGAGAGTGAACAACCAAGAACGAAGTGCTCGGATTAAAAAGGGTGTGAGACAGGGATGTAGTCTTTCCCCCCCTACTGTTGAATCTGTACATCGAAGAAGCAATGGTGGGAATAAAAGAAATGTTCAGGAGGGGAATTATAATTCAAGGGTAAGGACATCAATGTTACGATTCGCTGAATGAAAATGAAGAAATGCATGATATGCTGAATGGAATAAACAATCTAATGAGTGCCTAGTATGGACTGAGAGTAAACCGAAGAAAGACGAAAGTAATGAGAAGTAGCAGAAACGAGAACAGAGAGGAACTTGACATCAGGATTGATGGTCACGAAATAGATGAAGTTAAGAAATTCTGCTACCTATTCCGCAAAATAACCAATGACGGACGGAGGAAGGAGGACATCAAAAGCAGGCTAGCAATGGCATACAGGGCATTTCTGGCCAATATAAGTCTACTGGTATCAAACATAGCCCTTTATTTGAGGAATTCTCGCACTTGCCTTCTCTTGCAGTCTTCGGAATTGTGTGGATGACATTTTTCCGAAAGTCAGATGGTATGTCGCCAGACTCACATACATTCTAGAAACCAACTATAATAGTCGTTTTGTTCCCATTTCCCCTGATGATTTTAGAAATTCTGATGGAATTTTATCTATACCTTCAGCCTTATTCGTTCTTATTTCCTGAGAATGTACGTCTTGAGCACAGCATTGTATGGTAGTGAAACATGGACTGTGGGAAAACCGGAGCAGAAGAGAATCGAAGCATTTGAGATGTGGTGATACAGGCGAATGTTGAAAAGTAGGTGGACTTATAAGGTAAGGAATGAGGAGGTTCTGAGCAGAATCGGAGAGGAAAGAAATGTGTAGAATACATTGATAAGGAGAAGAGGAGGATGAAACGACATCTATTAATACATCAGGGAATGACTACCATGGTACTAGAGGGAGCTGAAAAAATATAGGGAAAGACAGAGACTGGAATACATACAGCAAATAAGTGAGCATGTGGGTTGCAAGTGCCAGTCTGTGATGAAGAGGCTGGCACAGGGGAGGAATTCGTTGCGGGCCGCATCAAACCAGTCAGAAAACTGATGACCCAAATGAAAAATACTCCTTTAATCAGTTTCTAGGTTGCAATGATACTATCCGTAAGTAATAAAGTGTATTTCACAAGACAGCAAATGACAAATGTGTGGGTCCACCTTCCATGCTTTTCCCTTGAACTACCCCAAGTCCTGTCCTGACGTATCACGTTGTATTTTCTGTATATTTCCTATTAATCGAGGCTGGTAAGGATCCCAGACTGATGACCAATATGCAGTAATCGGCCGAACAAGTATTTCTTTGGTGCCCCTTTCTCGTGATGAATTGCATTTCCTTAGCGTTCTTCCTGTGAACCTCAACCTGTTATCTGCTTTTCCTACATTTACGCTATTGTAGTCTTTCCACCTTAGGCCTCTCCGTATGTTTACTTCTAGGTACTTTACGGTAGTTACTATTTCCAGAGATTTTCCAGCAATACTGTAATCGTACATTCTTGTATTTTTTTCACTTATTTGTATGCAGTAACTCATAATTACGATCATGGTCAACTGGAAGTCCCCACACTTTTTATCAGTCTTCTTCATGTCCTTCTGCAGTTCGCTGCAGTTTTCTGGCAAAGCTACTTCCTTGTAGACCACTGTATTGTCTCTCAATAGCTCTACGGTGATTCCGAAAATATCCATCGGGTTATTTACCCGTGTTTTCTGAACAGAAGGGTACTATCGCAGTCCCTTCGTGGGCTTCTGAAACTAATTTTACGTCTGTCGAATTTGTTCCGTCAAGAATGAGGTGCTGAGTCCTATCCACAAGGAAGCCCTAAATCAATTCACAAATCTTGTCCGATATTCCGTAAGCTCGCCTCTTCCCTCTTTAAACAACAGCGCGGAACTGTATCGATTGCCTTCCTGGAGGTAAGGAACACGGCGTATACGTCGACGTTCTGGATAACATGGACGAAGAGAGCGATCTGAACTGCTCAAGACCTCTATGTACGGACTCTTTGGCGATTCTTACAGGGAATTCATAATAACTGTGCACGTTCTGTAACTCTAAAACAAATTGGCGTCAGCGATATAGGCCTATAATTACGTTCGTCTATCCTACAACAACAACTGAAAACGGTAATAACCTGCTGTATTTTATACTACTATACGCAAGGAAAAAGGGTGAAAAACGTTTTTAAGTAGTCCTACCACTCCAATGTATGTTTTAGAATATCTTGCGAACCATAATTCAATGAGCAACACAAATTTGTACATCAAATAAACACATCGCTCGGACCAGTTTCTGAGGAGTGTAGATAATGACTCACGAGTCGGGATCAGGATGGCATATGACTTTTACTGAAAAGTCATCCTTTTTGCTTACTTAGTAGTGACATGTCCTTACAGTTAATTGTAACCTATGGTTGAAGAGCAAAAGTACATAAAGGTCTTTGCTTGGCCTGTCAGGTTACCTGACCCCGGTCGGTTTGAGCACACCAGCTGCGCCACCCAGCGAAATGTGTCTACCTTGGAATAAGCTCCAATCAATCTCTGACGGTGATAAACGATGGATTCTGGATCGTTTATTAATATGGCTGATGACAATGGAGTCACCACGGAGGGCATTTCTGGAGAAGTATAAATTAAACGATGATTTGGTTTCACAATGTTACTGTCTCTTTTGTTTAATTGGATTTGCATTCTAGATTAACACAGTTTGAATATCTGGGAAACAGACGTACTCTCACGTGAGGGTGCCCTCGACCTTAACTGTACAAAATCGACAGCTGGAAAGGTAGTTTCCAGAGTAGCAAATAGTTCAAATGGCTCTGAGTACTATGGGACTTAACATCTGAGGCCATAAGTCCCCTAGACTTAGAACAACTTAAACCTAACTAACCTAAGGATATCACACACATCCATGCCCGAGGCAGGATTCGAACCTGCAACCGTAGTAGCGCGGTTCCGGACTGAAGCGCCTAGAATCGCTTGGCCACAACGGCCGGCTCCAGTGTAGCAGAAGGGAGTGTGATAGGATCATTATTGTTTATAATATAAACAAATGATCTAGCATAGAAAGTTGGACGCTCTTTAAGACTGTTTGCAGATGCTGTGTTTGTCTGAAAGAACGTAGCATTGCTGGAAACCAGTATTTATTCGCAGATTGACCTTCAGAAGATTGATGAATGGTGAAACCACTGTCAATTGATCCTCAACGTGAATAAATGTGGCCTATTGCGCATATATAGTGAAAGAAAACCACTACTGTACAACTATACCAATGATGGCAAACTGCTGGGAAAAGTATTTAGGAATAGGTAACCAGGATGGCCTTAAGTCGAATAACACATAAAGCAAATAGTAGGAAGAGCAGAGGTCAGACTGAGGTTCATAGGAAGACTGTTAAGGGAATTTCATCCACGAAGGAAGTGACTTATAAGGCGGTCGCTCCACCGCTGTTGGACCGTTCAATCGGCGCGAGAGCGTAAAACAAACGCTGGACAAACTCCAATGGGTGCGTTAGGAGAGAGGCGTCCTTCATCACGGAGACGTTTACTATCGAAATTTCGAAACAATGCTTTCTGGGAAGAACTGAACAACACGCATCTCGCGGAATGATAGCGAGGAGAAAGTTCGAGAAATTACAGCTAATACAGAAGCTTACGGAGAATCAACCTTCAAAGACGACTCTTGGAAATGGAACAGTGTAGGGGAATCATTTAGTTGTACCAGAAGTAGCCTCCGTCACACACCGTAAGATGCCTTGCGGAGTATTATGTAAATGTGACCATTAAGAAGGTTTCTTATTAGGTGTGAGGGACCTTTAGGTGACACTGTCAATTTTTTCACCGACCTTTCATTACGGCAAAAGGAATTGATTTCATAGAAGAATTGGAACACGAAGTGCGTAATTCGTCTGTATCAGAGAGAAGGATAAATTCACTTAATGCTGCGCAATGAGACATTGCTGTATTGGAATTTATGAACATCGTAGGTTGCTCTACAGGTACTTGGGTGGCGCACAGTAGCCGAGAGACAAATTATACGGACATGATTAGGAAATATGAGCGGTTTACCCGGGCAGTCGGCGTCTGCCTAAAGTGCCTCTAGGGAATAGTCTACTCCAGCGTTTCTCCGCTCTTTACATCATTTACTTTGTATGTAAACTAATAGTCCCAAAAACGAAAACGAGTGCGTCCGGCGGAGTGCCTCGCTTGCAGGCGGGGCGGTGTACCGCTCGCAAACCGGAGGAATAGAAATTACGGCCGCCAGTGCAGCGCCTATTCTGAGTTTTAATTTTCCATAAAAGCCCGCCGACGGCTGCCTGAGCAGCGGCCACTCCTGGCTCACCTGCTGAAACAATCGCGGAATTACATTTCTTTTGTCAGCCGGCTACGGCGTCGGAAGGGGCCCATTTCCATTTCGCGTTTCTGCCCGACTACAAATGAAATAACAGACCCATTAGCGGGCCGTAACGGTCACCATCCATCACGGCACGCTTCATCAGCATTAGACGGCAGCCTCAGCTGGCCGTTGCGCTTTCATTAACACACCGTCTCGCTCCTCCGCCGACGACGTCGCGCTTGCATTGCAGCTGTCTGCGCGGGCGTTTGTCGAACTACGTCTTTTATTCTTTCTATATGTGGTTGGAAGTTGAAAGATGACGGTATCATCTGTCAACAGTGTAAATATGTTTCATATATTCCGATTCTTCTGCTAGTGTCTGACGGATAAGTGAGAGTAAGAGGGCATATTCACAGCACTGTTGATAGCACTCCGTCATGGTGGATCTGACTCTCTGATTTACAGTGGAAGGAAAAGCCGCGTGCTATGGGAAGTAGAATGAAAGAGGCGTCTGCTTTCAGGTAATTAAATGTCCTTCGCAGGGGTCTTTTCCCCACTCCCTCGGCTAGATCATAAGGAACACAGTACCTGCTAATTACTGTGCATCCTACGAGGTTATAAAGAACATTGTAATACAATCCGCTATAAATACACTGCTCTTCTGAGCTTATGAACGAGTGCGGTAAAGTAACATAACATACACTGTAAGAAAGATACACCGCGAAGGAATTACCTGCAGCCCGCATCTCGTGGTCGTGCGGTAGCGTTCTCGCTTCCCATGCCCGGGTTCCCGGGTTCGATTCCCGGCGGGATCAGGGATTTTCTCTGCCTCGTGATGGTTGGGTGTTGTGTGATGTCCTTAGGTTAGTTAGGTTTAAGTAGTTCTAAGTTCTAGGGGACTGATGACCATAGATGTTAAGTCCCATAGTGCTCAGAGCCATTTGAACCATTTGAATTACCTGCATGGGCCGCAAATCGGTGGATACAACATACGTGTACAGAAACAAATGATAACAATTTCAGAAAAATTGGATGACATGTTCAACAGAAAGAGCTTCACAAATTTTGTCCACCTCAGGCCTTTATGCAATCAGCGATCAGCTCTGGCACTGATTTATAGAGTTATTGGAAGTCCTCCTGACGTACATCGTGCCAGATTCTGTCCAACTGGTGTAGTGTTACGACACGCATGACTCAATGATTTATTTGTTTGAAATATGACCACGTGCGGACTTCGTCACATGCGTCGTTTACAAAACACTTCAAAAAAATTATTTAAATTCTTTTAAAGTTCTCTATAAAAGATTCTTAAACGAAACTGTAGTTTGAACGCCTTCAGTTGAGTCGTTTGTGCAAAATTACGTCACCCAGTCAAACTGGTTTGCCCAAACTTTTGAAATTTAGATATCGTTTCTTCTAGGAAATTATATTCTTGCAAGTTATCTTACTTTTTCCATATTAAAATCAGACTGTAAAACCTTTAAGATTCAAAAATCGAAATCAAACTCTTCTGAAAATTAATATCTTGGAAAAATTCAGTAATAATTCTTCCTCAATATAACTCTTCATAAATAATTCTCGAACACGTATTTAAGCTTTAGAGCATACACTGTTTTATTGTCTTCGTCTATGCTACATACAGATGTGAACATCAGACTCGACAAAACAGAACTGAACAAAATACAACATGAACTAAACATTCTGGGACGTCAATACAATGGAAAATTACAAATTTTGATTTATTTGAATGTTGGAGGTTCGACGCAACAACCCGGTCACAGGATCTTCTGCTGCTCTTTGGCCGTTGACCCGCGACGTCTAGTGGCCAGCAATTTTCTTTCTGGTTCCGGCAGTGAAGATGCTACTTCCGCGAGTTGCGCTGCTCTCTCCAAATATGAAACATACAAAACAAAAATGCAAAACTTTAAATATTTTACAAACATAACAAAATATTACAAATACATAAGCAAAACACTAAATTAAACTTATATTTACCTGCAAACTGAGCTGATGCTTGTGGATGGGTGACGATTTAATTTCGCGTCCCATTACACTGGCGCGTTGGATCGTCAAAATCCGGAGATAGTTGGAGGATCCTGCTCATAGTGCGCCCGACATTATCAACTGTTGAGAGGTCTGGGTCTCTTGCTGTCAGATTATGTTTTGCAAGCACGAAGACAAGCTCTCATCAAGTGCGGAAAGGCATTGTTTTGCTTTAATGTAAGCCCTGGACGGATTGCCATGAAGGACAACAGAACGGTGTATAGTAGATCATCGCGGCACCGCTCTGCTGCAAGGGTACCGCGGATGTCAACAAAAGTGATACCGCTATGAAAAGAAATGGCGCCCCATGCCACCACTCATGGCTGTCGGGCCGTATGACAGGCAACGGTCAGGTTGGTACCCCCACTCCTGTCCGGCTCGTCCCCAGCCACGTCACTGGCCCGGCACTCATCACTGAAGACAATCCAACTCCAGTCAATGAGATTCCAGACCCAGACGACCATCGAAGACGTGTCTGGAGACTCCCTGGACAGCAGTGACATGCCAACATGATTGTTGAGCAGCTGTAAGTAGGCTGTTTAGGTTTTTATGTTGGTAACGCCACGTAGCGTTCTGTACGAAAATCACTCACAGTGCTGTGTGCAGTCTGTGGCTTGTTGGACTCATTGTTGGAATATTCGCTTGTGTAGTGTTGGGCAGTTGGATGTGAACAGCGCACAGCGTTGGGCAGTTGGAGGTGAGCCGCCAGCAGTGGTGGATGTGGAGAGAGAGATGCCGGAGTTTTGAGAGATTAATATGAGCAGACGACCTGGACGTATGTCCGACAGAAAAAGGAAATTTGTAAAGATGGATGTCATGAATTGATAGATATATATGATGACTTTTGAATATTATTAAGGTAAATGCATTGTTCTATATCAAAATTTTTCATTTGCTAACTATGCCTATCAGTAGTTAGTGAATTCACTAGTTAGAATCTTTTGTTTAGCTGGCAGTATTGGCGCTCGCTGTATTGCAGTAGTTCGAGTAACGAAGATTTTTGTGAGGTAAGTGATTCATGAAAGGTATAGGTTATTGTTAATCATGGTTATTCTTTTGTAGGGATTATTGAAAGTCAGACTGCGTTGCGCTAAAAAAAAATTGTGTGTCAGTTTAGTGATGATCAGAGTAAGTAAAGAGAGAACTGTCTCAGTACGTTCAGTTTTACTCAGCTGTCATTGTATGAAATAACGTATAAGTTTACCATCACAGTCATTCTTAGTTTTTCTAAAGGGAAGTTTCACCATTCCTTTCATCGCGGGACGTCTTTTGTTGTTATCCTGGATACCCTTACAGAACACCAGTACGTCAAACATGGCGAGATGGAAAATGATCTCTTCAGTGCAGATGCACATCAGCAGGCTCGAACTCTCACGGGAATCGGCTAAATGCCACGAATAATGAGGATAATTGGCAAGGGGCTCTAAGTTAGTAGTGTGTGGATATGTTGAGAATTGGGGGAGGCGTGCCAGGGTAGTCCGTGCAGTAGCAATGACTGCTGTGTCCGCACTTGGTGGTCAGAGTATGTGCCTGGTAAGAAGGACACTCAGGTTGGAATCCCGCACAGATTTTCAACTTTACCCATGGATTTCAAAGTGTGCCTGCTCGCAATGACTGTAACTCCTTTGTAGGCAAGATTGGGAAGGATTGACCAATCATACTGACCGTTTCCTCTTTCTCTTTCTATGGCCTCGTGGCTAGACTAGGGAAAATCTATAGAGATTTGGTACCACCGTGGCATCTTGCAATATAGCATCCCTGTGCTAGGGAATCGCTTTAAAATCCTATGTTTGGGATCAGATGCGGCTACTCGGTATCAAGTGCGTCGGTAAGAGAGGCAGGAAGTGGAATCTGAATAAAATGTGATTGAAATCTGTGGTTTGCAGGTAGCAACGTAAAGTTACAGTTGGGTACATCGCAGAGCTTGAGAATAGTGTCGCGATACCTAATAACATCACGTCACAGAATTTTTAAATCGCGTACAAGGATTACGAACAGTTTGCTAGTGAAAAAATAACGATCGTCATGACGACTTCGCGTGTAAGAAAGAAGACAGTGGCAGCAGGCGTGTTGAGGACAGGGGAAGAGTCGCTGCGTACAGGGAGCGTGCATGAAGCGGACAGTCACAGCGGTAGGGAAAGTGTGCGTTTGAGGCGCCCATGCGGAGGTCCGGAGTTCGACGCACGGGCGCGACTCCGACACATTGTACAACCAGAAACATCGTATGGTGGTCAATGAAGCTTATCTACCATCAAGTCAAAGTTCACTTCAGGTATGAAGAAGGGGTAAATAATAATAATTAAGTATTGAGGTCTGTGCACAGTGGTATTTTGTTCAGCAACGGAGAAACTGAAGAAGAATAAGGCACCAGAAGAAAATAGCATCACAGAAGAGATGTTGAAGATAGGAGGAAGAGCACTCCAGATACAGATATACGATATCATAAGTTGGTATGGTGAAAGGAGGAGAATCGAAAATAGTAGAGGTCAGCTACAATTGCACCACTGCACAAAACGAACAACAAAAGGAACTACACTATTTATGAAGATATCTCGTCACTAACTGAACCGGACAAAGTATTATCAGTAATTATTCTTTAAAAGCTGGAGCTTTTTATTGAAGATGTTGTTGGAGAGTACCAGGCACGTTTTCCGGCAGTCATATTAACCACGGATCAAATTTTCAACACTGGATGAATATGGAAGAGTTTCTGGGATTCAATCATCAGTACCTTGGAACATTTTTACATAGCTCAAAGGGGTATTGTAGTATACACTGTTCATCTATAGCACCCTAAGGGTGCTGGGCGTTTCACGGAAGTTAATAAAACAGGTGAAGGTGTGTAAAACAGAGAAAAAGGCCAAGGTGAAATACCAGGGCGAGCTATCCAAGGAATTCTACGTAAGATGTGACGCAGGATAATGCCATTTGATCACTGCTTTTAAATTCGGTCCTAGAGAACGTAATTTGGGTAATGGAAACAGAAGGTAAAGGGCTGAAGCCATATGGAAGAACACAGCTGTTGGGACATGCAGACAACATAGCGGTCACACCGAAGTCAGAGGAAGAGACGGCAGAATCCTTAAAGCACTTAGCAAATAATGCCAGTAAGACTGGACTGAGGAAGACCAAAATCCCGTAATGCAGTCTGTATTGCCATATTAGGCAGGAACTTTAAACACCACCAAGAAATGAAGAGAACCCGCTGAGCTTTGAACGGAAACTCAAGAGAAGGCTCTTTTTACCAGTCCGTGAAGAAAAAACCAGAAGACGTAGAAAAACCCGGGAAATGTAGGATCTAATGAAACAACCGAAACATCGTACAGAAAATGAAAGCACAGAGAAGAAGCGTTGCAGGACACACTGGGCTAAGGTTCTGTTACGGGAGAGCCTGACGCAACTTGTACAATTTTAAGGCCAGGGATGCAGTGGGAGAATAAAATGCAGAACAACCTTCAAAGCTCGGTGTCCATAAGAACTGGATCCAGGCTGCACAAGATCACCATCTACTGTGGAACATTGTAAGATCGGTGCATGTTCTTCAGAGACTGTGAACCCAAAAATGTTTGTATGTAGCACTAGGAGAACCCAGGAAGAAAGTATGATTTAGTGGAAAGTGCGGGGCAGAACATGGCTCAAGAAAATATAGCTTCAGTAGATGACACTGGTAACCGCCGAGCTCTAAGGAATGTCAGGGACATAGGACGAATCATTTAACGAAAAATGAGGAGCAGGAAATGGCTCAAGTAACTGTGGGATCTACAGATAATATTGCGAAGGTCCGCAATCAGTTAGTCATTAATGATTTTGTATCTATGGCAAATATGAATAGCGAAGACAGAAGTGTACACTTTAAAATGCAGGAGATTTTGTTAGCTTTTGTGAGTACAATAGTACAATCTTCTAAAAAGACGACCGGTAAAATATAATTCTCCTAGCGAGTTAAATTAAAAAAGTATTCTTGCGAGATTAATCATAAATTAGAAGAATTTTCTGTACAGAGTAACAAAAATCTTGACAAATCAGAGGTAGTTCAGGAAGAGAATGTTAAATAGTTAGAAGAAAATGCCAGGAATGTTAGGAGGTGATTTAAAGAATTAAAAAAATGAATCAAGAATGTCATGAAAGAGAAAGAAAGAAGTGACAGATGCTTTAACATGTAAGGAAGATGTAGATGATGGGATAACAACGGAAAGTAGTGCTGTATCGATGAGAATAGAAAAGCCATTGGAGCTTTGGGAAATGCTTTTAGTAAAGAGAGTAAAAGTGTAACAGGACTATCTCTAAAATAAATACTAAGAAGCAAAAGGCTGAGTCTTCATTATGTCATAAATTATTCTCGTAAAAATTTGGTCAAGAATAACAAAAAAACAAAAGGTGTATGATAGGGTAGCTGGGATTAAGCGAGAAATCACTGGTTTTACTACCCCAGACCCTGATGTTATTGGTGAAAACAAACTCAAAAATAAAATGTCTGATTATAGCAGGTAATAACAGTGGGAACATGGTCATTTAAAACCACTATTTAAAAGTATGGCCGTTCATTAACTTGGCTGCAAAGGGGAAATTGGATACTAAGGCTTTTTTCAAACACTTTAATGGAGAATACCCAGAATAAACTGTGACTATAGACGAAAAATAAGTTGTATCGGAAGTAGAATGAAGGATTTATCAGAAAATTCCTAAATAAACATTGGTCGAAAAGTATGCAAGGTAATGTACGAAACACCCTTTTCCTTGGGAGAAATTCCTAAATTAGTAGGTACCATAGCTGCAAAGGATATTTCCAAAGCTTTTGTGAAAATGTTTTACGTCTTGTTCACCCACTGAGCGAGGAAAACATTATTTCAGTAATAGTGATAAGACGACCGACACACGTATAGTAACCATTAATATTTGATCAAAAATACAAGTCGGTATTTTGGAAGCACCGGATCTGTTGGACACCTTATCTGGAGATCCAGAGAATCTGTACGTAGGAACAGTCATAATAAGACTGCAGCAAGAGAAAATGAAAGACCTAATGATATATTAAATAGGGGAGGAGAAAGCAAATGGAACCGAGGAGTTTCGTAGGTTTATGGTAGTAGACAATTCAATCAATTCAATGAACATGAGCGATTTCGAGAGTGGTAGTGCTGAAAGGGAAAACCAGGAGGGAGTTCGTACGAGTTCTGAACTCAAGTATCTGACAGATCGATAGAAACTAGACGGTCTATGAGGGAAGATTCTGGAAAAGTAAGAGAAGCCCTTTTCAAGAAACGTTCTTTGAAATTAAGGAGGGGTCACTATATAACACTCCCGTCGGCTACAACTGTACCATAACCTCAATCCTAGAAACAGGTTGTGACATAAAACTATTTTGTAAAAGCAACTATGGTACAAAGCAACAGAGCAGTGTTACCCTCTGAGAGGAATTTTGTTATGTTGACCGTGTTGTACCTAACTGAGGTGGCTTATCGGAAATGAAAGTCAGAATTACGTAAATATTCGAACGGTAACAAACAAGATTTTTGCCTATCTGCACTGTTTAACGTATAAAGGAAACGGTCGCCAGCCTAACTAGGCAAGAGAATGATTAACATTCTCGTTTAAGAAAGTAGGTATAAGTAACTATAACGGACAAACACAACCTAGACTTGGCCACACGCGAGTGCAATGAACTCTGACACACACATATGTTTTAAGATTGAAGCTACCAACTGGAGCAGGACAAACTACACTCCTGGAAATTGAAATAAGAACACCGTGAATTCATTGTCCCAGGAAGGGGAAACTTTATTGACACATTCCTGGGGTCAGATACATCACATGATCACACTGACAGAACCACAGGCACATAGACACAGGCAACAGAGCATGCACAATGTCGGCACTAGTACAGTGTATATCCACCTTTCGCAGCAATGCAGGCTGCTATTCTCCCATGGAGACGATCGTAGAGATGCTGGATGTAGTCCTGTGGAACGGCTTGCCATGCCATTTCCACCTGGCGCCTCAGTTGGACCAGCGTTCGTGCTGGACGTGCAGACCGCGTGAGACGTCGCTTCATCCAGTCACAAACATGCTCAATGGGGGACAGATCCGGACATCTTGCTGGCCAGGGTAGTTGACTTACACCTTCTAGAGCACGTTGGGTGGCACGGGATACATGCGGACGTGCATTGTCCTGTTGGAACAGCAAGTTCCCTTGCCGGTCTAGGAATGGTAGAACGATGGGTTCGATGACGGTTTGGGTGTACCGTGCACTATTCAGTGTCCCCTCGACGATCACCAGTGGTGTACGGCCAGTGTAGGAGATCGCTCCCCACACCATGATGCCGGGTGTTGGCCCCGTGTGCCTCGGTCGTATGCAGTCCTGATTGTGGCGCTCACCTGCACGGCGCCAAACACGCATACGACCATCATTGGCACCAAGGCAGAAGCGACTCTCATCGCTGAAGACGACACGTCTCCATTCGTCCCTCCATTCACGCCTGTCGCGACACCACTGGAGGCGGGCTGCACGATGTTGGGGCGTGAGCGGAAGACGGCCTAACGGTGTGCGGGACCGTAGCCCAGCTTCATGGAGACGGTTGCGAATGGTCCTCGCCGATACCACAGGAGCAACAGTGTCCCTAATTTGCTGGGAAGTGGCGGTGCGGTCCCCTACGGCACTGCGTAGGATCCTACAGTCTTGGCGTGCATCCGTGCGTCGCTGCGGTCCGGTCCCAGGTCGACGGGCACGTGCACCTTCCGCCGACCACTGGCGACAACATCGATGTACTGTGGAGACCTCACGCCCCACGTGTTGAGCAATTCGGCGGTACGTCCACCCGGACTCCCGCATGCCCACTCTACGCCCTCGCTCAAAGTCCGTCAACTGCACATACGGTTCACGTCCACGCTGTCGCGGCGTGCTACCAGTGTTAAAGACTGCGATGGAGCTCCGTATGCCACGGCAAACTAGCTGACACTGACGGCGGCGGTGCACAAATGCTGCGCAGCTAGCGCCATTCGACGGCCAACACCGCGGTTCCTGGTGTGTCCGCTGTGCCGTGTGTGTGATCATTGCTTGTACAGCCCTCTCGCAGTGTCCGGAGCAGGTATGGTGGGTTGACACACCGGTGTCAATGTGTTCTTTTTTCCATTTCCAGGAGTGTATTTGCAAAATTATAAGAGATACCGAAACACCCTATTACTTTCAGGTTTACATAAAGTGAATGGTCTTTATAACTATTAATATGCAATTCTAATACACAAGATAGACAAACAATTAGCAAACATGAGTATATAACGTTTCACAACTGCAGCTTTCTCACTTTTCCTACAGCGAAACACAATGCTGACCAAATTGCAAGAAACTGACTCACTTTTTAGAATTTACTACATACAACAATGTGATCATTTGCTTTATAAGCCTCAGTCTTAAGAACTTTTAATTTTGAAGTTAGCAACAGCACTTTAAATAGCAGTGTTAATAGGAAAATTATTTTCAGCAAACAACATTTACTTTAACTCACTCTCTTGTCACATTAACTTTAACTTTCTTTTTACTAAGTTCAAGAGGCATTAATTAGCAAAACTCTAGGCTTTAATTTCTTTTAGTAAGGACACTCGGATATCACTTTAGTTCAAACGGAGAGGAACCAGAGAGGTGTTATGATAAGGAGAAAAATCAAGGTAGGTACATAAATTCAGATATAAATTACCTTATATTTGAGCACAATAACACTTCCATTAAGCTGAACCTTCACTGTACATCATTATAGCATTACGACGCAATGATTGCGCAATGTGGTGGCAACTGCACGTTGGTAGGTGGATTCGCAGACAGAATGGCTGGACTCTGTCATTTTTTGGTGGCGATGATAGATACAAATTCCGGAATAGTTCCAGCTATTTATCCATCCATCCGAGGCATTGGAAAGTAGCAGGAAAAGCCTCTCTCGCAACCAGCACAATATGCATCTTTTACATGGCAGTTCACGGACTCGTAGCTCGTCTCCGACTGGTGGCTCGTCCCCGACTGACTATCAGTTCCACCTTTTCCACCTAGGCCAACCACAATTTGCGCGCGCTACACAGTTCCGTTCCTGAGGGGAACCACTACACCATTTACATACAAACTAACTAAGAACCCTAAGTGAGGATCAGCAATTTACATAACAGTAACCAAATACAGTAAATAAAACAAAACATTTACACATATTGACATCTGTACAAAAAAATTATTCACACAAAATTACAATTATATACAGTACGTTTTGTTCCCTCCAAATGGGACCAATAGTTTAAATGATAGATATGCTACACAGCATAGAACCAAACCATGACATCAAAGTTTGTATAAAGAAAGCAGTATACAATTTTATATTATCTATTCAATCACACACATTTACAGAAGCACACCAATGTAACATTAAATGAAACAAAAGCAAAATAAATCAGTACAGCTTTAGAGCTATGGTGTTACACATGCCCCATGTTTCGTTGAAATTCCCATAAGGGACACATCAAGGAAACATCTATAACACCTAAGTGGTGTTGGCTACAGAGTATAAAAATTATACCATCCAACTTCAGTTGGGAGAAAAAAAAATACACATATTACAAATAAACAGTATATACACTAAGGAGATTCATACACTTCTTCCAAAAACATTTTCAAAGTAAAGCATTTACAGTAATTTTCATCCACAGTCTGGTTTAAGGAAATTAATTTTCATCATTACCCAGGGTACCTTTAAGCATGTTCACTTCACACACATACAGTTCAAATAAAAGACAAACAGTACACAAAATAATCTACACATTAGTAGAATAGGTATATCCTTAAATAAAATTAATAATAATAAACACATAGACAACAGCACAGAACATTTTAACTCAACAAAGCAAAAATTTGTCTTTCAATATTTTTACAGGAATGTAAATATTCAGACACACAAGCATGTTAATGATCATAGTACTTTTCACAAGGTTCAGTAGTTAATGTAATGTTCAAAATTTCAGTTTGCATCCACATTTGCACAAATATTTACTCAAACAGCTATGAGAACCTTTTCCAAATGATTCTTTAAATACAAAAGTAACTTTTCAAGGTTTTCTCGAAACAATTAACTTTAAAGCTGCTCTTCATTAATAGCAGTCCAAAATGTTTGTTGCACATAAACACATTAACCTATTCAGACCCTATCTTTAATCATCACTGCTGTATTTTTAAAACAAGGCAGTCCAAAACAAACATCTACATCCATTTGAATAGGAATGCATATATATTGTATAACAACTTTTCACTGACTTCAATAAGAATAGTCAGTTCGTAATACACTGATCAAAAAACCTAAACTTCACTGCTTGCCTCAGTGCTAGCAGTCCATGTTACACATTCTGCCCACTATTGGTTTGGCAGTCTTTATCCATAAACATTTAGGCACAAAAACACAATTTAGATTAAAAACACTAAAGAAAACACATTTTTAAATTGACACACTGCGCCATCCTCTAGGTTTGGCAGTTCATGACCACTTATCAGCTCCTTGCCCCACAATGGCAAGGAGATGGAGAAGGTCCAAAGAAGAGCGGCGCGTTTCGTCACTGGGTTATTTGGTAACCGTGATAGCGTTACGGAGATGTTTAATAAACTCAAGTGGCAGACTCTGCAAGAGAGGCGCTCTGCATCGCGGTGTAGCTTGCTCGCCAGGTTTCGAGAGGGTGCGTTTCTGGATGAGGTATCGAATATATTGCTTCCCCCTACTTATACTTCCCGAGGAGATCACGAATGTAAAATTAGAGAGATTAGAGCGCGCACGGAGGCTTTCAGACAGTCGTTCTTCCCGCGAACCATACGCGACTGGAACAGGAAAGGGAGGTAATGACAGTGGCACGTAAAGTGCCCTCCGCCACACACCGTTGGGTGGCTTGCGGAGTATCAATGTAGATGTAGATGTAGATGTAGATGTACTGCTCACATAGTATATATGGTAGCCCTCAATTTCAGGACCACAGCATTTTTATTGTTTTGTATTGTTTTTCTGCCCAACAACGTATCTTTGAGCAGATTATTGTCATCATCTCCAGGTTTTTTTCATCTTTATGTCAAATCTTTGGTAATTTTTGCTTTAATGGTACAAAACATAAAACCTGCAACTTTGAAACAGTAATTAGACACTGGCAACAAAACCATTTCTTTTCAAATGACAACATCAGGAAGCATATACATTAATCAAGAAAATTTTAAATGACATTTTTGGCATAATGACAATGTTCAGGGGTTAATTGATGGTCCCTGATTGGTGGTTTTTCTCACCACTTTCTTACTCAGTAATATTTCTTTTAAAGTCAGTATTTAGTTTAATTATTTTTTCACACATTTAGGTCATCAAATATGGCAATATCAGAACAATAACTTTAAACCCTATTGCAAGTGATTTCTGACCACTTTTGGTGTCACTAGACACATACCTCTCACATCTATTTCGCATACATTAGTCAAGTTCATCTCCTCAGCTTTAAACACACATACAGTTTTTCAACACCATATTTGCCCCTTTTATTTTTCAAAACATTTACATTTAGTCATATTATAGTATTCATTTACTTTGTTTTTAGTATTTTTACCTTTTCTCATTTATACTTCTCTTTCCAGTTACTTTTCCATTATATTTTTTTTCTTTTACAATATTCACTACACTTTCATCACTCTTGGTCATTTTCTAGTGTACTCAATGTAATCATTCACTTCTATTTACAGAAACATTCACCTTTAGTCATATTATACAAGGAAAATTTAGCATTATTAATAATTTTTATCGTCATTCAAATTCACTAAAAAAAATTAAATAAATAACTTAGTTCTGGAGTTTATGCCACGATTCTAACAAATTGCTTCAAGCTTGGTATTCACATTAATTGAAAGTTATTTTAAAGCAAAATTTACTTTCTGTAAAACCTGATTCAATATAAAAAGGGAAGAAAGAAAGAAGATAGTCAAAGTTCCGAATGAAGAAGGGGATGGTTGCCAACACGAAAAGAAACGGAAGTAGTGCAGGCAATGACTTGGGTCCCTGGTGCTTGTCAGGCACCTGACAATGCAAAGAGTGCATGTCCCCTGAGGGTTAACATTTCATTCATCATTGGCTTCTGTGGACATACAATTTCAGGTCAACTATATTTCTAACTCCTAAAGGTTTCCTTGACCTAGGGTACACAAGAAAATAAGCATTTGCATGTGCAGTTCCTTTGAATTTAGAAATTTCATTATTAATTTCACTTGATTGTTCATGGGTCTTCACTAAGACATAGTTTCCAAGCTTAAATTTAGTTGTTTTAAGGTTATTATCATGCCTTTTGGATCTAGCGGCCGCTTTCTCTTTCATTCTTTTCTTAACTAACTCTTCTTTTCTCATGCAGGTTAATTCCTACAATAGGTGGGAATTGCAAGATCTCTTCAATAATACTTTTACTTTTATGGTCCAACAGAATTTCTTCAGGAGTGAAACCGGTGGTTTCATGGTATAAGGTGTTCATGGTCTTTTCAAAGTCACTTGCAAATCTGTCCCAAGCCTTATGGTTATGGTGACAGTAGGTTCTACCTAACCTTCCTAATTCACGCATATGTCTTTCAACAGGGTTACTAGCCGGGTGGTAAGCTGAAATATATTTAACTTGAACATCATGTTGCTTCATGCCTTCCTTCCAGATTTTTGAGATAAACTGTGGTCCATTATCAGACAAAACTGCTTTAGGTTTACCAATGGTGTTAAAATACTCAGTCATCTTGCTAAAGACTGCTTTAGCAGTGGCTTTCCTAATTGGATCTAATTTAATAAATTTGGAGAACGCTTCCAACACTACAACAATGTAAGACCAATTACCTGAGGTTTTTGGTAAAGGACCATACAAATCCACTAACAGTAATTCTAATGTGTCCTCTGGTATAATATTCTGCATGAAACCTTGATTTACTCTATTTGTTACTTTTGCCCTCTGACATACATCACAAGATCTTATTCTCTCAGTAATTTTCTTAGTAGCACCTACATTAATCGCAGCCACATCAGTTAACTTTTCAATACACTTCTTGGGACCACAATGCCCTAAGGCAAGATGAATATAATCAATCACTTCAGTCTCAAATTGCCTAGGCCAACACACCTTCCATTCTTCAGCGCTGGTATTCTTTCTCCTATATAAAATTCCATTAAATATCTTGTAAAATCTACAGATTTGTGGGTAATTTGGGTTACTGAAATTAACTTTCACTGACTTCCATATTTCATCCTCATTCTGGTGGAACCTCACGCTTTTACAAATTTGCTCTATTCTTTTCCTACCTGGAGCCTCCTTAATATATCTTATATGAAATTTGCCATCTTCATTACATTCCCTTGGTAAGTTGTTCATACCTTCAGGCAATCGTGATAAAGCGTCAGCTACATACTTGTCACTACCTTTAATATACAATATCTCATAATCAAACTGTTGTACGTACAGGGCCAATCGACTCAACCTGCCGGTAAACAGTCGACAGTTTTTCAAAAAGGTTAATGCCTTGTGGTCTGTATGAATTATAGTTTTATGTCCCCATAAATAATTCCTAAATTTCTTTAATCCCCAAATGATTGCTAAAGCCTCTTTCTCTGAAATAGTATAGTTTTTCTCATATTTAGTTAAAGTGCTACTAGCAAAAGCAATGGTATTATGTTCTGTTTCCCCAGATTCCGTGTTTTCCTGAAATATTTCAACACCAATACCATAAGCACTACTGTCTGTAATCATGTGGAATGGCTCACTTAAAACTGGGTGATGTAAAATGTTTTCCCTTACTAACTCAGTTTTTAAATTTTCAAAATCTTTCTGACATTCAGATGTCCAAATATATACACTATTTTTCTTCAACAAGCTATTCAAATGTGGGCTGTTGAAAGCTTGCCCCTTCGCAAATTTGCGGTAAAACCCACAAAGACCTAAGAACGCTTTCAACTGTTTCCTGTTCCTTGGAGGAGGGCATTTTTCAATAGCATTAAGCTTTTCTAGGTCCTTGCCACTCCCAAATGTGGTTATTATGTGCCCTAAAAACTTAATTTCTTGTCTCACAAATTCATACTTTTTTAACTTTAAAGTCATGCCCCCTGCTTGAAGAGCAATAAGGGTTTTGTTTAACAGGTCACAATGCTCCTCCCAGTTATCAGTAGCAATCAATAGGTCATCTACATATACAGTCAATCTGGCACAAAGTTCTTTTCCTAATACAGAATCCAAATCCCTAATGAAAACAGAAACAGAAGTATTCAAACCAAATGGTACAACTTTGTATTGGTAACATTTTCCTGCAAACAAAAAAGCTGTATATTTCCTAGAATCTTTGTGTAATGCGATCTGCCGTTACCCAGCAGTAAGGTCCAAACTGGTTAGATATTTTACATTATGGAACTTTTGTAATAAATCATCTAAATTTTCAGGCCTGTCTACTTCTCTCCTGACAATTTTATTCAATGTCTGTGCATCAATGAGTACTCTTACACCTCTATCCTTTTTATTGACTATAATAAGTGGACTATTGTATTCACTATTGCTTCTTTCTATTACCCCCGCCCCCCCCCATTCCAACATTTTATCAATTTCAGCTTGTACTGCTTCTTTCTTAGCTATAGGTATCGGATATGGTCTGACAAAGAATGGTTCATGTTCCAGGACATCCATACGGTATTCAAAGTTATTTACGACACCTGGTTTATCAGATAACACTTCCTCGTTATTTTTCAAAATATTAAATAAATCCTATTTCTGTTCATATGAGATTTGTTGGACAACATCAACAATTTCCCTAAAGCTGTCAGTTTCTTGATGATCCCACAATAAATCTTTCACATGGTATATTTCACATAGTTGGGATAAACCATCATTTTCAGATTCTATTTTTAACAAAATGGGTTCTACATTAATATCTTGGACCTGGTTGTCACCTTCAAATTTAATTACTATTGTTTTGGTTTCCCTAATAATCTTAACAGTTCCACTACCACAATCTAAAATTACTTTTTCCTTGTCTAGCCAATCAATACCTAAAATCATTTCAGCACTTAGTTCAGGGACCACTAAAAAGTCATGTTCGAATTTTTGACTTCCTATTTCAAAATCCATCAAGACTTGTTTTTGAATGGTCTTGCTGGACCTACCAGTAGCTCCTATAATTTTCACTCCACTCACAGACATTATTACTAACCCTGGTTTACATGAAATATGATCAAAGAAAGATCCTGATATGGCACTGATTTGGGATCCTGTGTCTAAAAGCACTTGCAACTCAGTGTTATAAACATTTACAGGTATTATAGTTTGTTTAATAATTCTGTGCTCCTTTTCCTCCTGTTCTTCCCATAACAGATCCTGCTCAACCATAATGTCTTTCCAGGAAATATTACCTACTGATTTCTGTTGTATATCAGGTGGCTTTTTGGGTTTGTTGACCTCTACATCTTTACAGATATTTAACAGTTCACGTTCTACTATATATATATCTGGACATTCTTTAGATTTCTGTAAATTTATTTCTTTCATTTCATTAAGCAAAGCTTGCCCCAATATAGTGTCATCTGGCGGCTCTTTCGGTTTTGTTTCGGTTACGCATTCCGGATTTTGTTTCGAAAAGGCGCCATAAACTTTTTCGTAACCTCTTTCAGTGAAGGTATAAGTGTGTTTGTCTACCTCTGAAAACTCATCTGTATCTGAATCTGTCGTCTCTCCTTCGTCTGAGCTATCACTGGGTCCTATTTCGTTATCAGATTCGAGTAGGAATGCAACTTTTAAACAGTGAGGCAGATTATCACTATATGTTTCAGCCACTTCGTTTCTCGACTCATTTTCTACACAATACATATCGTTTGGAGACTCAGACACTTCTGTTGTATCACTTTGAACGATTTCAGCCTTAACTTCATACTTAGTATAATCGTCATATACTTCGATAACCTTCATTTCATTTTCTTCCTTACTATCAGTTCCAGACAATCGTGCGAAATTCCTACTAGACCCTTCTGCATTAGAATCATCAAACACCTTTCCATCAACAACAATTTTGTCTGCACTGTTTATAATGCAATGTTCACTAACGTCCTCCTTTACATCACTTTCACCTATCATTAATTGTGCACACGTCTTTTGCGTGGCGTATTCTACCGTCCTCTCCTCTTTATTCATCATAACCTCCCCCACATCTACGTCTTTTACCTCATACACATCACTAACAGTACAAATATTCACCTTTTCACTCGCCTTTTCTGTCTCCCTTTCATTCTTTAACAAAGTCTTTTCGCACGATTCCGATACTGAGTTATCCTTATCATACGACATATTAACCTTATTTTCAGTTTTACATTCGTCTACTACTGAAACCGGCCAACGGAAGTGTCCGATCCCGCCTCTTCTGTTTCTCTCCACGGCAGCCATCTCGTTCTGACGTCTGCCAGTTGTGTGTGCTGCCAAGTGCAATGTACGCTGCTCCGGCAACCGCTGGCCCGAGCACGAACGGTCACGTGACTTCGCACTGGGAACGCCACTATGTATCACTCCGCGCCCGTCTTCCATAGGCGCGTCCTTAACCCTCCTGCCCCGTAGTTTGCATCTTTCCTTCTCGAATCTAATATTTGACATCTTTTCTTTGGGCCCAAAACTAGTTTCCGCGTGAATCCGGCCCGTAACACACGCGGTTTTCAGTTTTCCATTTCGTCTCTAATTTGGAAATTCCGCGCCATGTATCCTCTGCCGCGCGTCGTATAATTTCCTCTACCTCGCGCACGACCTCTTTGAATCATGTTTACACGAAATCTATCGTTTTCCTGTCGTTCAGCTTGGTCATTGCTTTCTCGGGAATAAATTTTGTTATTATGGGGACGAGATTCGCGATTTCTTCGCCAGTGATCTTCATCCTCTACCCTTTCCAAGAACGCAGAAAAACTTCTGTGGGTACTCCCAACATATCGTTTCGAATCCTCAGGCAGTTTCTGCCAAAGAACCCAGACGATCTCGGGTTCAGTTCTCCTAGCCTTCAGATGTATCAGGTTTCTATACCACGATTCGCAAAATTCTTTCATGGTTTGCCCACCTCTGATGTCATACAACCTGGCCATTAGAAATTCACGCCACAACTGGTCTTGTTTTTGTTCTGACCAGTATTCGTTAATAAATTTTTGTTCAAAGGTTTCAAAAGACATTTGGTTAGTATCCAGATTCAACCCCCATCTTTTTGCTTCTCCCGTTAATGCACTTATCACAACATTAATTTTTTCCTGGTCAGACAAATATTCAGGGAAATTTCTTTCGCAATTCTTTACAAAGTCTAGGGGGTGCCATCCGTTATGTCTCTTTGCAGAGTCGAATTTTTCCTCGCCCTCTAATATTTTACTGAAAGGGATCCTTTCTGTAAATTGTGTAGGTCCTGTTTGTATTTTTCTTTCCATGTCATACATTTTGCCTTGGATTTGTGAAGTGTTATGTTCACACTTCTTTTCGCAAGTAACAATCTGTTTGGTTAATTCTCTACTTGTTTCTGTTACAGATTGTTTAATCTGTGCAAATTCCACGTTACATTCTGTTTGTATTTCGGATTTAATACCGAATACCTTTTCATCCACTTTAGTACAGACTAAGGTTTCTATTTGATCTTGAATTTTAATTACTTCAGTGTCAAATCTTTCGTTAATGTCATGAATCTGTCCTTGTATGTTGGCAATATTGCCATTGATGACAGTAATTTCGCTTTTAAGGTTTTTAATTTAATTACTCTCAATGTCTGCTTTTACATCAACCTTCTCAATCTGTTTACTAATATCACTACCCTGTGTTGCAATTAGCTGTCTTTGTTCTACATTTTGTTGCCCCAATGCTGCAATTTGATGCCCCTGTGCTGCGATTTGTGCCTTAATATTGTCACTGTGTGCTGTAATTTGTGCCTTAATATTGTCATTTTGCGCTGCAAATTGCGCAGACAGTATTCTAAGTAAATCAGTCACATCTGGTGTCTTTTCACTTTTGGTTTCTACCGCATTTTCAGGTTCAAGCCCTACTTCCCTCTCAGTTTCTGGTGATTCGAACATATCCCGCGATTCATTAACATAGCCGCTGTCTTCCACAACATCGCTCATATTGTCTTGCTTAGTACGAGCGACATTCATAGCTTCTATCTGTTTATTGACATCGGCGTGGTACCGTACGTAATTTAATACGCGCGTAATGCCATCTGTTGGTGTGCTGCCTGAACTGCTCTCGATCGCATTCTGTTGTCGCTTGTCTAGATTTATTTTTAGTTTCCTGTCCATTTTAGCTATTATTAAGTACTGATACCTTCAATTTTCAATTTAAACTGAACTTGCACTATCCGTTCTGTCACTAATTTACAGGTTCGTGCCGATGGACGTTTTATGTTCACTCTATGTTTGTAAAATGCTAACTACTTATAATTTTTTTTCCGCTTGTAGGTGCAAATTGAACGAAGTTCTGAGACGCAACGCCACGTATAACACTCCCGTCGGCTACAACTGTACCATAACCTCAATGATAGAAACAGGTTGTGACACAAAACTATTTTGTACAAACCAACAGAGCAGTGTTACCCCCTGAGAGGAATTTTGTTATGTTGACCGTGTTGTACCTAACTGAGGTGGCTTATCGGAAATCAAAGTCAGAATTACGTAAATATTCGAACGGTAACAAACAACATTTTTGCACTGTTCAACGTATAAAGGAAACGGTCGCCAGCCTAACTAGGCAAGAGAATGATTAACATTCTCGTTTAAGAAAGTAGGTATAAGTAACTATAACGGACAACACAACCTAGACTTGGCCACACGCGAGTGCAATGAACTCTGACACATACATATGTTTTAAGATTGAAGCTAACAACTGGAGCAGCACAAACTATTTGCAAAATTATAAGAGATAGCGAAACACCCTATTACTTTCAGGCTTACATAAACAGAATGGTCTTTATAACATTACTATTAATATGCACTTCTAATACACAAGATAGACAAACACTTAGCAAACATGAGTATATAACGTTTCACAACTGCAGCTTTCTCACTTTTACTACAGCGAAACACAGTGCTGACCAAATTGCAAGAAACTGACTCACCTTTTAGAATTTACTACATACAACAATGTGATCATTTACTTTATAAGCCTCAGTCTTAAGAACTTTTAATTTTGAAGTTAGCAACAGCACTTTAAATAGCAGTTTTAATAGGAAAATTATTTTCAGCAAACAACAATTACTTTTACTCACTCCTCACTCTCTTGTCACATTAACTTTAACTTTCTTTTTACCAAGTTCAAGAGGCATTAATTAGCAAAACTCTAGGCTTTAATTTCTTTTAGTAAGGACACTCGGATATCACTTTAGTTCAAACGGAGAGAAACCAGAGAGGTGTTATGATAAGGAGAAAAATCAAGGTAGGTACATAAATTCAGATATAAATTACCTTATATTTGAGCACAATAACACTTCCATTAAGCTGATCCTTCACTGTACATCATTATAGCATTACGACGCAATGATTGCGCAGTGTGGTGGCAACTGCACGTTGGTAGGTGGATTCGCAGACAGAATGGCTGGACTCTGTCATTTTTTGGTGGCGATGATAGATACAAATTCCGGAATAGTTCCAGCTATTTATCCATCCATCCGAGGCATTGGAAAGTAGCAGGAAAAGCCTCTCTCGCAACCAGCACAATATGCATCTTTTACATGGCAGTTCACGGACTCGTAGCTCGTCTCCGACTGGTGGCTCGTCCCCGACTGACTATCAGTTCCACCTTTTCCACCTAGGCCAACCACAATTTGCGCGCGCTACACAGTTCCGTTCCTGAGGGGAACCACTACACCATTTACATACAAACTAACTAAGAACCCTAAGTGAGGATCAGCAATTTACATAACAGTAACCAAATACATTAAATAAAACAAAACATTTACACATATTGACATCTGTACAAAAAAATTATTCACACAAAATTACAATTATATACAGTACGTTTTGTTCCCTCCAAATGGGACAAATAGTTTAAATGAAAGATATGCTACACAGCATAGAACCAAACCATGACATCAAAGTTTGTATAAAGAAAGCAGTATACAATTTTATATTATCTATTCAATCACACACATTTACAGAAGCACAGCAATGTAACATTAAATGAAACAAAAGCAAAATAAATCAGTACAGCTATAGAGCTATGGTGTTACAACTACCTATAGTAGATATTGAGATTAACGGTATTAAGGCAGTTGTGGTTACTGACTCGGGTGGCGAATTATGTGCCACTTCAGATAGGCTTTACAAGTACATAATAAACAAAGGTGAAGTACCAGTATTACTGGTGCAGGATGTTAAGGCCATAGGCGCTGCTGACGAAAAGAGTAAAGTAGCAAAGAATCGAGTGTTATTAGTAATGAGAGTTCAGGAGACGGTGTTGGAGATTAGGGGCGTAGTAGAATAGGTCTATCGGTAAGTGTGGTGACTATTGCATATTTCAAAAAAAGTAATATAATGGTAAACAGTACGAAGAATGACGCTAGATTTTGTAATAGCATTAGTCCTCGCAAAAGACCACAGCGTAATTGCCACCTCAAGGTAATACTTGAGTGTATTTAAATGGTAAACAAGATAATTGAAATTAGTTTGCAAAATGGGGCGAATAATCAAAGCAGAGTCAAAACAGATGTGTTGCATGTAGAAACAGGGGATAAATTGCTTGATATTAAAGTTATTAACCAAATTGAGAAATGAAATTTACAGAAACTGCTTATGACGCATAAGCGGGCCGTTTCTAAGAAAGTAGGGTTAATAAGACTTCCGAATTCACAGCAATTGAACCACAGCAATCGATTAAATTAAAACCGTGTTCAATGCCGTTAGCATAAGGGGATGCAGTGGGGACAGGAATCCAAAGAGTGTTGGACTTGCAAAGCACTGAGAGACTGGCGAGTCAGTACTTCAATAGTGTAGGTGTAATAACTAAAATCGATGGAGCATCAAGGGTGACATTAGACCCTTTGGCTATACACAAAATAATAGTATCTCACAATGACAGGTGAGAAGGTCTTGAAGAGTTAGTGCAGATACTTGGAGGAGCCAGTATATTGTTCAGTCTTTACTTAACACACGCTACTGATAGACTCCTTTGTCGGAAAGTTGCAGGCAATACACAGCTTTTGTATATGGAGGTAGAAGTTACCATTTGTGGTTGTCATAACCTTATAGCTTCCTCTCGATTAGCATAGTATATTTTCACGTCTGCTATCCTGTATATTCCCTTTACTGACTGGGACGTAGGATATAATAACTATATTGCTTTTCGATGTGGTTCTCTGTCCTTAAGAAAGGCTTCTCACTTCTTGCAAAATCTCTTTATGCTCAGGTCAGTTCTAACAGCAATTAATGTACAGAAATTCGGAATAAACATCTATGTATTAGTGATAATTAAAAATGATAAATCCCATATTTGGGGAGGAATTTATTTTGAGGACATCTTAATTGCTGTTAGTGACTGGCCCGAGCTTAAAAAAGATTTTTCAAACGAACAGAGTACAACATCTAAAAGCAATATGGTTATTACATGCTACATACCAGTCAGAATAAGGTGTATAAGCGTAGTAGAACTGAAAATACAGTATAGTAACTGAGGGGAAGCTAATTGGCTTTGAGAATCACGAATGCCAGACACAAAGAGAAGCACTTTTTTGGTAAAAAAAATAAGCAGCACCCTGAACTCGGCACGTTCCAAGGCTCGGTCCGTGTGCAGACGGCTTTAAGTAAAGTACTGTGCCCTCAGTGGGGTTTACGTGGCCATAAATTAATAAGAGATGGTACTGATCACCAAGGCACACGAAACAAGTCAGAACACACTTGCAGAAGTAACGAAAAAATTGTGTCAAATTTAAACGAACCAAAATCCCCAAGCTTTTCAAAGCTCTACAGAAGCTCAAAATTTAGTGCGAACGTAAATGCGAGATATTTTTAATAGTTTCCACAACGAGAGTGTCTTGAAGACCGGCAGAATATCCGAAGAGATTCTTATCGCATGTAAAGCACACCAGCGGCAAGACGCAATCAATACATTCTCTGTGCAAAAACAGTGATGATATATTTGATGACAGTACCAGTAAAACACATTAATAAACACGGGCTTCCGAAATTCCTTCACAAAAGAAGGCGAGATAAATATTCCAGAACTCGAATCAGTAACAACTGCCAACATGAGCAACTTAGAAGCAGATATCCCCGGTGCAGTGAAGCAAATTAAAAATTTGACAAAGACAAGGCTTCCGGTCCAGTCTATATATCAGTCAGGTTCCTCTCAGAGTATGCTGATACAACACCTCCGTATTTATCGACCATATACACTCGCTCGCTTGTAGAAAGAACCGTACCCAAACATTGGAAAGTTGCACAAGTTGCGCCAATACCTAAGAAAGGTAATTGGAGTAATCCGCTGAATTACAGGCCCATACCACTAACGACGAGTTGCGGTAGGGCTTTCCAAAACACACTTTGTCGGAACATTATCAATTACCTCGAAAACAGAACGATTTATGGACAACTAGCTAACACTGGTTCAGAAAACATGGTATTGTGCCACACAGTTACTTCTTTATTCTCACGAAGTAATGAGTGCTACCAACAAGGGACGTAAAATTGATTGTGTATTGTCCGATTTCCAGAAGGCTTTTGAGACAGTTCCACACTTCTAATCAAATTGAACGCCTGTGGAATATCGTCTATGTTGTGTGACTGAATTCGTGATTTCCTGTCACATCGTTGGGTAAAACAGAGGTAATACCTGAAGTTCCTCAAGGAAGTGTCATAGGCCCTCCGTTGATCCTTTTCTACATAAACGATTAAGGAGACAATTTGAGCAATGCTCTTATACAGGGTGTTACAAAATGGTACGGCCAAACTTTCAGGAAACATTCCTCACACACAAAGAAAGAAAATATGTTATGTGGACATGTATCCGGAAACGCTTACTTTCCATGTTAGAGCTCATTTTATTACTTCTCTTCAAATCACATTAATCATAGAATGGAAACACACACGAACAGAACGTACCAGCGTGACTTCAAACACTTTGTTACAGGAAATGTTCAAAATGTCCTCCGGTAGCGAGGATACATGCATCCACCCTCCATCGCATGGAATCCATGATGCGCTGATGCAGCCCTGGAGAATGGCGTATTGTATCACAGCCGTCCACAATACGAGCATGAAAAGTGTCTACTTTTGGTATCGGGGTTGCGTAGACAAGAGCTTTCAAATGCCCCCATAAATGAAAGTCAAGAGGGTTGAGGTCAGAAGAGCGTGGAGGCCATGGAATTGGTCCGCCTCTACCAATCCAACGGTTACCGAATCTGTTGTTGAGAAGCGTACGAACACTTCGACTGAAATGTGCGGGAGCTCCATCGTGCATGAACCACATGTTGTGTCGTACTTGTAAAGGCACATGTTCTAGCAGCACAGGTAGAGTATCCCGTATGATATCATGATAACGTGCTCCATTGAGCGTAGGTGGAAGAACATGGGGCCCAATCGAGACATCACCAACAATGTCTGCCCAACGTTCACTGAGAATCTGTGTTGATGACGTGACTGCACAATTGCGTGCGGATTCTCGTCAGCCCACACATGTTGATAGTGAAAATTTACAATTTGGTCACGTTGGAATGAAGCCTCATCCGTAAAGAGAACATTTGCACTGAAATGAGGATTGACACATTGTTGGATGAACCATTCGCAGAAGTGTACCCGTGGAGGCCAATCAGCCTCTGATAGTGCCTGCACCCGCTGTACGTGGTACGGAAACAACTGGTTCTCCCGTAGCACTCTCCATACAGTGACGTGGTCAACGTTACCTTGTACAGCAGCAACTTCTCTGTCACTGACATTAGGGTTATCGTCAACTGCACGAAGAATTGCCTCGTCCATTGCAGGTGTCCTCGTCGTTCTAGGTCTTCCCCAGTCGCGAATCATAGGCTGGAATGTTCCGTGCTCCCTAAGACGCCGATCAATTGCATCGAACATCTTCCTGTCGGGACATCTTCGTTCTGGAAATTTGTCTCGATTCAAATGTACCGCGCCACGGCTATTGCCCCGTGCTAATCCATACATCAAATGGGCATCTGCGAACTACGCATTTGTAAACATTGCACTGACTGCAAAACCACGTTCGTGATGAACACTAACCTGTTGATGCTACGTACTGATGTGCTTGATGCTAGTACTGTAGAGCAATGAGTCGCATGTCAACACAAGCACTGAAGTCAACATGACCTTCCTTCAATTGGGCTTACTGACGGTGAATCGAGGAAGTACAATACGTACTGACGAAACTAAAATGAGCTCTAACATGGAAATTAAGCATTTCTGGACACATGTCCACATAACATCTTTTCTTTATTTGTGTGTGAGGAATGTTTCCTGAAAGTTTGGCCGTACCTTTTTGTAACACCCTGTATTGTCTGATTTTGATGCTGTAATTTACCGCCTTGTAATGCCATCAGATGATAAAAACGAACTAGAAAGTGATATAGACAAGATATCTGTACGGCGCAAAGAGTGGCAGTTCACTCTAAATCATAACAAGTATGAAGTCATCCACATGAGCACTAAAAAGAATGCACTAAGTTTCTGTTACCCAATAAATCACACAAATCAAAATGCTGTAAATTCAACTAAGTAATTTGGGTTTACAATAGCGAATAACTTAAACTGAAACTAATCAGCATAAAGCAACATTTTTTAGGTTGGCTTTTAACCGTGTATTTAGTGTCCCGATTTCTGAAGAAGACTGCAAAACCGAATAGGAAATTATCTACTTCATAGCTAAAATCAATGATTATCCTTTGCCTCATATTCAAAAAATTTATGAGAAAATTTTTCAATAAATGTATATGGCGGTGAACGAACCGAGTGTAGCAAATAACAAAAATAACACAATGAAATACATTTCCTTACCATACTATGAGACAGTTAGCATAAAAATTGCAGTCGTTTTCAGGAAACTCAAGGTACAGATTTTTTTTTTCTACTAAGAATAACTTGAGACATATTTTAAATCACGGGGTACATAAAGTCAATCATTTAAACCATTCGGGAGGTTGTAAACTATTTTGTCCCAGCTGTAAAGCGTAAAGCGTGTTATATGGGTCAAACGGGACGGAAAACTGAAACAAGATTTGCCGAACACGTCGCTGTCGACAGAAGGGACACGGTGGAAAGATCGAATTTTGCTGCTAATATTATTAACAGTGGACATGAGCATCCTGTGACTGGAACACACGTGAAGTTGTTGCATAAAGGCGAAAAGAGAGGTTTTCTTGGTCTTCTTGAGGATATGGAGATTTTTTTGCCATCTCACATCGCCTGACATCAAATTCGCTGAAGGAGTAGATTAACAGATTATGTCGTTACTGTTTTTCCATTTTCTAATGGATGACCTGTCGTTATCAGTATCACATTACTCGGTATATAGCAGAATTTATATTTTTTGGACGAACTTACGTAGCTAATCGTTATTTCAACGAATATTTTAGGCCATTAGGAAGTACGTTTGCTTCATTCAGTAGATGATATGAGATACAAGATTGTTCATATTTGTTCACATTAGAACTGTGTAATACAGTATGTTGTGTTGTTCTCTTCCTAATGATTATTTATGTCACCTTACATCGAGTGACGTCTATTTATTCTACAATTTTAACTTTTTGTTTTATAAATAGTTTTGTATCTCCTTTAAAGATAATATGTGTTTTGTGAAATCTGATGTAATTGATAATTTTTGCACCTAAACTGAGCTATTCTTATTCAAAAACGTAGTTGTTAGAAGGTAAATGGTTTTCGGTGTTTAGCGTTGTACATATTTTGAGCGGGAAGCTCTTGTTGTGTTGTGAATGACTTTTGAGCACCTATTTTATCACCGATGATTGGCAGTAATCTGGCAATCCTTGGATCGGTTACCACCATACGCATGAGAAATATAAGCGCGCATGGTACATTTTTTCATGAGGCTATAGTTCGCATAGTAGAGCTAAAGTCGTCATCCACATATATGACTCTTTATATGCTTAATACTTTGTTAATCACATTATTTAATACGACTGTAATTTTCACCTCAACTCTGTCAATTTTGGATTTGTGCATTCAGAAACATAGCGTCATCTATTGGAAGTAATATAAATGTGCCTCTTGATGCACTTGTAGTTCTTATGTAGAACAGCGTATAGCCATTGATACCACTATTTGGTTTCGTCATTATGACAAGTTTCAGTTCCTAAATTTGTGTGAATGGAATTATTTTTTTAGCAAGTTTATCTCTTCTTACAATTTTGACGATCGTAGTTTTGACCGATATCTAACTTGTTATTATCAACTGACAAACAATTTACAGATATTCTCATTTGTTGTGATTATATAAATTACTATTATCAGTTATCATTACTGTATAATTTTTTTACTGTGATATATTCCTTATATTATGTTATGACTTTGAATTTAATTTCAGACATCTGTATACAGGGTGGTCCATTGATCGTGAGCGGGCCTAATATCTCACGAAATAAGCATCAAACGAAAAAACTACAAAGAACGAAACTTCTCTAGCTTGAAGGGGGAAACCAGATGGCGCTATGGATGGCTCGCTAGATGGCGCTGCCATAGGTCAAACGGATATCAACTGCGTTTTTTTAAATAGGAACCCCCATTTTTATTACATATTCGTGCAGTACGTAAAGAAATATGAATGTTTTAGCTGGACCAGTTTTTTCGCTTTGTGACAGATGGCGATGTAATAGTCACAAACATATGGCTCACTATTTTAGACGAACAATTGGTAACAGGTAGGTTTTTTTAAATTAAAACACAGAGCGTAGGTAAGTTTGAACGTTTTTTTCGGTTGTTCCAATGTGATACATGTACTTTTGTGAACTTATCACTTCTGAGAACGCATGCTGTTACGACGTGATTACCTGTAAATACCACATTAATGCAATAAATGCTCAAAATGATATCCGTCAACATCAATGCATTCGGCAATAGGTGTAACGACATTCGGCCGGCCAGAGTGGCCGAGCGGTTAAAGGCGCTACAGTCTGGAACCGCACGACCGCTACGGTCGCAGGTTCGAATCCTGCCTCGGGCATGGATGTGTGTGATGTCCTTAGGTTAGTTAGGTTTAAGTAGTTCTAAGTTCTAGGGGACTTATGACCACAGCAGTTGAGTCCCATAGTGCTCAGAGCCATTTGAACCATTTTTTTTGTAACGACATTCAACTTTCCCCACAGAAAGAAATCCAGGCCTGCCAGATCCAGTGAGCGTGCGGGCCATGGTATGGTGCTTCGAATGCCAATCCGCCAGTCATGAAATATGCTATTGAATACCGCTTCAACCGCACGTGCGCCATGTGCCGGACATGCATCATGTGGGATGTACATCGCCATTCAGTCATGCAGTGAAACATCTTGTAGTAACATCAGTAGAACATTACATAGGAAATCAGCATACATTGCACCATTTAGATTGGCATCAATAAAATGGGGGTCACTTATCCTTCCTCCAATAATGCCGCACCATACATTAACCCGCCAAGGTCGCTCATGTTCCACTTGTCGCAGCCATCGTGGATTTTCCGTTGCCCAACAATGCATATTATGCCGGTTTATGTTAACGCTGTTGGTGAATGACGCTTCGTCGCTAAATAGAACAAGTGGAGAAAATCTATCACTGTCCCGCAATTTCTCTTGTGCCCAGTGGCAAAGCTGTACACGACGTTCGAAGTCGTCGCCAAGCAATTCCTGGTGCATAGAAATATGGTACGGGTGCAATCGATTTTTAAAAAGCATTCTCAACACCGACGTTTTTGAGATTCCCGATTCTCGCCCAATTTGTCTGCTACTGATGTGCGGATTAGCCGCGACAGCAGGTAAAACACCTACTTGGGCAACGTCATTTGTTGCAGGTCGTGATTGATGTTTCACATGTGGCTGAACACTCCCTGTTTCCATGAATACCGTAACTATCCGGCGAACGTTCCGGACACTTGGAAGATGTCGTCCAGGATACCGAGCAGCATACATAGCAAACGCCCATTGGGCATTTTGATCACAATAGCGATTCATCAACACGATATCGGCCTTTTCCGAAATTGATAAACGGTCCATTTTAACACGGATAATGTATCATGATGCAAATATCGTCCGTACTGGTGGAATGTTACATGATACTGTGTACTTATACGTTTGTAACTATTGCAGTAATATCTAGCGAAAAAAGTGGTCCAACTAAAACATTCATATTTCTTTACGTATTACACGAATATGTAATAAAAATGGGGGTTCCTATTTAAAAAAAACGCAGTTGATATCCGTTTGACCTATGGCAGCGCCATCTAGCGGGCCAACCATAACGCCATCTGGTTTCCCCCTTCAAGATAGACGAGTTTCGTTCTTTGTAGTTTTTTCGTTTGATGCTCATTTCGTGAGATATTTGTCCCGGTTACTATCAGAGCTAGCGCGGATCTATTTAAGTGTTCGTATTTTTCCCGCACTGTCCGAGAGTGGACCGGCAGGGAAGTAGCGTACAGGAGTTTCAATGAACCCTCAGTCAGGCATTTGATTGTGAACTGTAGAGGAATGATGTAGATGTATATGAAATCCTAGGCGTTCTCGGATGCTAACTCTACGCTACTGCTGAGACAGTCCCGGCCATATAGTATCGAGCGCAGCGCCCATCTCCGACGGAGACTTAGCGCGGCCGCCGCCGTGACTCCGCGCAGCCACCTCGCGGACCAGAGGGCGCAGCCAGGGCGGAGGGCAGAGCTCGGCGGCGCGCCCGAGGCTCGGCCACGTCGGCGCCACCGCCGCCGGCGCGTCCGGCGCCGCCGCCGCCGCAATAATAAATAAAAAAAGGGGAGCGCCGGAAGGGGAGGCGGGTCTGGCGGTGGTTTGGAGGGGGGGGGGGAGGAAGGGTCGGGGGAGACGGCGCCAGCCAGCGACGCCGATGAATAAATAACGGCGGCGGCGGCGGCGCGACGCCGCGCGGATTTACTGGCCGCGCTTCCTCTGGCGGCCGAGGACAGCTAGCGGGCGCCCGGCTGCGGAGGCGTTCGCGTCTGTGTTAATGCTGCATCTGCGGGAAGCGGCCGCCTTGCCCGAACGGCTAAGATTCGTTAAACTTGGGAAAATCTTTTGCATCTAACACTTATTGTACGGTTCGATCTGAAGCTGTGATGCTCGTGCCCGGGTTTGGAAAAGGATGACCTATGAAATTAAGTCCGTGTATACCATTTTAGCCACGTACTACATATTACAATCTTAAGATAGACTCACGAAGTAGTTAGGCTATAATATTTCATTTTTTTATTCCAACGAAATCCTCATATTAACATTGAATCAATAACAACGGAACTATTATATATAATCAAAGAATAAACAATCTGTCCCTTGTGCGCGGCGTCACAGAATAATGCTATCCTTCACTGTGCGTCTACGGATGTTCCGCTGGCGACTCCCACACGCCCCCCCCCCCCCCCCCACCACCCTCCCCGATGGAGCGGAGCTCCGGGAATGTAGCGGTATTTATATTTCATTTCACCCGACGCCCAGCTCTTGTGTGTACTGAAGGCATTGGTTGAACTTCTTCAGCTTCTGCTGCTGATAGTGACGATACCGCTTCCTCTTGTGGTGGTGAGGTGGTGTCATCCTGGTCCAGTGGTGTGGAAGGTGGCGCTTGGTGCCTGACCTCTGTGTCCTCTTCAGTCGGTAACATATGTGCAGGTTTGAGCCGTTCCAATGATACCACTTGACTCTTTCCATTTAGATCTATTTGTATGGTATGTTCTTCCTGTGAGAGCACTCTGTAAGACCCAGAATATGGAGGAGGCTGCAGCGGTGACTTGACAGCGTCCGTCCGTAGCATCACATGTGTACATGAGCGTAGATCCTTGTGCACGAACGTATTTACCACTCCATGTCTCGAGACAGGAGATGCGCGAAGTCTGGCCATATGCTCGCGTACCATTTGCAATGTAAACGGCAATTCGGTTTGTCGTGCCCCTTCTTTATAGGTCAAGAATTCTGCAGGCAGTCGTAAGGGTTCACCATAAACAAGTTCTGCGGTCGATGCCCCTAAATCCGTTTTCTATGCTGTTCATAGGCCCAACAAAACTAGTGGTAACGCTGACGACCAAGATCGTGCATGGCACATAAAAGCAGCTTTTAATGTCCTATGCCAGCGTTCCACCATCCTATTGCTTGCCGGGTGGTACGCTGTGGTGCTATGGTGTTGGAACCCGCAGGGGTTCAAATTGTTCAAATGGCTCTGAGCACTATGGGACTTAACATCTATGGTCATCAGTCTCCTAGAACTTAGAACTACTTTTAACCTAACTAACCTAAGGACATCACACACATCCATGCCCGAGAAAGGATTCGAACCTGCGACCGTAGCAGTCGCGCGGCTCCGGATTGAGCGCCTAGAACCGCTAGACCACCGCAGCCGACAACCCGCAGGGGTTGGCCAATTCTGAGAACAACGCCGATTCAAACTGACGCCCCTGGTCTGTGGTGAAATGTAAAGGGCAGCCCAAACGTGCGATCCAAGACGAAAGAAATATGCGTGCCACCGTTTCTACTGAAATATCCGATAATGGAATCGCCTCTGCCCATCTGGTGAAGCGGTCCACCGCAGTGAGGAGATAACGGTATCCTTCCGATGGCAAAAGCGGTCCCACGATGTCCAGGTGCACATGTGTGAAACGTTGTGTGGTAAGTGGGAAGTTCCCTACCGCTTTGTGCACGTGTCGTCCCACCTTGGCCCTCTGACAGTCCAGGCACGTTTTTGCCCAATTACGGCAGTCTCTATTTATACCGGGCCACGCTAATCTGTCTGTCATTAGTTTGACGCTGGAGTTTATTCCCGGATGAGCCAGTTCATGGATGCCATCAAATAATTGTCGTCGCAATCTCTCAGGTACGAACGGTCTCGGTTTTCCTTGCGAAACATCACACCAAACTCGGAAGTGTTCATCCTTAGGTTGTATTTGTTGCAAGCGTAACCCGGACGTACTATCACGAGAGAGTTTAGCAAGTTGCTGGTCTGTTTCCTGTGCTGCAGCTATTTCCTTGTAGTCAATAGTCTGACAGATTGTTTCCAACCTAGACAGGAAATCTGCCACGACTTTCTCAGCTCCTTTTATGTGCTGCAGGTCTGTCGTAAATTGGGCGATAAACTCGAGTTGTCTAAATTGTTCTTACTGAAGGCGAAGGTAATTGGCTTGTGGTCTTTGAAAACAGTGAATGGTTTTCCTTCTACTTGCGGTCGGAAATGTCTGATGGCTTCATAAATTGCCAGTAGCTCTGTATCATAAGCACTATAAGCACTCTATTTTACTTGTGATGATGTAAGCTTGCGGGAGAAGAAACCTAGGGGCTGCCAATTGTTTCCCACCTTCCGGTGTAGAGCTGCACCTATTGCCTGCTGGCTCGCGTCAACAACAATTGCGTGTCGAGCTTGAGGAACCGAATGTTCCAACATTATTGTCTGACGCAGACAGGTTTTGATCTTGTCGAATGCCATCTACATCTCTGATGTCCACTGTCAAGGTCCTTTGCCTACTGCATCCTTGCCGACCAGTTCTGACGTCAAAGGTGCTTGAATGGCCGCCGCATTAGGCAGATGTTGTCTGTAGAAGTAAACTGCTCCAAGAAACCGGCGTAGTTGGCGAAAGTCGATGGGGCGAGTCATCTCTTCGATAAGGTCGAGTCTGTCTTGCTGTGGGCTGATACCGGCTGCTGGTACTGAGTATCCGGAGTATGTCACCTGACTTCGTCGAAGTAAACACTTTGATTCATTGACCGAAATGCTATATGCCCCAATACGTTGGTAAACAGTCCTTAGATGCAGTTCGTGCAATTCCTCAGACAACGAAAAAACCAAGATGTCGTCGAGGTACGCGAAAAAATATGGTAAACCTTTGAGGACTTCGTCAATGAAACGCTGCCAAGTTTGTGCCGCATTTTTTAACCCGAATAGCGTACGGAGGTATTCGAATAAACCGAATGGTGTTGTGACAGCTGTCTTCGGCATATCAGCAGGTGCGACCGGTATCTGGGGATACGCTTTTTTGCAATCAGTGACACTAAAAATGGTCGTTCCTGCAAGTGCGTGCGTAAAATCCCTGATATGTGGTATCGGATAACTATCGGGGATGGTGCAAGTATTTAGTGTCCTGTAATCTCCGCATGGTCTCCAAGTCCCATCTTTCTTCTTTACGAGGTGAAGTGGCGGTGACCACGGACTGTCGGATCTACGGACGATTCCCGAGCGTAATAATTCTTCGAATTCTGCCTTCGCTGCAGCAAAACGATCCGGAGCTAACCGGCGTGGGCGTTGAGACACTGATGTGATGTACCGTATTGTGCTATATTGTCTGCCCACCAGACATGTATTCGCAGTTTGCTACTTGTCTGCAATCAGACGTGGACATAGGTCTTCGTCCTAGGGTGCCTCTAATGCACTGTGTCCCCTGTCGAATGCTCACTGAGCTGATAGATACCCCAAGTGCATAATGAAACAAGAAATCTGCACCCAATATTGCGTCTGACACATCGGCAATTACGAAGGTCCATGGTAAACTTTCATGGAACCCGAGGTCTACCTCTATCTGACATTTCCCATACGTCGTTATCGACGTCTGGTTTGCTGCTGTGGGTTTCGACTGAGACGGAGGGAGTTTCACATCACAGTTTCTAACAGGCAATGCACTAACGTCCGAACCTGAGTCGACTAGATAAGCACGGCCGGACTTAACGTCTGTAACAAGCAGCCGATGGGACAGTGGAGGTGAAGAAGAAAGGTTACTCACCCGTAGCTACCCCTCGTCGATCCCACCTCGTAACAGCAGGGGCTGGTGCTCGAACTCGCGACCGGCGGCGCCCAACGCCGGCCGCTGTCGCCATTTGGGTGATTGCAGGGTGATGTGCAGAGCGTCGCGTCGCTTCCGAATCGTCGATGGTACCAGCAGATACGCTCCTTAGACACAACGTCATCTTCCTTGTTCTTCTTGTTTGTGCCTGCCTTGCCTGCGAGCAACGTCGATATCTGCTGCTTCAACCCGTCAACTTGTTTTCGTAGGTCATCCAGTTGTTGAGAAACGTCCGGCTGTTGGCGTCGTTGTATCGCCACCGTTTCCTGCGAGTCTGTACTGTTGTGCCCGAACATCACCGTCGACGTATGCCCTGCGTCTAATGAGGTGTAGACCTTGTCGGCTAACGAGATCAACGACGAGATATCTTGTGCGTCTTAGAGCGCCACAGCCGTTCTAACTGCCTGAGGCAACTGCACACGCCATACATGTTGCAGTGTCGTATCTGGCAACTAGGTGTCGTTGACTAAACTTCGCAGGTGCCGCCAAAATTCCGAAGGTGACTTATCTCCTCTCTTTTCACCGTGCAATACTTGCTGGATGCGTTGTTCCACCGGCTGACGTGGTCGCTCAATGAGTAACTGCTTAAAACGCGTATACTTTGGCGTGGCGGGCGGCTGAAGTATTATATCTGCGCTGATCGTTGCTGTTTTATTGTCAAGCGCCCTAACGGCGATCATAAACTTTGTCTCTTCGTTTACAATGCCATGATGCTGGAAAGTCAGATCAAGCATTCCAAGCCACAGTTCAGGTTTATCAGGTATGAGCTGCGGTGGGCGTCATTTCATCTTGCTACTGTTCTCTGTCGGGAGGCCGTTACTTGATGGCGCATAAAAATTCAACACAGCGTTTTCTTGTTCTTCAATGTCGCGTCGTAATTCCTTAATGTTCTTTAGCAAAAAGTCGCGCCGATCCGTAACACTCTGTATGCCGCGCGGACTCACCGATCTCCTGGTAGACGAAATTGAACTGGGCTGCATTTGTTCGTCTACAACGAAATTCTTTATACGGAGTCACCACTTCAGCCACGTACTACTTATTACAATTTTCAGAAAGACTCACGAAGTAGCTACGCTATAATATTTTATTTTTTTTATTGCAACGAAAAGCTCATATTAACATTGAATCAATAACAACGGAACTATTATATATAATCAAAGAATAAACAATCTGTCCCTTGTGTGCGCAGCCACAGAATAATGCTATCCTTCACTGTGCGTCTACGGATGTTCTACTGGCGACTCCCACACCCTGAATTAAAAGATATAATCTGTCATCGACAATGTTTAGTCTCACGGACTAAACTTTGTCATTTTTCTGGCTTTAGCAACCATCATATTTAGCTTCAACATTCTTTCCTCAGAGCAATAGAGATTGCAGCACTATGCATGTGGCACAGAAACGTTTCAATTTTATATACACCCGAACCCGTAAAGCGGGAAGCTGCACAAGTTACACCAGCACCCAAGAAGGGTAATAGGAGTAATCTACTGAACTGCAGACACATATGACTAGCGTCGATTTGCATTAGCATTTTGTATTGGAACGTTACGAGTTACCTCGAGGAAAACAATTTATTGACAGATGGCCAACACGGGTTCAGAAAACATCGTTCTTGTGAAACACAACCTGTTCTTTCTTCTCACGAAGTAATGAGTGCTATCCATTGAGGATGTGAAACTGATTCTCTATTTCCTCGGCTTCCTGAAAGTTTTTGGCACAGTTCCTCCATTCCTTATATAGAAGAATGAGCTTCCACTTTCAACAACTAAAACTGGCACTTTTTGCAGACAATACTAGTGTTATAATAAATTCCATTAAAGAGAAAACAACAGATGATTTGGTAAACGATATTTTCCAATGAATTATTAAATGGTTCTCTGAAAATGGACTCTTCCTAAATCATGTTTTGGAAATCACGCTGCATTAAATTCTGTACAACTACAAGAGTCATACCAACAATTGATGTGACACATGAGCAGGAGTCGGTAAGTAGAGTAGGATGCTCCAAATATTTGGGTGTACATATTGATGAATAGTTGAACTGGAATAACTATGTTACAGTGCTGCTCAAACAATTAAATTCAGCTACTTTTTTTCGTATAATTGCTTCTCTTGCAAACAAACGTTTCAAAATAGTAACATTTTTGCATAATTACACTGAATAATAACGTTGGTAATAATTTTCTGTTGTAACTGATCACTTAGAAAAAAGCAGACAGTAAGAATAACGTGTGGTGTTTGCCCACAGACGTCATGTAGGAACGTACATCTTCAAGGAGCTAGCCATTTTAACTGTGCAGTCACAATACATATTTCCGCTAGTCAGATTTGTCATAAACAATGTATCAGAATTTGAGAGGGATAGTGACCTTTGCCACCGGTTGTCAAAACTGTTCGTGGCTCAGGGATGAGTTCAAAATGCAGCAATACCAATTTTTGATCATTTGCCCAATAACGTAAAATGTCTGACACGTACTGAAGCATGTTTTAAACCTCATTTAAAGTCATCGCTCCTAGACAGCTCTTTTCATTCCATTGAAGAAATTCTACTTAAAAACTAGTTAACAGTAGAAGGAAGTGCAGTTGTGCGGGTAGGAATAAAATCATAATTTCTTCATTAATATAAACATTAATCACGTGTATATACCCTATAAACTCGTTCGTTACACATCATTTAGATGAAAGCGTCGTTCAAATGATCTATGCAACTTTTCGCTAGCTAATTTTGTACTGTGAGATAAACAGTGGAAAAGACCGCCAGAATTGTAGTCTGTCAGTCACTGACATTGAATGCTGTGCTAGAGCGCACTAAAACGCAAACTTTCTATCATTACTATTTTATTAATATATTATTGTTATATACATGTGTGACTGGTTGCTTTCTGTCGTTCATGCTGCAGGTCCTGAAGATGGCTCTATTGACGAATCGAAATATTCGCTAAAAAGCTATAAACATGGCACCTATTGGAATATTATTGTTACAGTTCATCGACCAGACTCAATCCCACACTCCATAACTGCAAGATCGAGTAACGTTTGTAGATACAATCACTGCCGGTTGTTCTCTTAACTTGGATGATAGCGCGCGAGACTTTGGCTCCGGTTCGTTTGTCACTATCGTCCCCTTGTCCAATTTGTTTATTGCTCTCTAGCTCGGTTTTAGGAAAGCAAATGGAGAACACATCTGCCGACACCGTCTCTGGCGTGACGCTTGTATCTGCGCGGGCAACTACCGGACTGGCTAACTTCAATGCTAATTAACTCGGAAACGGCACAATGAACCGATTTTTTTATTGACAGTTATTTCTCAGTACAGCCTATCCCGCAACACACTTATAAGCTTTTCAGACTGTTTCAGACAACCTTTTACAGAGTGGAACAACTCCACTCTGCAAACTGAGTCTTTCTACAACACCTGCCTTTTCCACTGAATTATTTTCCTGAGTCATTCATATCTGAACAACCGTTGGTTTTTTTTTATGCTTCAGTCCCCGAACGAAGAAAATCTCCGACACAGCCAGATATCGAAAATGAGCCCCATCGTTACCAATCTCCCACAATGATCCCGCGGCTACCGGGTGGACGACCCACCAAGATAATTACATTGCTTCCATGATTCCGTACTGAAAATGTGGTCATGCTCCACATCGTAAAAATACATATTAGCACGTTGCGCGGCTACAAACATGTCACCTCTCCATTAGAGTACTGGATAAGGCCTCATGCGGATTCGCCGGAATCGAGAGTGTCCTTTCACTCGCGCCACGAAGAATTCGCAAAGTGGCGGGCTGCGGCCTGATTGGCTAGCTCATCTGGAATTCGAAGAATACTTCCTGAGCACCTTACAGACTGCGCTGTTCACAATCCATAATTAGATACAGAATTGTATCCCCACTGAAGATCTGCGTCCACTAACACGCGAAATGGCAGTATCAAGCTGAAGATTGAAAGTCGCTCATGTAACAACTAAGTTAAAAAAGAAAAAGTAAGTTTTGCATTGAACCTATTTCACGAAACAACAAATCACACATAAACGACAGGAAAGTAATCCAGGAGTGAGCACTACGCTTTCCTTTGTGCGCCGAAAACATAGAAACTAATTTGAAGGAGCTGGACTCTTTAGAGACTTATAGTTAATGCCAATAAAAAAAAATATTTTTAATTCACATTCTTTCTATTTTGGCCACCTGAGGACCACATTAATTGGGGTCAGCTTCGAAATTTATGGTGTCCGTTTTTGTCCAGTGTTCTTTCATTCTCATACTTTGCAACTTTCTTCGCTTTTCTGTCCATTATTAGGTTTCTTGGGACAGTTCCTGCTCTGGAAAACTTTTGATCTTAAAGTAAATCTCTAGCATATCTCTTTTTTCTGTTTTTTCATTTCTTTCAAAGCCCATCGATCCATTGGATACAGCATACTTTGGTGTTGTTCCTAACAGAAAATTGTGTTATATAAAGTGTAAACGTACCCTGGTCCATTCTGATGATGTGTCGGGAGAACATACTCCTGGTTCTGCTGGCTAGACGGTTCTTCTATGCTATGGCTAGACGGTTCTTAGTTCGCTCGTCCTCTGTACTGACCATGCCCTGTTCTTCTAGTTCTCAATATCCTCCCGACAGCCCTCCATTCCAAAAGTTCCTGTCTCTTAGGTAATCATATGATTATTAGGTACAGGTTGCCTTGAGTAAAAGACTTAAGGACTGGTCTCAGTTTAGCACGGATGAAAAGATTCTTCTTAATGTACATGCCTACAGTTTATACACTAAATTCATGTAGACTTTCGTGCTCCCACTGTTTAGTTTCCTGTCAGACCTATTTCTACCCATCTCACCACCGTCTGAATATTCCTCCAGTCTACTATTTCCCTCTAGAAGCTGTATTGATGTTCGCCTTACTCTGTGTCTTCTATATAGAGATCTGCAGACCTGTCCCTGTAGTTGAATGCTATGATTTGCCGTTTCTTGTAATGACTCTGAGAATATCACATTATGGTCTGCGAATGCCGGTAGATCTACCCGTTCCTTTTTTCTTGCAACAAAGTTTTTACTCAATTTATGGAGAAAAATTAATTTTCATTTTAAAACTTAAGTCACTATACTGTAAGTACGTAGGTAATTTCGCTGATCACTGACGAAATAAGTGGTATCAATGACGGTCATTGTTCATTTCTTATGTGAAGGGTTTGAACTGCCGATATGTTTCGGTATTTGCCTGGGTTTAATTGACATTATAAGTTACCTGCTAAAATGCGGCTATTGAAAAGATTTCAGCGCCAAATGTTCTCTATGGATAGTACAATGGACAGACGGGAAGTAGTGTATGATCATTTAATAGTCCCACAAGTTTGCTATCCGCCTTTAAAAGTGTTCCGTCAATGGTAATACTATCAAATATTCTGATGCAGACTGCAGTTTTCATTATAACCTTATCCAGAGCTTCTTTAGTCTTACAACACAAATTAGCACCCTAAGAGCTCTTCCACCACCTCCACGTCACTTGATACAAATTTAACCAAAACGACAAGAGGCAGCTGATCTTTGATATCTATTGACTTGGTCAAAGCCAGAGACACTGTTGGACATTCATAAATGTGTTTTTGGTAAATAATGTGCAACGTCACATTTCATAATAGAAGATTATCTCTCTATTTTAAGTCTAGCAGTGGGCATTTATCACAAACGTTTTTGACACCTTTTATAATTTCACCGTCTAAAATGGAGAATACTTGTGCAATATACTTCCTTAGCAACTCCCATTTTGTGAAAGGTTTCTTTTCATTTGCAATATGAAAAGCCAAGGCGAAACCATGTTCAATTTACTGTAAAAACCTCGTTCTTTAAGATTGAATTATTGAATGTCAGCGACACCAGCTATGTCTGCTTGTCAGCCGAAAAGATTTCGGTTATATAACATAAAAATGATAATACAATATAAAAAGTTAAAAAATTTTCATTATTATTATCAAGAATCATTACTTACTTTCAGTACTCTGAAAGCTAGATAGTCAATTTTCTTTTTATTACAAAGAAACAACAATTAAAACTCAGAAAACTGCGTCATATAGCATTGCAAATTAGGTATAAGAGAGAAGTGTATTTCACAAGCTGAAGATGACGTTAGGAATTGGTAAGAGATAATCGTATGTTCTTTGCCTTAATATAACAATTATGAAACGAATCCGGTCAGAGGCGCTGCAGTCATGGACTGTGCGGCTGGTCCCGGCGGAGGTTACAGTCCTCCCTCGGGCATGGTTGTGTGTGTGTTTGTCCTTAGGATAATTTAGGTTAAGTAGTGTGTAAGCTTAGGGACTGATGACCTTAGCAGTTAAGTCCCATAAGATTTCACACACAACTGAATATGAAACGTATACGTGACACAAAACGTCTGTGTCACTGTTTGCTGCAGTGCCACGGTAGCGGCTGGCCAACCCCTTGTGATGGGGTGCTGTTGATTCTTTACTAGGTCTATCCCCGACTACAGCAGGTGGTAACAGGAGCGGCGACGCAGAGATACTGCAAGTTGAAACTTGCTGGCAGATTAAATCTGTGTGCCGGACCGCGACTCGAACTCGGGATCGTTGCCTTTCGCGGACGGATGCTTTGCCGACTGAAGTGCCCAAACACGAATCACGAGCCGTCGTCATAGCTTCAGATCTGCCAGTACTTCGTCTCCTGCCTTCCAGACTGTCAGGACGGATCGGGAGCCGTGCTTGGGTAGTTCAGTCGGTAGAGCACTTACACGGGAAAGGCGAAGCTCCCGAGTTCGAGCCTCGGTCTGGCACATAGTATTAACATACCAGGAAGTTTCATATCAGCGCACCCTCTGCTGGAGGGTGAAAATCTCATTCTAGATACTGCAAGTTGTCAGCAGGGAAGTCTCCGCAGCTATCTGTAAGAGCCTAGAGACGTATCTGACACTCACATAGATGGCGGTGATAAGCCAGATAGAAGCCAGCCCCCGGTCATCATCTTCTAGTACTATCTTGTGTGTAGATATCCCTTTGGTCGAGCCGGCCGGTGTGGCCGTGAGGTTCTAGGCGCTTCAGTCTGGAACCACGTGACCGCTACGGTCGCAGGTTCGAATGCTGCCTCGGACATGGATGTGTGTGATGTCCTTAGGTTAGTTAGGTTTAAGTAGTTCTAAGTTCTAGGGGACTGGTGACCACAGATGTTAAGTCCCATAGTGCTCAGAGCCATTTGAACCTTTGGTCGATGGGACGCTAAATTTTCACCACAGATGCATCAAGATTTTGTGTATATCAGTCAGTAGAAGGTCAGTGTCGCTGGTGAATTCTTGTTTTCTACTACAATGCCTCTGTTTCATAAAAGCAAATTCAACCCTCTCTGAGTTGGCTCCGTCAGTTCTGCGGCGGAAAGAGCTTCATCTGACAGGTCAGTGGCAGCAATTTCAAATGGTTATGTTCCACACTGCAGATATATTCGCTGGGGGAAAAGGTATATGGTGTGTAGAGGGTCATTCAGCTGCCCCTACCAGTAGATGTTATGCAAACCGCAGCATCTTCAAAAACCACATGCAAGATTCTCATATTCTCCCATTCACTACGTACGAACTTTGAGAATCCTTCATGAAAGAGGAACAGAAGCTTTCAGTAGTACATTTAATGCAGTGACATTTCGTTTTCGGACACGTTTTCGCCAGAAGATAGGGTTAAGGTTTTCGAGTTATTCAAGAAAAACGAATTTTAAGGTCACTTTTGCAGCTTTTTCTTCAATAATTCGAATATTGCAGCGTAAGTACAAAATTTAACAACGTAAAATTCCTACAAGTATTTCCCATTCATTTTGTTGTAGGACTAATAGTTTGCATGCAGCGAGTGAAAGACTATGTAAATCTTGGTCACAGATTAAGTGGGTTGTATAAAACTCACAGGAGAGGGCAGTAGAATCACTGTGTATACAGCTAGGGTGCAGGGGTACACACAGATATATGGAGTGTGGTACATATCGGGGGGTGCTGCTACCAGAGTGTAGGACTTCCGTGGTGTGGTTGCACTATGTGGAGAAGAACCGTTCAGTGCCGAAGTGTCGCATAATGATGCCAGCCATCGCTGGTTCATATTGTGGTGCGACTCTGGCAATGGTGTCGGCGGTGTTCGTCAATGTTGTTATGGCTGACGTCATTGTAGCAGTCTCGTAGCCACATGAGGTCGTCACATTATCGCGGCCTCGCTGTGCATGGCATAAGTGTGTCAACAACTTGCTAAGAATAACGTTACCGATGTCCATCTCGATCAATGGAAAATGGTTCAGCACTTGCAGTGGGTCAAGTGGTCCTGTGACTCGAGTTGCTACGCCTACGTTTGACTTTTCTTAATTAATAATATTTTATAGAATGAAGACATTTGGAAGAAGACGTGGAAACACGGAACCAGCACTCGTACGAGTAGTATGACTCGAGCTGTTACGCCTACCTTTCATTTTTCTTAAAATTAATAGCTTTTTAGAGATTGAAGATGTATGGAAGGAGACGTAGAGAAACGGTATCTGCATTGGTCGTCATGGCCGTGAAGACCGCATACATGTATATCAGGCTTGTTGCTGCTTGGAAGAACTTGGATTCATATGAACAGAATCCGGATGTGGATACGGAAGTATTAAATCCTCCATGTACAGATGGTGGCTCTCACACTCCCCAGTATGTCACTGTGAAGCTTCATAAAATACACAGACGTTTCAATGGAGACTGGAAGGAGGGACGGATTCTTTAGACATCACTCTGAAAGGTCATTTGAGAATATTGCCCAACTTGGTACCCCTTTTCTTCTTTATTCTGTAAATAGTGCCTTGAATTGTAAATGTGTAAGATAAATAAATACTAATAATAATATCTTGTTTAACAAGGAATTTCTCTAAATTTGGTGTTATTTAGGAAAACCAACAATTTTAATTGTATAATTCCTGATTGTCCTCACTATTTGCTATTGTCTTAAATTTTACATAATTTCGTTACTCCTACTTTGATATTGCCACCTTTCAGTTGACATATCCCTCTTCTGCCCCGCCCATCTCATGAACCATGGACCTTGCCACTGGTGGGGAGGCTTGCGTGCCTCAGCGATACAGGTAGCTGTACCATAGGTGCAACCACAACTGAGAGGTATGTGTTGAGAGGCCAGATAAAGGTGTGGCTCCTCAAGAGAGACAGCAGTCTTTTCAGTAGTTGCTGGGGCTGCAGTCTGGGTGATTGACTGATTGGGCCTTGTAACACTAACCAAAACGGCCTTACTGTGCTGGTACTGCGAATGGCTGAAAGCAAGGGGAAACTGCAGCCGTAATTTTTCCAAGACCATGCAGCTTTAGTGTTTGGTTAAATGATGAAGGCGTCCTCTCGGGTAAAATATTCCTTAGGTAAAATAGTCCCCCATTCGGATTTCCGGGAGGGGACTCCTCAAGAGGACGTCGTTATCAAGAGAGAGAAACTAGCGTTCTACGAATCGGTGCATGGAATGTCAAATTCCTTAATCGGGTAGGTAGGTTACATAATGTAAAAAAGCAAATGGATATGTTAAAGTTACATATAGTAGGAATTATTGTAGGTCGGTGGCAGGACGAACAAGACTTCTGGTCAGGTGAATACAGGGTTATAAATACAAAATCAGATAGGGGTAATGCAGGAGTAATGATTAAAAAAGTGGGATTTCGGGTAAGCTACTACGAAAATCATAGTGAATTCATTATTCTACGAATCGGCGAATGGAATGTCAAATCCCTTAATCGGGTAGGTAGGTTACATAATGAAAAAACGTAAATGGATATGTTAAAGTTACATATAGTGGGAATTATAGAAGGTCGGCGGCGGGAGGAAAAAGATTTCTGGTCAGGTGAATACACGGTAATAAATACAAAATCAGATAGTTTAATGCAGGAGTAATGATTTAAAAAATAGGATTTCGGGTAAGATACTACAAAAATCATTGTGAATTCATTATTGTAGCCAAGATAGACACGAAGGCCACGCCTACCACAGTAGTAAAAGTTTATATGCTAACTAGCTCCGTAGGTAACGAAGAGATTGAAGAAATGTATGAACTTCAATGTGGAATGGGAGTAAGGAATGTAAGAGGAAGCAGCCTGGTAGAATTTTGTACAGAGCATAATTTAATCATAGCTAACACTTCGTTTAAAATCCATGAAAGAAGGTTGTATACGTGGAAGAGGCTTGGAGACACTGGAATGTTTCAGATATATCATATAATGGTAAGATAGAGAATTAGTAATCAGGTTTTAAACTGTGAGACATATCCAGCGGCAGGTGTGGACTTTGACCATAATCTGTTGGTTATGAACTGTAGATTAAAACTGATGAAACACCGAGAAGGTGGGAATTTAAGGAGATGGGACCTGAATAAACTAAAAGAACCAGATGTTGTAGAAAGTTTCAGAGGGATCATTAGGGAGCGATTGATAAGAATGAGGGAAAGAAATACTGTAGAAGTAGCTTTGAGAGATGAAATACTGAAGTCAGGAGAGGATCAAGTAGGCAAAAAGACGAGGCCTAGTAGAAATTCATGGGTAACAAAGGAGACATTGAACTGAATTGATGAAACGAAAAAATATAAAAATGCAGTAAATGAAGTAAGCAAAAAGGAATACAAACGTCTCAAAAATTAGTTCGACAGGAAGTGCAAAGTGGCTAAGCATGGATGGCTAGAGTCATATATCACTAGGGGTAACATAAATACTGCCCACAGGAAAATTAAACAGACCTTTGGAGAAAAGAGAACCACCAGTGTGAATATCAAGTGCTTAGACGGTAACCCAGTTCTAAGCAATGAAGGGAGAGCAGAAAGATGGAAGGAATATATAGAGGGTCTGTACAAGGGGAATGTATTTGAGGACGATCTGATGGAAATGGAAGAGGACATAGATGAAGATAAGATGGGAGCTATGATATTGCGTGAAGAAATTTGACAGAGGACTGAAAGACCTAAGTCGAAACAAGGTCCCGGGTGTACACAACATTCGCTTAGAACTACTGATAGCCGCGGGAGAGCGTCCCTGACAAAACTCTACCATCTAGTGAGCAAGATGCATGAGACTGGTGAAATACCCTCAGACATCAAGAAGAATATAATAATTCAAATCCCAAAGAAATAAAATGTTGACATTTGTGAAAAGTACCGAACTACCAGTTTAATAAGTCAAGGCTACAAAACACTGACACCAATTGTTTACAGACGAATGGAAAAAATGGTAGAAGCCGACCTTGGGGAGGATGTTTGAATTCCGTTGAAACCTTAGAACACGAGAGGCAATACTAACCCTACACCTACCTAATTAAGGAAGTCAAACCGACATTTCTAGCATCTGTACACTTGGAGCAGGGTTTTGACAATATTGACTGGAATACTCTCTTTCAAATTCTGGAGGTGGCACAGGTCAAATACAGGTAGCGAAAGGCTATTTACGATTTGTACAGAAACCAAATGGCAGTTATAAGAGCCGAGTTGCATGAAAGGGAAGCAGTGGTTGGGGAAGGAGTGAGACAGGCTTGTAGACTATCGCCGATATTATTCAATCTGTATATTGAGCAAGCGGTAAAGGAAACAAAGGAAAAAAAATTTATGTAGGAATTAAAATCCATGGAGAAGAAATTAAAACATCAATGTATGCCGATGACACTGTAATTCTGTCAGAGACACCAAAGGACATGGAAGAGGAGTTGAACGGAACGGACAGTGTATTGAAAGGACTATACGAGATGAACATCAACAAAAGCAAGACGAAGGTAATGGAATGTAGTCGATTACATCAGGTGATGCTGAGGGAATTAGATTACAAAATGAGACATTTAAAGTTGTAGATGAGTTTTGCTATTTATGAAGCAAAATAAATGATGATCGTCGAAGTAGAGAGGATATAAAATGTAGACTGGAAATGGCAAGGAAAACGTTTCTTAAGAAGAGAAATTTGTTCACATCATGTATAGACTTAACTGTCAGAAAATCATTCTGAAAGTGTTTGTATAGAGTGTAGCCATATATGGATGTGAAACATGGACGGTAAACAGTTTAAGCAAGGAGAGAATAGAAGCTTTCTAAATGTGGTGCTACAGAAGAATGCTGAAGATTATATGGGTAGATCACGTACCTAATGAAGAGTTACTGAATAGAATTGGGGAGAACAGCTTTACTAGAAGAAGGCATCGGTTGATGTGACCTGTTCTGGGGCATCGAGGGATCAGCAGTTTAATACTGGAGGGCAGAGTGGAGGCTAAAAACCATAGAGGGAGACCAAGAGATGAATACACTAAGCAGATTCAGAAAGATGTATGTTGCGGTAGTTACTTGGAGATGAAGAAGCTTGCGCAGGATGCAGTACCAGGGAGGGCTGCATCAAACTATTTCAAATGGTTCAAACGGCTCTGAGCACTATGGGACTTATCTTCTGCTGTCATCAGTCCCCTAGAACTTAGAACTACTTAAACCTAACTAACCTAAGCATATCACACACATTCATGTCCGAGGCAGGATTCGAACCTGCGACCGTTGCGGTCACGCGGTTCCAGACTGTAGCGCCTAGAACCGCTCGGCCACCCCGACCGGCTATCAAACCAGTCTCTGGACTGAAGACCACCTGTACCGTATTCCTCTTTTTAAGATATCGTACGTCACTTTTCACTAATCCTTATTTCTGCCTCTGTTCCATGCTCAAAGCATTTTTGTGCACAATGCAGTTGCTACTAATCGTTTTCAATTATTTTTATTATTTTTATCTTCTGGGCCATAGCTACATTATCATTCATATGTGGGAGTGATGTAATGGACTAATACCATAATTTCTCATTATCTTTGTCTAGTTTTCTAGTCATACTCGTAAAACTAGTTTCATCGGAACTACGAAATTCTTAAAGCACCCTGTTTATCTTCTTTTGCAAATAAACGTTACAATGATTTTTGTGTAGTGTAAGCAAGCAGATCGTACATGTAACATGACGAATTTAGTTGTGTTTTAGAGTCAGATTTGTTATTAGTTATGCGCATATTCCACTCACACGTGGCCACTACGGTTACATGAGCTTCTACTTTGCACCATTAACAGAGATAATGCCATTAAACATTCATCCCGTTTAAGTGAACATTACAGAGATACTTCGATAATAATTCAGTGTGTTTGCTTTAGTTTTTCTCTTAATCTAGAAGTGTTTTCAGAGATCTGATGTCGAATATTAGTCTGACAATATATAATGATCATTACAAAGATGAAGTATTTAATTTAAATAATATATTTATGTTATTGTTTGTTCTGAGGGTCGAAGTGCCGAATCTAATACCAGCATTCGTGTCTAAAAATATCAAAACTGACATTCTTACACTTCAGCATCAAACATAATCTCGGATCAAATCATTACTGAGTTGTTCATTTTCGTATTAGGGCATTTCACAGAGATAATCGTAATAATCGGCTTCATCAAATGAAGCTATAGACACAAATTAAACATCAGGTAGCTATCTAATGGGGATATTATTTTCATTCTTGAACTTTATGAGGATTTTTAGTGGTTACTGAAGTAAAGAATCACTAAATTACTTCGGTTCAGTTGCTACTTATTTCGAGTGGCTAAACACGTTGTTCCATGTGATGTGACATTTAATAATGGAAAACTGAAAAATATTTCGAATTTATTGTTTATCGGAAAATACTCATGATAGGAATAGGCTCGGAATAACTTATTCTACAATACGAAACCGATGTCTTCCATGACAGACAGTATCATATCAGACTTTCTGCATACATTGTGCATATTAGAAGGATATTAGTATATAAAGATATATGTTGCAAAAATACAGCGAATATTTGTTATGACATTCCGTCAGATACCCTTTACGACAATGTCACATAAACATATAGAACGACGCGAGTACACAGTGGGGAGAATGTTCTCTGATGTGGCACAAAACCGCTTTTAGGCGGCACACGTAATTGGCACGCTCTTTAGGAAAATACGCTTTTAAGTTATTATTAGCAGCAAAGAAAGACCTGTTCACTTTTTTGCATTTATGTTGGAGGAGGGAATTTATTAAAACAGTTTTTAATAACAGCATAAAGGAGTGTGCTGAGAGAGCTACACGCAGCCAGCAAGCCTGGAGAGCGGCAGATGAAAAGCGGGCTGTCTTTTGAAAGCGCACTGCAGGCGCACTGCAGGCGATTAAGCTCCAGGGTGATATCTGACGTCAGAGCCGGTAGCCGGGAGCTGGGGGCGGCTGCATTAGCAAAGAAAAACGAACGCGGGCGGCAGGCGGGCACGGTGTCTGCGCTTCTGGGGTACCCATCCCCCCTCCTCTGTGATCCTCGCGGTGGGCGCTGATGAGCCCAGCAGACGCCCGTATTACCGCCCCCTGTTTCTCGGCATTTGTCATTCCCTTTCTACTGGTTCTCCACAGACATATCAGTGTCAAGACATCTACGGAGAATTAATTTTGGAGGTAGGTGCTATGACGATCCTAGTCTGATGCTTTGTGACCATTGTTGATCCTTTCGACGCCTGGTCTGCAAAGCGAAGATTATGGTATAGTTTTTTGTGGACTTAAATGTCTTACAGTTTTAGAGGCGCTCATTAGTTTTGCCTGATTTTCGGTTATTTGCGGGTTCTGTTCTTCTTTAATGTTTACAGGAGTATTTTTACGTGTATGTTCGGAAGAATAGTTTCAGGTACTTTATATTTTATTTGAAATGGCTTTGAATAAAAACAATAAGTGAATATACAGGGTGTTACAAAAAGGTACGGCGAAACTTTCAGCAAACATTCCTCACACACAAATAAAGAAAAGATGTTATGTGGACATGTGTCCGGAAACGCTTAATTTCCATGTTAGAGCTCATTTTAGTTTCGTCCGCCTACGATCAATGGAGCACGTTATCATGATTTCATACGGGATACTCTACCTGTGCTGCTAGAACATGTGCCTTTACAAGTACGACACAACATGTGGTTCGTGCGCGATGGAGCTCCTGCACATTTCAGTCGAAGTGTTCGTACACTTCTCAACAACAGATTCGGTGACCGATGGATTGGTAGAGGCGGACCAATTCCATGGCCTCCACGCTCTCCTGACCTCAACCCTCTTGACTTTCATTTATGGGGGCATTTGAAAGCTCTTGTGTAGGCAACCCCGGTACCAAATGTAGAGACTCTTCATGCTCGTATTGTGGACGGCTGTGATACAACACGCCATTCTCCAGGGCTGCATCAGCGCATCAGGGATTCCATGCGACGGAGGGTGGATGCATGTATCCTCGCTAACGGAGGACATGTTGAACATTTCCTGTGACATAGTGTTTGAAGTCACGCTGGTACGTTCTGTTGCTGTGTGTTTCCATTCCATGATTAATGTGATTTGAAGAGAAGTAATAAAATGAGCTCTAACATGAGAAGTAAGCGTTTCCGGACACATGTCCACATAACATATTTTCTGTCTTTGTGTGTGAGGAATGTTCCCTGAATGTTTGGCCGTACCTTTTTGTAACACCCTGTCTAAACAAAAATTATATTTGGAAAGAAGGCGTATATTTCTACAATCCTATGCAGAAATGTTTTTGTGGTTTATAGTTTCATAATATTGTAACTTCCTGGAAGCCAGTTTTTGGCACACATGTACCCCTTTTGTATGGAAGCATGGTCGAGTCGGCGTCTGTGTAACGGAGCCTTAGGAGGGAACGGTGTTGGCAGGCTTGTAACTCGGCACTAATTGGTTGTCGGAGGTGGACGATGTTTCTTTATTTGGGTCATATACAGGAAAGTTTGCTTTCACTGTTATTATGATTAATATGGTATGTTTCGTAAAATCCGGAAATACACGAAGAGATTTTCTTCAGTTGAGTAAACAGCCAAAAAAGAAGCTTGCAATTATTCACGCAACTGACAGAGAGTAACATCATGTCAACAGAAGGAATCATCCTCGATACAACGCCGCAGAAGTTAAGAACATACACCGCTCCAGATTAATTAGCAGTGCAAAGCAGAAGCTGTCTACTACAAATGCCTTCATAAACTAACTGTTCTGAATACATTTCAACATGTGACAGGCAGAGTCGGAATATCTGTGAGTCGTCTTTGCGAAACATATCACGTGGAGAATGCTTTCCATCCCATTATAATCAGATGCCTTACCTCGAACGAGATAAAGGACACAGGTTTTAATTTCATATACACTCCTGGAAATGGAAAAAAGAACACATTGACACCGGTGTGTCAGACCCACCATACTTGCTCCGGACACTGCGAGAGGGCTGTACAAGCAATGATCACACGCACGGCACAGCGGACACACCAGGAACCGCGGTGTTGGCCGTCGAATGGCGCTAGCTGCGCAGCATTTGTGCACCGCCGCCGTCAGTGTCAGCCAGTTTGCCGTGGCATACGGAGCTCCATCGCAGTCTTTAACACTGGTAGCCTGCCGCGACAGCGTGGACGTGAACCGTATGTGCAGTTGACGGACTTTGAGCGAGGGCGTATAGTGGGCATGCGGGAGGCCGGGTGGACGTACCGCCGAATTGCTCAACACGTGGGGCGTGAGGTCTCCACAGTACATCGATGTTGTCGCCAGTGGTCGGCGGAAGGTGCACGTGCCCGTCGACCTGTGACCGGACCGCAGCGACGCACGGATGCACGCCAAGACCGTAGGATCCTACGCAGTGCCGTAGGGGACCGCACCGCCACTTCCCAGCAAATTAGGGACACTGTTGCTCCTGGGGTATCAGCGAGGACCATTAGCAACCGTCTCCATGAAGCTGGGCTACGGTCCCGCACACCGTTAGGCCGTCTTCCGCTCACGCCCCAACATCGTGCAGCCCGCCTCCAGTGGTGTCGCGACAGGCGTGAATGGAGAGACGAATGGAGACGTGTCGTCTTCAGCGATGAGAGTCGCTTCTGCCTTGGTGCCAATGATGGTCGTATGCGTGTTTGGCGCCGTGCAGGTGAGCGCCACAATCAGGACTGCATACGACCGAGGCACACAGGGCCAACACCCGGCATCATGGTGTGGCGAGCGATCTCCTACGCTGGCCGTACACCACTGGTGATCGTCGAGGGGACACTGAATAGTGCACGGTACATCCAAACCGTCATCGAACCCATCGTTCTACCATTCCTAGACCGGAAAGGGAACTTGCTGTTCCAACAGGACAATGCATGTCCGCATGTATCCCGTGCCACCCAACGTGCTCTAGAAGGTGTAAGTCAACTACCCTGGCCAGCAAGATCTCCGGATCTGTCCCCCATTGAGCATGTTTGGGACTGGATGAAGCGTCGTCTCACGCGGTCTGCACGTCCAGCACGAACGCTGGTCCAACTGAGGCGCCAGGTGGAAATGGCATGGCAAGCCGTTCCACAGGACTACATCCAGCATCTCTACGATCGTCTCCATGGGAGAATAGCAGCCTGCATTGCTGCGAAAGGTGGATATACACTGTACTAGTGCCGACATTGTGCATGCTCTGTTGCCTGTGTCTATGTGCCTGTGGTTCTGTCAGTGTGATCATGTGATGTATCTGACCCCAGGAATGTGTCAATAAAGTTTCCCCTTCCTGGGACAATGAATTCACGGTGTTCTTATTTCAATTTCCAGGAGTGTAACATTTACCGATATCTAGCAACTCTTTTGAGTTGCAAGTAGATTTTTCTTAAGCTCTGAATTTAACACTCTCAAATATCATAGCACCTGTCTTTAAAAAGAAAGCGGAAGTTTCTCGTTCTAATATGCTTACTATATGGAAAAGGAAAAAAGATGAAAATATGGCGTCCAGATACTAGAATTACAATACTCGAAACGGGCAGTTCATAGGAAGAGTACTCAAAGAAACGTTTGTATAGACTTACACATATCGATGTACAGAATATATACACTGAAAGAAAAAAGTGGTAACCGAGAAAAAATTAATATGGAGTAGTGAAATTTTGGGAATTCCTTTTTCCAGGTTAATGTAATCGCGAGATAAGCTATTGTAAATGTGAAATGATGGTACATTAATGACCAGTGTAACTACCTGGATGATCAACGAGAGCATGCAGACGTGAACGTATTGTGATGTATAGGTGCAGTATGTCAGTTTTCGGATGGAGGTCCATGCCTGAATGTACTTGGTCGGTCAGTACAGTGACCGTTATAGCTGTTTTTGTGGATGACGGTACAGTTGTCGTTCAACGATGTCCCAAACGTGCTCGACTGGGGACAGATCTGGTGATCGAGGAGGTAAGACCAACAAGTTGACACTCTGTAGAGCATGTTGGGTTACAACAGCGGTATGTGGAAGAGTTTTATGCTGTTGGTAAACACGCCCTGGAATGCCATTCATAAATTGAGTCACAACAGGTCGAACCACCAGATTAACGCACAAATTTGCAGTCGGGTGCACGGGATAACCGCGAGAGTGCTCGTGATATCATACGAAATCACACCCCGGACCGTAACTACAGATGTATATCCAGTAACTCTAGCACGAATACAGGTTCGTTGCTTACCCTCAACTGCCCTTCTTTTAATCAACAAACGGCTATTACTGACACCGACGCAGAAGCATCCTTCATAAGAAATAAAACAGACCTCCATCATGCCATCCAATGAGCTCTCGATTGACGCCGCAAATCGCGTTGGGATGCACGTTACAGGGCTTTTGGTTTGGATCTGTCCTTGAAGTGACCGATTTGTAATCGTTCGTTCTGTCACTTTGGTACCAAGTACTGCTGAAATTGCTACTGCAGTTGCAGTACGATTCGTCAGAGCCATACGCCGACCACGACGATCTTCCCTCTCGGAAGTGCCACGTGGCCATCGGGAGCCCGGTCTTCTTCTTCTTGCGACCGCACCTTCCTGTTACCACCACAGCTAGGAATCATGTGCAGTGGCTACATTCCTGCCATGTCTTTGTGAAATGTCGCATAAGGTACATCCAGCTTCTCGTTGCCCTATTATATGACTCCAGAGAAACTCAATGAGGTGTTGGAATGAGGTCTTTGTAGCCTTAAAGTCTCCAAGGTAGCTAACGCTCACGACCGTTACTGGCTGTATTTAATGCAAACCCGGCTTGCGTTCCCATAGTAGCGACAGTAACGCCACTCTTATGCAGCTGCTGCGAAGTATGCACAGGCGTTATCTTTCAGATGCAGAAACACGTCTACCAACTTTCCTTTATGTCACACAACCAATTTTTGGTGTTACAATTTTGTTTTTTCGTCAACGTGGATGACACACGCGCAGTATAAATATAAAACGCTGTAGGCACATTAAACTTATGATATAATGAAACACTTTTAGATGAAGTGCTAGTTGAGTTGGTGAGAAAATTTCGTATGAAACATTCGATGGATTAATATTATTTTACGCAGAGACCACAACGACCTACTAAGATTTAGTAAAATGGACATGTACAGGCGTGGACAAAACGAGCGAGACCCCTCGACTTTTCGTTATGCTGATCCGCACAGCTTTAAAGTCTGCTACACAGCATAACAGGCAAGGCGACGAACATACTATGCAAGTTCGCTCAGCTGATGTGCTGAGATAGCTAGGAAACTCGCGCTTTGAAGACGCCACAGCATCCTCAAGTATAAACCAATGTGTTGTGGTCGCATATCTGTGACTATGACTTGGATCTAAAGTGTGGTTATGGATAGTATGTATGCTCAGATTGCGAATCTAACATTATGAATAAAGACAAGGGGAAATGAATTAGGCATCCTTCCTCTTCTGTAACATCAAATATATTTTAGTTATTCTTTCTTAAATGAAATGCGCAGAAAATCATTCACCAGAAGTGAATAAAGTTTTAGTGACATCAGATGATGTTAACAGCTTGGCAGCGCGGGTTAGTAGTGCGCTCAACGGCGTCATATCGCGGACCGAGCGGCTCCTGCGCCGTCAGTTCGAGTCCAACCCCGGGCATGGATGTGTGTCAGGTTAGGTAGGTTTAAGTAGTTCTAGATCTAGGGGACTGATGACCTAAGCTGTTTGGTGGCATAGTTCATAGAGCCATTTTTTGACCTTTCGCGTAAATTTTCTTTACATAAAAGGCCGTATCTTCAGATTGCGTTGACGTAACTCACTTTTTTACACCATCAAGGGAGCGTATACTGCAGGAAGTGCGATACATTTCCGCTTATGATCCCACCCGTACTCAAGGTAAACGGGTTTTAAGGGTTGTGTGGACAGATAGACGGTCAAGAAAGTGAGACTAGTTCCATTTTTACCGATTTACGTGACGAAATCCTAACAACGAAAATAGTTACCACTGTTACTGAAGATGAGGGCCGCATAATTTCCCCCACTCTTTATTCGAAATGTTCCAGTTGCACTCGATACATCAGCATTGTAATCGTAGCTACGCTTTCGATCCAAATCACGTTCAAAGGAATGCTAATAAAATCCATTTGCCTATACACGTGGTAATTCGGATCCCACTATTAATGCCACCGCGTTTTAAATGTACGAGCATTCCCATTACTAGCTACCTTAAGGAACACTTCGGCTAATGAACGATTTCTGGCTGTGGCACGTCTAATGGAGAATTCGAAACATTCTAGAATACGTTTGGCAGCTACGTCGCCGTTTATTTCCTGGGGTGGTGTAGAATTATCTTACTAAATTTATTCGTTAATAACAGTTTTTTGTTATTTCGATAATCATCCCGAATGATTGTCACATAAGCGGTGACATGAAGGTAGACAATTCATGTTTTTGAGTCCAGAAAACTCTATTCATCAGAAAATGCAGATTATTTTGCCATTTTCATTGCAAAGTTGCCGGCTTATTCATGTCTGGGGTAATAGTAGAGGGCTGTTTGCCTGGGTTGTCTGCTAGCGTAGAAAAAGGTGTTTGCTGCTGCAAGGGAGGTCTGGTTTGTTTTCTATTCTAATATCGATGGAGCCAGTTAGACTATCAGTAAGGGACTTTTAAGAAATTCACACGCCCCCAATACGTTTTATTGCTACCTTTATTCTGTACCGGCGCCCTGTGCATGTCGATATGAAACTCTTGTAGAATTTCATACTTCTTACTGCGTACTTTTTCCTCTTCTGTCAATAACTGAATTGACTTACGTGTGGCACTGAATAATTTTTAACTGCATTTCGTTATGAATCTTCACGCATTGCTAAATTTGCACACTTTCATGGTAGGTCAGTAACGGTAATCATGAATGACTGGTCTGAACGTTGACACAGACCATTTCGGGGCCGAATGCGCGTAATATTTTGCTAATTCGTAACGATCTGGGGTACTTTATCTTACTAAAACAGTTATGTTATGTCGATAGGCTGAAATTCATTTTTATTAGTACAGTTTATACTAATTAGCGTTTCTTCTTTCATTTATGTCTTATATTTAGGTGTTGTGGTTAACACACTAATCAGTATTAATATAGCCTTACACGTGATTGAAAGCAGTCTGACAAATTTCGGATAGTTTTTCAATTTCACGCCTGTGCATAGTATGTTGGTAGCACTTCGTCGCCTTGCCTGTTATGCTGTGTAGCAGACTTTAAAGCAGTGCGGATCAGCATAACGAAAAGGCGAGGGGTCTCGCTCGTTTTGTCCACGACTGTACATCGACTGGAGTATTTGGAAAATACGGAAAACGTGAATTACAGCGCATATGAAAATATTAAGACAAATTTGAAAGATTTATCAGACAAAAAATTAAATATATATACATCAGTCGATTTAGGTGATGACGTTCAAACTGAAAAAGGAAAATATCTATCTTAAATTGCAGAAATTTGTGTCCTAAGCATACTAGGATAGACATTGATGTAGACAAGTCATAGGAATTTGTAATTCATCAGTGCGGTTTTTTACCAATGCTCTACTTGTAATTTAACTTCTTCTTACTATATCTAGCACAGTAAAATCTGTCGAAATGCTCATAAATTTATGCGCGTAACACCACCTTCATAGCAGTGGCTAGAAGTTCAACGTCTTTTTTGAAGTCATATTGGAGCATGAGCTATCAGTAGAGATCGCAACAAGTATTTATGTTTTCTGGTAACGGATGCGAGTCAGAGGTGACCACCTTACGACCACTAACTCGTTGCTGACGCGCGGAGTTGGACTTGTTGACACTCGTCGACTGCCGCCTTTCAGTGCGTACAGCGGCTGCCTGCACTGGTTCCACGTGTCATCAGGGGGTTAGTGGTCCTAATACGGTGACTTTCAGCTGAAACCGTAAACGGAATAAATAAATGTTGGTCATGGTATGGAGAGTTTTTGTTATACTTTAACGCCTTTGCTACGGAAACGTATGCACTTTGCATCGCTGTCAAGCCTCAGAAAACAGTGCTGGCTTCGTTGTCAGTTGTTTATATCATTCAGCATTGAGATGAATATGTTCTGTGAATAATTCAAAACATTCCAGCAATTACGTTATAAATATTTTGTAGAGTAAAGAAGGAAAAAGTCACTGTGCCGAGATTACAAACTGATGTTAGAGAATCCTGTTTACAATTAGTCCGCAATGGAGAATATTATTTTCAGATTTTCCCCTTCAAAGCAACTTTCTTGCATAACACTTTGTTTTAATGTTACAGTAGTAGATAATATTTTAATGCCATTTAAAGAGCAGTAGTGGAACTGGAAAAACTGACTTGAATATAATTATGAGGGAAGAGAACTGTTTTCTTGCTCTGTTGCCAGGAACACTTAAGTACAAATTAATCATTCCCAGTTTCGCTATAAGGAATTTATCTTACTATTCGTAACACGAGCGCTTTATCGAATACTACGTGAAAGTAAAAAAAAATCACGCCTTCAGTACAATGTTGATAGTTCAAAAGGCACATGCTGTTGGAATGACTTCCTCAAAACAGATGTTTAAGTATCTTAGTTTTCCCCTTTAAATATTGTGACACACTGTTCGATCGAAACCACTTTTTCATTTACTGATTATTCGCATAATATGACGGTCTATCACTGCATCAATGCTCTTGAGTGCTGCTATTTGTTTTCCGCAAACATCTCCATTCATCTGAGCACAACGCTAATGACCATGACATCTTCTCCGCACGTATCTGTAGCCTTCTGTTGAAGCCGACCTCAGCTCGTGGTCTAGTGTCTAGCGTAGCTGCCTCAAGATCACGGTGTCCCGGCAGGGTTGGGTATTTTCTCTGCCCGAGGAGTGGGTGTTTGTGTTGTCCTCATCATTTCATCATCATCGTCATTCGTGACAGTTGCCAGATTTGACTGTGTATAAAAACTGGGACTCTGTACTAGCGCTGATAGCCACGCAGTTGAGCGCCCCACAAACCAAATATCATCATCTGCTGAAGCCATAAGAAATTAGGTATCCACTCACACTACGTTGCTTCTGTTGTGTCATAGTATAAGCGAACAGTAGGGAAGTGTCAGGAACTGTCATCGCAACTATGTCTGCGATTTCAATTATCCAGAACTGATTCTGCATTAAGTTCGTTCCACTCAACTTACCGATGTGGAACACAACATTTCGCTTCCTTATCTATGACCAGCACCGACAGATACTTTCAGTCTGAGGAATAAAGGTAAGTGGCGTTGGTGAATTCACGGTATAACAGAACTGTATAATATAATCGTCAGTCAACATGAAACTTCTTATTAAATGTTTTTTTACTTAAATTGCAATAACTGAGACGGTGAAACTTCTGCATTATTTGATTCTGAAACTGCTGAGCGAAATTGAATACATGTGTCTCTTAGCTAGTCTTAACCATTTCAACACTGACCTACAGAATTTGCCCAGACAAACAGAACTCAAACTTTTCCTATTCATTAATTTCTCACAATATTCAAGGATAACGCGATCTGACTGATTTAAAATTAACTCAAAAGAATGACCCTGAATTAGTAGAAATCCTGACAATAACCTACACATTTCATAAGTCACTTAACTCACAAAAATCTTCATTACACGAACTACAGCAATGCCGCAAGCACCAATACTACCAGCTAAATAAAAGATTCTAGCTACTGAAGGCTCTAACTACATAATAGGCATGTGGCTAGCGAAGGAAAGATTTTGTTGCAGAGCAAACAATGTATTTACCTTAAGAATGTGACGACCAGTTCATAAATTATATAATTATCAGTTATAAATCTCAATGACGGATATGCATTCAGATCGAACGCTCGCGCTAATATTGCAAGCCTCCTACACTGCTAATTATTAATATCTAACCTCCATGACTGCTGACTACTCACTCTCAACTTACATCACTGCTGGCTGTTCACTTCCGACTGCCAGTCCGACCAGCCACAGAGCCTCTTGCAGAGTGCTCACAGAGCTGTCAGAGTTATTAATGAAGTCTATCCCGCTGTCAATATATAAACACATAAACAGGCTACTTACTAACTTCTAACCACACGTGCCTAAGAAAGGAATTATGATATTGACTCCTTGGCCAACATGTGAATCGCATCTCGCAATAATCATTGTGGTGTTTGTACAGGGTGTTTCAAAAATGACCGGTATATTTGAAACGGCAATAAAAACTAAACGAGCAGCGATAGAAATACACCGTTTGTTGCAATATGCTTGGGACAACAGTACATTTTCAGGCGCACAAACTTTCGATATTACAGTAGTTACAATTTTCAACAACAGATGGCGCTGCAAGTGATGTGAAAGATATAGAAGACAACGCAGTCTGTGGGTGCGCCATTCTGTACGTCGTCTTTCTGCTGTAAGCGTGTGCTGTTCACAACGTGCAAGTGTGCTGTAGACAACATGGTTTATTCCTTAGAACAGAGGATTTTTCTGGTGTTGGAATTCCACCGCCTAGAACACAGTGTTGTTGCAACAAGACGAAGTTTTCAACGGGGTTTAATGTAACCAAAGGACCGAAAAGCGATACAATAAAGGATCTGTTTGAAAAATTTCAACGGACTGGGAACGTGACGGATGAACTTGCTGGAAAGGTAGGGCGACCGCGTACGGCAACCACAGAGGGCAATGCGCAGCTAGTGCAGCAGGTGATCCAACAGCGGCCTCGGGTTTCCGTTCGCCGTGTTGCAGCTGCGGTCCAAATGACGCCAACGTCCACGTATCGTCTCATGCGCCAGAGTTTACACCTCTATCCATACAAAATTCAAACGCGGCAACCCCTCAGCGCCGCTACCATTACTGCACGAGAGACATTCGCTAACGATATAGTGCACAGGATTGATGACGGCGATATGCATGTGGGCAGCATTTGGTTTACTGACGAAGCTTATTTTTACCTGGACGGCTTCGTCAATAAACAGAACTGGCGCATATGGGGAACCGAAAAGCCCCATGTTGCAGTTCCATCGTCCCTGCATCCTCAAAAAGTACTGGTCTGGGCCGCCATTTCTTCCAAAGGAATCATTGGCCCATTTTTCAGATCCGAAACGATTACTGCATCACGCTATCTGGACATTCTTCGTGAATTTGTGGCGGTACAAACTGCCTTAGACGACACTGCGAACACCTCGTGGTTTATGCAAGATGGTGCCCGCCACATCGCATGGCCGACGTCTTTAATTTCCCGAATGAATATTTCGATGATCGTATGATTGCTTTGGGCTATCCGAAACATACAGGAGGCGGCGTGGATTGGCCTCCCTATTCGCCAGACATGAACCCCTGTGACTTCTTTCTGTGGGGACACTTGAAAGACCAGGTGTACCACCAGAATCCAGAAACAATTGAACAGCTGAAGCAGTACATCTCATCTGCATGTGAAGCCATTCCGCCAGGCACGTTGTCAAAGGTTTCGGGTAATTTCATTCAGAGACTACGCCATATTATTGCTACGCATGGTGGATGTGTGGAAAATATCGTACTATAGAGTTTCCCAGACCGCAGCGCCATCTGTTGTTGAAAATTGTAACTACTGTAATTTCGAAAGTTTGTCTGCCTGAAAATGTACTGTTGTCGCAAGCATATTGCAACAAACGGTGTATTTCTATCGCTGCTCGTTTAGTTTTTATTGCCGTTTCAAATGTACCGGTCATTTTTGAAACACCCTGCACAATAAAACGTATTTCAACACTGAATTACGAAAATTTTATGTGGCAATAACTAAGATTCACTGCATACCTTTGTGAGAGCTGGAAAAGGTATTTAGATTTCACCCGAACTCTCCCTTCTGTATTAAGTTGACAAATACACAAAGATGGTCCAATTCTATGAACTTCTTGGTCGTGGAAAGGACCTTCCGTCTTGTAGTATGTCCTTCGAACGTGAGGTCTTTCCAGAGTTTTCATCTCATCACTGTTGCTCTTTTGGCACTAATCGGGGGCACGCGTAGGGTGCTCAAAGGTTATACCTATGGACGTGAAGCAACGTAGAGTTCCATCTTTCAAACGTAGCTGCTGAAATCAAAATGAGGAACAACATTGCTCAACAATATGTTGGTCCCTTATGGGGAACTAACGCTCACATTTTAAGGTCAACGGCCTTAGCCCTATCACTGTTGATGAACAGAGCTACTCGACCTGGACCAACAGTCCTGAAACTAAAAAGATAAACGTGCAACTCAGACACACAATGCGAATAATTACTGGATATGTTCAGAGTACACAAACTCTAGGCTTCCTGTTCTCAGCAACATCCCAGCTACCTTTTGATCGACGTACAGCACAAGCAGAACACAGAAAAGTGTCTCGGTAAGTCCTCTTTCAGTGTCAACGATTCGTGGAAAATCCAGTGGAAACTGTCGTCTGTGGTCAGCAAATATCTATCCGAGAATCCTCATATACGGATACAAGGATTAGATGTCCTCAGGAGTCAATAGGGGAACCTGAAACACATTCGAACCAGACAAGGGAGACATGGTTATTTAATGCGCGAGTAGGAATGGTGTGGTTCTGTGGTACCCTCTTACAGTCAGTCCACCATATAGGGGCTGACTGTCCTCTCGCAGTGTACAAACAAACAGTAATGGACATTCACCAACCATCGGATAACGCTATCAAATGCATCGGAGAACTACGTGGATCTGCTGATCTAAGGTAATACAGGCACGTGATTTTACACATTTGTCCACAATTAAAACATACACGTATTTGTTTTCATATATGAATAAAAAATGTCTAATCAAGCAACTATTACCTCCCTCTCACCTTATTTAAGGCGAGCAGCGAGGTCTATGGTTATTGTTTTCTCTAGAACGCACTATATTTACTAGAGTCTAATAACTACAATCAAGTTTCATTATAAATTGATTGCAATGTACTACCTGTTTCTACACGATTCTCATTTTAGCATTTCACGCTGTACTTGCATTCCCATTCCCAAGGAAATAACGAGGGAATGGAGACCGCTCAGCGCACCACATTTCCAGTTACCTCATCCTGCGAAACACACGTCGCAGCCGACCCACATCTCATTCGACTGGTGTAACGGTGCTTTACCCCACCCCTGGCTTCTCCGTTGCTGGACCACGCCGTCCCTACTTTTCTCATTCCTCCCCCTTCCTCCTCCCTACTTCTCCCAGCCCCTCTCTCTCCCTCTATCCCTCTCTCTCTCCCTCTCTCTCTCTCTCTCTCTCTCTCTCTCCCTGTTTCTCACGCAGTCCCCCTCTCCCTCTTTCTCCACTTCCCCTCGCCACCCTAAACCGCCACAGCGCTGCATTATTAAGCGACTATCGATTTCCAGCCGGGAAATGGATTCTGCGAAACTCGCAAACTTTTCTTTTGTTCCACCGGCTTCGCTATTATCCGTGGCGAAAACTTTAAATGAAAGATACTGTTTCGAGGCCGGCAAGGGACCTTAGCGATGACGGATGGACCAGCTAGGCGTATCATTTCTGTATCAAAACGACGATACATATTGTTGTTCAAGTGGTAAACGCCAGACCCTTCCACTGTACATGTTGAAGCCTCATAGAATTGTTTGTTTTTTGATAACTATCACTGTAGAGAGTACGACTGAAGAAGACGAATGCTCTGCCATGTCTAACACTTTCATCATCTATTTTAACTTATATTTAATGTGTAGCAGTAATCCAAATTTGTTGGTTCGCCGCACGTGCTGCATCTTGTGCGAGACTGAAATCAGTCCAGCAAGGTTTCCCGCGAGAAATGATGCTCTGAAATGAGCTTTATATTGAGATGTAATGGATTTTCGTCCAAAAAATCGATTTTTCAAAACTATAATTTTCTTCACCTTCACAGTTTAGTCTATGTTGTGTGTGAATTTTGTCGTGATAGCAGCTTTAGAAATGCCTACAAATTGTTAAACTGATAAACTCTCCACTGGTGGCCACTCCCACCTTTTCTGACATTTGGGAAACTGCTTGCTTCAGCGGAATTTTTGTCAGTGTGAAGGCTGTTTTCTTTCGATATCTTTGGCTGACAGGTATATCTCTGGCAAACATCTTTTATCTTTGGCTGAAAACTTTCTTGCATGTGGTTTATTTACTATTTTGACAAACTCACACATATTAGTAAGTGGATGGTTCAATTCGCTAATATTTACGTGGAAGTCAAGATTTATGCATAATGGGTGGTGGAAAAACTGTGTTTTGGAAACGGAGGTTTCATGGAAATCGGTTTACCAACAGAAAAGAGAAAGAACCGTGAAATGAAGCAGCTTCAGCATCGTAACTTGGGACAGGAGAATTGTACAAGTGCGTGAATGATGGTGATATGGATTCCACTGGATTCAGACTTATTTACTTAGATTTTTCATTTTCTTCCTCCAAAAAAACTGACACTTGTACCTATGAAAGCAATTTTAGGCTATCATATGCTCTGAGATGCCTTGGACAGGGCAGGGAAGGAGATAATTTATTGTGTGGTTTTCTGAACATGCATCATCTTTGTGCAAGGTTTGGAAAAATAAATATAGAAATGTCTGATGCTGTATGCTACAGTGCCAAAGTTTCTATGAAGAAAGAAGTGGTGGAATTGGTGGAAATAAACCAAAAGAAATAGATCCTGGGGTAGATATTCATGACAGTGTATCTCCTGCAAATGTTACTGACCTGTGTGTGTCTGTAGATTGGACCTGGCTGAAAAGGGGCCATACATCTATGTATGGGGTTGCATCTGTTACAGGTATTGACTGAGGTAAAGTTTTAGGTGTAGAAATTATATCTAAATACTGTCACCAGTGTAAAACATGGAAAATGTCCAACAATGAAGACAGTGGGAAACTGTGGTAAGAAGAGCATTCATATAGAATGCTTTAAAAATAATACTGGCCCAAGTGGGGGGCATGGAGGCTGCTGCAGTTGTGAGGATGTTCTCCAGGTCTGAGAACTAGTGATGGGGACTCCTCTTCGTTCAAAGCTGTAACAACAATAGAAAAGTCGGAATGTGTTGGCAACATCTAAAAGAGGCTTGGTGGGAGGCTTCGTCGCCTGCTGAAAGAGAAGTAAGGTGAAGTACTTGAGGATGGAAAACCACTATCAGGAAAAGGCAGGCTGACTCTGCAAAGAATTTTATCCTTTTCATTTATTTTATGGGAGAGCTAGCAGGAAAAACACACCTAATTTGGAGGCAATCGGGCGTGCAGCGTGGGCAATTTTTTTCCACAAACTATCCACTGACCAATCACCAATGCACAATCTGTGTCCGAAAGACCATTAGCGTAAGTTCGGCAGCAGAAATGAGACGTATTCACATAAACACTCATTGACTGAACCTGTTATGAATGCAGTTAAGCCCACATTCAGGTTTCTTGCAAACACTGATCTATTGAGGAAGTGTCTTCATGGAAAGATAAAAAAAGCAAATCAAAGTCTAAATAATATAATTTGGATTAGATGCTCAAGAAGGACATTCTGTGGACTTGAAGCACTCGAAATAGGTGTCTGTGACGCAGTTTTATGTTACAATAACGGAAATAATGGCAGAATTGAAGTGCTGAAGAGTGTTGGTATAGATCCTGGTATGTTTACAACAAAAGCATCAACGAGAGCAGGGTCAAGAAAGCTAACAGATCAGTGTCTTAAATGCAAATATAAGCCAGGAAGATTTAAAAAGAAGAGAAACCTGGTGGATGAGGAGTATCACTACAGACGATTTTAAAATTGACGTAAGCCTATTACATGAAGAAGTACGAGAAGAAAATCTTTGAACTTCATTTCCTCTGTTTTAGATTTTTTACGTTATTAGAAGCCTTCTCTCAAAAAGTATTTGCGCTAATGCTACGAAATTTTCAGGAACAGTTTTCAACGTGTTTCTTTCTCCCTGGAACTAAGAAATACGAGTTCCTGACAATACATTCTGAATTTTAGATGATTGTATATAAAAAAGTTAATTTTAGATGTGCTAAATAAAAACTCTGTTTATGATACAATTTCTACCAGAAATTAATAACCGTACTTCAGTGGTCTTATAACCTTTTCAGGGCACTACAACAATTTTCAGATTGATTGCGTGATAAGAATTTCAGTTATGGCTTTTAATATAAAAGACAATAAGAAAATTAAAAATTCAGATTTCTGTCAAAATGTTAATACTGAATATTATATTATATTTTTCCGTTAAATCATAGCTCTCTTGCTTTACACATGCAAAATTTTAGATTTTTACATTAATAAATGTGGCTGTAATGATTTTGAAATAAATGTTTACATTTTCCGCTTCATCTGTCCCTTAACGAAAATGAAACTATTTCCTTGTGCAAAAAGCGCTGGCAACGGGACTGAGTTGGGTAGAAATACGAATTTTGGACAGTGGAACGTCCTGGGTGATTAATGGTTGTCAAAGAAATGCTTTTAAGCCCTTTTATTGACACTCAACATTGCTAAGCAGTTACAGTGTGCTCTACATCACTGTTGGTCCTCAAAACTTTTCATTAATTTCGTATGATACCTTACGCTGTACTCTAACATTCGTCCATGCAGAGAGAATGAGAACCTATAAATGCACGCTTCAAGTTGTGTATACACGAATGCAGTGGTATTAAATTGGAAACCTTGAAGAACATAAAACCTTTTCATAATTAAAAAGTATTAAGTTTGTTTATTTAGTTTTTATGAAAATAATACACGCTGAAATAATCTTTAAATAAATCAGTTCAAGCAAAAGCATTTGCAGTTTCTACGTTGCAATATGTTCAATATGCACTTTAGTTATTAACATTCTCACGCCCAATGACAATTTCCTTACCCACATACATTCTCTCTTTAGCCTTAACCTATACTACACTACTGGCCATTAACATTGCTACACCAAGAAGAAATGCAGATGATAAACGGGTATTCATTGGACAAATATATTATACTAGAACTGACATGTGATTACATTTTCACGCAATTTGGGGGTATAGATTCTGTGAAATCAGTACCCAGAACAACCACCTCTGGCCGTAATAACGGCCTTGATACGCCTGGGCATTGAGTCAAACAGAGCTTCGATGGAGTTTACAAGTACACGTAGCTTCAACACGATACCACAGTTCATCAAGAGTAGTGACTGGTGTCTTGTGACGAGCCAGTTGCTCATCCACCGTTGAACAGACGTTTTCAATTGGTGAGAGACCTGGAGAATGTGCTAACCAGGGCAAAAGTCGAGCATTTTCTGAATCCAGAAAGGCCCGTACAGGACCTACAACATGCGGTCGTGCATTATCCTGCTGAAATGTAGGGTTTCACAGGGATCGAATGAAGGGTAGAGCCATGGGTCGTTACACATCTGAAATGTAACGTCCACTGTACAGAGCGCCGTCAATGCGAACAAGAGGTGACCGAGACGTGTAACCAACAGCACCCCATACCATCACGCCGGGTGATATGCCAGTATGGCGATGACGAACACACGCTTCCAATGTGCGTTCACCACGATGTCGCCAAACACGGATGCGACCATCATGATGCTGTAAGCAGAACCTGGATTCATCCGAAAAAATTACTTTTTGTCATTCGTGCACCCAGGATCGCTGTTGAATACACCATCGCAGGCGCTCCTGTCTGTGATGCAGCGTCAAGGGTAACCGCAGCCATGGTCTCCGAGCTGATAGTCCATGCTGCTCCAAACGTCGTCGAACTGTTCGTGCAGTTGGTTGTTGTCTTGCAAAAGTCCCCATCTGTTGACTCAGGGATAGAGACGTGGCTGCACGAACCGTTACAGCTATGCGGATAAGATGCTTGTCATCTCGGCTGCTAGTGATACGAGGCCGTTGGGATCCACCACGGCGTCCGTATTACCCTCCTATACCCACCGATTCCATATTCTGCTAACAGTCATTGGATATCGACCAATGCGAGCAGCAATGTCGCGATACGATAAACCGCTATCGCTATAGGCTAGAATCCGACCTTAATGGAAGTCGGAAACGTGATGGTACGCATTTCTTCTCCTTACACATGGCATCACAACAACGTTTCACCAGGCAACGCCGGTCAACTGCTGCTTGTGTATGAGAAATCGTTTGGAAACTTTCCTCATGTCAGCACGTGGTAGGTGTCGCCACCGGCGCCAACCTTGTTTAAATGCTCTGAAAAGCTAATCATTTGCATATTACAGCATCTGCTTCCTGTCGGTTAAATTTCGCGTCTGTAGCACGTCATCTTCGTGGTGTAGCAATTTTAATGGCCAGTAGTGTACGTTCGGCCAGAACGCGAGAAAACGAAAGCCACGGAGGATAGTGTGTAGCCTGTAGAATCATACACTAAATAAGAAGATGTATCCACTTGAAGTGAAGATCGAGGAGGACGTACTGGGCGGTGACCGAGAGAGGTGGTGGCGGGAGCGGGGCCCTGCTGTTGGTGGTCGTCAACTGCTCGCCACGTGCTTTGGCCGACTTCTTGGCTGTCAGAGGCTAAGTCTGCATTACCCGCATGTACGTGGCTTATGAAGCTTAGAAGCCGTGGTGCAGGAGATCAGCGCGTGGGATCGTATGTGTTCTTATCGGCCGTTGAACTCACTGGCAGCGGTTGACTCTGACGAGCATCTGGAAGTGCGACGTGTTCCCGGCACAGGCATGGAGTGTGATAAGTTTACTGTTTTTATGTAACAGAGAAGGTTTTCAAGTTCTAGTGAAGAGTATGAGTTTCTTCACCAGTGGTTTTGTTGGGGTCGCCCCACCGTAGTTTTCGTTTGCCTGTCCGCGGGAATGTGATAATTGCTTTTTGGTCGGGCCGTTTTCATTCGCACCTCGATTGGGTGATTTAGTGTCGGTGTCGCTGGTCTGTGTGGTTCGAAGTCTGTGCAGGCACCGTCCTTACTATATCTTCTGGTTTTGAGTAACTCGGGGAGGAGGCAGCTTGTAAGTTTTGGGGCTGATCTGCTGTTGCCCTGTAGACCACCATTAGCTATTCCTCCAATTGTGATTTGGGCCCCTTTACACGCGTCACTCCCTCACCGAGCTAAGGAAATTTTTTTTGGGGAATGCCTCGAATGTGAAGGTTTGTGTGCTGGCTTATTCACATTTATCTTGTAACAACTGACAGTTGTAATGTAAGTTATTTAACTGACGAGAGACAACTATTTTAGCTTTAGTACAAACTAGCTACTTAAAGGTTGTTTTTTTTTTAAGGAATTGTTCTCTAATAGATATAATAAGTTTAAAATCTTACTATTGGGTAGTTTTTAACGTCATACCTGGCAATCTCCTTTTCATAAAGAAAATTTGTCAGTATTTCTAAATTGGTTTTGAAATTTTTTTTTCTTTTTGAATGCAGGACTCAAAAATTTATTATTGAGAAACCCTTTCAAAATAAAAAGATAACCTTAGCAGTGTGTTATTTCACCAGTACCTCCTGGCCGCTGCTTCCACGATACCGTTTTGGGAATAACATGTGTACTTGAGTTGTTTGTGAACCGCCCTAATTGACGGTTCAACCTTACCGTACTCCACAGCATTATCTGCAGACAACCGAAGCTTGTTGTCCACCGTGTCCGCCAAATCATTTATGTATACAGAGAACAAGAGCAGTCCTACCACGATTCTCTGGGGCACTCCCGTCGATACGCTTGTCTCTCATGAACACTCGTCGTCGAGGACAGCGTACAGCCTTCTATTATTTAAGAGGTCTTCGAGCCACTCCCATATCTATGAACTTATTTCGTATGCTCGTACCTTCGTTAACAGCCTTCAATGGGGCACCGTTTCACCCGCTTACCGGAAATTTAGAAATATGGAATCAGCGTGTTGTCCATCATCCGTAGTTTGCAGTGTATAATGTGAGAAAAGGGCAAACTGAGTTTCGGAAGAGCGATTCGTGGACATAAGCCTCCCAGTCCCAAAAAATTTTAACACATGTGAAATGAGAATATGTTCAACGATTCAACAGCAAATCGAAGTTAGCGATTTTGGTCTGACATTTTGCCGTTCCGTTCATTTGCCCGTCTTATAAAGGGTGTTACAAAAAGGTACGGCCAAACTTCCAGGAAACATTCCTCACACACAAAGAAAGAAAATATGTTATGTCGACATGTGTCCGGAAACGCTTACTTTCCATGTTAGAGCTCATTTTATTACTTCTCTTCAAATCACATTAATCATGGAATGGAAACACACAGCAACAGAACGTACAAGCGTGACTGCAAACTCTTTGTTACAGGAAGTGTTCAAAATGTCCTCCGTCGCATGGAATCCCTGATGCGCTGATGCGGCCCTGGAGAATGGCGTATTGTATCACAGCCGTCACAATACGAGCACGAAGAGTCTCTACATTTGGTACTGGGATTGCGTAGACAAGAGCTTTCAAATGCCCCCATAAATGAAAGTCAAGAGGGTTGAGGTCAGGAGAGCGTGGAGGCCATGGAATTGGTCCGCCTCTACCAATCCATTGGTCACCGAACCTGTTGTTGAGAAGCGTACGAACGCTTCGACTGAAATGTGCAGGAGCTCCATCGTGCATGAACCACATGTTGTGTCGTACTTGTAAAGGCACATGTTCTAGCAGCACAGGTAGAGAATCCTGTATGAAATCATGATAACGTGCTCCATTGAGCGTAGGTGGAAGAACATAGGGCCCAATCGAGACTTCACCAACAATGTCTGCCCAAACGTTCACCGAAAATCTGTGTTGATGACGTGATTGCACAATTGCGTGCGGATTCTCGTCAGCCCACACAAGTTGATTGTGAAAATTTACAATTTGATCACGTTGGAATGAAGCCTCATCCGTAAAGAGATCATTTGCACTGAAATGAGGATTGACACATTGTTGGATGAACTATTCGCAGAAGTGTACCCGTAGAGGCCAATCAGCTGCTGATAGTCCCTGTACACGCTGTGCATGGTACGGAAACAACTGTTTCTGCCGTAGCACTCTCCATACAGTGACGTGGTCAACGTTACCTTGTACAGCAGCAACTTCTCTGACGCTGACATTAGGATTATCATTAACTGCACGAAGAATTGCCTCGTCCATTACAGGTGTCCTCGTTGTTCTAGGTCTTCCCCAGTCGTGACTTGTAGGCTGGAACGTTCCGTGCTCCCTAAGAAGCCGATCAATTGCTTCGAACGTCTTCCTGTTGGGACACCTTCGTTCTGGAAACCTGTCTCGATACAAACGTACCGCGCCACGGCTATTGCCCCGTGCTAATCCATACATCCAATGGGCACCTGCCGACTCCGCATTTGTGAACAATGCACTGACTGCAAAACCACGTTCGCGATGAACACTAACCTTTTGATGCTACGTACTGATGTGCTTGATGCTAGTACTGTAGAACAATGAGTCGCATGTCAACACAAGCACCGAAGTCAACATTACCTTCCTTCATTTGCGCCAACTGGCGGTGAATCGAGGAAGTGCAGTACATACTAACGAAACTAAAATGAGCTCTAACATGGAAATTAAGCGTTTCCGGACACATGTCCACATAACATCTTTTCTTTATTTGTGTGTGAGGAATGTTTCCTGAAAGTTTGGCCGTACCTTTTTGTAACACCCTGTATAGTGTGGTTATCTGGGCCTTTTTCCAGTCACTTGGGACTTAGTGCTGAGACAGATTCACGATAAACGCAGGCTAGATAATGGGCCATTGCTGTAGAGTGCTTTTCCTGGAATCGAACTGAGATTCGATCGCCGGCTGCAGTGGCCGAGCGGTTCTAGGCGCTACAGTCTGGAACAGCGCGACCGCTACGGTCTCAGGTTCGAATCCTTCCTCGGGCATGGATGTGTGTGATGTCCTTAGGTTAGTTAGGTTTAAGTAGTTCTAAGTTCTAGCGGACTGATGGCTTCAGCAGTTAAGTCCCATAGTGCTCAGAGCCATTTGTTTGAGATTAGATCCGGACGTATTGACTTATTTGTTTTCAGATCTTTAGGCTGTTTCTCTAATCCAGGGATGCTAATTATTATGTCGTCCATATGTGAATCTGTCCGATGGTAAAATGACGGTATGTTCGCACGATTCTTCAGTGTGAGCGGTTTCTTGGACATTAAATTTTAAACTTGGGCGTCCGTTTCGTTATCTTCAGCTGCCAGACCAGCTGGTCAACAAGGAACTGAATGGAAGCTTTAGACCCGGGTTAACGATTTTACATAGGATCAGAATTTTCTCAGGTTTTCTGGCAGGCCTTTTGGTAAGGTGTGGCGGTGGTTGCTGTTCGATGCTTCGCGCGTAGATCTTTCCACAGACGCAGCGATCTCAACTAATATTCGCTTGTTGTCATTTGTGAGTTCCCTTTTGTACCTTGAATTCAGCAGCCTCTGCTTCCTCACCATCTTCTGGATTTCCTTATTAAACCGTGGTGTATCTTTCCCATCCTTTATCCACTTACTAGGCACACAGCTCTCCGGAAGACGGGTACAACCTGCTTCAAGTTTGACAATAATTCCTCTACATTCATCTTATTTGAACTAAGTGGTGTCAGTTCGCTGTTCATGTGAGTTGCTACTAACTACTTATCTGCTCTGTCTAGCAGAAATCCTCTACTAAACTTCTTGACTGATTCCAGAATGAGATTTTCACTCTGCAGTGGAGTGTGCGCTGATATGAAACATCCCGGTAGATTAAAACTGTGTGCCGGACCGGGTCTCGAACTCGGGACCTTTGTCTTTCGCGGGCAAGTGCTCTACCAACTGAACTACCCAAGCACGACTCACGCACCTTCCTCACAGCTTTACTCCTGCCAGTACCTCGTCTCCTACCTTCCAACAGCTTTACTTTTGCCAGTACCTCGTCTCCAATATTACAACTCTCCTGCAGGAGAGCTTCTGTAAGGTTTGGAAGGTACGAGACGAGGTACTGGCAGTAGTAAAGCTATGAGGACGAGGCGTGAACGCGCTTGGGTAGCTCAGTTGGTAGAGCACTTGCCCGCGAAAGGCAAAGGTCCCGAGTTCGAGTCTCGGTCCTGCACACAGTTTTAATCCGCCAGGAAGTTCTTGACTGATTATCAACTTTCGTAATCATAGTCGCTATATTGACATCATGATCGTTAATCGCAATTCCTTAAATGATATTGACGATAAAGGTCGACCTGTTTGTAGCTACGAAGTGTATGACATTTTCTTTGCCTGTGGGTTGCCGAGCTTGCTGGTCAAGACAGTTTTTAGGAAACGTGTTCAGTAGTATTCCGCACGACTGTCTGTCTACACTCCCCACAATGAATCCATAGACATCCCAGTCTACACTCGGTAGGTTAAGGCCGCCTCCAATTAGTATTACATCATCTGGGTATTTACGAGCTAGTGACCGTAGACCATCTTTGAATGACTCTAGAACTGTCACAATGGAATCGTGTGGCCGGTAAAAATATACAACAATGACTTGGTTGGTTTCAGCTACACCTATTGTACCAACCAGATGGCATCACTGTCACTCTCAACTTCGATCTTAACAGACATAATAGTTTTGTCAACTGGAATCAACACTCCCCCTCGTATGGCCTCTGCCTTTGTAATATACGTTCTACGACTGGCTAAATATTTCAGAGTTCTCCACCTCGGGTTTCAGGCATCTGTCAATCCCTTAATAATTTGAGCACAAGAAGTTTCCTGGGGGGAAGTAAATTTAGGAACTTCATTACGAATTCTTGGACAATTTACTGATAAAATTAAATTTCGGCTGCCGAAGTGTTTTTATACTGAACACAGTGGGGCTTCCCCTGCTGTGTATCGAATGAAGAGTGTTCATGAGAGCACCTGAAACTACCGTCTAGCCCGAAAACCCCTCATCTACACTCCACATGAACTCTGCTACCCGAGTAGCTGCTTCCTTTGTGTAGTGCACCATTGACCTGTCAAGGGAAGACCCAGAAACCCCACACGATAAGGCAGGTATAGAGATCAGCAGCCGTCACAGAGTCGAGGAAGCCTTTGATCAGACTCTCCTGTCGGCTCATGGGAGAGGCAAGCTGTCTTCACTACCTCTGCAATTTACTGAGAACGGCATCAGAACTCATGCGACAGGCTTCGTTGGTGCCGATGTGAGCCACAATTGTCAGACGACTGCACCCTACACGCTCGATAGCCGCAGGCATGGCCGTCTCCTCATCTCGATTGAGGCCCCACGGCAGACATGCTGAGTGCACCCATGTAGTGTGCACATTTGCTTTGTCTCCAGCCCTGAACGCTATCTGCCTAAGAGGCTTCGTAACGTGCCTTTTGCTGGAGCTCCGTAAAACTTGTAAATCCCTCTCCCCGTGTGACTGTTTGGACCCTGCTGAAGGAGCGGCCATCCGCCCCTTCACAGGGTGAATGGGTGAGGACAGGTGGCCATTCACCACATTGGCCCTCCGCCTCGGGCGACGCGAACGCATTACTGCCCGCCATTCACCGTGCTGTGAGGGCGAACCCACCGAGTCGTTTCCACTGCAAGGTTCCTCGGAAGCAGAGCCCGTGGGCAAAGCAGATTACGCTTGAGGGGCCCATGACACGCACCATATTCTCCGCTACCGCTACACCCCGAGACAGCAGCCTAAAGATGACTGACCTTTGCCAAACACGCATTTAGCTGTTCGCGAATTGCGGCCAGCTCCTCCTGCATCTACACACAACATGGACGCCTCCTAACCATCCCAGCAAGACTAACCAATGAAGTAATCTAAAAAGGCAGAAAGAACAATAGATATGCAACTTGCTACCCTCCTGGTGTGTCAGCAAAGGACGCTGATGCGTGAATGAGGTATGTAGCTGGCTGTTCGGTGAGAAACTACTGCGATACAAAGTGAATGAATTTACATAAGCTTTTGAATAATATTACGACCATATGTAAGATAGTAGTAACAAACGAAGAACTAAGTCCTCAGTGAGAGGGACTTAAAAAAAATAAAAAAAACACAGTCAAACATGGTAATATAAACAAACAATGACACAGTACGAGCAGGACGTGGCATATGATCTGAATCCACTTAATATACAATGCGCGCCGCCACAAATCCGATGCCTTATAGCAGCCAATTAGGAAGTAAAGACACAATTTGGCAAATAACTCTCAGATTGGAGCTTCAAATAAATGATCTAATTGAGTAGTCTTATAGGAGTGCACATAGAACTTTGCTGCCTGGAGACAGAAGTGGGATAAGTAACCAGAAGTCTGATATGGAACCGGACGTGATTCACAATCCAGAAACCCGCCTGTGTGTTTGTTACTGGTATCGCTGTTACACTCAGAGCCGGTGACTGTTGACGGCCGAACTTGTACTGGCCATTAACTGTCGTCACACTACTCGCCTCGCGTGGGGCTCCAAATCGGCCGCCTCACCCCGGTCGAACAGTTTCAGTTTCCCGGTCTCACAGTCACTGCCCTAAGCCTCCGATCTCGACACAGACCACGCCCTGCTGCTAGAGGCTGTGGCGCGACCTATCGATCGTGCAACGGTTCAATTGAAATATCGGTGTGTGCCTTGTAAGCATTGTTGTGAAATAAATGGTATGTTAACTAGCCACCTTTCCACTCCTGAATCCCGTATTCAAGTCTTACCCTCTCAAAGGGCCACCCTCCTACATCCCGTTCTTTTCAAAGTGGATTACAATTGTTAGCATAGAACATGGTTTACTTTCCGTACAGAGGCATACTTAGGTAGGTAGTTCAGTCATTAAGCATGAAGAGCGCGTAAGATTGGTTTGTGTAATCATTGTGAACTTCTGGCACTCGTTGTTGCTTTTGTCACGCATTTGCAGATCCGGGTGATCATGCAGAAGTGAGGTATCCTGGGGCTGAAGTGTTCGATGAATGTATGGCGGCCGAGTTACTCAAGCGACTGAGAAACTGAATAGAGAGTCCAGTACATATCACTTTGAAAAAAGTCGGTGAAGTGAGAACCGCTCGCGTTGCGTGTTTTTCCTTGCTTGCTATAGTTCATGAAGGCTTTGCGCTTTTAGAAGACATCTCCCCCTCGCAGGCTCAGCTGACCTGATAGTACATTCTACTGGATCATGTTGCACTTAAGGTCAATAATTTACGCGCTATTGAAGTTAGAGAATGTCATAGGGAGGGAAGATGCGGAATCAGTTTAGCAAATTACCAAACCACTTTTCCCTATTTTTTTTTGTAAAGAATCTTTATTCATCAAAACCAATATCATACAACATAACCCACCACCTAAGACATTAGCGGGTCGAAGTAACATACAAAATTACAAATTTTCAGAAGCATTTACGAAAACTCTATCTGCATATTGTTAGTACCAACTACAGGATGAGAAGTTAGTTCAATGGGTGTTCCTGCTATTTGACCTACTGTTAATCTACCATGCTATCTACTCTATCCTACTCTACTAACAACTACATCCTGCAGCGTTACATGTGTGCCAATAGAAATATAAACCTACTATCTCTTAGCCGTGCCCACCGGACTAATCCATGGGCGTGCCCCTGGCAGTAGGCTGGCCTTAATGAAAATCGCTGCAGGTCTTTTAAAAAATATCTTACTATCTATTACCTACAAGTAATTTTATCTACAGAGTCATAACCGGTGTGCTGTGTCTATAGTCGGTAGGTTCGCACCCTCCCCCTAATCCGGGACGCGACGGATCCCGATCGTCATGGCGGTCGGCCAGTACGCATCCTGGCGGAATGGGACGGTGCGTAATGTCACGTTTTGGTACTTTCATTTATCTCCCTACGTTATTCTCTCAGGACTTTGGCGGATACCTCGCTGACCAATTTACCGATGATAGTAAAGGTGATTGGGGTCCTAATTAGTTGGAAGGTATCTGTATTTGAGAGTGAATTCCTTAACTCAGCGGCAACCTCGTCGAAAATGGGACACTCGTAGACCACGTGGTCCGGTGTATCTATCCCGGCACCACAGTCACACGAAGCTGTTGCTCTTTTCCCGAAACGGCAGAGATATGCCAGGTATGGGCCTTGCAGTTCCTTACTAGGCTGAAAATGTTTCATTCTCAATCGTTCTTGGATGTTTGGTAATAGATGGTGTGTTAATCTCCCTGTCTCATCCCCATCCCACATTTCTTGCCAAATTTCCATCCCCCTTCTTTTGACTGATTGTTTATCCCCCACTCTGACCCCCATAATGTGCCCAGTCTTTTCTATCTGTCCTTTTTTTACCCAGTACCATGCGGCCTGCTCCCTGATTTTTACATCTAGGGGGCACAGCCCCATGAGAACCAACAATGCTCCCCCAGGAGATGTACGGCATGCCACTGAGCGCAATAGCATGTTCCACTGCACTCTCCCCACAGCCATAGCAGGAACGACCCTCCTGAGCCTGTGAGCCCAGAATCTGGACCCGTAGCCCACGATGGAGGCAAGGATTGTGTTGTGGTACAATTTGATGAGGTTTGGTGGGAGATGAAATCGCCTATTGCCTATCGTAATGAGGTTATTTAGTACCTCTAGTGCCGGCCGGAGTGGCCGGGCAGTTCTAGGCGCTACAGTCTGGAGCCGAGTGACCGCTACGGTCGCAGGTTTGACTCCTGCCTCGGGCATGGTTGTGTGTGATGCCCTTAGGTTAGTTAGGTTTCATTAGTTCTACGTTCTAGGCGCCTGATGACCTCAGAAGTTAAGTCGCTTAGTGCTCAGAGCCATTTTTTTAAGTACCTGTAGTGACCTATGTGTTCCGGCTTCAGTGTGCCTGGCGAAGCTCTATTTCTCGTCCAGAACTACTCCTACGTATTTTGCTTCCCGACGACGTATTACTGGTGTGCCATCTATCCTGACTGTAGGGTTTCTAAGAGCAAGTAGGTAGATTTATTTGGTGCGACTTTCTGTTTGGTTCTGTGGCACCATTGTGATAGTACTGTCATGGTTCCATCTATTTTCGGTTCCATTTACTCTTGGCTACCGCCACCAACCAACAGGACGAGGTCATCAGCGTAGGCTATCACCTCTAGCACATCTGCACAGTTCTCCAGGGTGCCAAGGAGAGGCTCGATAGTGACATCCCAAAGAGTGGCCCCAGGACAGAGCCCTGTGGACACTTATCTTTTTGCCCACTCTTCCGCTAGGGGATGATAGCCAGACCTCCCTATCCATACAATAGTTCCCGAGACATCCATATAGCGGCCCTGGACACTCCTTCTCTCACAAGTGGGAGAACAGCGAAGGCCACCACAGGTTGTCGAAGGCGCCACTGATGTCTACCATGATGCCAACTATGTACTTATGTGTGGACGACCCGCAGACCTCGGCCACCATGGCGATTGCGCCAGATGCAGAACGCCCAGGCCGGAAGCTGAATTGCCTCCTGCTCATCCCACAGCTGTCAGCCAGCAGCCTCTCCAGCAATTTTCTCAGCAGGTCCAACAGACATATAGGTCTGTACTACTTAACCTCTTTTAGATCTTCGTCCAGACCATTTTTAATAATCACTACGTTAGTGCAGTGTTCGTCTGAAAGGTGCGCAAGCATTGTGACTCTTAGAGCTTTATTTATTATTAGATGGTGGCTTTAGGACCGTTTCTAAAGCACACCATTTGCCAATTCACGGTAGCAAAAGCTATGTTTCCCGCAAGTGTGCTCCCTGCCACCGTTGGATAAGCAGCTGCAGCAGCAAGTCGTATACTCCTAGCTCACTCATTTGTTACATAGTTTAATTCTTAATTTCTTTGCGTGTTTTTGGTACTTGCATTGCTTAATTCATAAATTTCGGGTGTATTATAGTATTTGAGAGTTGTAGCATCGCGTTTTAGTACCTGAATAGTGTAAATTCGCTTAGTCGTTTGTCTTCTGTTTTGGTTTTGAACGGCCAGTGTCGGTTGGTCACAGTCAATGTGCTCCCTGCCGCCGTTGGATAAGCAGCTGCAGCAGGAAGTCGTATACTCCTAGCTCACTCATTTTTTACATAGTTTAATTCTTAATATCTTTGCGTGTTTTTGGTACTTGCATTGCTTAATTCATAAATTTCGGGCGTATTATTGTATTTGAGAGTTGTAGCATCGCGTTTTAGTACCTGAATAGTGTAAAATCGCGTAGTCTCCTTCCGCCGCCGAGCAGTGTGTCAGCAGTGCGAAGTAGCAGCATTACTGCATTTACTAGGCAATCTTGTATTTTAATAACCGTTTAAATTTTGTGTCCATTTGTTTGCGCTCTCTGTAGATTAGTTCAGACGTTCTTTGCACAACAGTTTTTAGCTTGGATAGGGACTGCAACTGCTGTGTTCGGATGCTGGCTGAGTTGGCATCCCTTCGCTCCCAGCTTCAGGCAGTGTTGGCTTCGGTCATACAGCTTGAGTCTGTTGCCAATGGGCATCACTGTAGGGGTCCGGATGGGGGTTTGCCGGGGACAGCCAGCTCGTCCCACGCATCCCCCGATCGGACTACGACTGTGGTTGCCCGGGATACTGCCCACATTGAGGCTGATCCCTCACCTGTGGTAGAGTGGGAGGTCATCTCAAGGTGTGACAGAGGGCGAAGGCATTCCGGAGGGCTGAACGGAAGGCCTCTCCAGTTTGTCTGACGAACCGGTTTCAGGCTCTGTCTCAGGCTGATACTGATCTTCGGCCTGACATGGCTGCTTGTCCTGTTCCAGAGGTTTCCCCCCAGTCTGCAAGATCCGGGCAGTCACAGAGGGTGGGCTTACTGGTAGTTAGGAGCTCCAACGTCAGGCGCATAATGGGGCCCCTTAGGGACATGGCAGCAAGAGAGGGGAAGAAAACCAATGTGCACTCCGTGTACATACCCGGGGGAGTCATTCCAGTTGTGGAAAGAGTCCTTCCGGATGCCATGAAGGGTACAGGGTGCACCCATCTGCAGGTGGTCGCTCATGTCGGCACCAATGATGTGTGTCGCTATGGATCGGAGGAAATCCTCTCTGGCTTCCGGCGGCTATCTGATTTGGTGAAGACTGCCAGTCTCGCTAGCGGAATGAAAGCAGAGCTCACCATCTGCAGCATCGTCGACAGGACTGACTGCGGACCTTTGGTACAGAGCCGAGTGGAGGGTCTGAATCAGAGGCTGAGATGGTTCTGCGACCGTGTGGGCTGCAGATTCCTCGACTTGCGCCATAGGGTGGTGGGGTTTTGGGTTCCGCTGGATAGGTCAGGAGTCCACTACACGCAACAAGCGGCTACACGGGTAGCAGGGGTTGTGTGGCGTGGGCTGGGCGGTTTTTTAGGTTAGATGGCCTTGGGCAAGTACAGAAAAGAAAACAGCCTCAACAGGTGCGGGGGAAAGTCAGGACATGCGGGGACCAAGCAGCAATCGGTATTGTAATTGTAAGCTGTCGAAGCTGCGTTGGTAAAGTACCGGAAGTTCAAGCGCTGATAGAAAGAACCGAAGCTGAAATTGTTATAGGTACAGAAAGCTGGCTGAAGCCAGAGACAAATTCTGCCGAAATTTTTACAAAGGTACAGACGGTGTTTAGAAAGGATAGATTGCATGCAACTGGTGGTGGAGTGTTCGTCGCTGTTAGTAGTAGTTTATCCTGTAGTGAAGTAGAAGTGGATAGTTCCTGTGAATTATTATGGGTGGAGGTTACACTCAACAACCGAGCTAGGTTAATAATTGGCTCCTTTTACCGACCTCCCGACTCAACAGCATTAGTGGCAGAACAACTGAGAGAAAATTTGGAATACATTTCACATAAATTTTCTCAGCATGTTATAGTCTTAGGTGGAGATTTCAATTTACCAGATATAGACTGGGACACTCAGATGTTTAGGACGGGTGGTAGGGACAGAGCATCGAGTGACATTATACTGAGTGCACTATCCCAAAATTATCTCGAGCAATTAAACAGAGAACCAACTCGTGGAGATAACATCTTGGACCTACTGATAACAAATAGACCCGAACCTTTCGACTCTGTACGTGAAGAACAGGGAATCAGTGATCATAAGGCCGTTGCAGCATCCTTGAATATGGATGTTAATAGGAATATAAAAAAAGGGAGGAAGGTTTATCTGTTTAGCAAGAGTAATAGAAGGTAGATTTCAGGCTACCTAACAGATCAAAACGAAAATTTCTGTTCCGACACTGACAATGTTGAGTGTTTATGGAAAAAGTTCAAGGCAATCGTAAAATGCGTTTTAGACAGGTACGTGCCGAGTAAAACTGTGAGGGACGGGAAAAACCCACCGTGGTAAAACAACAAAGTTAGGAAACTACTGCGAAAGCAAAGAGAGCTTCACTCCAAGTACTATGTAGGAATCAACTTGGATTCCGGAAGCAGCGATCGTGTGAGACCCAACTCGCTTTATTTGTTCATAAGACCCAGAAAATATTAGATACAGGCTCCTAGGTAGATGATATTTTTTTTACTTCCGGAAGGCGTTCGATACAGTTCCGCACTGTCGCCTGATAAACAAATTAAGAGCCTACGGAATATCAGACCAGCTGTGTGGCTGGATTGAAGAGTTTTTAGCAAACAGAACACAGCATGTTGTTATCAATGGAGAGACGTCTACAGATGTTAATGTAACCTCTGGCGTGCCACGGGGGAGTGTTATGGGACCATTGCTTTTCACAGTATGTATAAATGACCTAGTAGATGGTGTCGCAAGTTCCATGCGGCTTTTCGCGGATGATGCTGTAGTATACAGAGAAGTTGCAGCATTAGAAAACTGTAGCGAAATGCAGGAAGATCTGCAGCGGATAGGCACTTGGTGCAGGGAGTGGCAACTGACCCTTAACATAGGCAAATGTAATGTATGGCGAATACATAGAAAGAAGGATCCTTTATTGTATGATTATATGATAGCGGAACAAACACTGGTAGGAGTTACTTCTGTAAAATATCTGGGAGTATGCGTGCGGAACGATTTGAAGTGGAATGATCATATAAAATTAATTGTTGGTAAGGCAGGTACCAGGTTGAGATTCATTTGAGAGTCCGTAGAAAATGTAGTTCATCAACAAAGGAGATGGCTTACAAAACACTCGTTAGACCTATACTTGAGTATTGCTCATCAGTGTGGGATCCGTACCAGATCGGGTTGACGGAGGAGATAGAGAAGATCCAAAGAAGAGCGGCGCGTTTCGTCACAGGGTTATTTGGTAACCGTGATAGCGTTACGGAGATGTTTAACAAACTCAAGTGGCAGACTCTGAAAGTGAGGCGCTCTGCATCGCAGTGTAGCTTGCTCGCCAGGTTTCGAGAGGGTGCGTTTCTGGATGAGGTATCGAATATATTGCTTCCCCCTACTTATACCTCCCGAGGAGATCACGAATGTAAAATTAGAGGGATTAGAGCGCGCACGGAGGCTTTCAGACAGTCGTTCTTCCCGCGAACCATACGCGAATGGAACAGGAGAGGGAGGTAATGACAGTGGCACGTAAAGTGCCCTCCGCCACACACCGTTGGGTGGCTTGCGGAGTATAAATGTAGATGTAGATGTAGAAGAGAGTATGGCTCCTGTAGACAGAGTATGTCAAGACTCATCTCCTCCATCACCCTTCAGAGCTCCTGCATGACTAGTCTGCTGTTGTGAGCGTTGAATTGTCCTAGCTGTATCATGGCGGTCGTGCAAAGTGTGTGTGAACGCATGACTCTGGAAAGGTCTTTCTCCAGTCACAAGCTATCCTACCGTTAGCTAAGACAGCCTGATTGTAGATCTCATCGAGATCAAATTTCTCATTCCTTCTCTGGAAAACCTTTTTAACAAGGTTACGCAGGGCACCAAAGTCAGTGGGGAGCTTCATGTCCTTTAACTGTATTCTATCGACAGCCTCCATGGCCGAGAAGATGACTTTACATCCTTACTGATGTCCTACCCACATTATGTGCCTTGATGCTGTGGTGAGGGCAGCTGGCTCCTCCAGATGGGATAATTGCAGAGCATATTCTAAGTTTGATTAGATCCTGATGTGATCTGCCTCTAGGCGTTTGACTAGTGGTTGACATTCGTGCTGCTTACTGCATTTACCTGCAGTGGTTCTTCAGATGTGGAGCTAGTTTCTGCCGATGTTATTCTGCCCGTTATGGCAGGACGCCTAGCTTTTAGTGCCCGATCTTCTGGCAATCTCAAGCTCCGGGGGGAGGGGAAGCAACGACCACCTGTTCACATGGATCCGTCTGAATGCACACGTCCACCATTCCTTCTCTTCCTGTTTTACTTCCTGCAATGAAGTTCAGGAATTGCTTAAATTTGGCACCCCTAGCCGCATCCCTGGGCCTCTTCCCTGGGGACTTCCTTTTTGGGATCCTGCGCACTACTGTAGCTTCAGCCATAATCTGTTCTCGAAATCAGCGTCTGCTCCACCATCCTATAGGTTGGGCAGTTCCTTCCTGAGGTCTTTTTACCTCTCTTGACACATGGAATACAAATTCCAGGTCTTGTGCAGTTCTTTTTTCTGCCCCACTTCTGCAGCAGGCTGGCTTCCTGTCACAGTACTTGTGGATACGATCAAGGTCTCCACAATTGTGGCAGCGAGTCACTACCAAATAGTCCCGCACGTTGATAACATGGAATCCTACATGTATCCTACCCATAGATGTAAGTTTCTTCCACATGGATCCAGATACTTCTGCTACATGGTGAACTACATTTCTATCTCTTGGGCCTGTCCTGAATCTCAGTTTGAAGTCATTTTTGAATTGTTCATCAGTCATGTCGTCAAAGTTTTGGTTCTTAATTGTTTCGCATAGTTCATTGTTATCCACAGTAACCGGTACATCGTACATGATTACAAGTGGGTTACTCTTTTTGGGAGGTTCGCATCTGACTGCCTTACACAGGTTTTGATAATTTAAGATTTTGTTTCTATCCTCTTCGGTGGCTACATCTACAACTACTACGTTTTTCGTTGTTTATACCTTATTCACTTTTGTTTTTTCCTTAATTGGGTTAACCATACTAGTGAAGACCTCCTGCACCTTTTCTGTGTCTTGGCCCGGCAGGGGTCTTAAAAATAGTGCCGTGTCCGGTTTCTGTGACACCTTCACAGTTGTTTCTTTTGTTGTTTGTGTCCTCGGGGCAGCCTGAGTTACTCCACCTGCCCATGTCTTACTTGGTTGTCTTCGGAGCTGGAACTTTTCACGTTGCAATTCCACAACTCGCCCCTCAAGCCTTGCGTGAGCAATCGCCCAGGAGACGAGCTCATTTTTTGTAGCTAATATCGCTGTCTGGCTTGTTTTTCCGTTTTACAAGTTGGACTCCAACAGTTGAATAATTCTGTTGTGTCTCTCGCTCACGCTTTCATCTATCTCCTCCATGTCCCCCGATGGGTCGGGAGCAGAAAGCATTGAAGCTCTCACAGACGCTTGTCTCTGGTTCGGCCATGATTGACAAGCAATAAAAAGAGGGTTGGGAGCCCGTCTCTAACCCGGACCGGCTCCCTGGCATGGGGTAGGGGTCACCCACCCTAGGTCAAGGGCACCCCTGAGCCACCGGGTTCAGCACACCATTGCCAGTGTACTGGTCCCCTTCAGTGGCCTCGTCACTGACGATTTCTCCCAGTGTTCCCCAGCAAATGCACCCCGCACTCTGGAGAAGCAGATGCACTCCTCATCCTTCGCCGCCTACTTGCCCGAGCTTCCACCTAAAGGCATAGGACCCGCTCCTACTCAGGTGGCGGGTCGGTCACCTAGTCTTTCGACGGTCTGGACCCAGCTAACCCGGCCGAGGCGATGTCACCACCCATTGGGTTTGGCAGAACACGCCCCGGTTACCCACAGGCGTGGCGAAGCACACTTTCCGACTCGCGCCGAGGTCCCACGCTGACATGCAGAGCACCTGCTAGTCTGTGCCCTGCGAAGTGAGAGAGGGACAGATGGCCAGTCGCTCAGACACAGCTCCCCCTGTGCCACACACCCTTCGATTTTACCTTTTCCCTATTTCACAAAATATTCCCTTATTGCTTCCCAGTAATATTCATGGTATTGCCGAAGTGTTGTGGTTAACGTGCAAGCTACAAGAACAGGCTGCGGTTATGAATTTGTCTCATCTAAAGGTATTTCAATTGTATTCCCTTGCAGACGGTCGTTTGCCTGGATAAATAACTGAAGTAAAGCGGATCACTTGGCGATTTTCGTAAAAAGATGATGGGATGCTTGGAGCACGTAGCAGAAAGGACTTAGTACATGTGCATTATTGTAGGATACAAGCAGTCAACGAAGCAAAGGCAGTGTACGTTGAAAGCGTGCAGTAGCAAGAACTGCACTTTGCATTAAGGAAGCAAAGGTGAAGGCAGTCTTCATGTTCTAGAAGGGATGCGGCGCCAACATCATTCTTGCGTGATGTTTTTATGTAAGCTGCGTACCTTCGCTAATTTAGGCTAATGTAGAGAATGCGAAAATGGGGATTTGCGGCGTAGAGAAACAACGTTACAGGCGACGGCGAGGGCGTGCACTGAGCCTCAGGCTGAGGGACTAGAAACGAGTAGTCCAGGATATGAGAGGAGCAAGTGTTTTAGATGCGATAGTGGGTATCAATTGGTTAACGATTATAAGGTGCCTTGTAGTTTGAGTATTGACACCTGACGCCTGGGGGCGTCATCCGGGAATGGGTCGAGCACTGCCCCACACGGGTGTCGTAAGATATGTGTGACTAATACCACACACATCCCATTTGTGTGTGCCAAAATGGTTCAAATAGCTCTGAGCACTATGGGACTTAACATCTGAGGTCATCAGTCCCCTAGAACTTAGAACTACTTAAACCTAACTAACCTAAGGACATCACACACATCCATGCCCAAGACAGGATTCGAACCTGCGACCGTAGCCGTCGCGCGGCTACTCACTGAAGCGCCTAGAACCGCTCAGCCACTCTGGCCGGCTGTGTGTGCCACCATGGGAGCGGAACCTGTGTGTGTTTTAGAAGATTCGGGCAGTAGAGTGTCTTTGATCAGTTTGGACTGGAACTCTAGTTATGGGCGTGTAGCTGGGTTATCGATGTTACGAATGACCATTGAGATGTGCAGATCAGTGTCTGATGAGTCATTAGCAGCGAAATGTTGTGTGCATTGCAAGGCATTTAATTGAACTGATACTTGGGTCTGATCTTTTGAAAAAGACGCAGTGTCTCCTCCATTATTCAGGCAGGGAACTTGTAACACAGAAGATGCTCATAAGGTACCTTCTGCACCATCCAGAATTTTCGCCGTTTAATGTCCGTTGATCACTTGTACTGTAGTTTTGATTCTGAAGCTGTAAGCTGTATTACAGAAAGTACAGGGCTATTACAAATGATTGAAGCGATTTCATAAATTCACTGTAGCTCCATTCATTGACATATGGTCACGACACACTACAGATACGTAGAAAAACTCATAAAGTTTTGTTCGCCTGAAGCCGCACTTCAGTTTTCTGACGCCAGAGCGCTCGAGAGCGCAATGAGACAAAATGGCGACAGGAGCCGAGAAAGCTTATGTCGTGCTTGAAATGCACTCACATCAGTCAGTCATAACAGTGCAACGACACTTCAGGACGAAGTTCAACAAAGATCCACCAACTGCTAACTCCATTCGGCGATGGTATGCGCAGTTTAAAGCTTCTGGATGCCTCTGTAAGGGGAAATCAACGGGTCGGCCTGCAGTGAGCGAAGAAACGGTTGAACGCGTGCGGGCAAGTTTCACGCGTAGCCCGCGGAAGTCGACGAATAAAGCAAGCAGGGAGCTAAACGTACCACAGCTGACGGTTTGGAAAATCTTACGGGAAAGGCTAAAGCAGAAGCCTTACCGTTTACAATTGCTACAAGCCCTGACACCCGATGACAAAGTCAAACGCTTTGAATTTTCGGCGCGGTTGCAACAGCTCATGGAAGAGGATGCGTTCAGTGCGAAACTTGTTTTCAGTGATGAAGCAACATTTTTTCTTAATGGTGAAGTGAACAGACACAATGTGCGAATCTGGGCGGTAGAGAATCCTCACGCATTCGTGCAGCAAATTCGCAATTCACCAAAAGTTAACGTGTTTTGTACAATCTCACGGTTTAAAGTTTACGGCCCCTTTTTCTTCTGCGAAAAAAAGTTACAGGACACGTGTATCTGGACATGCTGGAAAATTGGCTCATGCCACAACTGGAGACCGACAGCGCCGACTTCAACAGGATGGTGCTCCACCGCACTTCCATCATGATGTTCGGCATTTCTTAAACAGGAGATTGGAAAACCGATGGATCGGTCGTGGTGGATATCATGATCAGCAATTCATGTCATGGCCACCACGCTCTCCCGACTTAACCCCATGCGATTTGTTTCTGTGGGGTTATGTGAAAGATTCAGTGCTTAAACCTCCTCTACCAAGAAACGTGCCAGAACTGCGAGCTCGCATCAACGATACTTTCAAACTCATTGATGGGGACATGCTGCGCCGAGTGTGGGAGGAACTTGATTATCGGCTTGATGTCTGCCGAATCACCAAAGGGGCACATATCGAACATTTGTGAATGCCTAAAAAAACTTTTTGAGTTTTTGTATGTGTGTGCAAAGCATTGTGAAAATATCTCAAATAATAAAGTTATTGTAGAGCTGTGAAATCGCTTCAATCATTTGTAATAACCCTGTATTGAGAGCGCGGTGGGAGTGGACAGGCGGAGGAACCAGCAATTTCAGCTACTGCCTGTCCCATAGTTATCCGTGGCCCTGGAGACTCTTCGGGGCTCTCATCGAACAGCAGCAGCAGCAACAACGGCAGCTCAGCATTGTCATCAGTTACATTCTTCACGTCCTAACAGCTACAACATCTTAAGTCGGTTAAGTGAAAAATTATAAACTTATTTTGACATTTCCCAGCAACATTTCTTTCAGAAAGTATGAATAACTTGAGTAACAGCTTTTAGTAGTTAGAACTTGTAGGGCACCTGTGTTGTCATTTCCCTCAAACATTATTACCAAGCAGAGTCCCTTTCCTTTCCATGCAATCTCCAAGTTACAAGTACATGAACACCCATAGCTGCTTACAGGCGTTGACATAGGTCAACGGGGACAGATGAAAACGTGTGTCCCGACCGGGCCTCGAACCCGGGATATCCTGCTTACATGGCAACGATCTATCCATCTGAGCCATCGATGACACGGAGGATAGCGCGACTGCAGGAATTTATCTGTGGCACGCCTGCCGCGAAACCCACATTCTCAACGTTTATAAATACAATCACCGAGCGTTTTAAGAATATGAAAACTGACCAAATATTTACAGCCAGGTTTATGTGTTTGCTAATGACTAGTTTGAGTGCAAATTTTCTTTCTCAGTAACAGTTCACTCTTGTATTGCAAGACAGAGGCTACTTAAAGTAACATTTCACTGTCAAAACTAATAACTAAAGATACAGCACAAATCAAGAGTGCGCATTTTATTCTGTATTTAGCTTAGCTTGGTATGTATTTTATTGTTGTTTTTTAAAAATAAAACCAATTACTCACTTGATTAAAGTAAATTCAGCTCAGTCTTTCAATAATCAAAAGTAAATTGCTTGCTTTTTTAAAAATTTTGCATTACATTACACTGGCTTTACTGACAGTAATTTCTTTACACAACAAAGTTTAAGTTAAGCCGGTCAGTCATTTAATCAATAACTCCATTTAATTTTACTTTCAAAATTTAGTGTTTCACAAGAATAATGAAGAGCTGCGCGTTTCAACACGGCATCGTTTAGCTGGCGAGAGAGCGTTACGGAGATACTAAACAAACTCCGTTGGCAGACACTAAAACTGGTTCCAACGGCTCTATGCACTACGGGACTTAACATCTGTGGGCATCAGTCCCTTTGACTTAGAACTGCTTAAACCTAACTAACCTAAGGACATCTTACACACCCGTGCCCGAGGCAGCATTCAAATCTGGGCCCGCAGTAGCAGCGCGGTCCCGGACTGAACCGTCTAGAGCCGGTCGGCCACAGCCGCCGGCGCAGACGCTACAAGAGAGACGTTGTGCATCACGGAGATTTTTACTACTGAAATTTCTGGACAACACTTTTCAGGAGGAGTCAGACAACATATTACTTCCCCCCACATACATCTCGCGTATTGACCACGAGGAGAAAATTCGGGAAATTAGAGCCAATACAGAGGCTTACCGACAATCATTCTTCCCACGCACTGTTCGCGAGTGGAACAGGGTTGAAGGGATCAGATAGTGGTACCGAATGTACCCTCTAACACACAACATTAGGTGGCTTTCGGAGTATGATGTAGACTCCGTGAAAACCTTCTGTTGCCATGCCCGTGATATTTGCTTAAATTTCTTTGCCATTATCTTTCTGATGACGCTGCAGATTCATTGTCTTAGCGGGCTGGCGACTATTTCATTATGATTTTTTAGTAAAACATTGTATTCTTTGTGTTATCAGTGATATTTGTAGTAAATATTACGTGGGACCCTTTTTCCCTCCTGTGCGGTTCGTTAGCGATTGCACTATAGTCTTACCGAGCGAGGTGGCTCAGTGGTTAACACACTGGACTCGCATTCGGAAGGTTGACGGTTCAATTCCTCGTCAGGCCATCCTGATTAAGGTTTTCCGTGATTTCCGTAAATCGGTTCAGGCGAATGCGGGACTGGTTCCTTTGAAAGGGCACGACCGACTTCCTTTCCAATCGTTCCCTAATCCGATGGGACCGACGACCTCGCTGTGCGTTCCCCTCCTCCAAATCAGCCAGCTGCGTCATATTCTACCTATTTCAAAATTGTCGTCGGTATTTGGCTTAAGGTTAGAATAGATTCTTCCTTCAGAAGAGACTGTTGTACAGTTTCCTCCAATTAACCGGTGTTACTTTCCCTAGGTAACAATAGCCTTAGTCACTGTAAAATTTCACTAGGCATAAGCGACCGTGGTCAGCTATATAGCAATCCAGTAGGCCGATTAGGAAGGAGGCTACAAAATGTAATTTTAAATTTTGTCCTGAGACCAGTACACCACTTGCAGACATCAGATTTCGTCCATAGAAGTTTAATAAAAGCGTGTTTCAAGTTCAGTAATAGCCATCCAACCAGTCGCAGAAATTATCAGATTTGTTAAGAGAACTCCCAGAAGTTGTCACTGGTCGATTAAGGTTGACTGATAAAATTCAGTACAAAATCAGATTGACTGAAACATAATAGTGTGACGGATGCCTTATAGGCTTTCCCCGCCGGAGATACGTGAGCTACATGACGTTAACCGCCTGTTTCCAGACGGGGTGAGTTGGCCGTCTGTATCTCCATACGCAGCTCCTATTTTCTTGGTACTTAAGTCCAGGTCGCAGGGTAGAGAGCAGTCGTTTACAATCACGATGTTAACCAGAAAGGTAGTGTTTGAATGAGTTCTGCTCCACGATCTTCACAACTGCTTCACTTAGTTTCCACGGAAAATGGTGTTTACGCGTTAGATATAAACCAAGAATTTACCACATACGAAGAATCTAAACAGTTAACAGCGTTTTGTATTGGTTACAGTTTGAGTTCAATAGAGTGCCCCTGGATTTGTTTATAAATAAATCATTTGCTATCAGTCACGAAATTCTTTATTTACTTTTCGCACGACACGTTTCGAGAACTAATTCCAATTTTCAACTGCGTTTTTTGTGTTTTTTAAGCCATTTTTATTGATTTTGTCAATATGTAAGTGTCTGCTTCATTTCGTTGGGTTTTACTGTAATATCTAAGAAACACGCGATTTTTTAGTTGGTTATCGATTCTTTTGGTAAAGTTACTGCCGAAATTTAGAAACTTTGTACTTACAGTTTTCCAATGGTCTAATTGTATAGTGTCGGACACACTAAACATCACACACAACTTGTTGTACACTTTAAACATCGGAAATATCTTATATGAACAAAGCAGTTACGTAGATGTTTTTACAAGTAGTCCACAGAGATAATATTGTAGGTCTTCCACACACAACTTGTTGTACAATTTAAACATCGGAAATATCTTATATGAACAAAGCAGTTACGTAGATGTTTTTACAAGTAGTCCACAGAGATAACATTATAGGTCTTCCACAGATTATGATATGTTTTTGTACAGAGGTTATTCGTCTTAACAATTTAGTTCATAATTAACTTATATCGATCTTTCAATTGTACCTGTTCTATGTTTTACTGTTTTTATTGAAGTATACTATCGAAGCATATGACAAAATACACTGATTCACTTTCAAGTTTATCGTTTAATATTTTACCTTCATATTTTCTGGAATGTCAATATACGTACAGTTCTTCTAGCATATCCGTTTTATCTCTTTCATTTAGTCGGTGAAGTACTGTGACATTCTCTATTTTGCCAAATGGGTGTCCCGTATCATGTACGAGTGTATATGTTATTGTCGCTGACATAGTGTTTATTGTGTGTGTAAGCTTTAATTTACTCTATGTACCTGGTGTTGAAATTTCGGCCTGCTTGTCCTAGGTAGAACATGGAGCATTCTGGGCATGTTCCCTTGTATATTCCAGAGTGAATATCGATCATGATTATACTTTACATTATGTATTAGTTTTGTTGTAATTTCTTAGATGTAGAAAACCGAATTTTTACTTTGTGATTTTTGAACATATTTCCTATGTTCTGTGTTATATTGCCTATGTATGGAATACTAGATATACATTTGCTTTTCTCTTTTTCAACTGTGATGCAGTTTACACTTGAGTCTTTCATCACATTTCTAGGATTGTGTCAGCCATAGAAACATTTTAACCACTGACAACTGCAATCTTTTTCACTGTGTATATTTCTTGCTGCATGTTTTCTTGGTTCAACAGTATTTTTGTTGCCCTATGTAGCGTTGACCTGTATGCTGCCTGTTTATGGATATTTGGGCGACATGAGGTTGCAGGAATTGTGGTGTCAGTTACTGTGTCTTTCCTATAAATTTTGAATGTGCCTATGTTTTTGTATCTTGTAATGTTTAGGTCCAGAAGTTGATGCTCTTATTTTGCTCATCTTCCAGTTTAAACATAATTTCCTCATATAGGTGACTGAAGTAATTTAGAATGTCTGTGTCCTCTTAGGAATCCCCTTTTACTAACCTTAGTGTGTCATCTACATATCTCCTATAAAATTTTATTTTCCTTAGGCAAGGTTCTTGGCTGTTAAATAACTTTTGTTGTAAGAGATTAATGTATATGTCAGCAATGGTACCAGATCTACAAGATCCCATTGCTAGGCCATCTAATTTTGTATAAAAGTTTCCATTAAAGGTAAAGTAGTTGTAACTTAGGGTTAGATGAAAGAGCTCCATAAATTCGACAATCCCTGTCTATGAGAGTTTATTGTGTTGCATTTGCTTCTTTTGTATTACTGTTAGAGCGTCTTGTATGGGTATGCTTGAGTAAGGGCTTGTGATGTCAAGTGATATAAACTGCACATCTTGGGGGAGCTTTCTGGTTCTCAGTTCTTTAGCTAGTATCATGCTTTTTTTATGGAATACGTTGTTTCATATGTGTAATTTTCCATCAGCATGTTATTCAGTTTATGTCATGGTTTGTATCCTGGGCTATTTACAGAGTTGACTACGAGATGTATTGGATTTCCATCCGAGTGTATTTTTGGCTGTGCTCTTAGGAGTTGTGCATTTGGATTCCTGCACGTAAGGTACTTCTTTTTAGTTTCTGTCAATAGGAATAGTGTGTTCCTTAGATTTTCCTTAATTTTACTTTGAAATCATTCTTGTGGGGTGTTGTCCAATGTGTTGAATATTACTAGCATTAAAAAGTGCCAACCCAGGCATTCAAACCCATGATGTTGCTGTTGTTGTTGTTGTGGTCTTCAGTCCTGAGACTGGTTTGATGCAGCTCTCCATGCTACTCTATCCTGAGCAAGCTTCTTCATCTCCCAATAAATACTGCAACGTACATCCTTCTGTATCTGTTCAGTGTATTCATTTCTTGGTCTCCCTCTACGATTTTTACCCTCCACGCTGCCTCCAATACTACATTGGTGATCCATTGATGCCTCAGAATATGTCCTACCAACCGATACCTTCTTCTAGTCAAGCTATGCCACAAACTTCTCCCCAATCCTATTCAGTACCTCATTAGTTATATGCTCTACCCATCTAATCTTCAGCATTCTTCTGTAGTACCACATTTCGAAAGCTTCTATCCTCTTCTTGTCGAAACTAGTTATCGTGCATGTTTAACTTCCGTACGTGGCTACACTCAATATAAATACTTTCAGAAACGACTTCCTGACACTTAAATCTATACTCGATGTTAACAAATTTCTCTTCTTCAGAAACGATTTCCTTGCCATTGCCAGTCTACATTTTATATCCTCTCCACTTCGACCATCATCAGTTATTTTGCTCCCTAAATAGCAAAACTCCTTTACTACTTTAAGTGTCTCATTTCCTAATCTAATTCCCTCAGCATCACCCGACTTAATTCAACTACATTCCATTATCATCGTTTTGCTTTTGTTGATGTTCATATTATATCCTCCATTCAACACACCATCCATTCCGTATAACTGCTCTTCTAAGTCCCTTGCTGTCTCTGACAGAATTACAATGTCATTGGCGAACCTCAAAGTTTTTATTTCTTCTCCATGGATTTTAATACCCACTCCGAATTTTTCTTTTGTTTCCTTTACTGCTTGCTCAATATACAGATTGAATAACATCGGGGAGAGGCTGCAGCACTGTCTCACTTCCTTCCCAACCACTGTTTCCCTTTCATGTGCCTCGAATCTTATAACTGCCATCTGGTTTCTGTACAAATTGTAAATAGCCTTTCGCTCCCTATATTTTACCCCTGCCACCTTCAGAATTCCAGTCAACACTGTCAAAAGCTTTCTCTATGTCTACAAATGCTATAACCGTAGGTTTGCCATTCCTTAATCTAGCTTCTAAGATAAATCGTAGGGTCAGTATTACCCCACGTGTTCCAATATTTCTAGGGAATCCAAATTGATCTTCCCCGAGGTCGCCTTCTACCGGTTTTTCCATTTGTCTGTAAAGAATTCGTGTCAGTATTTTGCATCCGTGACTTATTAAACTGATTCTTCGGTATTTTTCGCATTTGTCAACACCTGCTTACTTTGGAATTGGAATTATTATATTCTTCTTGAAGTCTGAGGGTATTTCGCCTGTCTCATACATCTTGCTCACCAGATGGTAGAGTTTTGTCAGGACTGGCTCTCCCGGGGCCGTCAGTAGTTCTAATGGAATGTTGTCTACTCCCGGGGCCTTGTTTCCACTCAGGTCTTTCAGTGCTCCGTCAAACTCTTCAGGCAGTATCGTATCTCCCATTTCATCTTCATCTAAATCCTCTTCCATTTCCATAATATTGTCCTCAAGTACATCGCCCTTGTATAGGACCTCTATATACTCCTTCCACCTTTCTGCTTTCCCTTCTTTGCTTAGAACTGGGTTTCCATCTGAGCTCTAGATACTCATACAAGTTTTTCTCCAAAGGTCTCTTTAATTTTCCTGTAGGCAGTATCTATCTTACCCCTTGTGAGATAAGCCTCTACATCCTTACATTTGTCCTCTAGCCATCTCTGCTTAGCCATTTTGCACTTCCTGTCGATCTCGTTTTTGAGACGTTTATATACCTTTTTGCCTGCTTCATTACTGCATTTTTATATTTTCTCCTTTCATCAATTAAATTCAATATTTCTTCAGTCACCCTAGGATTTCTACTAGCCCTCGTCTTTTTACCTACTTGATCCTCTGCTGCCTTCACTACTTTATCTCTCAAAGCAATCCATTTTTCTTCTACTGTATTCCGTTCCCTCATTCCTGTCAATTGTTCGCTTATGCTGTCCCTGAAACTCTGTACAACCTCTGGCTCTGAGCACTACGGGACTCAACATCTGAGGTCATAAGTCCCCTAGAACTTAGAACTACTTAAACCTAACTAACCTAAGGACATTACACACATCCATGCCCGTACAACCTCTGGTTTAGCCAGTTTATCCAGTTCACATCTCCTTAAATTCCATCCTTGTTGCAGTTTCTTCAGTTTTAATCTACAGTTCGTAACCAATAGATTGTGGTCAGAGTCCACATCTGCCCCTGGAAATGTCTTACAATTTCTAACCTGGTTCGTAAATCTCTGTCTTACCATTATAAAATCTATCTGAAACCTGTCAGTATCTCCAGGTTTCTTCCATGTATACAACTCTCTTTTATAGTTCTTGAACCAAGTGTTAGTTATGATTAAGTTGTTCTCTGTGCAGAATTCTACCAGGTGGCTTCCTCTTTCATTTCTTAGCCCCAATCCATATTCACTTACTACGTTTCCTTCTCTCCCTTTTCCTACTAGCGAATTCCAGACACCCATGTCTAAATTTTCGTCTCCCTTCATTATCTGAATAATTTCTTTTACTTCATCATACATTTCTTCAATTTCTTCGTCATCTGCAGAGCTAGTTCTCATATAAACTTGTACTATTGTAGTAGGCGTGGGACTCATATCTATCTTGGCCACAATAATGCGTTCACTATGCTGTTTGTAGTAGCTTACCTGTACTCTTATTTTTTATTCATTATTATATAAATAAAAAACCTCAAAATTAAAGCACTATAAACAGTTGCACACATAAGATTCAACAAGCCCTGTCCACAACTATCCATAATACTGAATTATATAAAAGTGAAAATGAGTTGTAGCAGCAGCTTAGCAATACTTATAAAGCACAAAATATATGGCTGAAAACCGAAATAAGGCAGTTAAACAAGACGCAGGACTTAGTAAACATGTAGCTATGTAGCTAGAAGCAGCAAACAACATAGAATCCACAGTTTATGACAGTGCATGCAAGTACATCCAAGATGTAGTCGACAAGTAGTACTTGTCCATTTGCTACACACATAATAAGAAACTACAGAAGTTGACATCAAAAAATATACGAGATCCAACATTGAGATAACTGACAAAAGCACACACACATTTTACAGTAGAATGATGGACAACATACATAAATTTCAACCAAAGAGAAAGCGATCTACTCCAAAAGGACTAAAACAAATGCAAAACCTAACCTCAAGAACCATGCACTGAAACAGGTTATAGCTGCAACAAAAAATGCAGCAGATGGTGCAAAATTGTATTCAAATACGACAGCAGCAATAGCTCAAAAAATAAGAATTCAAAAGATAAGTTTAGATCTAAATAAACAATAAATGATGCAAAAATTTTAAAATCTATAAATAATAAAGAGAAAAGCAACCAATCCATAGACGTAAAGTCAGGCAAAAGCAATACATTAGTTGTGACGAGAGAAAAAGGAGACATAGACAAAACACATAGATTTTTTACGCTAATAGTACTCAGCACATTGAAAAAGACCCAACCAAACAATTTCAAATTAAAATTAAGGAGCAAATACAGGACACACATATCCTATTGACAGAAACTGAAAAGGGATATCTTACATGCATGAACCCAAACGCACAACACCTAAGATCACAGACAAAAATACACAAGGATGGAAAACCAATACCTCCCATGGCCAACTCTGTAAATAGCCCAGCATACAAACTGTGACATAAACTGAATAACATGGTAATGAAAAAGTATACATATGAAACAACATATTCCATACAAAACAGAATGATACTAGCTAAAGAACTGAGAATAAGAAATCTCCCCTAAGATGTGCAGTTTATATCACCTGACATCACCAACCTTTACTCAAACATACCCATACAAGGAGCTCTAACAGTATACAAAAGAACCTTATGCAGCAGAACAAACTTTCATACACAGGGATTGTCGAATTTACTTCGTCGAATTTCTGCTAACCCTAAGTTACAACTACTTTACCTTTAAAGACAACATTTGTAAACAACCAGATGGCCTAGCAATGGGATCATGTATATCTGTTATCACAGCCGACATATACATAAATCACTTAGAAAAAATTATTTAACAGTCAAGAAACTTGGCTCAAGAAAACAGTATTTTATAGGAGATGTTTAGAAGACACACTACTGCTAGTGAAAGGGAAACCAAAGAGATTCCAGACGTTCTAGATTACTTCAATCATCTACATGAGAAAATCAAATTTACACTGGAAGATGAGCAAAATAAAAGCATCAACTTCTGGGCCTAAATATTACAAGACACAACAACACAGGAACGGCAGCATACAAGTCAATGCTACATAGGGAAAAAAATACCATTGAACCAAGAAAACATGCAACAAAAATTAAGCACAGTGAAAAAGATAGCAGTAGCCAATGGTTACAATTTTTCCATGGTTGACAAAATCCTAGACGAAGTAAAGAAAGACCCAGGTGTAAACTTCAGCTCAGAAGAAAAAGAGAAGAACCTTATGCAGCAGAACAAACTTTCATACACAGGGATTGTCGAATTTACTTCGTCAAATTTCTGGTAACCCTAAGTTACAACTACTTTACCTTTAAAGACAACATCTACTGTCCCATACATAGGCAATGTATCACAGAAGTTTGCAAAGATATTCAAAAATCACAAAGTAAACATTGGGTTTTCTACATCTAATAAACTACAAGAAAAACTAATACATAAAAGTGTAATCGTGATCCATATTCAGGCTCTGGAATATACAAGGTAACATGCTTGGAATTCTCCATGTTCTACGTAGGAAAACCAGGCCGAAATTTCAACACCATTTACACAGAGCACATTAAAGTCTACACACACACACGAACACATTATGTCAGCAATAGCAACACACATACATAATACAGGACACCGATTTGGAAAAATAGAGCAAAATGTCTAAGTACTCCATCGACTAAATAAAGGACATAAAATAAATTTGCTAGAAGAACTGGAGATATATTCACATTACAGAAAATATGGAGATAAAACATTAAACGAAAACTTTGAAAGTGAACTAGTGAATTTCTTGAGATGTTTAGATTGTATAGTTCAATAAAAATAGTAAAACATAAAAATAAACTCAACTGTTAAACCAATGTAACTATATACTGAGACAAATTGCTAAGATAAATAACCTCAGTACAAATGTGCATCATAATCTTTGGAAGACCTATAGTGTTATCTCTGTGGACTACTTGTAAGATCATGTTTGTAACTGATTTATTTGTATAAGATATTTTCTATGTTTAAAGCGTACAACAAGTTTCGTGTGTGTGAGACTCAGCATAAATGGAACATTAGAAAACTGTAAGTACAAATTCTTCTAAATTTCGCCACTAACTTCACCAAAAGAATCGACAATCAACAAAAATAATCGCGTATTTATTATATATTGCAGTAAAAGTCAACGAAATAAAGCAGTCCCTCACACATTGGGAACATCAATAGAAATGGCTTGATACACACAACAACTGCATTCTATAAAAGGGATAATTTCCTGAAACTCGTCTTGCGAAGGGTAACTAAAGGAAATCGTGACTGGTAGCAGAATATTTATTTATAAGCAAACTTATTGGTTTCACAGTCAAAGGCTTTCAACAACCGGATACAATGCATCAGATTAATAGAGTACCCATTGTTCTGGCGACTTTAGCAGCAAGTTATTGCATTCAGTATTGGAGCTTTGAAGTTTAAATGTGTGTTAAGTTATTTGAAGTGTGTAGTGGTGCGTGCTATTAAATTTGGTTTGATCATCTGAGACAAGTACTGACCTGCTTTAAGGCGAGGTGACTGACTGTAAAACCCAAACATCTATGATAACACTAGTTGATAAGATCTCATTTGTAGGGTACGTTGTGTCTGTCAGTGGTGTGAGTATTGACCATTCCAGGACTAAAGCTACTGATACCTTTTCCCGAAATAGGAAGGCTGTAGCTCTTTTGGGTGGATGATAATTATTTTAGAAGCTTTGTGCCTAGATTTGCACAAACCGCTGCTCCCATGACTCAGCTTCGCAGAAAGGTACTCCTGCAAGAGCATGAAGGGAAGCGTAGGCCATTAGCCTATGGTTAGAGGTCGTTATTAGAACCCGACAGACACTATTTAGTGTACGAATTGGAAGCGTAGGTGAACGTAGATCTCACCTACAACACTGAAGGATTAGTTTGGAAACTCATAATCTAGCTTTAAGTTGGATTCTGTCCAGAACCCGTAAGACCAGATGGTTGGTGCGTTGGGCTGTCCGTATTTCTTTCTTTAAATTCGACTTTGTCCACATTAAAGGTTAAGAGAAGCATAGCGTTGATTCCTTGAGCAAGATGTTTGATGAGTCGGAGGAGGAAATTGCCCGGGGACATATATCGATGATTCTAGTGTCCAGCGCTCAGATTAAGGTAGTAGGCAGTGTGTTGTCAGCTGCCATTCTCACAGATATCCCAGTGCTGTTTAGTAATTTGGGGGAAAACAGAACACGGATCCGGAGCTGAGCGAGATTATTAAACGTTTTCAGGGTGGCCTGTCCGTAGAAGGATATTCCTTGGAATGTTATAGGACTAGAATGTTATAGGATTATAGATGATGGAAAGCTGATTTCTGTGTCACTAGTAGTCTGATGCGACCAAATTTTGACTTTTTTCAAGTCTCTGTGTGGAGGTCACTTGGGAGACCTCAAAAATGCGATGAAAATCACCTGAAGTGGAAATGCATGGACCCAGAAATTCGAGCTCTAGTGGACTTGTTCTTTGAGTCCAATTTAGGAAAATCTGATACAGGGGTTAAGAAAGGGCAGTTGTAATACACAAGGGAGCTTTACCCAACATATGAATTATTTCTTAATTATCTGGGTCCGTGCCACGCACAAGTGATGGCAATCTATACGTGATGGCAATCGATATGAGTTTATGATGGAAGATCTGCAGCGGATAGGCACTTGGTGCAGGGAGTGGCAACTGACTCTTAACATAGACAAATGTAATGTATTGCGAATACATAAAAATAAGGATCCTTTATTGTATAACATATGATAGCGAAACAAACACTGGTAGCAGTTACTTCTGTGAAATATCTGGGAGTATGCGAACGGAACGATTTGAAGTGGAATAATCATATAAAATTAATTGTTGGTAAGGCGGGTGCCAGGTTAAGATTCATTGGGTGAGTCCTTAGAAAATGTAGTCCATCAACAAAGGAGGTGGCTTACAAAATACTCGTTCGATCTATACTTGAGTATTGCTCATCAGTGTGGGATCCGTACCAGGTCGGGTTGACGGAGGACATAGAGAAGATCCAAAGAAGAGCGGCGCGTTTTGTCACAGAGTTATTTGGTAAGCGTGATAGCGTTACAGAGATGTTTAGCAAACTCAAGTGGCAGACTCTTCAAGAGAGGCGGTCTGCATCGCTGTGTTGCTTGCTGTCCAGGTTTCGAGAGGGTTCGTTTCTGGATGAGGTACCGAATATATTGCTTCCCCCTACTTATACCTCCCGAGGAGATCACGAATGTAAAATTAGAGAGATTAGAGCGCACACGGAGGCTTTCTGGCAGTCGTTCTTTCCGCGAACCATACGCGACTGGAAAAGGAAAGGGAGGTAATGACAGTGGCACATAAAGTGCCCTCCGCCACACACCGTTGGGTGGCTTGCGGAGTATAAATGTAAATGTAGATGTAGAAGATGCCTTTTCCAAGTTTTCTTGCTTTATACCAGGCATTCGGCTGCTGCCGGTTATTTTTCGAATTTTGGACCCCTCCCCCCAGTTCAGGTTGTCAGTAATAATACTTCCTCATCATATTGTACGGTATTTAGAGGGTTTTGTTTCAACCTAGAGATTAGGCATATCACTCATTTGCTGAACAAATCGACTGCAATTTAAAGTCAGCCCTCATTATTTACCATTTTGCGATACACGGAAGGTGGGACCATTTCTTAAGTTGGCTTAGTATTGCCTTAAATACCGGCCATCATGCAGTCCCCAGAACGACGCCTCCTAAGTTGATGCTGGCTTCTGAAGTTAACTCACTTTGAGTAACTTGTGGTCGGTTAATGATTTATTGAATCCCAGTAGCTTGTGCGAGAGGTAGGAGGCTGCCCGGAAGAAACATTCTCTTATCTTACTAACGCCAAGCTGATAGGTACAACCAGGAGAGGCATGCAACGTCTGTGGAGGTGGGAAATGATGATGATGATGTTAGTTTAAGGGGTGCTCAACTGCACGGTCATCAGCGACCGTACAAAGTCCCAATTTTTCCACAGTCCAATTTTTATGCAATCCAGTCTAGCCACTAGACCACGAGCTGCAGAAGCAGGTGGGAAACGTGGTATTTATTAAATATGTCTGATGCTAGACTAAGGTTTTGGAATGAGTAACAGGAAAAATGCTTCGGCATTTTATGAGACCATCTAAAGTAATCAAGGCTGTGTCCCTGGTTCCTCATCGATGATATACAGGCAGAAAAAATATAGGGTGCATTTAAGTCAGGTTAAACTGAAAGGTAGGGAAGAGATTGGGTTGATGAAGGCGGCTAATGGTGGCATCCCAGTTACCCATTTCCAATTGATAAGGCTTACAAGGGGGGTGGGGGAGGAAGAGGTTGATACGTGTGTACTGATTTTCCTGCGAGCGTACTGTAGGTGCAAACAGTCTGTGCTCGGCCGCGAATCGATGAGTTGTGGTCTCTCTTAAATGTCTCGGAGCGAAGGGGAGAGGCTGCTGATCGAGAACAGTATGCACTGCCAAAACCATGACAGTGTAAAGAAAACACCCGTACAGCGCGAGGGGAGCAGAATATACTCGACTGCCTGGCGAAGGTACAACACGAGCTACTGTGACCGAGTTGGTGTTTGAATTTGCTTCACCAGTGAGCGGCCGTGCCATTTAAATTGTGGTGGGTCTTGAGTGTTAAACTGTCAAACCCTTTCTGTCTGGTTCCCAGGCGCGTCCGCTGAGGACGTTAATAAGGGGCTCCGGAAAGGCTCAAAATCATGAAAAGTTCAATTTTTACTTTTTTGCGTTTTCTGAATCTGCAGACTGTTACCTTTTAATAGATATATAATTTATTCAATTCCGAAGACTACAACTATTTTTAAATTTTTTTTTTAAATGTGTTCTACATGGGCGTGACCCACTGTGGCGCTGTTAAACTGCTGTCAAATGGTGTTATTATTAACGTCCGTGTTCATCAGGTACATTTTAGTGATGTGAGATAAAGTATTTGTTGAGGCTAACCTATTTTCAGAGACTTAGCAGCACCTGAACTGTTGAAAAAGTGTATTCACGGAAAAACTCAAAACCCCAACGAAAGTGTAAATAGTGTTATATGGTCGAGAATCCCCAAGACTGTATTTGTTGGAATAGAAACACTTCACTTTGGTGTGTATGATGCTGTTGCGACTTTCAATGATGGCAACATTGTAAGGTGCAAGGTATTTAGAAATATGTGAATGAAGATAGGTTCTAACATGGTACGAGCGATGCTTGCTTTAGACAAGGAACGCCTTCGGGCTGCAGACAGGGCTGTAAAGAGTCTAGAAATACAAGCAAGAGTAAACAGGAGGAGGAACAAGAGGAAGCTGGAGGAGGAGTTTGCAGAGGATGAAGATAATCCATCCTATGGACCTGGAATGCACTAAAAAGTTAATCCAATCTTTGTCGCTCGATTCCCAAAACTTTTATTTTCTCATACTAATTACATGTTTTCTAAGGATCTTCCAAACATATTTGTTTCAAACTTTCAGTAAATGTTACACAGTACCTTCTGCATAATTTAACACAGCCTTTTTCCAAAAAACTGTATATTTTTGAATATATAAATAAAAAATTGCAAAAAAATGTTGTGAATTTTCATTACAATTGAAAAAAAAATCATCTTTAATAACCGAACTAAAATTTTGTAAAATCCCTGTGTTAAGTTGTAGCCCATATTCCAATAAATAATCTGTAAAAAGTTCAACTTCCTACCTCAAATACTTTGTGAGCAAAGATGTAATTTATAGGCGTTATTTTAACATTGCAAGTATAGGGCGTTCCGGAGCCCCTTAAGACAGTTGGGATTATATGTGCAACGTCTCCAACTTAAAATTTCTTGTTATTGAAAGAAATTGTCGTCATATCATTCGTATTTGACGTTGAGCCCGGTTACGCGCATCTTAGCAAATCTGAAAGCCTAAAAGCAGGGCCTGCAGCAGATGGAGGATCCTTAATTGGCACATTATTAATTGGCTCTGAGCACTATGCGACTTAACTGCTTTGGTCATCAGTCGCCTAGAACTTAGAACTAATTAAACCTAACTAACCTCAGGACATCACACACATCCATGCCCGAGGCAGGATTCGAACCTGCGACCATAGCGGTCTCGCGGTTCCGGACTGACGCCCCTAGAACCGCTTGGCCACACCGGCCGGCCATTATTAATTAGATGTTTTTTTGTTGTAGAGGTTTATACATCGGGGTTGACAGGAGACCGTGAAGGAGTGGGCCGGTTTCGCGTCCTGCGGTAGTGTGCAACGTACCGACCGTGAAACAGTGGCCATGTTAATTGAGTTTCAGGGCAACTCCGGAACGCTACTGTATAAGTGGTGCACCCCAGAGAGTGAAGAAATCAACATCAGGCGGTTCTAGATGACGTGTTTTACTATTTCAAGACACTATTCTCCAACATCAAGGAGAGAGAATAGTTTGACGTATAAATTAATTTTTCATTTATGAATTGTATAATTATTGCAAGTTGGAGGTAACTGGAGGTATTGTCCATAGAGATGACATTGCATAGACTAGGTTTACCAGCAAACGGGACCAGCGAAGCCGCGGTAGCCGATGTCTAGGTTTTTGGTGCTATATTTCAAGAACAAACTGCAAATACTTTAAAGAGAGATCTGGAAGAGAGATTTCAGGGTATTGAGATACACATCAAGAGGGCGATTGTCTTCACGTGTATATAAAACTGCCTCATATAGTGTTGTGAGGTGGATATAATTTCGCGCCTTACAAGCACTCACCTACATAGTTTGCCGTAATTTACAACTGGAATTAGGTATCATTTGGTAGGTTGTACATCGTGTAAATGAATATTTAAAGAAGACTGACACTGTCACGTGCACCTTGTAAATAATTGTTAACGCTTATTGCACGAAAGGTGACAGAGTGTCTTTATTATTAAAACAGCGTAATGAATGATTGCCTATAGTAGTAGAGGTTGGAACGCCAATGGCAATGAAATGGCAGGCGTAACTCAAGCTCTGGGTGGAAAAGCCCACGCAGGTGTGTTGGTCCTGCTTCACACAGGAAGTGCCAAGATAGACGGTCTGGGCACCTGAGCACGGAAGCACAGTACAGTGGTGGCCAGTCGGTGTTGCTGTGGGGCTGGAAGGATAACAGGATAATACTTCGGAAACTCTGAAAGTCTTGGATCCAGCAGAGAGAAATGAGGAAGCGTTACCTCGGAAATCACTGGCTGGGTTATTTCTGATGATTTTCTACTCTGACAAGCTTACCATTGTATGAGTATAGGTATTTCCTCGCAGACGTTCCACGCTGGACGACAAAAGACTAAAAGATGGTTGGTCGGCGTTCGGACGAATCTGTAGAGAAGGAGAATATTCTGTGCTTTCGAGAATATGGTTCACCTTCTGAGTTAGAAGGGAGGGCTGAGCTTTGCTGGGAAGCCAGCATTGGAGAGAAGAGGTCTTCTGTTTTGAGCGCCCGAGTTTGACGGTCGCTCAGTATCAGCTTTTGTTGGTACAGATGGACTTGCTGTCCTTGCTCTCAGGAGATCTTATAGTTACAACGGTTAGGCACTGCAGTGTTGCGAACTTACACAATTCTGGACTTCGCCTCCAGATAGGGAGTCGTTGTAGAGTATGCAGCTTTCAATGATTGACAGCACTTCTTCTGCCTATACACACGTTGAGACGTTACCTGAACCCCGTCCTTGTGGATAGGAGTTCGCGTTTCTCGTCTGTAGAACACAGAGAGGAGACGACAGTATTAGATTATACTAGTCAGTGGACTGTCTTATGCCTCCCGTGTGTTTGAATGAGTTTTTCTTTATATTTTGTGGCTGGAGTTCTTCCGTCATCACAGACATGTATGAGAACCATCACTCCAATGCACCGGACGCATTACATACATTGATATTGCTATATGGTTATTAGGACTATGAAGTAAAACAGCTGTGAACACGTAAGTTTTATTTCTACTGAGGTTGCACACCACTGTAGGCTATCTTTGGAAATATTGTCTTCTATTTGGTACATAGAAGAAGTCAGTCTTCTCGCGTTATTTATATTAGATCGTCTAGCTATAAAAAAGGGCAGATTTGGGCAATCGATCAATAATATTAAGTAGGAAATTCGTTTGTATACCTTTATATCCATTTGACATTCATATATATGCAATTGTAATATAACAGGCTTTAATCTACAATAAATGTACAAGCAGAAACCGCATTTATCATTTTATAGTCACTGGTTCCCTCAATCAACCATTTATGTTTATGTTTTAATTTATATGTTAAAGAGCAGGAAGGAGGAGATATCATCATTAATAGATCGTAAGATCTGTTTCAGGAGGTAGTCATACAGGGCCATATCTTCATTATTTTCCGTTGTGCACCTGGCGCAGCTTCTTGGAAATAGCCACCCTGCCAGGATCCTACGTACAGTCTTCTGGCTAGTATCAAAAAAATGGTTCAAATGGCTCTGAGCACTATGGGACTCAACTTCTGAGGTCATTAGTCTTCTAAAACTTAGAACTAGTTAAACCTAACTAACCTAAGGACATCACACACATCCATGCCCGAGGCACGATTCGAACCTGCGACCATAGCGGTCTCGCGGTTCCAGACTGCAGCGCCTAGAACCGCACGGCCACTTCGGCCGGCTCTGATAGTATCCATCAAGTGGTTTGAAACCTCATAAATATTCAAAAATAATTTTCCCATTTATAAGGTTTAGGTGTCATTGATAGTGACCTCTAGCTTGCTTTTATAGCTTGCACTGGTAAAGTCACACAATAACATTAAAAATAATATTTGTGTATTTTATTGTACTTCTTTTCAGAGGCGTTGCACTTCAGCCCACTTGTTACAATTTATTGATATTTATGTTGCGCCATTTGTCATTGTATTTTGTTTTTATTGTACTGACACTGCTCATTCACGATGTTGCCATTAGTTTAGCTTGATTGTTGTAGATATTTTGATTTACATGTCCATTGCGTAATAAATGTGGATAGTGCAAATTTTGTGTACTTTTTGAAAGAGAACTATTGTCAGGGATTATCCCATGATAACTAGGGGGCAAGTGTGCTTAGTATCAAAACAGATCACTAGTTGTAACAGTATAGAAATGGCAAATACATATGATAGTCAAGAAAGCTTATGGGATGAGAAAGACTTAGCTCTGTTAGCGGCGCAAGGCACAGGTGAGCAGAATACCGATCCAAGGGAACTTTTTGAGGATGATACAGTCAAGCCCTTGGTGGGCAATCTGATAGCGAAGATGAGGAATAGAGACACACTCAGGCAATTGTCAAGATACGGGACTATAATGTAAGGAGTCGAGTTGAATGCAGAACAACTAAGAATCGTGGTAGATTGCCGTCAGCAGCATCGTCACGAGGCATCAAATCAGTGAGGCGCGATGTTGGTTTTCTTGAATACCAAGAAATGGAAAGGGAAAAGGGAAGAAGTCACTTAAGAGTAGAGGAAGAGGAAGTCACAATAGGGGAGCAGATTTAGGTAACGCAGGTGTGTTGGACATCCTTGCATACCTAAAAGCAATGGGAAGTAAAATCCAAAAGGTCAGCTCTGAACTGGCAAGCCAAATAAATAAGGTGAATGACGAAGTACGCACTCAAATGGGAAGTAAAAATCAAAACGTTAGCGTCGAAATTCAGTCGAGAAAACATGAAACGAGGGAAGTGAAAACTGAGGTGGTGACGCTCCGAAAAACTAGAACGAGAGGTTGCGGAGGTCAGAAGAACAGCGAACGAGGCGCAATTACTAGCGAGGGGTGCTAAACGGATCACTCTTGAAACATTAGAGAAGACAAAAAATACGACGAAGATATGAACAGTTGCATTACCAATGTCACGGAGGCGCTTGAAACAAGTAGAAACGACGCAGCTGCGAAAGACAGAAATTGCACCAAAAAAGCCATTGACCGCGGAGCTCTCACAATTCAAACAAAATATAGAAAGCGAAATTAAGCAATTACCTCAGGAAGTTAAGTCACAGTCTAGTCAAAAATCACATCTCAAAAAGAAATAGTAGGTGAATTGCAAATAACAGAAACCGAAAGTGCTAGTTCAAACTCAGCACGATCATGTCCAGGCCCAGACGATATTAGAATGTGTTCTCATGTAAGAGTTGCTCGTCAACTATAGACTGAAAGCTTATCTGCAGTGCAACAAAATATCGCTAGAGAGGTGGCCCCCGCGTCTACACAGGGCACGACTGGGTCGCAAATTGCGAATTCGGAGAACGGCAATGAGATATTTCATACGCATAATTGTTACCCGATGATGCGCACCATGGGACATTTTTCCAGTGATGAAAACGTAACAGCGAGTAGAAGAGGGGATGCCCAAAGTAACGCTAGACCGGAAACGTTAGCGCCAAGTGAGAATGTGGTAGGCCGAGAGGGTAGAATTTCTAATGAAATTTTCGATTTTAAGCATTTTATCTCTGTACAAAAATTCCAGCATTACAAAGACTAGGGTAATGTTTTACACGCAAAAACTTTTGTTGGAGATTTTGATTTATCATTACCACATCACTGGCCTCAGATGTACAAATTGGACATCGTATGTTCACATATCGAAGGAACATCGGCCGAAGGCATGTGGAACATTGCAAAAACGTGCACGTCATACGAATATTTTCGTGACGTGTTTTTAAACAAATACTGGTCCAAGGAGACACAGGACAGGATAAAACAGGAAATAATGATGAGCAGAGACAGAGTTGAGGGTTCCGTAGTCCGATGAAGTATTTCGAGAACTTGTCCAAAAAAAGTCAGTATGTAGGCGATCCATCTACACCGGCTGAGATCATAAGATTGTGTTACCTGAAGGTGTCAATTTCCTACCAGCAAGCGCTCGTTGGCCGATGTGGAAGTGATGTAGAAGGATTCAAGGGTATCCTAAGAGAGTTGGAGTTCGCTTTCAACGAGCATCCGGCGCGCGAAAAACGTAGCCAGAGAGACGTACAAAGCGAAAGAAGGTCAAACAGCGGAGGGAATAATAGACGCCATAATTGTCAAAACGGTGTATATCGTCCGCCTGACTAAAACATGGACCACAGATATAGTAGTGGGAACAATGTACAGCGGAAGAATTATGGCAGAGAATATGGGCAACAAAATGAACGCAGATGGCAGCCACAAAATAATGGCGCATCATTGGGCGACAATAGAGAAACTCGTCAAAGGTCTGTTCGAGGTTGACATGGAATGAATAACAATAGGATCGGGGAACAATCAATGGAAATTAGACCACCTAACCCTATGAGAGTACGCCAAAATGACATAGAAAGTGAACAATGACTAGGCCACACAACGGGCACTAGTGAAAATATGCTCGAAAACCTTCTCGGCAGTAATAACATAAATATTATATAATATGAGGACATGCGGGAGATATTACTTGAAGAAAAGGAAACGTTACCCAAACAGTAAATCTATCCAGTGGTAAAAGTACAAATTGGAGGAATTATGGGTACTGCTGCAATAGATAGTGGAAGTGAACTCTCAGCTATTTCAGCTGTTCGCTAAATGCAAGGATTCAGTTAATCCACCGATGCTCACAGTACAAGAAACACAGGTACGAGGTGCGTTAGTTGGGAAGGGTGTGTAAATATCACAACGAACATGTCTAGATTTTGAATGCCAAGGACGCCATATGACTGCAAATCTGTTCATAATACCGAAACTAACAGTTGAGATAATAATTGGTGTAGATTTTCTTTCGGCGCAGAAAGCTATCATTGATCTAGGAAGAGGGGAGTTAACGTTAAAAAAAGAGAAAATAATAATAATCAGATTTGATGATAAGGACAATAGAAGTTCAAATCCCGGCGAGCTGTTTAAAACTACAATCCACGGAACAACATGCAGTTCAGAGGGAGGAGTGTAGAAAAAAATTATGAGAATAGAGCGGAGTTCAAATCAGAACGAGAGCAGATTAATGAAATTAACAGTAAGAATGACTCGAAACTAGAGAAGCTAGAAAACATAGATAATATGGACAGGCAAGGGTTGGAGCTTGCACTAAAAAATAACGCAGAGATATTCTTAAATAAAACTGGATGCATTAAGGGCTATCACTATAAATTTGAGGTAAAGAAACGTAGACCATTTCGGATACCTTCTAATTCCATCCCATGGTCATATCGGGAAAGGGTCCTAGGTGAACTACGATGAATGGAGGACGAAGGTGTAATTGAGGCCGCGAGATCTGAGTATAATATTCCACTACTCATAACAGATAAAAAGGGCGGCGGAATTCGACTGGTGTTAGACACACGCCAAATAAATACCAGTATTGTGCCAGAGAAAGGCTTAAACAGCTCCTTCAAAGATTTCACGGGGTTTCAGTGTTTTCATCACTCGGTTTGCGATCGAGGTTTTGGCAGATGGAACTCGATCCTGACTGCCAAAAATACACGGCCTTTATTGCCTTCGGAAGGCGTTTTCAATACAAAAGGCTCCTTTTGGATTGAATATACTTTCTGCTGTATTTATCAGAGGTTTTAGCAAAATATTGAGTGAAGATTTAAGAGCAGATCACGTGTTACGTAGGCGATCTATTGATAGCAGAAAATACCTGGGAGAAACATAACAGAGTCTTAGAGGAAGTGTCAGGCAGTTTGAAAAGGTATGGGGTGACAGCAAACAGTGATAAGTCTTGTTTTAGGAGCAGTAGGGTTAGCTTTGTTGAACACGTGATAACAGGAGAAGGGATTAGTCCCGACCCAGAGAGGATGGCAGGAATTGCAAAGTTTGCCACTCCTACAACCAGAAAACATCTCAGAGGGTTTCTAAGGAAAATAAATTTCTATAAAAAGTTTATCGATGTGGAAACATTAGCAAGTCCCCATCTCTGCCAATTGACTGGAACAGGAAAACCCTGTGTGTGGGATGAGTGTGCAGACCGAGAATTCAATACTTTGAAGGCGGCACTCGTCAATGCTCCTATTTTATCAAATCCTGACTTATCACTGGATTTTTATATGGCCACTGACAGCGCAAAGACCGGTTTGGGAGTTATGTTGTTTCAGGAGTTTGAACAAAACGGCAAGTTAGTACACAGAACAATCGCCTTTGGTAGCGGGGTACTATCCAAATGTGAAAGGATTTACTCTTTTACCGAACTTGAAGGGATGTATGGGGACATAAAAAGTTTATGTTCATTCTGTTCGGTAAAAAAACAAAAGTCTATACGTACCATATGGCCCTGGAATTTCTCCTAACAGCCAAACTTCCACATGGAAGACTAGCGGGGTGGGTAGCTGTGCGTCAATATTACCAGTTGTCAACAGTCTATGTGCATGGTTCGACGAACGTCATTGCTGACGCCCTGTCCCTCTCACCTGTTGGTGTAACAGAAGAGACGGCAGAAGCATTAGATCAAGAGCAATTTTCGTTTTTCTACCCCTAAGGGGTTACATTTGAAAACTTCGTCACTGTAACGATGCGGAATATCCAGAATGAGCAGGACAAGGACCCAGATCTTGTCAAAATAAAATAAAAATGGAGGAATCGGACGCAGGGCTGCATAAGACAGCACTACCTCTTGAGAAAAGGGACTCTGTTTTATAGGGCAAACGTTAATGATTCGTTGGTGGCGTACATACCAAATGAGTTAATAAATAAGCTTTTATGGTATACACATCTAAGTTACTCACATTTCGGTCCACGAAAATGTTTTATGAAAATGAGGAGTGCCTGCTACTTTAAAAACATGGAGAAACGTATAAGGAAAGTACTAGCCATCTGCAAAAACTACCAAAAGGTGAAATCCATAACTACAGGGACCCAGGCTCCTTTATACCCAATTATTCCTGAGAAACTATTGCATATGGCAGCGACGGATTGAAGGGGACCACACCGTGGTTCAGGTCGAAAAAATCGATTTTCGGTTTACATCATATTTCGATAGATTACGGTTTTATTTAAGCACTCTGAAAAGGATTTTGCTGAAAAAAAATTTTTTCAAGCATTTAAAGAGCATTATCCTACCATGTGTGTTTATGTGCCACGCCCACTTTTCCGTCACTCGCTTTTCTGCATGTATTTTAGATCATTATATCCCCCACATTGCACTTTAGGGATTTTTTTTTTTACTCCCGAGTGTGTTGGCTACCCTTGGAATGCAACGATCGGTATTCTTTTGTTTCTGCTGTTTGTAAATAATACGCTTTCAAACACGCAGTTAGTTTTGTTCATGTGTGATTGCGAGTAGTTGTTACAGAAAACTTGCAGGTATAGTATGGGCAGGCAATTAGGAGGAATAAAGAAAATCTGGAGGCAATGAAGAAAGATGTTTGGGCCAAATTCTTCCATAAGTCCTCTACTGATGATAAGCCATGTCATGGATTGTGTCCATCAGGAGAAAATTCGTGGTGCAAATACAATAGGGCTCAGGCAACTGGAGAATTTCTCACCAGCGTTCTCTACCTGCTGCTGTTATTACAGCAATTAAACCTATTTTCAGAGTCTTGGCTCGTCCTGACCTTCTAAGGAAACGTCTGCATGGGCAGACACAGAAACCAAACGAATGTTTCAACAGCATAATCTGGAACGCCTTCCTAAAACTGTATTTGTAGGCATGCATACAATGTAACTAAGAGTTCATGACGCTGTTATTACATTCAGTTATGGTAATATTGGAAAGTGTTGGGTACTGAAAAAGCTGGGAACTAATCCTGGTGAAAATATGATTACTGGGCTGCAACATTGCGATAAATTGAGGAAAGCCGATGCAGACAGGTCTACATCATCCATTTATGTTTCTATTTTAATTTATATGTTAAAGAGCAAGAAGGAGGAGATATTATCACTAAGAGATCATAAGAGCTGCTTCAGGAAGTAGTCAGACAGGGCCAAATCTTCATTTTAGCGTTCAGTATTTTCCGTTGCGCACATTCATTTTCACCCGCCTGGAGTAGCATCTTGGAAACTAATCAAATTAGATTATCATGGAAGCTTATTTTAATGCCCTGTCAAATTTCATTGTGATTCTGGTGACTAAACCTGGTATCTACTGGTTGATGCACCGTTAGCGCTTCTAGTAAATATGTGTTTGGAACTTCTGTTTGGGGCAGATATTACGACACTGTGTTTATTTAATGTGTCATTGAAGTCTAAGAGCCTCATCAGGCGAACCACTAGTTTTCTGCATTGTAAAATTTACGTTACAAAACCGCTTTGGGTTGTTTTAAATGCTTTTAAGGTTTAAAGAAAATTCATGTTACTGGTGAAAATACTCAAATATCAGTGTAGGTCTGTGTAAGAAAGTTTGTCCACACCAGTCTGATCCGCTCAAAGGGTCACTCTTGTACGTCACCTTCTTGCCAAAGGGGTTTCAAGTTCCACGAAGTTCGGTAGCAACCAGCGCTAAACGTAGCCTTCAAAATGCCGTTTGCAACGGAAGTCTGTTCCAAGCAGGGAGCTGTCATTCTTTTGGCGGAAAATCAGAACATGACAGATACTCATGGAGTCTTCCACAATGTCCATAGAAACTTGGTAGCAAATAAAAGCACGGTGACTCATTGGGTGAGGTGTCTGTCATCATCGCCTGGTGGTGCAAAGCTGACGGTCTCCTGTGCCTGGAGGACTCACGAAGCTGCAACCGCTACAAATGTTGGAACGTGTGGACCCTCTCACTCGAAGTGGTTGACAGTTCACAATAAACACCACGTTTCTCGTCTGGACGTCTCTGTTGGTAGTGCTGATGCACTCGCCCGGCACTTTGGGTAGTAATAGGTGTGTGCCGGTCCGCTTTCTCGCCGCGTAGGAGAAGACGATAAACAACAGGGAAGTAGCGACAGTATGGAATTGGTTGCGCGTTGTGAGACTGATCGTTTCAACTTTTTTGTCCACCATTGACATAGATGATTGCAAAAGGGTTCATCACTTCGAACTGGAAACAAAACGGCAGTCCATGGCATCGCGCCACACGCCTGGAAAGGAAAAGTTCACAGTCGCGCCCTCAACTGGTGAAGTCATGGCGACAGTCTTCTGTGACATTCCAGGTGAAACGATCAACTCTAAAGAGTCTTTTGCTACCCTCAGGAAATTGATTCAGCCTGTTCGTCACCAAAAGAATGCAAACAAACTTCTCCTTCTCGATGACAGCCAGGGTCTAACACAAGTCTGCGCACTCAAGAGAAGCTCACAAATCTTCATTGGACTGTTGTTTCTCATCCACCCATCAGATCGGATCTCACATGTTGCGACTTCCACAACAAAGGATGCACTCCGTGAGTATCAGTACGTGGATCATGCGGACATTATTGATGCATCAAGACGTTGACCGACGTCGGTGGTCCGAGCACGGGGCTCACAACCCTAACCACACGCCACTGTTAAGCACTAATGAAGGACTGGGTCCTGTGGTGTCACCGCCAGACACCACACTTGCTAGGTGGTAGCTTAAATCGGCCGCGGTCCATTTAGTACATGTCGGACCCGCGTGTCGCCACTGTGTGATCGCAGACCGAGCGCGACCACAAGGCAGGTCTCGAGATACGGACGGGCTCTCGCCCGAGTTGTACGACGACTTTGCTAGCGACTACACTGACGAAGCCTTTCTCTCATTTGCCGAGAGACAGTTAGAATAGCCTTCAGCTAAGTCCATGGCTACGACCTAGCAAGGCGCCATTAGCCTTACATAGTTGGATAGTTATCGTATGAAATGTCTCAACAACAAGAACGATGTATACAACAAGGATAAATAAAAGTTAAGTATTCGAGGAGCTGCATACTTTTCTTATTAGCTTTCACTACTTATCCTGTTCCAGAAGTCACGCCCGTCTGCGTTAGATAGCGTGCATAAAGGCCTCCTCTATCTACAAGGTGTTGGCACATTTACCAACACATCAGGTCCCTTACTTCGACTGCACATATTTCATTAAGGTCAATCCAACACATTTATTTTAAATAACATAAATGAGGTTACATTTGAATCTGTCTGACATTAAACAGGAACAAAAAAATATCAATATCAGCTGATTTAGTGCGTGAAGTGCGAGTTAAACCAATAACTAGATAAAATAAACAATTCTCCGTAATTCAAAAGAAAGAGAAAAACAAAATTGAATCAATACACCCCACTGACAAATATCCAAAAAACCTTACAATACTACACGAAAGAATGCACTGAAGTCGGGAGCAGTCATTCACCCGACAGGACACTTCTAAATGAGTTCAATAACACAGCTGCGTGCCTCAGAAAACTGTAAGACATTAAACACACTTCATTTGACGAATAACAAACACTCATTCACATTACGCCATTTCTGTGTGAACCGCAGTGTTCCAAAGAAAGAACAATTTTTTTATATGTTTAAATTACTGCATAAAGGAATTCCAAAATTGTCCAATCGAACCTCCCTCCCCCTTTCAGTTGAGGGACAAATCTTTCCTCTTTCTAGGCGGAGGCTGAGCCACAATGCCACAAAAACAGAGTTTTACTGTGAAATCTTACAGGACACCCGGAAGCAGTAACAGACAAGGGGTCGGCACCCACGAATAACATAAGCTAAGAGTCATGCTGGGAGCACATCCTACGAGAACTTGTTCACACTATGCTCACCACAAACTGTAGACATTCCGGCCGAACATCCGCTTGCGGTGGCTGCCAGAAGGACGAAGCGACCGACAGGCCCACGCCGTGCTTCTCACACAGGCACCTCAATTTGTACAAACATCTAGGCCAACACCAACTCCGGACTCCCCTCTCACTGCGAGGCTTGGCACAGTTTATATGAAATGCCTTCCAGGCAACCAGTAACCGCCGCAGGAGTTTCACGATTAGCAAACAGCCCCAGCGTAATAGACATCACACATGTGCTTACGCCCGAGTCACAACTCCGCCAGTCTCACCGGCCGCTCCAAACCGACTGCCTCTCGCCGTCCCGCGCGTCCCAGCCGAAAACGCAAAGATGCTCATGCCCGGGGACGCGCCAAAGGTAACAAACCGATCGATGATGATCGACCAGCTATCTGGCTCAGTCGGCTGGTAGAGCTTTAGTACGAGGGCATATAGGCCCTCAGTAAGGTGGAAAATAGGATTTTGTAACCAAAAGATTGTGAGACAAATGTGGTTTCTTGGAATCCTGATAAAACCAAACTGCTTTCAGACTGACTGATCACCCCTCGTGGCACTATCAACCCCTTCATATCTCGAAGCACGTTGAGCCATCTGACCCAATGCCGAGGAGAGCCGCATCCAGTTCTCGTAAGCAAAGGTGCGTCGTCGCCCAAGAGGGCTGTTCCCCTGGTGATTACTGGAGTCGGTGCCTAGCTTCCTGCAGCAGCGCCGGTGATCTCGCCGCCGGCAGCCGACAGCGAGGACCTGGGTCGCGTCGCTGTGTCGCCCGCCAGCTGCGGAATATTTAACCACTTCCGGCCTTCCGGTCACGCGGCCGGACGGCTCGCCCCGTGACACAGCCGCCGCCGGCTCCATTATTCAGGCGGAAGCACCCCAGCCCCGGCCTCATCCCCCCCCCCCCCCCCACCTCACCATCCCTCGCCAAGGCCACACAGCGCCGAGCCGCGGTCCCGCCGAACTCAAGTGCGCGTCATTTATGTTGGCGGCCGAGTTTAGGTTCGTTCTGCGCGTCTGAGTTCACAAAACACAATCAGCCAATGAACAGAGAACGACGTTGCCAGATCTCGACTGCAGAGCAGAGCACGGAAGAGTGTCTTCAGTTTCAGAAACGTTCAGCCATAAAGTAATAGAACAAAAGCAATGTCTTGATAGCAGACTTTCTTTTATAGAAAGTTTGGAAAAAGCATTCTTTATATCAATTGCTTCATATTCTATTAATTAATTAAACCAAACAAGCAATAAGACTCCTAATTCAGGCGATAGTAAGGAAAGGTGTTTGTATCAATCTCGCGAACCGCTTTTTCGCAATAAAGAACAGTGGTAATAGTTTATTTCCTATTGTACTTCGACGAAGTGTGAGTAATTCGTAGTCATACCAACAGTGTTTGTCAGTATTTTGCGTGACGTGTTACAGTCTTCACGGAATACGCGTGTAGGACGTGCTGCGTTAGCGTAATGGTTAAGACATTGGGTTAGTAAGCAAAAGGTGAAGAGCTCAAACCTTATGCGGTGCTTAATATTTTCTTTACTTAAAAATAATATCGAAGTGTCTTACTCACGGATTTTATTCGTTTGAATGCAATTTTTTGAAATTTCTAGTACTTTGTCTCTTAATTTTTTTCGCTGCTGCAGACACGTGCTCCCCGCATTCCGCGCTGTGCGCGATTTTGTCATCACTGCGACTATGGAACAAAAACAAGAAAGAGAACATGAGTGCCATTCTGTATGTGCCATACCTTTCATTGATTGAAGTGCTTTAAAATAAAGCCAAACGTGCCCGGTGTAAATAAAACTTTTGTTACAGTAGCGGAAGACGGAATATTTCTCAATATTACATACGAGACCTATGTGGTACTTAAATTAAATGAGATATTCTTATACAGTAAATCTTATGTAAAAAATTTAGTATCTCGTCCAAATTTCATTCTCAACATTGTGCCAACTAAAATCGACCATACGGAAAGTGTACGCTATGGACTTTTACCTCTGCAAACTCTTCAAAATTTCGTGCGATGGTTTGCTGTATTTAACGCTGCATAATAACTGCGTTGAACATCGAAACAAAATTAAGTCATTTATGGGGGGGGGGGGGGAGGTATCAGTCAAGAAGATGTGTAAAAATATAATTTTTGGGCCAAATAGTTTTTGTGTAATCGAATGATAAGAATGTCAAAGCATGTGTCTGCACAGACGAGCAGTGCAGTGACAAAATCGCGCGCAGCGCAGAATGCAGGGAGCACATCTCTGTAGCAGCGAAAGGGTTAATGCGGCCGTGGTGGCTTTACTTCATGAACGGCGCGCTCCCCCCTAAACGTAAGCTTACAAACTGTGCTATACTATGGCGCTGCTTCTCTTGACGAGTGCGTCGTGTGCAACTGGCAACGCAGTAATCTCCCGCATCTGGGCGGGCATGCGCGAGCCGCCAAGATAAAAGAATTGAAATATAGCCGGAGATGCTCGTGACTCGCCACCGCGCAAAGGCAGCATCCTTCGTGGTTAACGGACACCCGTCAGGACTAGGATTCACAAACAGCTCTGAGCCCTATGGGACTTAACATCTGAGGTCATCAGTCCCCTAGAACTTAGAACTACTTAAACCTAACTAATCTAACGACAACACACACATCCATGCCCGAGGCAGGATTCGAACCTGCGTCCGTAGCGGTCGCGCGGTTCCAGACTGAAGTGCAAAGCACCGCTCGGTGACAACGGCCGGCCAAGACAGATGGGCCTGGTTTACAGATGGTGACGTCCTAAGTGACAGACATTACACCCTCCCTCCCCCATCACTACCTCTCAAAAGTTTTCATTCTTCGATAGTTTTCTGTTGCCACATATTTTCCTCTAGAAAATTAATAGTTCATCAGTTGAAATTTCTGTTTTAGTATTACTACTCACAATTGCGCTGTAACCATGATAGGAAGCAGAGAGGACATATTGCAAACTAATAACTCAGTAATAGACTCCTGTAAGCGAAAGATACTGCCCGTTGTATCAAACACAAAGGGTGGTTCTTACTAACGTTTAAAAACACACGAAACGACGTCGATAACGCTGAGACAAGTAATTTAGTATAAGACACATAGAGCAGCAATTGTAGGCCAGTACCAAAAACACGGTGACAAATGTCGAATACATAACATCGCCAGATGACGTACTTCACCGCATGTGCAGCAGAGATCAATATGGAATTGTATTTTCGAGCGCGTGAGTAAGGGGATAGTTGAGAGACTCAATACTTGAATTCAAGCAAATAGCGCCAATTTCAAACACATTTCGCAGATGTGATCTCTTGTAAAAAGGTAAAAGTCGTCCTCCCTGTAAATGTGCAAAAGCCGTTCTTACTTGATACCTCTTGCCTTTTATCTCTTCTTCCATCGCTTACTGATTTTACTTAATAAAGACAACTAAGGTCATTTAGGAGTAGTGCCGCAACTCAGAAGCTTATATTTATTTAATTGTGAAGCTTTAAGATTAATTTACAGTAAACCAGCGGAGACCGGGAGACTGGTAAATAAAATGATAAATCTTATCGAATGCAAACACAAAACTGTCTAACGCAATGAAAGAAATATTGCCTACCAGACGCAGAATTCGAACCCTGAGGCCGACACGTTGAAATTGACCCTGAAGATGTGTGCTGAGTACGCTTACTATCGACCCACAAAAATATCAACTGAACTGCAACATGACTTTCGTGGCGGGAGAGCTTTAAATTAAGTTATGAAAGGAACACTGTGAACCGTGAAGACCGTCCGGAAATATCTGATAAATTACGTAAATTTGTTTTGTGAGTAAGTATTAGGGATTCAGATTTCGGGTGCTCTGAAATGCACATATTCTATGTCTATAAACATTGTAGTTTCTAAGAGAATAGTCGGGAGGAGTAGCGGTAGCATAAGATATAAGTTGGCACAGTACTCAAAACGTACATATGTCTGGGACCAGAGTCAATGAGAGTCTCTAATTTACCGTTTGAATTGCCGCTCGCAACGATTAGGAAAGTGCTAGGCTTATATTGGACGGTCAGGGCTATCAGTGAAGAAATTCTCTGTGGGAAAATTTAGTGTCGAAAGTGCAATGGCATTCGAGAAACTAAAGTAAACTTACCAAACCATACGTCATCTTTTGGGACTGCTTTCTCTCGTAATACGTTTTGTAGGGCAAACAAGCCAATATCATCTCCTTACACTATATCTTAGGGAAAGTTATGGCCATAGTGTTCTATGCAAATGGGTATAGAAAGAAGTCAGTCAGGAGCATTGGTATATGGAAATATATATATATTAGAGAGGTTTGAATCCACTATGGCTGAATCAGGACTTCAAGTGGGTTTAACGATAATGGAGACGATACAGATATTTTCGCCAAAGAGCAAGCTAATGGAATAGAGATCGATATAGCAGGCAATAAATCTTTCAAAGAGGATTATATCAGCATCACCGACAACATATAACACGTGGCACTTCCGAATACCACTGCAGAAGTGGAAGAGGATGTGAAGACAGAAACAAGCGTTAGTGAAAGCGGATAACAATTGAAACCACAAGTGCAGAATAAAACGCAACGAAGATATTCGAACTAATGGCGACACCATGGTGATAAAATCTGTGAAAAATAGGTGTAACAACGAAAGTTTTTGTGCACAGCGATAGTATTCAGCAACTTCACAGCGTAAAAACAAGAAAAATGGAATGCCTCATTACAACCTCGTAAGGAGAACAGAGGAAAACCTGAGGAAGTAATTGCAAAATCTGCTCCCAAATACAAAAATAAATAAATAAAAGAAATACGATGACATCGTACTGGTCAGTACATTACATACCAAAGTACTCTGTGAGCTGGAAAGAACGGCTGCAGAACAAGTCTGTGCATTGTGTGCACATGACCTACTCGATCCTTCGAATGAACCCTGTCTCAGACTGTGCAGTAGGAAGTATTAGTATTAGTAGTAGTAGTAGTAGCTTTATTCATCCGTAGATCTCTGTTTACAAGGATATAGGACATGTCTAAGTATTTAAAATAAGCTAATTCGTATACACATATATTTACAGACTTCTAGTTAGAGACAATCATTACTCACAGCTATATAGAGAAGCCATCGTAATATACAATCATGGGGATAATTTTAACAGAAAAGGAGAAGTCATGAAACTCAGCGATATGTGGACAGTGGCGCTACAGAATCGATGAGAAGTTTTTATCCTTGACGTACTATGATGATAGTTATATTTTATCCTTGACAAGATATATCTCTGCTATCACGTGACGTCCAGACCACGCCCACTTTCCACGGTATTTAGGCCGTTCTCCGAGGTCCGACTCGTCAGTCGGCAAGACTCACCACAACCAGGAGCACCTCGGAAGATGTCCAATGGAGCTTTGGACGAAACGTCAGGGATAGAAGAGTTCCATGGACCACGGCCATACAACCCGGAAGAATTCTTGGCAGCTGAAACATCCGGTCGTGAAAGCCTTCATTGTATGATTATACTTTACCTTCAAAATCAAGTCCCAGCTTTAAAAAATATGTACGCCCACAGTGGTGTGTATTCGGAAAGAAAACAGGTATGCACTGATCAGTCAATCACAAATTAGTCATCATGAAAAGTAGGCTGAGGTTTAAGAGACTAATCAGAAGCAATCAATGGGCAAAGAAATGGGATACGGAAATACCAAGAAATGAAGAGATACACTTGAAGCTCATTGAGGCTATAGATACGGCGATAATGAACAGCTTGGTAGGCAGTTCACTTGGAAAGGAATGGACAGAAGTTGGAAAAAAAACATAGGTACAAAGAAACCATGTGTAACAAAAGAAATGCTTCAAATGATCGACCGAAGAAGGAAGAACAGAAACGTTCAGGGAAATTTAGGAATACAGAAATACAAGTCACTTAGGAACGAAATTAATAGAAAGTGAAGGGAAGTTAAGGCAAATGGGTGAATGAAAAATGTGAAGAAATCGAAATAGAATATTGTTGTAAGGACTGACTCAGTATATAGAAAAGTGAAAACGACCGTTAGTGAAATTAAAAGCACGGGTGGTAATATTAAGAGCGCAAATAGAATTCCAATGTTAAAGGTAGAGGTGAGATGGGATACGTGGGAACAGCACACTGAATGTCTCCATGAGAGGGATTCTGACCAAGTCATAATGGAAGAAACATAATCGATATGGAAGAGACGGGAGATCCAGTGTTAGAATCAGAATTTAAAAGTGCTGAGGAAGACTTAAAATCAAATACGGTAGAAGAGATAGATAACATCCCACTGGAATTTTTAAAATCATTGGCAGGGGGGTGGGGCGCGGGCGGGAGCGGCAAAACAATAACTATTTACTTTGCTGTTTAGAAAGTATGAGATTGGCGGTATACCATCGGACTTTCAGAAAAACATCATGCACACAATTTCGGAGATTGAAAGGGCCAGCAAGTGCGAGAGTTCTCTAATAATCGCTTCAACAATTCGTGGGTCCAAGCTGCGGACAGGAATACTGTACAGAAGAACTGAAATGAAAACTGGGAATCTATTTAGCTTTCAGAAACGTAAAGGCACCAGAAGTTAAGCTCGGACACTGCGGTTCATAATGGAAGCAATGTTGAAAAAAATCAAGATGCGTTCGTAGGGTCTGTCTACTTGGAAAAAGCGTTCGACAGCGTAAAATGGTGCGAGAAGACCGAAATTCTGAGGTAAGCTACTGATAAATAATGGTAATATACAATATTTACACGAACCAAAAGGGCGACACTACAGTGGGAAAGAAAGAACGAAGACCTCGGAATGAAAAGGGTATAAGATAGGGATGCAGATTTTCGCTCCTACTGTTCACTCTATAGACCAAAGAAAGTAAGGAGAAAAATAAAACTCGTTAAAGACTGAGATTAAAATTCGTGGCAAAAGGATATCATTGATAAGATTCGCTGACGACAATGCTGTTCTCAATGAAGTAAAAGAACAATTGCTGTATCTTCTGAATAGTGTGAGAGGTCTAATTAGTGCAGAATGTGAATTGTAAGGAGAAAGTCGAAAGCAGAAGACGGAAGTAATGAGAAGTAGCAAAAATTAGAATACCGAGAGAAGAATTGATGATCGCAAAGTAGTTGAAGTTAAGGTATTCTGCTACTTGACCAGCAAAGTAGCCCATAACGGACAGACCAATGACATAAAACGCAGATTTATACCGGCAAAGAGGTCATACATGGCCAAGGATATTCTGCCAGTGTCAAACATAGCATTTACCGTGAGGAAGAAATTTCTGAAAATATACGTTTGAAGCTCAGCATTGTACATTAGTGAAACATGGACTGTAGGAAAACCAGAACAGAATGGAATAGAAGCGTCTGAGGTGTGTCGTTACAGAAGTATTTTGAAAATTAGGTGGACTGATAAGGTAGTGAACGGTGAGGTTTTCCCAGAATCGGGGAGGAAAGGACTATTTGGGAAACACTGACAAGAACAAGGGATAGCATGACTGGTAAGAGCATTTCTTGCAAAAGGCGAAGTGTCGGGTTCGAGTTGTAGTCGGGAGCACAGTTTTATTCTGCCAGGCGGTATCTACAGGGTGTTACAAAAAGGTACGGCCAAACTTCCAGGAAACATTCGTCACACGCAAATAAAGAAAAGATGTTGTGTGCACATGTGTCGGGAAATTCTTAATTTCCATGTTAGAGCTCATTTTAGTTTCGTCAGTATGTACTGTACTTCCTCGATTCGCCGCCAGTTGACCCAATTGAAGGAAGGTAATGTTGACTTCGGTGCTTGTGTTGACATGCGACTCGTTGCTCTACAGTACTAGCATCAAGCACATCAGTACGTAGCATCAACAGGTTAGTGTTCATCACGAACGCGGTTTTGCAGTCAGTGCAATGTTTACAAACGCGGAGTTGGCAGATGCCCATTTGATGTATGGATTAGCACGGGGCGGTACGTTTGTATCGAGACAGATTTCCAGAACGAAGGTGTCCCGACAGGAAGACGTTCGAAGCAATTGATCGGCGTCTTAGGGAGCACGGAACATTCCAGCCTATGACTCGCGACTGGGGAAGACCTAGAACGACGAGGACACCTGCAATGGACGAGGCAATTCTTCGTGCAGTTGACGATAACCCTAATGTCAGCATCAGAGAAGTTGTTGCTGTACAAGGTAACCTTGAGCACGTCACTGTATGGAGAGTGCTACGGGAGAACCAGTTGTTTCCGTACCATGTACAGCGTGTGCAGGCACTATCAGCAGCTGATTGGTCTCCACGGGTACAATTCATCCAACAATGTGTCAATCCCCATTTCAGCGCAAATGTTCTCTTTACGGATGAGGCTTCATTCCAAGTTGATCAAATTGTAAATTTTCACAATCAACAGGTGTGGGCTGACGAGAATCCGCACGCAATTGTGCAATCACGTCATCAACACAGATTTTCTGTGAACGTTAGGGCAGGCATTGCTGGTGATGTCTTGATTGGGCCCCATGTTCTTCCACCTACGCTCAATGGAGCACGTTATCATGATTTCATACGGGATACTCTACCTGTGCTGCTAGAACATGTGCCTTTACAAGTACGACACAGTATGTGGTTCACGCACGATGGGGCTCCTGCACTTTTCAGTCGAAGTGTTCGTACGCTTGTCAACAACAGATTCGATGACCGATGGATTGGTAGAGGCGGACCAATTCCATGGCCTCCATTCTCTCCAGACCTCAACCCCCTTGACTTTCATTTACGGGGGCATTTGAAAACTCTTGTCTACGCAACCCCGGTTCCAAATGTACAGACTCTTCGTGCTCGTATTGTGGACGGCTGTGATACAATACGCCATTCTCCAGGGCTGCATCAGCGCATCAGGGATTCCATGTGACGGATGGTGGATGCATGTATCCTCACTAACGGAGGACATTTTGAACATTTCCTGTAACAAAGTGTTTGAAGTCACGCTGGTACATTCTGTTGCTGTGTGTTTGCATTCCATGATTAATGTGATTTGAAGAGAAGTAATAAAACGTGCTCTAACATGGAAAGTAAGCGTTTCCGGACACATGTCCACATAACATATTTTCTTTCTTTGTGTGTGAGGCATGTTTCCTGAAAGTTTCGCCGTAGCTTTTGTAACACCCGGTATACAGAAAATACTCCAAAGTAGAGTGAAAATTTGGTTCTAAAATACAGGGTGATTCAAAAAGAATACCACAACTTTAGGAATTTAAAACTCCGCAACGACAAAAGGCAGAGCTAAGCACTATCTGTCGGCGAATTAAGGGAGCTATAAAGTTTCATTTAGTTGTACATTTGTTCGCTTGAGGCGCTGTTGACTAGGCGTCAGCGTCAGTTGATGCTAAGATGGCGACGGATCAACAGAAAGCCTTTTGTGTTATTGAGTACGGCAGAAGTGAATCGACGACAGTTGTTCAGCGTGCATTTCGAACGAAGTATGGTGTTAAACCTCCTGATAGGTGGTGTATTAAACGTTGGTATAAACAGTTTACAGAGAATGGGTGTTTGTGCCATTTCAGCCAATAAAGTTTTTGGTCCCTTTTTCTTCGAAGGTGCTACTGTAACTGGACTACAGTATCTGGAGATGTTAGAGAATTGGCTGTTCCCTCAGCTCGAACAAGAAGCACAACAATTCATATTTCAGCAGGATGGAGCGCCACCACATTGGCACTTATCTGTCCGTAACTACCTGAACGTCAACTACCCGAGGCGATGGATCGGCCGCCAGGCAGCCCGTGACAGAGCACTTCATCACTGGCCTCCAAGAAGCCCTGATCTTACCCCCTGCGACTTTTTTTATGGGGGTATGTTAAGGATATGGTGTTTCGGCCACCTCTCCCAGCCACCATTGATGATGTGAAACGAGAAATAACAGCAGCTATCCAAACTGTTACGCCTGATATGCTACAGAGAGTGTGGAACGAGTTGGAGTATCAGGTTGATATTGCTCATGTGTCTGGAGGGGGCCATATTGAACATCTCTGAACTTGTTTTTGAGTGAAACCTTTTTAAATACTCTTTGTAATTATGTATAACAGAAGGTTATATTATGTTTCTTTCATTAAATACACGTTTTTAAAGTTGTGGTATTCTTTTTGAATGACCCTGTACAATGGAAAGTGGAAAGCCAAGACGGATATGCGTGGCAGAAGTAAACTTTATACTAATGATTAGGTACAAAAAGAAATACACAAATGATTACAAATACGGAAACGTTTAGCGTTCTGACAACTTATATCCTCTAATGGCTTGGAAATGCGTAAGATGTAAGCTGCATATGTTTATGAGGAAAGTCCCTTCACGTGGTTTGTTTATTATAAGACCTATGTAGCTATCGCGTTTTACATCCACGCGTGACCCAGCTGCAGCGCCACTACGGGAGTTAATACGCAGCAGACGACATCACCGGATCACATGCCACCGCCTGTATTACCACGGCCTTCCAGTTACCCGACACGCAGTGTGTTGAGTCAGCGTAGCGTTAATTTCGCTATATGACGCCAGCCACTAGCAGCAGCAGCAGCCAAACAAACAGTAACCGAGGCGCAGTTTATGCCCAGAGGAAGCCGAGCCGCAATGCCGTCACCCGCGGCCGACCCGGAGCATCCGTTACAATGATGCATCAGGCGCTGCCGAGTCTAGCGCTAACCCCGGGACAAGAAGGTCCGCAGCGAATCACGTGATCACTTGAGCCAGTTACTGACGCCTAACGACTATGTGGTATGCTGTGGCCTACACAATCTCCTGCAGTGTATTTGAAATCCTGTAGCTACATTTTACTCAACTGATAAATGAAAAGCTCCAGTTCGGTTTTGTTCAACATTGTTACTTTCATGTGTTTAACGTTTTCGGGTTACAAGGACGTCTTCAGACATTTACTGAGTATTGTCACCAGAAGAAGTAACAATGCTTGCAAACAACATTGAAAGAGAAGTAACACGTCTAGACTGAAGCAGAAACAAACACTAAGTAACATCTTTGACAGTGAGGTGGTAATTCGTTGAAAAGGTGAAAATTTGAACAGTAAATAAATAAAAATACAGTAGACAGAAAAAGCTTTAACACGAAATAGGAACTGCATGCCTAAATAACAGTTTCTAATAATAAACAAAGCTAATAAAATAAAATTACTACTTGACAAGGCTACATCTGGGGGTATAAACATGAAAAGTGATACACAAACCAATTAAAAGAAGAAACAATTTTCAATGTAACTACAGAATACACAAGGAAGTTAAGCAATATCAGTAAAATAAACAGGAATAAATAACTGCAGCATCTCGTGGTCGTGCGGTAGCGTTCTCGCTTCCCACGCCCGGGTTCCCGGGTTCGATTCCCGACGGGGTCAGGGATTTTCTCTGCCTCGTGATGGCTGGGTGTTGTGTGATGTCCTTAGGTTAGTTAGGTTTAAGTAGTTCTAAGTTCTAGGGGACTGATGACCATAGATGTTAAGTCCCATAGTGCTCAGAGCCATTTGAACCATTTTTTTGAATAACTGCAGGAAAATTGAGGCGTCTGAGCGAACATACAGTAAATGCAACCTTGGAGAGTGTGGCGGTACTGCATTTTAACATTGACATTATATTCAAAACTGTTTGAGTCTTGCTAACTGGCTGAGATCCACCACGGCTGCTGATCGAACCTGGGGCTTGTAACGGTCCAGTTATGTCGACCTTTTTTAATTCTGATTATCGGCGTTGGCGCGTAATCGGCTTGTTGGAATATGATATTATAAGGATAGCATGGAAGAGCAACCACTGTCCAAAAGCGAGTAGGGCAGGAGGGTTATTCTTGTATGAATGGGAGTTGTAAACTGTTACAGAATCATTAGTGTAAGTTATGGGGGGACGCTGCAGCTAAGCGATCAGTGAACTCAGTAGCTGGTCAGCAGCAGCTGGAAGCCGACGTTTAGGCAGCCACCAAACCATTCCGCACACAAAACTGTTACTAAACAAAGTCTTAAATGTAACTATTGTTCTGTAATGATATTTGTGTGGGCTGCTATTGACGTATGCAGCATCGAATAGACTGGATGGTGTCTTGTTATTCTATTTAATTATTATAAAGACTCGCTAGTGACTTGAAAGGCGCGGTGTCTGTATAGGTTATGGCAAAATATAGCAGTCTGCATTTTAAATATTGTTGCAAGTGATTTAGTATGGAAGATTTTACCAGTTTAAGTCGAACGATGGTGAGAACTTACCACTTAATTTTGACATTTGATTCATCAGAGCTATTCCTGGACGGAGAATAAGCTGTGTACTATCGAGAAAGACAGTTCGTTTATCCGAAGCCAGTGAGTTATTCTGTGGAAACGGTGATTTTGTATCGTACTTTGGAACACTGAATTACGCCCTCAGCAATCTCTGTTTAGTTTGATGTAGTAAAGCAGGGCTGGAATACTCTAGTGAGACAGCGCATAAGTACAATGATGGTTGTACACGTCGTGAATATGTGCGTAGTCCCTTGAGAGCCGGCCGGAGTGGCAGAGCGGTTAAAGGCGCTACAGTCTGGAACCGCACGACCGCTACGGTCGCAGGTTCGAATCCTGCCTCGGGCATGGGTGTGTGTGATGTCCTTAGGTTAGTTAGGTTTAAGTAGTTCTAAGTTCTAGGGGACTTATGACCACAGCAGTTGAGTCCCATAGTGCTCAGAGCCATTTGAACCATTTGAAGTCCGTTGAGGCTGATGACTCGAACTAGGTGTGTTCAGGTATCTTAGGGTCAGATTGGTTGATAAAACAACTTATACGGAGTGAAGTTAGTACATGGGGGAAAAGGGACGCCGTCACAAGTGCGGAGGTAGGCAGCAAACACGATTTCCTCAAAATAGTTAAACGTCTCCCAAAGCTCTCAGTAGTGGTCGAACAAAACATCTACGCACCATAGAACAGTCTGAAGAAGGAGCTGTTTGAAGTTCTACACTTGGCCGCGCAGAAAGGCGACATCGGTGTTCACGTGCGCATTTGTACTCAGAAGTAGACACCGAAAGCCGAGTCAGCGAAATACGTGCAACCCAGCCAGATTATAGCTGTTGCTGTCAAGCTGTCGTGGCAAATTGGTTAACGGTAGTGCAGTGATATGGAGGCCATATCGTTTGTGGACACGTAGCATGGTCTAGTAGGCGTGCTCTCACGTACTTACTGATTATAATAATTGCATCACTATCGTAGGGATTTGGCTCTTACGAGCCTCACTGTATCACAAACCCACTTCAGGCCCCTTTGGGCGATCTGAGTTTGTGCCCCATAGAATCGACGAAGCATAACGTCCCTCGCTTTGTGAGCTATTCTTGCAGGTATTGCGACGCCACCATAAAAGAAGTGTCAGAAACTGAAGGCAGTTTGAATTCGTTATCATTTATAAGCGCAGCACCCGACATGGTTGTGTGGGGTGCCATTGAGTGCCGGCCGCAGTGGCCGTGCGGTTATAGGCGCTACAGTCCGGAACCGCGGGGCTGCTACGGCCGCAGGTTCGAATCCTGCCTCGGGCATGGATGTGTGTGATGTCCTTCAGTTAGTTAGGTTTAAGTAGTTCTAAGTTCTAGGGGACTGATGACCTACGATCTTAAGTCCCATAGTGCTCAGAGCCATTTGAACCATTTTTTTTTTTTGTGCCATTGAGTAAACAACACTATCAGCTGTGATTCGTAATTTAGACAGCATATTTTGCATCTGTGACATGCTATGGCCTTCTTCACATACGGTCTTTCAACAAGACAACATAAGACAGCATATTACGGGTGCTGTCCTGGCGTATCTCAGTACAGAGCTCGCCCGACTGTTGCCCTGGAGCCGGCCGGAGTGGCCGAGCGGTTCTAGGCGCTACAGTCTGGAATCGCGCGACCGCTACGGTCGCAGGTTCAAATCCTGCCTCGGGCATGTATGTGTGTGATGTTCTTAGGTTAGTTAGGTTTAAATAGTTCTAAGTTCTAGGGGACTGATGACCTCAGATATTAAGTCCCATAGCGTTCAGAGCCATTTGAACCACTTGTTGCCCTGGACAACACTTTCGCCCACTGAAGATATCATACCATGGGTTGCCAACAGACTAGGACGTGACAACTCGCCACCCATCACAGCTGAGGCATGCCCACGTAGAACTGAAAAACATAGGATGACAAAGCGCAATTCGATATCCGGCCATGTTAGAGTTATTGCTGCTAACAGAGTTAACGGTTAAATGAGCTAAATTTATCACTTTGTATGCCCAGAATTTACCTGCTAATTTAACCATGTACTCTTCCCACTGTGCTGTACACAGAAAAAAAGTAAAGTTTCATTGTTTGCTATCCTTGCTGGTATTGCGTGTGTAGAGACATGGTTGGTTTGGAAAATAGACCTTGCGCCACTACTGGCTCCAGTATTGCTGTAGTCTTGACGACTTTTGGACAATTCCCATGCTTTTGCGTAAGGGAACCTGCAAGAACGGTCGCCTTGCTGACAGTCCATGGTCCAGCAAATGAAGTCACATTGTCGCTGTGGATAGAGCTCACGCAATGCATTTTGGCCTATATACAGAAACGTACTCTGGTTCTCAGCGCTGGGTGAGTCCACCCCTCTTTCCCGAAGAGGTGGCTGCCTCAATTGCCTGTCGCATACTTTGTGCGAGGCAAACGAAACATTCTGTGCTCACCTCAGCTGTACAGAGGAAGAGGCATGTGCACGCCAGTTGCACTGCTTCCTTTCTCAAATAATTTTTGAGAAACCATCAGTAAGAAAAAAAAAACTATTCCCATGCATTTCGTAGCCCTATTCGTCGGCTTCACGATGAACTGTGTATCATTTCTTTAACGGTCAGAGTTATTGTGATATTTCATCATTTAGTTAAGTACCCGGTGAAATTGTAGAACCTTACAATGAAAAGTAAAGGTCGCTATGAGTCTGACATTGCTGTATATTTGACGACTTACTATTGCTGCATATGACATGGAGCTAACATAATGCATTTCTTAAAAATTTTAGATTCGGTCCATATCTTTAGTCAATCACAAGAAGGTTTGCATGTAGTGCACATTCAATCATTAATGGAAGCGATAGAGTGGAAGTGAACTTTCGTATCATCCCTCATAACTCCAAAACAGTCCAAGGTACAGAAACGAATTTTAGGCAAGTGCTAGCATGCAAGGCAGAGAGGATTTTTCCACCTAGATAATATGCGAAAATTTCTTACCGATTGTGGTACACGAATGACTACAGAATTTTTCAGTGAACTAATGTTATCCTCTGAGAGGAATGTGTAATTACCGTTTTGGTAAAAGAAGCTAATTTCAGCATTGCAACAGGAGGAAGAAGAAAAGGTGCTCAAGGCAAGCGAAAATAAATCGCTTCCTCTCTTCCAATTGTAGAGTAATATTGTACTCATTGTGTCTTTAGTAATAAACGATTGATTTGTCGATTTTTTTTTTTTTTCGTGCTGGCATAACCTGTTAATAAGGTCGTTTTCAGACTCGCTAGCTGTAGCCTTCAAGTTATGTGAGATACGCATTTGTGTGAATCGTTAAGCTGTAGAAGTACAACTCCCCTACCCTCTGTCCCTTACCCAACAAATCTCTGCAACGCTACCATTGTTCCGTCTTCTGCTGCTCCGTCTGCGCAGCTAGAGGCTATGTAGAACTGCACTTGCTCAACTTGTCTTTTTGCAAACAAGTCAATTTTCGGACCCAAGGTACGTGGGAGTCTGTACAATAGCCGAACAATACGTTCATCCTCTCGGGCGCTAGTCTCGTGGAACAGTTTATATTTTGCATGGCGGCCCTCCTCAATCCGAAGATTCCACACTTGCACGGCAGCAATGGCAGCCACCGCGAGCATCAATAACGCGGAAACAAATGTAGACAGGTCACAAAACTGCCTCTCGAAATTCCGAGACTTACTGGTAGAGTTCTCTTTCTTAAATGAAGTATTACGCGATATTATCACAAATACACAACATTAAAATACTCGCTTTGTAATCTTTCCCCGCCTGTATGGCGTCTGTTGCATGTCGCCATCACGGTGTCGCAGTTTTAACGGCCAGCAGTGTACTCTTTTTAACAGCTGGTAATTGAGCTCATCGTCGCTTCGCCCTTTGCGGTAACAACAGAGAGGCCATTGCAGGATCTCCGTATTTCACATAAATGAGCAGTCTGCATAGCTTATTGCTGGCGCAACCTCCAGATTTGGATTTATTTGTCGCATTCATTCCAGGGGCTTCAAACTTGACTTACGTTTTCGCTCGACAAACGTTTTAGTAGGGAAAATATGATACTCGTTAACAGATTCTCGGAATTCATGAAACCATGTCACACCATAGACAGAGTATTTTGAGGAGCCCGAAGATTAAGGAATTAGGTGACAGTACACAAGAACTGTTAACGAATTTGTGTTAGGCACAAAGGCCAGGCTAAGATTAAGTGGAGCACAGTCGGAAAAGTTTGAAGTCAATACCAGAATCAGATGGAGAGGCGGTCTATCGCCAGTTTTCCTCATCATAGCGGTGAACGAATGGATTTGGCACTGGGAATACTAGAGACGTATGTGTGTGAGAAAAAGAACAATACAGCCCAGTTGGATTACATAGAGAATTCGCGTGGTAGTGCGTGAGATGGACGAAGACGCAGAAAGCAGTAATTCGACAGCCGACGCAAAATAGGTTGGGACTGAGGACTGCCGACATAGCAAAAATACTAAATATGGTTAAGGAAAACATTGGATGTGCCTGTCAGTGGTGATCAAGTAAAGAGATGATTTTCTTACAAGCATGTTCCCTTCTCACCAGCTATTCGACATATTTTGTTTTCTTTCTCCCTAATATTATATTGTTAAAGGAATACATCGATTTTCTTGGGTGTGTGATTCGTCTAATGAAACGAAATGATAGGCTATTTGTATTTTGCCAAATGCATTTCGCTTCTTGCTATACGTGAAGCTTACTGACTGACGTTTAGTGATTTCTTAAAACACATGTGCCGTTCAGGAGTTGTGTTTAGTTAGTCTGTATAACCAGGATGTCCGATTTTCGACCTTTTCCTGCATATCTGATTTTCGGCATTTTCTGAAAACATTCCGGCTTAACACCTCACTTTCACTGTTCACCGCCAGTTAACAGGAAATTGAGGTGTTAAGTCGAAATGTGTTCTAAAACGGCGAGGAAAATCAGACATCCTGATACATAGTCCCAATTAAGTATTGCTCAAGGGCTTCATATATGTACTAATAAGATCACGCAGCTATGGAACGACGGAAAACAAAAAATTACGACGTACCTCCCTTCTTCTCTTGACTATATTTGTTGCTTCGTTCATTATGCTGCCTCAGACATTTTTGCTTTTCATTTGTCGTATTATCAAACACAAATTATTGTGAAACATACATTGCCACTGGTTTTATTTCTAATTTACGTAATATTATTGTCACATAACATCCGTCACATAGGCACTTCCCGAATACCAAATATGACGACGATGTGAAACTGTTTACATCGTTCATTTCTA